>NC_137543.1:49786327-50465309 GCF_963082525.1 Nesoenas mayeri | reverse complement strand
TTTCCTCACAAACATGCGCTCTACTCCCAAAAATAAACAATCACTCAGGTGAAACTGTACAAGGAGATGGGACCTTGTAGCCTCTTGTGAGGTGCTGAGGTGACCTGTTACACCACAGAATCACAGAATCACAGAATCGACTGGGCTGGAAAAGATCTCAGAGATCATTGAGTCCAACCCTTGGTCCAACTCTAGTCCGTTTATTAGATCATGGCACTAAGTGCCATGTCCAATCTCAGTTTAAAAACCTCCAGGGACGGCGAGTCCACCACCTCCCTGGGCAGGCCATTCCAATGCCTGACCACTCTCTCTGTAAAGAATTTCTTTCTAATATCCAGCCTAAATTTCCCCTGGCAGAGTTTAAGCCCATGCCCCCTTGTCCTATTGCTGACTGCCTGGGAGAAGAGACCAATCCCCACCTGGCTATAACTTCCCTTCAGGTAGTTATAGAGAGTGATGAGGTCACCTCTAAGCCTCCTCTTCTCTAGACTAAACAACCCCAGCTCCCTCAGCCTCTCCCCATAGGTCTTGTGTTCAAGTCCCTTCCCTAGTCGTGTTGCTCTTCTCTGGACCCGCTCCAGCACTTCAATGTCTTTCCTGAACGGAGGGGCCTAGAACTGAACACAATACTCCAGGTGTGGCCTCACTGTGCAGGCAGCAGATCTCTCCTGAAACATGCTTCAAGTTTCTCAACACAAAGTCCTTTCCTTGGAGCTATTTTTACCAGCATCTGAAATCTGCTGAGTCTTAGCACCTTAAGGATTTCTTCTTAGGGTCATCTCACCATCATCTGCCCTGAGGATGACAGGGGAACCAGCACACAGAAGGTCCCTGTGCCTTCAGCTGGTGGATATATCACCCTGGCCACCCTCTGCACCTCAAGCGAGGTGCAAAAGGAGCAGTACTGACACTGGAGCATCAGGACCGCGCCAGCAGAGGCAAGACATAGACCAACTGAGAACAGAGCTAGAGAAGTTTCAGCAGCAGCTACAGGAAGGATAAGACCAGGACTGGAAGATGCAACTCTTGAGACCCTTGTTTCATTTATTTCCAGTAGAAAACTGGTATTTCTGGACTCATAGTACTGCATGGGACATGATGGGACCACATTTGAGGTTTCGTTTACATCTGTAACCTCATATATAACTCCATTTAACTGTGTATTTTCCCCAACTTAGAAGCTTGCCTTGAAATTCAAGTCCTGGCTTCCCTGTAATTCCCAGTTCATTCATTCATTACCTGCTGGCAAAGAACTGCAGATTAAGTTCTGTCTCCTTCATATCACTTACCAGCACAACAGCTACTTTGCTGGCAATTTTCACAGACCAATCTTAAAAACAAAAAAAAAGGCAAAGATGTGTTTGATCTGCTTCAGTTCAGGGAGTGAACACTCAGAATATTGATTCAAAGAAGTACAGAGCTAGCTGCAGTGGTCGTTCTGGTCTCTGACTGACTGGTCAGATCGACGCTTTTCTTCCTCAGAATCCCTTCTTTTCAAGTTATATTTGACAGCGCTTTGAAGTTTCAGGGTTCTCTTCTGTAAGCGCTGCTCCTGCTGCAAGTCAACATTAAGGCAACATAAAACTCTCGCTATATACAACACAAGACCTTGTTTTTCAGAGGAAATACACATTTAAGGCAAACATCAGAATCAAGCCAGATTCTAATATGCTCCTTCACAAAGAATAGCACTTTGGTCCAGCAGTAGTCCCATTAAAGCCCATGGGATTTTTCCTGCAGTATGGTACTTTTCAAAAGGGGCATCATCACTAGGATGCAGCTCTGGAAGTAACACTGTGGTTGCAAGGAGGGTGCAAACAAGCTTTTACTACTGAGGATCTACTAGTTAGTCTGAATGATGGTTTGAATGTGGCTGATTGCATCTCATTGGCAGAGTAGAAAAGAACTCTTTTAATTAGTTTTGAAAATGAGTGAATTTAATCAGAATATTGCAAAATAATTGAAATTTACAGAATATTTAGATTTGTGCTAAACCCCAAGTTTTTAGCCAGGATTCACCTACTCTTGCTATAGAAGCCTCTCACTTTGAGGCAGCCTGTTCCCATAGGAACACAGTCACGCTGGCATAATGGAGATGGCTAAAACATTTCCAAAAACAGCTAGCAGAATAATTCTGCTATGTATTGCTTCTCCTGCTCTACTTCGAGCATATGTATTATGTCTTATTATAGCTAGTCAAAATTACATCCCTACAGGACAAAGTGAAATATATATATACACATATGCACACACACATACATTCACATATATTTTTAATATATATATATATCTCCAAAATCTTGTTAATTCCTTTTGGTGTGTATCTGAACATTTCTTTTTCCTGAGGGACTCGCACAAAAACCAGCCACCTGCAAAGATGTTGCAGTAAATTAGAACTAAACTTCAGAAGGTTTGGTTGCAGTAAATCAGAACTTAAACCTTCACTTTGGAAGAAGGAAATACCCTTGCGTCAAGCTTCCCAACAAAAAGACCTGCAGAGGGACCACATATGTACCAAATGCCCTGCTAGGAGAGCTGCTTCTTCCTGCTACATTGCCATTTCTTTCAGTTCACTTTCTGGCCCCTAAGTTTTATTTTGTAATAAATTTTAGGATTAATCTGATGGACTCTTTCCATCACTGATTTCTTCACAGCTTAATGGATTTATCCTTTCCTTAGGGCTCAAGGAGGCTTGAATTTTAGTCTTTTTATTTCAGTGCCATCTCTCTCCCCTTACTTCTGCACTTGAGTGCTTCATTTATTTAAACAGCCTCATTGATCTCAACATGAAGATTATTACACCGAGGTGCTGTTCATTTTGAGCAGAGACAGCAGAAAACTTTGGATCTGTCTTGCCAGACGATCGCCTTTCTGTTTATGTCATTTCCATTTGCTGCTTACAAAACTCTCCTGCCAAAACATTCAGAGGAGAAATGTATCCTGTTTAGACCAATTTTTAGCAGCTTTAGTTTCTACCGGATTATGTGAGATGCGCATGTGGCAAGTTAAGGTTACTCCGGCTGGAGCTGAGCTGCTGCTCTACCTCCTGGTGGCAGCGAGCTGTCCCCAGCCCCACGGGCAGCCACCTACCCTGGGGGACCCCAGCACAGAGCTGGGCCACCCATGGCCACTCCTCTGCAGGTGAATTTGCTGTTCCTCGAGCAGGGGGCTGGACTCCCTCCCCTCGCAACACGAAGACAAACGTAGGAAGCAAACGCAGCAACTCAGAGGTTTCTGGGGAGAGAAGATGCCCACCATCCTCCTCCCACCCAGCCCACAGCTGAGGCTGGCCCCATATCCCCTGGCCAACAAGGTCGCCATGATTTCACCTTCCTTCTGAGAAGCTCAGTCACTTGCACCAGTTTTTCTGGCCGCCCCACGACAGAGACAGAGCTGAGTTGGCTGAGTTTAATTTGGTGGAAATTTGCCAGTGGCAAATATTTACCTGGGAGTACTGCTGGGAGGACCCAGGCAGGACCCGCACCCTACCCCGGTGTGAAGGAGAAGTGGCTGCAGACCCCCCAGGCCCCTGTGCCAGCAGCTCAATGTGACAGGACACAACGTTGGTGGTGTAGGTTTTATTTCTCCCCTCTGGTTGCCTGTTTTCCACACCAGCCTGCAGCGAGCACTACCCGCTGAGGATCTCCCAAACTTAAAAGGGCTCTTAAGCCCTCCTTGAAATTTCGGAGTGAACTGAGTGCGGTGCTCATGGGAGATCATGTTGCATGCAGACTGAAAAATGCCATTGAGGTGAATGCAAAACCCCAGCTCCCGCCGCCAAAAAGTTTTCCGTTTGCCTCCTTCATTTCCCCTTGGAGTCACACTCCCTGAATTCAATATTTTCAAGAGGAGAAAAAAAAATCCTTTGAACTTTTTTTTTCTTTTTCTTGGATATTAAACATTTCCAGTCAAGCTGAACTCATAGGAGAGTCTCTGAAACCTTCCACCAGCATGTCCCTCTGGGAACTTCAGATGTTATTTATTTCATGTTTTTACTCATTGAAAACCATGTCTGAGAAGGTGTCAACAGCGTTTTCACTCTCATCCAGCTCCTCAGTCTGATTGCCCTGCGAACTGAAGGACTTTCCGAACATCAACAGCCAGCAAACTGAAGGACTTGCTCACATGAATGTTTCAGAAATCTTCAGCCTGTTTTAAAATTATCCCGAGGCAATTAAAAATTAACAGATGCCGTGACGAAGACAGATCTTCTTCCAGGCTTCCTTTTGAAATCTTCATGTCCAGTGATCCTGTACTTGATTCAAAATCGTCTCAAAATGGTAAAGAACAGGATAAATCACAGCCGTCACTTAATGAAAACCTCAAAAAAAGATCTTTTTAGTGACCAGTCGTTCTGTTCTACTGCAGTTACAAGCTGCTTTTTATTTATGCTGCTGCTTAAGGAGACGTCCGGGCAGACAGGGCATTTGCCCATTTCTTGTTTCAACTCCATTTTGAACCTCATGCCTATGTTACTTTATGATACTGAAAAAAACAAAAATCTGACTTTGCAGAAGAAAACCGCAGCAAGACAAGGACAAACAGAGACAGGGGTTGTTTTCTGTACAAGTGCCCACAGTTTTTGTTTTTCAAAGGAGGGAGGAGCTATGTGGCCCTGTTCCCATTTAATCACTCCAGTAGGAGCCAGCAGCGGCCACATTCCAGTTGCAGTTCGGACATGGCCACCTTCCTTGTTTTGTCTAGTTATCCCACAAACTCACTGAGGCATGGGGGAGCATTTGAGCAGCACCCAACAAACCAGAGCTCCTGGTTTAGTGTGGGTCTCTAAGGGATCCGGTAGCATATTGAAGGAACAAACAGCAGCAACCACAAAAAAAACCTCAAAGCCAGCTTAAGTTGAATAAGAAACTTTAAAAATTCAAGCATACAAAACAAAAAGCGAGGAGGAATTCATGTTGGATGTGCAAGCCCTCAGCCCCTTCCTGTGTGTATGCATCAGACCTGAGGATGGTATCTTTTCCTCCTGCTGCTCCTTCTCTCTCCACATCCAAACAGGCTGCTCCCTCCTCTGCTCTGCTTCCCACTCTGCACCCGTGGTCCAGCAGCTGCCTCCACCATGGCCCAGAGCAGTTGGAAACATCCCTCCCAGTGCTTCTGGAGCTCTGGGGACCGACCCCCTGTGCTCAGCGAGTTCAGCAAAGGCAGAAGGCTGAGGTTTGCTCCGTGAAGATATATCCTCACTGGCAGTTTTAGCTGCTAGGCAGGAATAAGTCCCTAGCTGGCATATGTGAGCTATGATTCAAAGGCTTAAAATTGGACAGAGGTAGGTGGATTTTGACAGGAAGGGCACCCCCTCCTCCTTCCCCAGCCCAACCTCAGAGACAGAAGCCCAACTCCTGAATTCTTGTCTGGTTGCAGGATGCTGGGGTATTTCAAAGGAAATGTCACAAGAATTTCTGAGGTGGGCAAAGCAATGTGTTTGTTTTCCTTGGTCTTGCCCTTGGAGCTGGCATAACCATTTTGACCAAAGTTTTCCAAGAATTGTTTGGCCTGAATTTCATCTGGTGCAGATCTAGCAATGGAAAATGCTAAGTATTCTTAATAAAAGGCTGCTGCCACCATCCCCACATAAAGGCAATTTAAGCTGGAGAACTGATATAGATTCCAGTTTTGACCACTTAACTAGACTGCGCTAATTTCTCCAAGAGGCAAACAGCTATCAAATTTGCCCTTATCACCCATATGTGCACTACTAGCCTACTGAAGATCACAGAATCACACAGAATCACAGAATGTCAGGGATTGGAAGGGACCTCAAAGATCATCTAGTCCAATCCCCCTGCCGGAGCAAGAACACCTAGATGAGGTTACACAGGAAGGCGTCCAGGTGGATTTTCAATGTCTCCAGAGTAGGAGACTCCACAGCCTCCCTGGGCAGCCTGTTCCAGTGCTCTGTTACCCTTACTGAGAAGAAGTTTCTTCTCAAATTTAAGTGGAACCTCTTGTGTTCCAGTTTGAATCCATTACCCCTTGTCCTACCATTGGATGTCACCGAGAAGAGCCTGGCTCCATCCTCATGACACTCACCCTTTATATATTTGTAAACATTAATAAGGTTACCCCTTAGTCCCCTCTTCTCCAAGCTAAAGAGACCCAGCTCCCTCAGCCTTTCCTCATAAGGGAGATGTTCCACTCTCTTAATCATCTTTGTTGCCCTAGATCTCAGGAACCTTTCAACGCACATGAAAACATCATGCATGCTGCACCTCTGACATCTCAAATAAGTGGCAGGCTGGGTGCCCCGACCATCCACACCTCAGCTGATCTGCAGAGACATCGTTTCATCTTTGCTGAGGGCACCTGCTCCTGCACGCCCTGCCCTGCGGGCACACCCACTGCTCCAACTACAGCAGGCAGGCTCAAATCTCTCCCGCTTTCCTGCTGCCATACATTAATTTGGTTTTAGGTTAACTGGCTGATGTTGACACCTACCCTGGAACTCCAGTTCCAGGGTACAAAATTAGGTTCTTCATAAAGAGGGAAGTGTGGACCCACACATACCCAGAGAACGCTGCTCTTCAAATACGGTGACACTTATGTTAGTATCAAGCTTTTACATTTCAATTAGTGAAGGTGGCCCTCAGCAAGTAAAACACTCAGGCTCCTGAAAAATCACCAGTGGGAAGCACAAGTACTTAGCATTTCTGAGAATCAGGCTGAATTTACAAGACTGAAGGTTAGAGCCTGGCACGAAAACAGGCCTTGCTATCCAGATGCAGTATTAGTCTTTTGTAAAGAATTTGTACTGTCTTTATCCAATTTCCATTCTTAACTATGGCTCTCAGTGAAACGTGTTCAAACTCCCTCTACTTTTTTTTTCTGCCAGACACTCCTCCTAAGCAGATGATTATTAAATTCATATCCTAAGTCTTTCTCCAATGTTACATCTGCTTTTCTCTTTCTAAGTGCAATTCTCTTCTGAAAAAGGACTCCAGGAAGGACAGAAAAAGCATTTATAAAGATTGTGCATTTCTTGTCTCTCCAAAGTCTTGCAGAGCAAGAGTGCTCACAGGCTATGGGAAATATGCCTAACTGTTAGGATCTGACAGTGATATCCATAACCACCAGTAATAATGACCCCTGTTCTCATCTACAGGACTGCAGAAGTGTTGTCTTGAGACTACATCTTCACTGAGCTTTGCATAACAGCATTACCTGACTGATCCCGACAGTCAGAAAACAAACCTGTCAAAATTACAAGAGATAATTGCATTTATTTTTTCTTCCACTAGCTGCTGTGGTTTTGCAGCTCTAACAAGTATCAGTGACAACAATAAACTTCTTTTTGCCACTAAAGCAGGCAAGCACTATGCTGAGGCCACTCAAGAACTGGCCTGGTGACTCACACTGGTGACTCAAGACTGGTTATTTCTGCAGAGTTAACTGTCAGTATAAAGAAATCTTGTCTCTAACTGAAATCTGAGGTGAAGTTTTCAATTCACCTGCAAAGATACCTTTAAGTTTGACTTGGCAAGCTGCTCAGGAGCGCAGCTTTAGCTCAAGGTCTGTGGCCTTTCAGACTGGCTCTTCACGTGTTTGCATTCCAGCAGGACTGCCCTCACATTGCTTCAAGTAAACTCAAGACAACATGAGGCTTCCACACTTAGATTAACTTTGGTCTGAAGGCAGGTATGCAGAGGCACCATTTCTCCAACCTAATTTCTCAGACTGGTAAATTGCTGAGCTTTCATTTTAGTCCAGGTTCCTTCCACCCTACTCAAGCTCTTTAAAGCCAGGCTTGCCACTCACCTGTGTTAATTGGCACCCCAAATTCCATGTTGTCTTTGAACACCCTCAACTAATGAGTCTCTCTTCCAGCTCTTGGTGCATTGGGTGAAAAAGCCATCACGCTCTATCACTCCTATTACCACTTGTCATCCAACCACTTACATAAGCTTGTGACCTCTGAAATAAAAACATTTGCTTGCACTTGGGTAGAGCTGGTTGGTTGGAAGATAACTCAGAGAGGGAAATGATTGAAAAAACAGTCACAGAAGCAAGCTTCCAGAATATGCCTTTCTGGTTTTCCTTTCAACTTTGCTATTTCCTCTAGTCAACCACTGGTTCCCCATCAAAGAAAAAAATTTCAATCAGCAAAGTAAATTTATTTAACATTTCCACATATCCTCCAGCAGACAGGACTACTATAGCACATGTAATCTACAGTTTCACTAAGCACAGATCAAAAGGACATAACTAACTCAAAAAAAACCATTCACCTTAAGTTGTGCACATTCATTTGCTACTAAATGTACAAATAGGTCTAGAGAACCTGGTATTTCTAATGTGCCAGTTATCTTTGTACTGCGGTACCCCACTCGTTATAAAAATAGCTTTACTTCAGACTGAAAAAGACAGGCTTTTCTTCTTGTATGTGGTTTTATCAAACGCGTTTATTCTCACGTGCCGTGGAAGAGATGTTTTAACCCATCTTCAATGTAATTTTTGGAAAGGGCAGTCCATGTACACACAACACCCTCAGAGGTGGCTTGCGTATGTTAGACTATGGGCATCAGTTTGGGTCCATCAAGGTAAACACAGACGTGTGCTTTGCAAATGTTGCGCTGTGTGGCAAGGTTAGCTCAGCTGAATGAGCCAGGTTAGCTAAGACCTACGATTTACCCCGACCTCTCCAATTTTGATGCAAGGAGGTTTGATAAACTCAACTATTCACATGAGTATTCCCCATTTCAGAGACAGTAAAAATCAGGTCTCGAAAAGCAACTGGATGCACATGTGGACAAGGGAATGGGGTAACACTCTCATCTGGGACAGCTCTAGAGGAGCTCTAGTGCAGAGGTCATGGGTCTATTTAAAATAATGCTTACAACAGAGAGCGATTTATCCCATCACAGGAGTAATTCTGTGAAAGGAGTGCACACTTCTGCACTCATAAAAAATGTCCCAAGTTAGACCAGCTTCTGAAATTCCACCACTGGCATGTTGATGGTGGTTCTCTTTCCCAGACCCTTCACTTGTGAGAGGCTGGATTTAGAAAATACACTCCAGGACTCAGTTACCATAGCAAGCTTTTGAGCTCCAGAGAAAAATACACACTATTGCTGCTTCCCCTCAGAAAATCAAGAGGAAAAAAATTTCCAGTGTATTATACCGAACTCAGCCGTAATGTGGCAGGTCTGAGTTTCATTGACCTGTGTACCATCTAGTAGTAATTCTTGGACCAGAGGTCAGCATCCAGTGAACATGCTGACCATCAGGCTACAGAGCTTCGACATTTCTCTGTGGCCCAGAAGCCCTCCTTCAAAACATCCTGAGTTCTTTTAGAGGTGGTACTGTCTCAAAAGGACCATGGAGCTTCTCCATGGGAGCTGAGTACATCGTTGCCCCAACACCAGACATCGTTCTGGTTCCCACTGCAGGGACAAGGCCTCCAGCCAGAAACGGGCATTGCCTGCCCCATCAAAGGAAGGCGGCAGGCCTGCAACTCTTTGGTCTTCCTCTCCGAAGCAGAAGTTTGAAGGACACTTTGCAGCCACAGTGGTACAGAGCATCCCCCAAGCAGGTGGGAGATGCTAACTGGGCTCTTCTCTGGGGAGTCACGTCTAGCACTGAAGCTTACCCACTTCCCAACCAAATGATCTGTTCCTGCTGTGTCACAGGGACAGGCACACCAGTGCCCTCTGTTTAGAAAGACCAGCATCGGCATAAACCTCAAGAGAGCTGTCTGAAATGAGAAAGCCCATCTCAGAATAGCACTTACTAAGAAGGTCGGATCTAGGAAATGTACCTTTCCTCCATCATTGTCTCTTCCCTTGCTCACTGCTTCCTGCTCTGGATGCTGCCCATTCAGCATCCTTACTGCATAAGGAGCACACCCCAGGGACTTGGCCCCTTAACGTTCAGGTTTTGTGAGACTTAGTGTCAGTAAAGGCAAACTTTCAGAAATCAATCCATGTCAAAGAGCTTGATTCTAAAGTCATTGAATGCTTAAAAGGTCAGTTTTGAGTGGAACACAAACCTAGGCTTCCTCCAGCAATACGATTAGGTTCCCCTCTCTGATCAATCTATTGTTTTTTTATCAAATTAGCAAGATTTTGATAAAATTGTAGGGGACATTACAATACTTGTGACAGTTTGGGATGCCTTGTAAATCATCTACCAACTATAACTGGAATATAATACAAGCCATTGTAATGCTTAATGAAGACGGCACACATCACTATCTTGCAACAACCATATGTTCTGCTGTTTGTATGCATTTGTTATCCAACCCTTACATAAGCTGTTGATTAAATTATCATCACAGGACAAGAACACTTGTAGCATGGTTGAGTTGATCAAAATAAAAAACGAAGGAGCTTTATGCTGAGGTGAGGCTGGCTGCTCGCCCTTCCAAGCCGCAACTGCAGGAGGAGGGAGCCTGCAGACCTGCAGTCAGCTGCACAACAGCCATCACTTCAGAAAAGACAGGGAATACACAAATTTGGGGCTTGGGCTACATAAGACAGGGCAAACTAAATAACCGCACTTTGTCTGGTGCATAAGAGAAGGAATGGTCGGGGAGGGGGTTGAAGGGAAAGGCTGGGGAGAGGGTTGCTTCACTGGTTTGAGGAACTCGTGAGATGTTACACACGTCTCACACAGCAGCAGGCCACCTATGCGAGCTGGGACAAGCCAGGCTTAGCCGCAAAGGGGGACGCGCCGCCGGCTGCCAAGCGCATTTCAGGGGGTCTCCGCCTCCCCGCTCCTGCCCGCCGGGGCGCCAGCGCCTGCCCCGGGGCACTGGCCCCCTCCCGGCAGAAACAGCGGGGCAGCAACCGGGCCACTTCTCATGGCACAGCTGCAGCCCGGTGCCACTCCAGCGGCCGCGGACGGGCCGAGCCGAGCCGAGCCGCTGCCCCCGGGTCCGGTGCTGCCGGTGCCAACCTCCGAGAGCCATGTGCCGTGTACTACGGACACAGACTCCACCTTCCCCCGCTCCCGCCCGCCCCCACGCATCCAGGAAGGGAAAAAGAGGAGGAGGAGGAGGAGGGAAGAGGGTGAAAGGGAAAAAAAAAAGAGAGAGGTTGAAAGGAGGGAGCTCGCCGAGACCCACCCTTCTCCCTCCTCCTCCTCCGGGCTGCTGGCCGGGCTTTTGTTTTCCTCCAGCTCCCCGTTTCCCACACGTGATTGCCGTGTTATTGCACAGGGCGCTCGGCGGCGCGGCTGCACCTATAAATACGGAGCGGGCGGGCGGCGGGGGCTCGGGGCAGTGCGACGCGGCTGGGCGGAGGGCACCCCCGCGGAACCCCCATGCACCCCGGCGGGCCGACGGCACCCATGTCCCGCCGCCCGCCCGCCTAAGGGGGAGGCAGAGAGAGGCAGCGCCCGGCCAACGGGGAGGGGAGGGGGAGCCGGCCGACCATGGCGGCGGCCGCCACCGCCGCCAGCCCCGGCAGTCCCGCCGCCGGGCCCTTGCCGCAACCAGAGCCCTGCCCCAGGAAGGGGCCGCCGCCGCCGGGGCCGCCGCAGCCGCCGCCGGCGCGCAGCGACCCCCGCCGCAGGCAGGCCGCGCTCTCCTTCCTCACCAGCATCTCCCTCGACGGGCGGCCCCCGCCGCCGGGCAACGACGGCCTCGCCGCCAGGCCCCGCCAGGCCCCGCCGCCACCACCGCCGCCGCGGCTAGGCAGCCCCCCGGCGGCGCCCGCCGAGACCCCCCGGGCCCAGGAGGAGGAGGATGAGGAGGAGGAGGAAGACGCCTTCGCCGCGGTGCAGGTGCCGGCCGCCGCCTTCCTGGGCGCCGCGGCGGCGGGCAGCCGCGGCCGCCTCAACTCCTTCACGGCGGGGGTGCTGCCGGCGCCCTTCGGCCGCGCCAGCCCCCAGGGCCCCATCTGCGGCGGCGGAGAGCTGGGGCAGTCCGGCCCCGCCGCCGCCTTCGAGCTGCAGCGGTCCCGGTAAGCCGCGCCGCGGGGATGGTGAATGCGCGGGATGCGGAGATGATACGCGGGATGCGCAGGCGACGGGCTCGCCCCTCGGGAAGGGGGGGCTCGGCAGCCGGGCGGCGGGGGGGGCGGCCGTGGGGAGGCCCGTTAGCCGCAGGGTGGGAGCGCCGGAGGCTCGCTCGGCGGGGCCGGGCGGGCGTCTGGGCGCTTGGCTGCCTGGCCGGGGGGAGCAGCGGCAGCGGCGGGGACGGGATGGGATGGGATGATGTGCGGGCGTGCAGGGGCAGGTCTGCAAAGGTGCCCGAGCCTCCCGGGCGGCAGCAGTCATGCTCAAAGTTTCGCTCCTGCTAAGCGGTGCTGGCGGACGGCTGCACCGCCGCCGTCCCGTTCTGCAGCCGAGCACAGCTCCGGAGCAGTTGTCACCCCTTTCTCATGGCTGGTGGCACCCGCCCTGCCGCCTGGCTTATCGGCAGCAGGCTGGGAACCAGCCCTGAGCCAAGGGCACTGTAGCCAGATCTGTAGCCCACAAAAGGGGAAGGAAATCTTTCCATCCATGCCCAACGGACTATAGTGTATATGCAGAGTGTGAGCAGCGTCTCACTAACTCCCTAAATAAGCTATTTATCTACAAGCGCTTCATGTTCCTCTGGGTTGTTCCTTGCTGCCAGGTACTCTTGTGCCTTTTAATTCCTAGAGGAATATCCTAACCTGCTTGAAAAGCTGAGACTTCTGGTTAAGAATGTGCAATCATGTAAAAATGTGCAAATGCATATGGATTAATTGCGCCATGGGTACAAAATCATCTTCCTTCACTTCCTCAACAACATGCTTGGATATCAAAGACTGTGGTGGAGGAAAGAACCAGGGAAGAAGCTGGAGGAAATTACTGTGCTCCCCAAGCCCGCATCGGTCGCCACTCCCACATTTCCCATTTGCCACACTCCTTTCTTTTTTCTCCCTTGGACAAATAGGTAGACTTTGAGTCACATGTTATTGCAAGGGTTTATAAGGGTAATTGAGCATAGATCACTGTAGAAAAATCCCTTTCAGAACCAACCAGCTTGGAGAAATTGGAGGTATTCCAGGAGAAAGTTGTCTTAAATGTGTGCCCCACTGTTGGTTGTTGGGGGAGGACGGTGAGGAGGGTGTTTTTTCTTTTTTTTTTCCCCTTCCATCTGGATTGTTTTGGTGGCTTTTTTGAGCCCCTTTTCAGGTGCTGTGCTAGGGTGCCCCACCTCCCCATGTAAAATGCCTGCTGGGCGGTTGCAATTGTACTGTGGTTCACCAAGCACAGCAACGTGACACATGGGCATTTTAGTCTGTGACATGGTTCTGCACACTGTTGCACATGGCCTTGTGAGTTAGGAGTGACCCGCAGGCCATGATTTGGGAATTACATTTCTACTCTTGGGCTTTTTACTTGGTGGTAATGTGCTTGGCAGTACCCTCTTCAAGAGACTGGATTCTCCTTGGCCTTGCACTTAGTTAGTCTATTATTCATGAAAGATTCGTGTGTCGTCTTTCTGGATTCTCAAGAATCTTCCTTGGTTTTCCTGGCTTGCACACTTTGATCCTGTGCTCAGTTCTAGGAAGGATGCCCAGATCTCGCCTGTATCACTTCTTCCCTCCACCTGTCATTTTTTCCCTTGCCCCTGTTTGCCACTCTCTGAATTTTCCTTCCACAACTGATGCTTTTGTTGTTGTTACATGAGAACAGTGTGGAGTTTAAGAGGGAAAGGTAATTACTGTTCTTGTTTACAACCTGGAAATCCAGTGTTGTCCAAGCTTGGCTGTGCTGCTAGTGTGCAGACAGGCTGCATGGATAGCCCAAGTCCGAGGCAAGGGAAGTCGCCTATCAAAACGTGGTCAGGGTGCTCCTCCAGTCTTACAACATCCCTCCTTTGTGCTGTGTATTTTCTTGTGGTATAAGATGTAAGGAAAGTGCTGTTTTTCTCATACTCTTTCATTTTCTTGAGAGCTATATTCAGTTGTGGTGGAGACCTTGCATAACTCCCCCAGGCGTGAGGCTCTCTATTGTGGCACTTGCTTACAGCTGGCGCTGGTGCAGAAGAGCTCCAGGTTATGCCCCCAGCTTTGCTGACTGCCCTGATGCTGCACATGTGCAGCCTGGGGCGGACTTCGGCCTGCTTTCAATAGATTTGTTTCAGTTATGGAAAAGGTATATATTTTTACACATCAGGAATGGACAGCTGCAGACCGTAGTTGTATTGAACATTTGCCTCTCATCGTCTCAATGATAAGCCGTGGTAGGGGCTCTGATTGCTGGGGTCAGTCTTGGCTGCGCAGAAGATAAATCGTAGGCATGCACAGGGCTGGCGCAAGCCCAAGGATAGAGGGTTCAAGCAGATCTTCTGCTCTCTTAATGGAGAGGAAGGAACCAAATGCCCAGCACATGGCCTGCCTTTCTCGGTGGGACGGGGTGGGAATCACTGCAGCTGCCCGGAGACAGACATTAGCTCCCCTGAAGGAGGATGCAGAGAAGCAGAGAGGAAAATCAGAGATCTTTTTTTATGCAGTTCATGTGTGCATCTGCTGTCTCTCCTCTCACCCTTCCACTTTCCTTGCAGCAGGCTTGATACTGAGTTTGATGCATTGTTTGACAGACTAGTCCTCTGTGCCGAGACATGTAAGTTATGTTGTAACGTGAAACCATTTTCTATTACAGTATGAGGCAGGACAAGCTGTCTTATGTTGTTGTTATTATTTAGTTTTCAGAAACCATTGTGAAAATATAATCAGAGTTTCCTGGCTTTTTTGTTTGTGTTAGCAGTTTGTATAATTGCGTACTAGTTTATATTTAACAAGGTGATCATTAATGTGGTTTGGGTTTGTGCTCTATGTGTATTCACAAGGAACAAACGATACAAAAAAAGAACAAGGAGCTTCTAGCTGTTTGGAGGCTAGTATGTAATTATATGTAAATGGAAAAAAAAATGCTTGTTCAGAAGTTGGCTTGTTGATGCCAAAGGCTCCTGTCAAGTGCAGAAGAAGTTTTTCTCAGTTTTGTGGTGAATGGGTAACTGAGGACATGAGGCTGTTGGAAACCAGGGGCAGGTTCTGCCAGGTTTTCCTTTGTGTCAAATCATAATTTGTTTTAATAACTTCTTAATTAACTCTGTGGAACAAGATTTCAGTAACACTCGTTTAAAATTATTCCAGATCCTGGAGGTTAGGTGATGGTCACAGGTACTTGGTTTTATGGATGCCTACAATTTTCATTGCCATAGTTTTCTTCAGGAAAAATACTGCTGACGTTTCCTTTTCTACCTAAGGCCTTTCCCAGTGAGCCTGGTAGTTAGAAACATGCACATGCCTTTTATTTTTATTCCTAAGGAAGCAAATCAGTGATTGGATTTGTAGTTGAAATGTTGCTTACAGTTGCTTGTCTGTGTTGCTGTGTCAGGCTTGAAGGCAGATGGGCAGGAGAATTCCTTCTGGGAGCAGCTGGTGCTGGGAAGGAAGCAGAGAGGAGTATCTGCTGAGTAATCGCTGCAGGGAGGTCCACTCCAAAGGACATTGAAGTTATCATGGTCCAAGTAGGTTTGTCTTAAGAATTTACTGACCTACAAGGCAAATCTCATTTCCTGAGTGATTCTAAAATTGATTTATGACTAGTAAAGCTTGTGAAGATTGAATTTGTTTCTACCCGTTAGAAAATAAAGAGCTGCGTATGGTCTCGGTATTCATCTTGTGGAGAGATGCAGTGAAGGAGGATGCTGGAACAGTTGACTTGCCTGGCTTTTCCAGGGCTTGCAAAGTGTGATGGGTTGATAGTGCTGGAGGAAGCCTCCAGGATGTTGCTGAGGAGCTGTTTAGTTTGGTAGCGGAGTGCTGTGAGGTCAGATCCTGCAGGCAGTGCGGACTCAGCCCACCATGGAAGATGCCTCTAAACTGAACATGCTGGAGACAAAAGAAGAGCCTCTCAGGAACAAGTGTCTTGCAGGCAGAATCCTGAAAGAGGAGCAACACAAAGAGCTGGGGGCACCGTCCACCCGGCAGGGTCATCCCAGCATCAGGAGTGGGCTTGTGAGCCGCTGGAAACACATCAGACCTTTTGTGTGTGATGAAGCCTGTGCTATTCACTGAACCTAAAGCCCTTCAGACAACCCAGGTTTCAAAATGATGTATACAAGAGTAGCGTGAAAACAGCAATTTAATGGTCTGAGAAGTGAATGGGAAGTACGCATGCTGAACTAAGTCTTTTCATAGATGTGTGACCTTGAATACCACTGATGGTTGCTGTCTCTGAAGAAGGGGATGCTTACTGACTTCAGCTGTCACTTCAGGAGGCTTAATGGCCTTCCTGTGCCACCCTGAAGAGGTGACACTCAGCAACAGGGTTAAGACTTGGGTGATAAGGACTATTTCACTGGCCGCACCAGCATCCTGCTGCATCTCTTGGGGCAGGTCCCTCATGACCTGTTTTCACTGCTACAGGCCCTGTGTAAGTCTTTGGTGCTGCTCCCAAGGGCTGCCCCCCTCAAATAAGGGCTGGCGTCTCCATGCACGAAGCTTGCAAGCTCCTCCAGGAGTCCTGTGAGGAACACTGAGTACACCCATGTCCTTCAGCATGAGCACAGTCACTTTGAGCCATGCAGGAGCAGTCACTGACCATCAGTGGGCTTCTGGAGTTGTGCACAGGCCGAGCATGGCCAGGCCCACATCATGCTGACCATCAACCATCTCTGGTGGTCTCTGCCTGCTTTGTCCCTTGTGCAGGGCACCGGTTTGCGTCTCCCTCTGTTGCTTCCTTTGAAACTTGTGAAAATGTGGTCATCTTCTAGCTGTTGATTGAAGTTGACCCATGATTCAGAAGTCACTGCAATACAGCGGTGCACAGACAAATGGACAGCATAGCTGCATCAGCCTTGTTCCTTTAATACACAAAGCTTTTAAAAACAGATCCCACACAAGTTTGCTCTGGCATATTTTAGGCTTTTATTACACTACTTAGCAAGCATCTCTGGCAGATAAAAAAGGTAATATTCATCAGACAAAATAAAAACCCTTTGCTGTTAATTTTGAAGAGGAGCTGGAACAGAACATAGTGTTCACGACTACGAGGGAATTAATTAGACACCTTCACAGAGGGACAGATGCTGAGAGGGAGCTGCCTCGGCCAAAGCCTCAGGACTTGGCAGGTTTCAGAATGAGATGGCCTTAGAGCTGGACAGGTAAGAGGGCTCTGCCTGGGTCTGCTGGCTTAGCTGAAATTGGGTTAATTTTCTTCTTGCAGTTAGGAACTTTTCTTATTAGTAGCTAGCACGGTCTTTTGTTTTGGATATTCTGTGAGAATGAGATAATACACTATGTTTCCCAATCTTTGCCTGAGAAGAGCTACCCTCTTTCTTTGCAGTAGCTAGCTGTGTTTTAGAATCGGTATGAAAAGAATTTAAGAACTCACTGATATTTCAGCTGTTGTCAGGGAGACCGAGGACTTTTGAGCTGCCAGCTGCAGGTGCAAAATAGCAGCTGGGAGGGAGAGTAATGGGACAGAACCCAGACTGACATCCAGGTTGGTCATTGAAATATTCCCCATCAGCAGCAGCATGCTGGGTATGTAACTGGAGTTGACTTCTCCAGCTAATTAGTTCTGTTTGGGAGTTGGGTTCCGTTCGGGAGTTTGGTTCTAGTCCATTTGGAGTTCTGCTGGAATTCAGCCTGTTGCTCTCCTGCCATTTTACAGTGACCCTCTGGCCTGTCTGCCTCGTGCCTTTTTGTGCTCTCGCTGGGATCGACTGTTTGGGACCCGGGTGCTCTCCTTTCTGGGATGGGCTGTTCGGCACAAACGGAGTTAGTGAGAAATTGCATTGAGTATCACTTCTGTGGTTGTCGTCATTGTCTTTTAAACTGTTCTTACCTCAACCCATGATTTTCTCCCTTCCTTTTTAGTTTTCTCCCCCATCCCATTTTAGCAGGGGAGTGAGTGGCTACCATGGTCCTGTTTGCGGGCTGGGGTTAAACCACGACACTGAGTGGCTGCTCGTTAACTCCTGTGAGAAAACCTGAGCTGGTAACACCTGAAGAGTCGTGTTTGTGTTGGCTGCCTTGGCTGGCCACCAATTCAGATCTTTCCAGGTCCAGTGCTGCCTCGGGAAGTCCTGTGGTTATAGTGTACAGGTGCCTGACTGGTGTGCGGTGACCACTCCTGAGCCATCAGGAGAGTGGGGAGGGAGACATTTCATCAGGTTTGCTTGTGTGGTCGGTGCATTTCCATTACTCAATCTTTCTTTTCACCCTTTTCTTTACTGGAAAAGCTCCTGTGCAGGTAGCCAGGTCCTTTTCCTTAGGAGCCCTCCAGACCATCACAAAAACATAGTTTGATGGTAGATACATAGCATAATGACAGATCATAGTTTGATGCCAGCGTTTGGATAGGAAGTATGCTTTAATCTGTAATTATTATGACTTTGAGAACTCTTATGGTGGAGGATATAGCTTCTCTTGGAACAATTCAAAACAGCTAAAATACAAATATGAGATTCCCATGTATCCTCTCTGAAAGGGAAAAAAACAACCCTCTATTAATTCTGTGGCTTTCTTGTTTCAAATAAATAAATACCGAGTGGGCTGTCCAGAGCCTCTGTAGAGTGGTGAGTGTGATATGAGGTAAAGAAGCCAAATCCTGATTTTATTTTTTTTCCACCCTGATTTCAGCTGTTTGTAGTCTCTCAGGCAAGATCTCCGCTACACAAACATAAAGAATCATCTTCATAATTTAACCTGAAAATTCAGAAGTTTGGTTTTACATGTTAGGACTCCTGTATGTTGAAACTTCAGTAGATATCAACTTAGACCATGCTGAATACGGGAAATCAGATACTATTTGAGCCATGAAAATACCCACAAAATTCACCTATGGATGTATGCTAATACCTCCAAGGATGTAATCAGTCTTTTCTGACAAACATTCTCTTCTACACTCAGAATTCCTATTGATGGCTGTGGGGCTGCCATGAGATACCAGGCTTAGCAACACAGCAGGTGCAGTGAGACACAGAGCTGGCTCCTTTCATAACCCAACTAAAAACCCCTTGCCAGTTTGCTGTAAGAAGTATTATTCCTAGAAAATGGAAATGACATAATTTGGCATATGAAGAGTATCTGTCTGCTGACCTGCAGTTTGCAAATAACACGCTGAGAAATCTAAGGAATGGTATTTGATTTCATAAGAAGAGCTTAGTTTATTTGCTGCAAGGGTAGGGTAAAGATGGCAAATCAGGAGAAGAAAATTTCACCAGTGGTTGGAGAAAATGCGATGTGCCAGCGGCAAACTTTTAGGACTCTCAGGGTTTGCTTTTCAGGCTGCAATAGGCAGATTTAGAGAAGTATGTATTTAAGGAACTATGAGGTTCCTTTACAGGGACTACTGTGTTATATTAATCGCAACTGTTTTCCTGTCATGAGTGCTAAATGTATTTTCTGTTCTTATCATGTATTTCAAAGTCAACACTACTGTTGGCAGCTATGTTTCAGAGTTTTTGCCTAAGGAAGGTTTTCTATTGTGGAAAATTTAGAAGTGAATGGAAAGTGAAGCAAAGGCTACCTTCCTTTTTAGAAGTTTTTTTCTTTCTTTTTTTTTTAGAGCCTTTCACCCTATATATGAATATAAAGGACAAGCACATGTTCTGAGCAAGCAGTAATGGTTTCCTCCATGTTGTTATAGACCAGGCTAGCAATTTTGTGAAATTGAGGTTTCGAGAAAAAAAGATTCACTCACCACAATTGTGATGTGTTTTCCCCTGCTGGTCTTGGATTGCAGCGTAAGGTATGTCCTTTATGACCCAGGATCCTGCAAAGCCTGAACGGTGTTTACATATGTATAGAACTGCTCAGTTAAAAAAAGCACCAGTGTATAAAGTTATGCTAGTAAGTAAATCTTTGCAATATCAGGGATTTTACTGTATAACACTGGGAAGATTAAAAAATAGAAAGCTAGATAACTTTAATAATTTTTTAGACAACAGCGGATTGCATTTTTGTGCTCCTACAGATAACCATATTACCAAGGTAAATATGATTAGGTTTTCAAATCTACATGGTGTCAAGGCAAATCAGACATAGGCACATCAGTTTATGGTTAAAAGCATTCAAAAGAAGCATAAATTTTCTTGCAAAGAAAAAAAACATTGAATTTTTTAACAGGAAAAATCTGTAAGATGATATTATGCTGACTTCTTTCTGCAACACATCATGCAGCTGGAACTAAGCTGCATGGAATGAAGAGAGATGAAGCTCTTCAGCTTGCTTTTCCCTTTCTCTGGGCTTTGGGTCGAATGTTGAGGGCCAAGAAACTGGTAGTGCCACTTGGTTTGCAGCCTGTTTGCAGGTAACTTTTTTTCAGCCATCTGTGTGCTATCTGGTGCACGTGGCCTCGTTTATGACCGTACGGGACATGTCTGCACACATTTTTTGTGTAGACAAAGGGGACAGAGAAGTGATACTAGGATGCTGTGGTGTTGTCAGTGCAGCCTCAAGAGGCACCGGCCACCAGGTGCTGTTACTGTCCTTGGAGTTGAGCTTGTGCCTTCTGCAGTGTGGGAAGGCTGGTGATGGGTCTCTCTCTGTGTTCTCCGCGCCATGTAGCATAATTTCCTTTCCCCTTTCAGGATAAGGAAAGAGCCACTGCAGGTACAGAGTCAGCAACCCCCAGTAAGGAAAGTGGATGGGGAAACATGCAGGAGGCTCGAGCATTCCCAGGATCCTTGTTTCTGGTGGGAAAGGCTCCAACCCTCCAACAAGGTTGGATCACACAGGTTAATATGCCAGAAGGGAAGAGGAGGAGGTGAGAGACCTGGAGCTGAGCTGTCTGACAGGAGGTGTACTTGCAGGCACTGTGGCATGGATTTTCATCATGATGAAAGGGTTGGATGTTACTACCACTGTTTTTTATAGAGAGAACTGACAGCACTGGAGCAGCTTGTTCCCTACTGCATCTGCTAGCACAGAAGCAGATTATAACCCTAGCGTGGTGGTGTGCCCTTTGAGGGGTGCAAGTGGCACACCTTTGCCAGCTGACTCCAGGGGAAGATGTGCTGCTGTAGGGGGAGGGCATCCCAAGGACCTAGGATGCCTTGGGCACTCAGGGAGGACCATTGTGTCACCTGGAGGGATGGCTGGTTTCATCCAGTACCCCCAGCACATGTAGGGATGGAGCAAGGGGAGCCAGGAAATAACTGTCACTTGAGGCCCTTTGCCTTCAGGCTCGCTTGTGCCATATTCATACATTTGTGTGTACACAAATATGGGCCATACCTACACCTTGTTTGCACTGGCACGTGGTAGTAGGAACCTTCAGTTCCCACCCCACTGTACTCTGTACTCAGCCCATCTGAAGAATATAACCTAAAGCAGAAGCTAGATGTCAGCTATGGTCTGAAATATACTTCAAAAACATGTTTTTCTTTTTTCTTTCTTTTTGCTTGACAACTTAATTCCTTGTATTTTTTCTGTCATACCCCTCTACAGGCAAAACTTTAATTTTTCTGTTGCTTCTGCACTTGCATTAGTACCTACAGATCCCACAGAAAAGGAGATTCAGTTCTTCATTTTTCAGTCAAGGTTGCTATCAGTTACACCCAGGCAAACGCAGAGTGACAGAGGGATCACCCACATGTCCGTCGGGTGCAGTGGACTTGCACACCAGAGAGTGAAGTCCTCCTTAGGTGACAGAGCTACATGAAAATGAGGACTCTGTCTTGATACCTGTAGCATAGGCAGAGTTGAGCAGGCTTGGTTGTTAACAGGCAAACTTCGTAGTTCTCTGAGTTGCTTTAAGTGAATGATACTGTTTCCAACTGTAAAACATGGAGGTGTTTTTTTGGGTAATACGAAGAGAGGAAAAACAGCTTTCAGACGCTACAGTGCAAAGTGCTGTTTAATGGCTTGGGGAGGTGAGTCGTGCAGGTGCTGCAGCAGGTTATGCAGAAAGGTGTGGAAATCTCACCCTCTGCTATTGTCTTGGAAGCATGGTCTTTACAATACAAAAGTGTAACTACATTTTCTACAATGGAGATCACATAACCTCCTGTCTTCAACCCATTGTGTATCTTAGGAACCTTCCTAATATTATGAGGCTGTTTTCTTAATTAAAGCAAAACTGGGTGTGATTTTTTAATTGGTGGTTTTTACTCTTTTGTAGAATGCCATCTTTTAGCATAACCTAATCCAGAAGAAGTGGCAGCTAAGAGGTGGTTGCTTAAAAAGGCAGAATTGTTTACAGCAGAACACAAAGTGCCACTGTCAAGTGCCTCCGTCCTGACCTTTGAGATTTATTTGTAAAATCTGTATTTTTCTGTGTGCATGACTCACCTCAAGATAAAATGCTTTTCTATTTTAGAAGGCACTCCGGGTCTGCAGAACTCACAAGCAGCCTCTCAAATAGCAAGTGTCTGCTCACATTTTTTTTAAGGAGCAGACTTCATTGTCCAAGTTTTTTTGCTTCTATTTGTTTTAAAGGGATTATTATAAATATTGGTTTGTTCGTTCATTCATTTCCTTATTGATGTAAGGATATTCAAGTCAAAGATAGTGCTCGAGTGTAACAGGGAGCAGAGTTTGAGCAAATGCATTTAAAAAGTAAAACATGCAAATTGCATGAATTTGCCAGCACCCTTAAATAGGCACCTTCAAGGGAGTATTTTCTATTGCTCTCATCATCCTCTGTGTGAAGGAGGAATGGATGATGAAAACAGAAACATGGATTTTCTCGCAGTGAGTTTGTGAGCTCATAAACTTCCTTCATCTGAAAGGACATAGCCTGGCAGCAGAAATGAGGATTTTTTATGGTGTGGTACTGAAGCTGTGCTCAGTGCTGTACAAAATGCTGTTACTCCTTCATATCCCTTAGGAGCGAAGCCCCCAGCCCGCAAACAGTTGTGTGCAGTAGGACCCTGCACAAAGGTGTGGGTCGTAACTGGAATTACCTCCCCTGGTGGGATGGGATCAAAGAGGCTGGAGTGGAAAAGCCCTTGTGAGCCACTGTGTGTTTGCAAAGGTTGAGGCACCTGAAAACAAATGGGCTCTGAATTAATTGCAGGGTTGCTCGGGTACAAATGAGAACAGGATTAGGCCTGTCTTTTCGATTCGAGTTGCAGAGGTGGTATTTCCAACCTGTTGAGTGATTGCATATCTCGAATATCTTACTGGATAAATGAATGTGATATCAACAGTTTTGGGTATTTCGTGTAACTGGCAGTCGTCTTGCAATTGTTGCAGTTCTCTGTTTTGTGTGATCGCCAGCAATATTTCAACATGGTAGTGTTGGTGGGGTTTTCTTGTGGCTGTCATTTACACACGTTAAAAGAAACCCAGCCTTTGAGAGGCTCTTGACCCTTACATCCACTTTGCCAAGATGTGGGGTTACGGTAATGAAGACTTCACTTCTCCAGTGTTTGTTCTGAGGTAGATGTCTGTCTTGTGTTATTCCAGCTAAAGTGAGCAGAGCAGTCGAGCAATTCAAACTGGGATTTTTGAAGGAGCCTCTGAACCATTAATTTTGAGGAACTCTCTGAGCTCCTTTGAAAAATCTCATTTTGAAAAGACAGCATGTGCTTTTTTTTAAGGGTTTTCACAGATTTTCCTTACCACACTGTCCGAACCTGCTCCCATTTATATACTTGTCCTCCCTGACATTTTTTTGGGAGTGGTTGCCATTGTTGTGGGATTTAATCGTGGTTCTGCTTTTATTGATGTTAACAGCACACCTCTGGTTTGATCATTGGATCAGGGAGATTGCTTTATGCTGACCCACTAATAGAAATGGACAAAAATGCCTTTTATAAAACTTGAAATGTGACTTTGGGGGCCACAGCACTATTAATCCTTTGCATCTCAGCCCATGGAGAGACATGGGCTATAACAAGCAGAAAAATGAGGTGCAGGTTGTGCTTTTCTAATGCAATGTGAGTGTAATTCTCTGATTGCTTCTGAAGCTGCTGTTTCCACAAGCTCAGAACGAGAGCAAAATTGAAACAGAAAGACTTCTCAGAGGCTTGGTCAGCTCCTCACATGATGTGCCTGTGACATGGACGGTCAGTCCCACTGGGTTACACTGTTTCTTGTTTTGCACAAGTTTTTTAAACATCCAGTGGGCTGAAAGAAAGCTACATAAAAACCACCAGTGCTATAATTTATTTAAGTCTGGAGCCTCTGTGAGAAAATTGGGCCTTCTCCTCCTAGAAGGCCCATCACTGTGTCAACAAGCAGCGTGGCCCATCAGGAGCAGGTCAGTAGACCCAGGAGCTTGGTGCTGAGAACCAGATGTACACGCTACGGAGGTTCGGACCAGCTCCAGCCTGGACTTCTGGACTAGACACCAGTCAGTCATCAGAGAACAGGCACCATGTTCCTGCAGCGTGCCACCTGGCTTTGCACCATTCAAACACAGTGGAGATACGCCCACTGAGTCTCAGGTCCCTGTTCTAGGACAAAGGGATTCATATTGAACTAATGTAAATTTCTCACACCCTTCTAGCCACTTGGATTAATATGCTTTTTGTTTGACCCTGTGAATTAAGATGCTTTTTCTCTAGTCATTTCCATTGGGAATTACAGACTTCCCTCTATCCATTGGGGGTTTTAAAAAGATTTTGCAGGGAAAACATAATTTTTGCTTGTTGAGTCATAGCACTGGGCATCAGTTTTCTTTTTACTATTCAGTTGTGAGCTTTCTAAATCTTCATTTAGTAATGTGGTAAGTTCTGTGAAAATTGTTCGTTGGTGTTTTGTTGTTTTGTTTGTTTTGTTTTTTGTGTGTGTTTTTGTTTGTTTGTTTGTTTAATTACAGTTATTCACATTAAGGGACATCTTTCCTGTCTGTTTATTGAAAAAGGTGAAACAGGAAAACCGAAATTTCAAAATTCTGCATCACACGTTGATGGCAGTTTGTGAACTTGATTAACACAGATGTCTAGTGTCATACCCAGCACGGTTTTACCCTTACCCTGCGCTGTTTTTAGAAGGGAACACACAGCAGCTGAGGAAGTAGTGGTTTCAGTTCAAGAGACCTGGGGAGAAGAGTTCATTTGTTTAATTAAAAGAAAGAAAAAAAACCCACCACTTTTATACAAAGTATAGCTAATTTCACTTTCAGCGGAAGCCATAAGACAAAAATTTGCCTTTGACTTCTGTGTAAGTAGCTACCAAATGAGTCTTCGTGGTTGGTCCCACCCAAGCTTTGCAAGGGAGAACCACACTGGGGTTTGGCACAGAGGCTGAGGGTTGGGTGCCTCCTCTTCCAGCCCTGCTGTTTGCAGCTCCTCACATTCGCGCTCTTCCCCTTGTCCCAGCCAGATACAGGCAGCGTTTGGTGAACACATCCATGCATCCCTCTGCTCTGGACCATCCAAGCACAAAGCCGTTCCCCTCTCCCTTCCGTGTTGGACAGCCTCAGTTGTTCAGGTCTGAGGAGGCAAAGGAAGACAGAATCAAAACAATGCGAGTTTTGTGTAATTTGATATTATTTTTCTGTGAGCTGTGGCAACAGCCCCCACAGCAGCACTTAGTTCAGACTTTTTCCTCTGCAGAGACTTGTGGGGAGGAGGGAAAATGCTGCGGGTGCTTGGGCAGTCGGAGAGGCAGTGCCAGAAGTGCGTATTTGGTTCCTTCACTGGACGGATTCTTTGTAAGGTTGCTGCTGTTTCTAAAGGAAAAAAAAAGATTTATATATCTCCTATTTTTGAACTAGTGGTTAACAGATCCTGGCCAAGAGAGGAAACCTTCTCAGTTCTCATTGTAGGTCTTTCACAAGTAACTGAAGGCTGATCTGTTAGCACTTGCATCCCCCATTTTACTTGTTAAACTTGTACGGATGGTTTCCTGCTGTTGGGATTGAGTGTCTCAGTCACCACTGCCGGGAGTGCCGCTGGCTGCCCCGCGACAGCTCCTGGGAGAGAACCTGAGCACCAGCCATGGGAGAACCTGAGCACCAGCTGCAAACTCTGCTCCGCTGCCCTCCCCACCACCACCTCCTTGCACCGTCTTGCCCTGGAAAGCTTCACGGCAGGCACAGGGATTACTCAACCATCCCTTTTCTTGTTGACATTGTTCCTGCGGGCTGCGAGACGGTGTAGAGCCTGTTGGAGCATGGTGGGATGGCTGGAGCAGTCATTGTGAAGGATTTAGGTGTGCTTTACTTCAAACAATAGCTGTATGTCCACATTATATTTGTCCTTCTGAGTACAAGCAAGGATGTTTATTCTGTATTGTTAGCTGCATTTCTTCTTTATGAGGTGCAGCGATAAGTTTTTCCAGTTGCCAAAAGAGTTTTTTCCTGTCTAGAACTGCCGTGGTTCTATTCCCAATTTTGGTTCTCTTTTTTTTTTTACTCTTTTTCTTGAAAACCTTCAAAGCATGGTATGCTTGTTGTGGTTAGGTGCAGAATTAGTTTAGACATTAAAAAAAACCCAAACAAGGAAAGGAATTGTCTAGGGGGAACACACAGAACTCCTTCTCTGTACCCTTCAGGCTAATATGAAGAGAAATATTTATATGCAAGAAAGCTCAAAAGGATGCTGAGCAGTTCATATGTTGTAGTATTGCCATCAGGGTACTAATATTTGTGTATTACTTACTTACCCAAATGCTACTTTATATGTAATCTGAAAGCTTTAGGAAACCAAAAATATACTACAGAGTGTATGCTTCCTGAATTCCTACTTAAAGCCAAAATAAAGAGATATGTGTTGTCAGATCATAAAATATATTGTAGTGGAGAAGTATATTGTTTCTTCAATTGTCTATCTGATAGCCTCCTTGGAAAATTAAGTATTTTCAGTAGCAGCTTTGTGGTCTATACCCTGTTTGCCTAATATTTTTTATAAAATGATGTAACCAATACTGGCACAGGTAAAACAAGCTTGCATTTAACTCCCAGGCAGGGGAGTTTTAAATGGGAATTTGTTGTATATACATAATCACATTAGGCAACATTGGTGTTCAAAATCCGTTTTTTTACTCCTCTCACAACAAAGCTCCTAGGTCTGCGGTTAAATGTTCTGTGACACATTTTTGAATGGGCCTTTTGCCCTGCTTTCAGTTCTTTGATGCAAGAAGCTTTGCCAGGAAACAAGAATCTCTTTCTTCTCTCTCTGTGTTTATTCAGCTTGGGACCGTGATGCTGAATATGCAGACAGACACACAAGTCAGATGATCTAAGATGTGTGATGTTATAAGGTTTCACACATTTCACACAAAAATAATGTAAAATCAGTATTGGAGTTGTTAGGTCTGCATTTAATGTTTGTACCATCTGTGTATGTCTTAATCCTTTTAAAAAGATAGATTTTTTTTGCTTTTCACCACCCCCCTGGCTGTTGTAAAGTAAATCCTCTTGGCGTTACATTTAGTCACATCTTTTGAAAGAGGTGATTAGTTTAAAATAAGTATTTCTACATTAGCTTTTGTCATTGATATATAGATACATATTTTAAATCAGAGCCCAATGCTGCAAACACGGATACATTCAGTCTTACACTCCCAGGTAACTTGCTGCCCCTGGCTTATAAAGTCATTGCCCAAGACACTCAAAGCGAGCAGTTCTGTAGTTTCATTTGAGCACGAGCCCCATCAGCCGAGGTTTCTGCAGAAGTGCATCGTTAGTCATGCAGTTAGAACCTTTGTTTGGAATCTTGAAGTACATGAGGTTTTGAAGGATCAGATCTAATTATTGGTATTAGTGACTTTTTTCTAGTTCTTAGCCTGGTATATTGTAAAATCTTGGAGAAAATGGGCTTTCAGCAATTACCTCAGAGATGTTTCTGTAAATGAATGTGTGTAATTAGTTCTTGTAATATTAGAAGCTGAATATAACACTACAACCTGGGAGAATACCAGGCACTAAAGCAGTGAAGTCTGTGACAAAAACTGATTTTTATCCAAAGTTGTGGCAAAGTGAGGCTGGTTCAATATATATACATGCTTAGTGTTTTAAGGAGACAATCCGCTGCTGCCAAAATTTTCTCCCATCGGTTTTTCTGTTTTTAAGTTTTTTGTTGCCTGCCTGATGCTGCTTATGGAGCAAAGACTGTTCTGTCTGGAGGTGCCTGGAGGTGATTAAGGGCAATTAAAGGGATTACTGGCCCAAAGCAGAGGCTGGCTGAAGCAAATACCCTCACAATTCCAATGTTTTATTTCACAGCCCAGAGTATCACCTTAAACTGAAATAGGTGCTGGTTTAAGCTAGAACAGGTCTGACTCTGCTCTCTAAACCACATTTAGGTTTTTCAGCTTTTTGAAATACATAGCTTTTTAAGTTGAATGGAATAGCAGAGCCAGATCCACTGCATCTGTTTTCAGGGACTCAAACCTTTTTTACCTGCATAGGCAAGTACCTTCAGCAGAACTCAATAATCACATTTGAAAGGTAGCATA
This sequence comes from Nesoenas mayeri, assembly GCF_963082525.1. Taxonomy (NCBI): domain Eukaryota; kingdom Metazoa; phylum Chordata; class Aves; order Columbiformes; family Columbidae; genus Nesoenas; species Nesoenas mayeri. The sequence continues at coordinate 50,437,014 of NC_137543.1, read as the reverse complement.
TACATGCACATCACACTCCTGGCTAGGGGAAACAGGAGCAAACAACTTAGACTGTGAGCTCTGGCTTAGAGGTTTTTAGGATTTTTAGTAGCTTTTTAAAGGATTTTTAGTCTGTTTTTTCATGACAGTTGGAAGTACTAGCAACGTTTCTAAATCACATGATCCAATAAAGGATCCTATGTCTCCTCTTTGTTGCATAGGGACTTACTCCAATATCGCCAGCTTCAAAGTCTTGCAATGTATGAGAGATGGTTTTTTAAGTTCCTGGACTACTGGGACGAGGTGCAGATGCTCAGTGTAATCTCCTTGTATTCTGTCTCTTTGAGAAAGTTTCTAACTTTCAAGATCAAAAAAACCTTTAAAATGATGCAGCCTTAAAGACCTACATACCAGAAGGCAAAAACAAGGCTCTTTAGGTTTTACAGAAATTCATAAATTTTTAATATGTTTTAGCTTTGTATTGTTGTTTAAAAGAATAACAGTCATGGGTCTCTCGTGCTTTCTGCTTTCAGAGAATCAGTGATGAATACTGGAGGCCCCATATGCACATGTAGCAGAGTCCTTGCATGTATTTTTTGATGGAGATAAGGCTCTCAGAAAAATCCCACATACCACCGTGGAAGTGGTAACAACTGTCTCCATCATGATTTTGCTTTTAGTATCTGCCTTGGGACTACTGGTCATGGGAAGATGCTGCTTCTGAGGCAAAAGTGGGTACAGCACAGATGGGCTGGGGCAGCTCAGGGACCTTGGTATGGCAGTGTCCCCCAGGAGCAGGGCTGTCTGATGAATTACCTCTGCACTGACATCTCCCCAACACACCCTGACGAGCAGCGATCTGGTTCTTGAGTTTACGGGGATAGTAGTAGTAGAGAAATGAAAGGGCACCCATGCATCCCTCCAACCCTTTAATTTTGTTCTCCTGTCATCACCTTTCCAACTGTATTTGTGGGAGAGCTCTGGATGTGGGCACCTTCTGTGTCCAGAAATTTGTAATACTGAAATCGGTCAGGACAGACTTCTGATTTTTTTCTTTTTTTTTTCCTGCAAGGCAATTGCCTCCTTTTTCGAAAGTGCTTTTCACCTGTGGACATGACCCAGCGGCACCATTGCCTGTCTCAACAAAACCAGCTGGCTGCTCTGGGGTATGCTATATCCCCGACAGGTTGTTAACCTGTCACAAGACGGGGGTGTCATCGCCTGCTGGACCGAAATGTTCAAATCCAGCTCGGAGCTTTTTCAAAATTACCTGTTTTGCACGAGTAAGGGTTTCGTAATGGTGTTTTATTGTCACACTGGGGGTGGTGCCTGTGAGCAGCTCATCGCTGGCTCTTGCTGAAACTCGTCCCAACAGCAGCCACTTGCTTGGGTTACGGTGGCTGCCCACAATCCCACCCTGGGGGCATGAAGCCAGTCATGAAGTATCTTTTTACAATACATGAGTTTGGATGACTTAATGATTTTTGACAATAACGGAGTTACCAGCAATAGTAAAAGTATCTTGAAGATCAAGTAGTGGCACTGCAAAATGGTCACAGTGTGTAGTGTTGGGATGGGACACAGGGCTACCCCCTGTATTTCTGGTCCTTCTTTTAGGAATTTTTCTTCAGTTGTTGTAGTCTGTGAATTGAGATAAGGTCATATCTTCTCCCAAATATTCATTAAATTAGGCAATGCCATGTCCAGCTCCCCCGTCCCTGTGGAACTGGGCAGGCTTATTGGCTGTGGTAGCTCAGGGGGTTGGTACTACTGAGTTTCCCTTCAGTTTGTGTTTTTTTAATGTATGTATGGTTTGTCAAATCATTTGCCCATGTAGATGAGGTTAGAAGTAAGTGTCTTCCAGAGATCGAGAGAAGTATTTTTAAAATTAAAGGCCTGATTCTGTGAAAAGCTTAATGGACATTTAGTTATGCTCTGGAGCAGTACACTAGGCTTCAAATGGGAATTAAAAATAAGAAACACTCGGAATGAAGGTTGTCTGTGTGCAGGACTCTGCAGCCCAGTCACAGCTGCTGCTCCAGGGCTCCAGCTCCCCAGCAAACCTGTCAGGGATGGGATATTTGCCAGAGCAAAGGAAGGTAGGGCTTTTTTGTCCATCTTTTTCTAGGAAAGAGGAAAATAAAGCAGCAGCTGTTTTTACTCTATGTTTAAAGCTTTCAAAGAAATACAAGGTTGAGAAGGGGAAGCAGCCATTTCCTTCTTCCTCCCACTTTCTTCTTCGTTTCCCTGTCCTTCCCCCATTGCTGGGAGGATCTTGAAATGCTGCAGAGATTTGGGGTCAAGACTTGTTTTGTAGTGAGATGTGGATTGGGAGACTGGTTGGGGAGTATGCCTTTGTGTAGTTTTTCATACGTTCATGTTAAGCATGGAGCTAAAGGCAGCATTCATGAGGCCTGCCCTGACGAGGCCATCTGTTGGGGTGTCTGTCTTGCTATTGCCTCAGAAAACTGTAATTTCATTGGTGTAAAGAAGTCTCTCTTGACTGTTCTCATGTAAGAATAGGATAGATAATTTGGCGTTCCCTGTTTCAGAGAGCCTGTGCTCTGAGTTGCTCAGAAAATTGCCATCAGTATGAAACCTTGTGGATGTGTGAAGCGATGGAACACATTGTTTGTCTGCAAATGAAACTAAACAAGTTGTTTGGATGACCATAGAGTTGGTCTTCTCATTCCTTTTTTCAAATGCTTTTTACAAGTAATCAGGAGAGCTAAATTCAAAGGAACTCCTCACTAGAGCAGTAGGACAGCTCAGGAAACATGCGGTAAAACAAGGTACAGGATAAATACATCATTTTAGTGATTCCTTGGTACAGCATCACGCTGTGGACAGAGGGCGAGGAGGAGAGATACCTCACCACCTCTAAGTGTTTGGGACACTTTGGAAAGTGCTTTGAATTTAGTTTTTTTTCCTTTTCCATCCTCTGCTGGCTTGCCTGACGTCAATGGCTAAATACCTCCGGCTCCTGCTGTGGTTACAGCCTGGAAGTAGCTGCTGAAAATGCTTTTGGAGAAGAAAATTGAGAGTAATAGAGGACAGAGAACAGTACAGCCACACTTCATATGTTATCCATAATGCCTGCCAGAGCTCCTTTTGTAGAAGAGATATTTTTCTCTGCCGTCCATGTGTTAGTAGGGCACAAGCCTAAAAGCAAACAAAAAAAAAAATTGGATAAGTGAATATTAATCAAATATGTCATTAATTATAACCAGAGCATGGTCTGGGAGAATCGGATTGCATTTTCAGTGGATTTAAATATAACTTTGCTTATGCAATCCTGTTAAACATTGTTGCAGTGTGTCACTGAGAAAGCTTATTATATTTGCTATGTAAAGATTGTGACTTTGGGGGCCAATTAAAGTGTTAGCAGTGGTTGACATCTTTCTTGTGGTCACAATGGTGAACTGTTATGTGTGGAGAACAGGGAGGAAGCTGTGGGTAAGCCAGATTTTCCATCTGCCTGGAAACACAACCTTTAAAGCTGTTAAGCCAAACCAGAGGAAACTCTTGAGTTTATTTTTTCAGGAAGAAAAATTTTTTGGAAAGGTGACATGTTCAAACAATGCGAAATGGTTTGTTTGTTTGTTTTTTCTTAGTGTCTTTTCTATCATCTAATTAATATATATGTGTGTGTGTGTGTATATATATATAGTAAGACGAAATTACGAAGTGAAACATTGGCTTCAGGCAAATCAGAATGCTCTGTTCCCCACAAAAGCTGAGATTTTTTATTTTTTCTGAGAATAGTGGCTAAAACAAAACCAGATTATTATTATTATTTTTTTAATTTAGTCAAAACCGTGCACCCAACAACTAGCAGTGCCTCTGCCCCCTAGCAATGTAGCCTGTGGTCCTGATTGCTGGATCTACTTGGAGTTTCCAGCCTGAAAATTTTGCCCTTAGAGCTGCGTTCTGCATTTTTTTGTTGCTGTTATAAACCTAAGAGTGTCCCTTTGGCCTGCTCATTTCTGTTAGTGGAAGTCTGAGCTCGGTGTAAAAGAAAGCAGGTCTGCCTTTGCTCGCAGTATTTATGTTCAGATGCTGTTCTGCAATGTATTTTATTCACACCAAGCAGCGCTTGCTTCAACAAGTACCTTTGAAATCGGATTAGGTCATGAAGCAGCTTTACTGCAGCTTGGAAAATCATGATAAAGAGAATAATTGGTTGAACCACTGTGCTAGCTCGTTTCTCACAGCCACCCTGTCTTAAAAAAGTTAAAATAAATTAAATTAAATTAAATCAGTTTGATCTGGGAATAAGTTGCCTAAAATATGTGATGGATCAATGTGTTAACATAGTGAATTTAGTAGTTTCTGTGAATATGCAGTTGTTTTGCATGTACCAGTGTCAGCCTGCAATAGCATTTGTCTTGGTTTAGATTTATGAATTTGTCCCACTTTTTAAAAGAATATTTCATACACTTTATCACACATTTATCAGCAGTAAAATAATTTATCTTTGAAACAACATTTGCTTTTTGATGTCATCGGGAATTAGTCCTGGCCTCCTCTGCATTTCACTCCAGCAGCGTGATTCCATCAGCCATGGGGCATCCTTCGAGTCCCTTACATCCTGCCAGGCAGTTTATAAAACAATTTTTTTTAAAAAAGGATGTTTAAACTGATAAAGAAAAATGATAAGGTTCTCATTTTGCTGCCAATGTGTTGCTTTCCTTCCTTTGCACCAAGCAGAAAACCATCAACTGTGCTGGAACTGTGCTATGCGGTACCTAGAGGCCTAAGTTGGTCAGTATTGGCCACAGGCCTATTTGGCATCTGTATCTGTTGAGCTTGAAGGAGTCCAGCCTAAACTTGTTCCCTGTGACTGTTGTAGCCGCTAACTGGCTGAGTTGGAGGTGAGACCTGTAGCTGCGATGGAGAAAAGCTTGGGGACAGATGGGAGCTACAGGATCAACTGCTGGAGGTGCCAGAACAGCAAGTCTGTTGCTGTGATTTGGGGATTGTTTGGGGCTGATCCCATTGAGGACAGTAGGTCTTTTCCTCCCTCAAAAAACCCTGTAAGAACTGATCACTAGTCATTTTTTTTTCACTTGTGCGCTTGTTAGCGGATCGATTCCCTTACTTGGTTGGCTGCAGGAACCCTTCTGCTGGCATGATGCAGGGGGTAGGTAGGTGGCTGAAGCAGCACCGTGCCTTTTGGTCACAGCATAAGTTTATTAGCATAAATGAGGCTGGTTTAAACCAATTATGAAGCCGCAGTTTGCAGGAGGTCTGCGTGGGGGCTGGCCTTTATTTCATTTAATCTTATTTTGGTCTCAGTATGTTCTGTAGGTCTCTGAAGGTTGTTGTCCATGAGAACAGTTTCTCTGCACATTAAGCCTCCAACTGTGGGCTATTCTGCATGTAAAGCACCAGAGTGTGATAAGTCTTAATGGGGTTCACTCTTTAAAACCTCCTACCCATCTTAGACAAAATTCACTATGGTGTGGATTGGTACCTGTTTACTGATGTCTGTTTACATCTGGCCCAAGCCCACTTTTGTATATTAAAAGTGATGCTGTGTTGAAGTAGGTGTTGCTTGTTGTCTATGACATGGACATGATTTATGGTACCCATAAAAGGTCATGATCATGCTGAATCTGGTTGCTACCTGCTCCCTCTGCGGCACCTCCATTAGCCTGGACACCTACAAGGCATTTGCTCAGTCTTGGAGGGAGGAGCGAGGAGCAGAGAATTATAGGAGAACATCAAACCAACTAATGAGACAAACAAGCGGTGTCAAATACAATGTACCCCAAGCTCAAATACAAAATACCCCATACTCAGAGGTTATCACAAGCCTCGTGTCTTTTCAAAAGATTGCCATGGGCTCGACTGGAAAGCAGCAGAAATGCTCCTGGAGATAAGCACAGTCCCAACTAGCCATGGCAGCCAAATTGCCTTCCCTGTTTATCAGCTGATAGAAAGTACGTCCTGATCAGCATGATAAATGGAATTTTGCATGATAATTATGTTTACAGGAGGACAGATGTACTAATAATACATCCCCTAAAGACTTCAGATGATCTATAAAAGAACCAAATCTTTGCTGAAAATGCTGGCAGCAGTAGTATTAATTGTGTAAGTTACAGCTGATAATTGTCTTGTTTCATTTGAACAAGGCAGGCAGCTATTAATGGCTTGTGCTCTGTAGTACTGAAGCAGCAGACTGCGCAAAATTTGTCAGTCTGGATAATGTAGTGATATGTTAGCAATGCATCCTAATGGACATACTCCAGTGGCTAGGGAAGGAAAGAAGTGTTACAGTTAATTTCTAATGCTCTTTCATCTTCTTTATCAAAATACTTGCTTATATGCCTTCAGGAAGAGAACTTATTTTTCTTATCTACAAATTGTTTGATGTAAGACAATGCCTGCAGTAAAAAAACAAGTTCTCTTTGTGGTTATTGAGGATTTAAATGGAGAATGACTAATTAGCTGTCTTGTTCCACTTATCTCTTCCACACTAGTGATATGAATGAAAATCTTAGCCTTGTTTTTATGCGTATGAAACATCCCACTGTTCAGCAAATCTGTTACAGAGCATGCATGAATGTGTAAATGCATAGAGATATACATATATATAATATAGATGTGACCTGAAAACCTGTTAGAATAAGTTACCAAACCTAATTTTTAAAATAGTAATAAAGTGAAGTCCAAATTGGTGATCATACTAGGTATTGTACCAGGTTTACAGTTAAATAAAGATCTTGTAGGTAACTAACCAAATTTAAAACCCTGCTGGTCCAAATCGAATTACTTTTTGTAACATCCTAATTCATTTGCATTCCCAAAGCGTGTTTCATTTCATCTGCAGTAAGTTGAGCTGCAGATTATATCCCAGAGGAGCACGCTTCTCGCAGTCCTAACCCACATCTTTGCTCTGGGTGATTAATCTGTAAATCCTTCAAAATTTCTCTCCCATGCTATTACATCAAAGCATCCCCGAGTAAAACATGTGAGCAGAATCCTGAAATGTGGTCCCTTAGCATGAGAAGGACTCTTTGTGCGTTTCATTAAGCAATACTTGGGGGGAGTTTATGGGGAAACAGGCAGTTGACTTTCTAAAGAGTGCAAGATGTGTTCGTTGGTTAGCAAAAGAGAGCTGATGGCCTGGAAAAACTGCCTGGAGATGCTCCGTAAAAACTGTCCTTGGTTCCTTGTAACCTTTCATCAACTGAATTCATTGCTAATGAGCTGCAAGTTCATTGCAATTCATTGCAGAGCTTTAAGATTGCTACTGAGTCAGATGACAAAGTGCCTTGTTTTATGTTATCAAGAAAAATCCTCCAATTCACAGAGGACTAGGCTGTAGTATAACTCTTAAAAAAGTCTTGGGTCCCTTGTCTCTAAAGGGTGCCAGTGGAAGTGCAGCGATTTTGAGAAGAGAAAGGAAAGGGAAACCAGAAAAACAGGAAATCTTTGTTAGCTTACATCCACATAGGTTTTATCCTTATGCCTACTCACCCTAGGGAAATGGTAATGTGATTGATTTGTTCCAGGCAGATAGGCAAAGCCTTAGATATCAAACATATCTATTTCTGCATTGCCTTAAAAAGGGTCTCAGCTAAAGAAGAGCTAAATAATTTCTTGCATCTGTAGTGCTGGAATTTGCCATACAAAGGTCTGTTACTCTCCCTAAGGTTGTACTTAACATAGCTACGCTTGTAACCACAACACTGCTCCTGCCAGGCCCTGGAAATCATTTAGGCTACGTAAGGGTACGACACCTCAGCTTTGAGGGGACCGACCACTGCATCGCCTCCTGTTCCTGTGCCAGGTGTTCTTCAGGTCTCCTGTGCTTCCCAGACATTTGGAGAGAGGGGCCTCAGGCAGCCGTCTTTGACTGCTGCGAAGATTTGGAAATGTTGAATGATGTTTTACACCTTTCTAAATGCTTTGTTGGTCAAGCTTATGGCAATCCCTTTGGACAAGGGAAAAGTCCATCATCAAATGTGAGATTGTGGAAGCCATCGCTGCCTCTGCTGAGCCTTGGAAGCAGAGGAGGGAGATCCACTAACAAACTGCCCCTCCTGGAACTTTACTGTAATTTTTAGACTTTTTGCTCCCACCTCATGTGTGTATAGGTCCCCATCTGAAGTAATGTGTAGGCACAGGCAGCTTAACATTTGTGTTAACAATTTGTTTGTGATGGAAAGAGCTGGGTAATTTGGATCCTCCACATTTCCCATAAGGTTTAGGGTGTGAACCCATTTTCCATTAATCATCTCTACCAGAGGATGGATTGTAACTGTATTATTAATGATTGCTTTATCTGTTTGTTTTGTTATATGTACTGTAGATTAGATCAGGTCACGGGCTCAAGAGACATTTGAAGTAGGTCACTGTGACACTAGGCCAGCCAGCCTCTTCCCGTTTTCATTGTGTAAATACGAATGCAACGTATCTTTAGGGTGTGCTGGGGAGAGACTGAACATGTCAGGAATCATCACTGGAGTTATTTCGTACAGTGATCTGTGCTTTAAGAGGGATGCTGGCTCTTGCATCTGCCTGAGCTGCTGCCTCTGGTGCTTCTGGCACATCATGTGGAGATAGTGAACATGGCACTGATGTGGGCGAACCAAGGCAGAGGAGCTCGCCAAGTACATAAACGTGAAATTTGGGTCTTGTGCTGCCTCCTAAAATGCTGGTCTTAAAGCAGCCCTCTAAATTGACTTTGTTGGCCAGATTTGGCACTGAGATGTTTCTTATTGCTCTGATAACTTAAAATGTAAGTATGCCCAGTCTAGTAGAGTGCTTTTGCAGCTTTCCTCACTTTTGGTGTGTTGATGAGTCTGCTTTACAATAGACTAGACTAGACTAGACTAGACTAGAATATTTCCGTTGAAAGGGACCTGCAACGATCATCTAGTCCAACTGCTTGACCACTTCAGTGCTGACCAAAAGTTAAAGCATGTTGTTAAGGGCCTTGTTCACATATTTCTTTGAGTTATTTTTTCCCCCAAAACTGATTGAAAACTGTTCTTTCAGGATGGGGTATTTGCTGGCCAACTAGTTGGCACCCAGAAAAATTCAGTCCTCTAATAATTAAATAATTAATAATAAATTATTATATAATATATAATTAATATATCATACATAATACAATATAATTACTATGTAATATATAACATATAATATGTAATAGACAATATATAATTAATAATAATAGTAATTGATTAATAATTAAATAATTTACTAAGCAGGAGACTTCTTAGATTACCAGAATAAGCATTATTTTTGTACATCTGCTAACCCAGCTCTTTGAGAGTATGTGTGGAATGTAACAATATAAAAGGCCATAAATTTGGGACCCTTTCAGATCTTCACATCCAGCTTTTTCTAGGGTGGCAGAGCAGCACGTGTTCCCTGAGTGAGCGGGGGATACTGGCCTTGGAAGAGGATGTTTGCACCAGGGAGCAGGGGAGGCGCTTTTTCTGAGTCTGCAGCCTCTGCCGATTGCGTTGTCCGCTCCTGGGGAAATACTGATCCAGGGAAAGGCAGTTCCCCAGCCTGCAGATGTAGGCTGCATTTGCCAAGTCGATGAAAAGTTAATTAGGGAGACTGCTGGGTACTCTCTGTTGTGAAAACAGACTGGGAGGCTTCTTGGCAAGCGTACCTAAATTTTGGACACTACTGTACCACAGTACCTTAACAGTGAGCAACTGATACAGCTACACAACCAAATGTTGCCAGTATTATGAGGATCCCTGTAATACTTGCTTACTGGGAGTAGGGAGGAAGGAATGTTTCTTGCAGAGATCCAGTTTCTTGAAGGTCACTCTCTAAACCATAATTATTCTTTGTATGTGTACCTGTGATAAGCTAGACGGTCGTGTTCAGTTTGTAGCTGGTCTTTCACTCTGCAGATCATACGAACTAATTGTTCTGAATGGAGTAAACCAATTTCTGAAAACATTTACATTTTTAATAGAGATCTGTTCCAGGAGAGAGCAACCTCAGGCTGGGAATGTGTCAATTACGGTTTGCTGTGCTGAGCAAGGGACCTCAACAGAGAGAGAAGAAAGTGATCTAAGCCTGTGCTCTACCACCTATGAACCCAGTGCCCAGTTACAGGAAGATACTGTGTCCAGTCACAGTGGCAGGGATGGAGGGAAAGAGAAGGTAGTTTACTTTTCCCAGAGCAATTATGCTGTTTGGCTCCAGGATCTGTCCCTAGCGAGAAGGAAAGAATCATAGAACAGTTTGGGTTGGAAGGGACCTTCGAAGGTCATCTGGTCTAATCCCCCTGCAATGAGTAGGGACACCTTCAACTAGATCAGGTTGCTCAGAGCCCCATCCAGCCTGGCTTGGAATGTCTCCGGGGATGGGGCATCCACTACCTCTCTGTGAAACCTGTGCCAGTGTTTCACCACCCTCAGTGTAAAAAATTTCTTCCTCCTGTCTAACCTGAATCTCCCCTCATTCAGTTTAAAACCATTATCTCTTGTGCTGTTGTAACAGGCCCTGTGAAGAAGTCTGTCCCAATCTTTCTTATTGGCCCCTTTTAAGTTCCGAAAGGCCATAATAAGGTCTCCCCGGAGCCTTCTCCTCTCCAGGCTGAACAACCCCAACTCTTTCAACCTGTCCTCATAAGAAAGGTGTTTCAGCCCTCTGATCATTTTCATGGCCTCCTCTGGCCCTTCTCCAACAGGTCCATGTCTTTCCTGTACTGAGGGCCCCAGAGCTGGACACAGGACTCCAGGTGGGGTCTCACCAGACCAGAGCAGAGGGGCACAATCACCTCCCTTGACCTGCTGGCCACGATGCTTCTGATGCAACCCAGGATACAATTGGCCTTCTGGCAAGTGCACATTGCTGTCTCATGTCCAATCATTTATCCACCAGTACCCCAAGTCCTTCTCTGCAGGGCTGCTCTCAATCCTTTCATCCCCCAGCCTGTATTGATACCAGAGGTTGCCCTGACCCAGGTGCAGGGCCTTGCACTTGGCCTTATTGAACCTCATGAGTTGTTCATGGGCCCACTTCTTGAGCTTGTAAGAACTGAGCTCCTTAGTATGTGACTTTTAAGAAGCACCCTTGCTTGTGGACAGACCTAAATATGTATTGTTTTACAATGCACAGAGTTTGTTGGGCAGAAACAACACATGAAGAATCTGTTAGACTAATGTTGATCAGACAAAGGCTATTATGGTGTGGGCTTTACTGTCGAAAAAGGACATAAAGATGGATAATTTGTATGTTCTTTACAGTGTTATTATATCTGCTTTGGCAAGCATCCTTGTTTTCGTAAGGACAGATGATTAATCTCATTGTTTGCTCCTTTGCTAGTTTTGAGTGTCTTTAATTAAGCTGGTGCCCATTGATGTCATACCATGATTATATGTGTTAGCTTATGAGGTAATGGCTGGCCTGAAAAATATAGCTGTGGCAGTGTTCAGGCATACTCAAAATAAATCACTGCGCACAAGCCTTCTGAATCTTCTCACATTGCTGCAGAGTCAGTAAAGTGAAGACGGTGAATCTGTAAATCATTGGTTACAGATAATAGAGGATGTAGATTTTAGGTGCTTCAGGATATGTGAAAGCTCTGCTGTCTTTAAATGAATCTTACTGAATTGCAGTTTTAGCTCGTCGTTATGGCTTGGGTAATGGAGGAGGACTGGGTACAGAGGCAGCTGCCTGCAGAGGGAAGATGGTAGGTTTTCAAACAAGATGTGCCTTTAGAGAATGGGAAATCCAGCTGGGGAAGGTGAAAATGAAAGAGCCCCCAGAATCAACAACGTGTGGTGATTACTGTTCCATTCTTCCCAGACTCAATCCTGGTTTTTTCCCCTCACTAGAGATTTCATATCAATGCCTAATTTTGAATGCATTTCCTCCCAGAATAATGTCTTCCAGCAAGACTAATAATTAATATATCAAGTTGAACTGTGAAAGACTCTAAAAACCAGTTCTACCGTACCTTCTGTTTTTCTGCACACTTGTGTATACACATTCACACTCTGGTGCCTTGTCAGTCAACAGCTTGCTTCTCAGCAATTCTAGTATAAGTCCCCCATCTCTTCACAGTACTGGTATTCCTCATTTTATATTTGATATAACCAGACCCAGATGATCTCTCTGGGACATTGTGACAAAGCCGTGCTAGAATTTTGTGAGCCATTTGAAGGATCACATGTGTGAAGCTACATAATTTGTGAACAGAGCATTATGTGGAAGATCAGTGGGATACTTCAGTATTGTCATCTTGATTTCCTTCATTCCTTCTTACTTTCTTTTTGCACTCTGTATTTGACATAAGTATGATTTGTACGCACAAAAAAATCCTACCCTCAAGATGGCAATGGACATATTTGTTATGCCGAGATATTAAATGCAGACAGGTCAGCAGGCAGCAGTTTGAGTGCTGTGTATTTCAAAGCTTCTGCCTTGGGTATTGTAGGAGGATGAGGTTTGGAGAAGGAGTTGGATGGCAATATGGGAAGGATACTTAGTGCAGGGGGGCCATCTGGTTTGTGAGGAGTCTGGCATGGAGGCATGTTCATGCCATAGCTCACCTTTACATTCTTGTTTTCTGCCTGTCTTCCTGGTTACCCCTAGAAGGTTGGTGGAGACCGAGAAGGCATTTGGCATGGCATTTTCTTGACTATTGCTAGCCTAAGATTTGAAGGTCTCTCTCCTTGCAATATGTATGCCAAGAGGAGCAGGTTGTCACAGGTCCTGCTAGCTCAGGATTTCTGCATCAGAGACTTTCCTTCGCAGCACACTGTGGAAGGTTGTGGCCTTAAACCGTGTTTACATCTTCCCTGCATGTAGGTGACAGCTAAATCGAGGTCTCTTGGTAGATTCTCTGTGTGTTTGGGTTGGGCTGCTGGATTCACAAAACAACCCATTTTCAGTATGTGCCAGACGCTTTTAACTCCCGTTGTGGGCAGCCTTGCCAATGCACTGTGCAGCCTGGAAGTCCTAAATGGAGTTTGATGTTCTTTGCAGATAATGGTTCTGCTGTGTAATTATGATAGCACACAATTAAATACTGCTTTTATATCGATTTGGGCAGCTCCTGGAAACTCTGTTTCCCTTAATAATTTTTAATAGTCTCGGGGTTTGTTTTTCCTGTGTTTGTCTTCCTGTGATATTCACAGAAGATAGGAAGAAATGAGCTGGGACTTAAGAATCTCAGTAAAAATTTCAGAGGGAGGGCGAGAGGTGACTCATTAGCGGGTCTTTCATCTGGGTTCATGCTGGGCCGCGCAGTCAGGGGTCAGGAAGCGAATGGGGATTTGTACACAGCTGATGTCTTGTATAATATTTCAGAAGAGTGTATTAATTGACAGCAGCTCAGCCTGGGAGTTCGGGCAGGGGCGTTCAGCTGGCAGGCTGAGGAGTACTCAGAGATGAGTGGCTTTTAGGTTTCCCCTGGGTGACAAAGGAACAGGGCATTGCCTGCATCTGGCAGGTCTCTGGTGCCAACCTGCTCCCCTGGCCCAGGAGACTGCACTTCTGTTTGTACTCAAATCCTAACTCTGAAGGAGTTAAAGAGGAGAATGGTAAATGTACCTTATTCAAAACTCAGGGTTGCTTGCAAGATAGGTTTGTGACCAGCATGTGCTGAAGGAACTGGAATACACAACAGCCAGGGTTTGTTGTGGACTGTATACCAGAACTGTGTTTATAGATACATATTTACTTGTAATATAGAATAGATGTATTTACTTTAAATATTTTCTTTTTCATTTCTGGCACCTAGAAGCCTGATTTTGGATCTCATTGAATACTCTCGTTGTTTTCCTTCTACTGTTCAAGCTATTTTGATGTTGGAGGGAACAATATGAAACGCAATGAAAAAACAGCCCTAAGGTTGCTCTTCCCATAGAGGTAGGATCAAGGTGATGCATGTAGGAGCTGCATGTCCAAAGCATGTTTTGGTAATTCCCCATGAAGTGCTCACAAAGGACTAGTTTGGCTTTTGGGCAGTGGTAGGTTGGCTTTTGGACAAGAGCTCCTCTTTGAGCTGGCACTTTTCAGAAGGGTGGATGGATGGCAGAGGAAAACCCACCACTTACACCTCTAGGCAGGCCCTGACGTATCCTTATCAGTATCCTGATCTCATTCCCCATCACTGCAAGTATATTAATGACTTTCTTTCCGCTCCCCTTGTGTATATATATATATATCTAGCGTAGTTTTCCTGTGTGTAGAAGACACCTTTTGTGATGAAGTCATGGTGAAAATAAGGAATTCAACATTTTCTAAGCACCAAGCAGTCTTGCGCTTCTCTGATGCTCCTAAGCCACAATATTAGAAACACCATTGTGACCAGAAGGTGGTAGCCCTGATGTTTCCTTGACCCGTGTTCATACACATTCATTCTCCCTGGCCATCTGAAGGGAGGAGGTGACCCAGTGGGCACATGAACTACCAACAGTCTGAAGCATCTTTGCCCTCCCAGGTTCCCCCATCAGAGTTAACGCACTCAGCAGACCTTCAGATGATTAGTACTCGTGTGTCCCACCATCTCTGCATCTCTGTGGGGACTAATTTGTCCCAGACAAAGTGGGGAAGCTTGTCCCGAGGGATGCTTTTGTTCTGGGAGCCAGCGGCACTCACGCTGCCGGCTTCAGCTGTTGTAGGTTTGTAATCTCAACAGAAGCAGGGGGGATTTGCACCCACAGCTTTCACAAAAATTAGGTCTATTTAAAATGCAACTTTTTCTTCCTGGTTTTGTAGCTGTGCTAGAAAGTCATTACACATGGATTTATTTTTCCTTATCTCTTGGATTATCATTGGCTTCCGTCCTTCCTTCCTGGATGAATTTATCCAGTGTTCTGATTGCAGCTCCATTTTTTTATCACCTCCTGTCTATGAGGTTTAAGATTTTGTATGTTTAACATAATTGAGCTGAGTATTTTGCAACAATTGACAGTGAAGATCATTTTCCACCGACTGATGGGTTGGTTACAGTGAATCTTTTTGCAGTCTGCTCACTTTGGCTATTTGCTGTTTAGGTTACAGACATGCCTTCTGGTTTTTTGTCCTTGTATTTTATTTCATTTTTGCAGCTGAGTCACATATTAATCAGGCTTTGGAGGAGGGAAACGGAAGCAACATTTTAGGTTTTAAGAAACTTCCACAGAGATTGAGACAGCTGGTCACAGATAAATCCAGTATGCAAACAGGGTCATGAGTATCTTGGGAAACAGCTGTTTAAAATACCAAGGCATCAAGTTATCTCGAGTCTCTTTCTTTGGACTGAGCTTAGAATTTGATGGTAGGGTATCGGTTATTTCTAGACTCATGTAACAATTGCAGAGGAAACAGGGAGGAAACAGGAAAAAAATCTTTTAGATAGGTGTTTAAGGGAAAGTGGTATTACATGTTTTTAAAACAAAAAAAATCTGTAAGTTAGATAAGACTGTGACCAACAATGTCCTACAGGGGCTGATGGTTAAAACCGGGAGGTTGTCATCTTTCCAGAGCTAAACTGCTTTCTTCTGTGTGTATGGGGGTGTGGAGAGAGAGGGGTGAGTTTGGTATATCTAGGATGTGGTAGTTAAACTAGGAGAATTTTTTTTAAGGTTTTCTGTGAACTAGGAGAAATTAACATTTTTACTGAAACATCTTCAGTTTTATTATGAAGGGCAGTTGTATTTTAGTGTGTGTTAGCTGGCTGGCATTTACTTTGCACAAGTTTTAAAGCATTTTATATTGAAAATGCATCTACCTAAAGACTTATCCCAAAGCCTGAATCCTGTATGAGTCACATAGTGCTACTTTATTTTGGTCTGTGTATAGAACTCTTCCTTAACAATAGGAGGATTTTCCCCTAATGATAATTGAAATAGGACTTTTTTATTATAAAATAAGTATCAACACAGCTTTGAATCAGAATGGTGGTGGTGTGTGATATAAATCATTTTGGGTTGTTTCAGTGCAAGTGTCTACATATACCAGCTGCTCTAGCACTTCAACCAGTTTTTGAAAAATAACTCTTTTAGGTGTTGTATAGACAAGCCCTGACTACTTGACTGAAGAAAGATAAATTAGTTTAAATATTAAACACCAGTTGAGGTGATTAATTTTTAATTAAGACAATGAAAAACTGGTTTTGCTTGTATTCCCTGGAACTCCCTTTCAAAAGCTTTGCTTTTCCAAAATTGTTTTTTTTTCCCCTATGTGTGTGGCACAGGATGTGACTTTGTTCACAGCAGGTGGGTTCATTAGTTGGCATTTCTGTATAATATCCAGCTGTGGAAAGCTTATAAAAGGTTAGTATTTAGGTCACCTTAATTAGGCTTCAAAATAAAGATTTGAGATAAAGTGGAGTAATTGCACATACTTCATCGCAACTGAGCTCTTCAGTGAAAAGAGGGTGCAATTTCTGGGCAGAGTGAACTGATTTCAGCAGAGTTGCTGCAAATCTGCCTCACGGCTGCTGAACTGATTAAAACTAGTGATTTTGGGGACAAGTGAAAGATGTGGCAGTTTTCAGCTGGGTTGGGTGCTGGCCTGTATGTCCTTCCTCTCACTGCACAGGGAGGGGACTGGGCTGGGGCAGCCCCCGTTTATATCACTGCAGGCTTCTCTGGGACCCATGCTTCTTCATTGCTGGTGATTTGGGGGTGTTTATCTCTTTCCTTCCTTCCTTCTTGGATGAATTTATCCAGAGTCACATTTATGCTCACACTAGTTGAGAGGGAGCTCAGGTATCAGTGCTCCTCTCCCATGAGTGGGTGAGCCAAGGAGCATCCCCCACTTCTCTGTGCAGACTCTCTTGCCATGGTAGGTCCCCAAAATACTGCAGAATCACTACTGTTGAAAATCGGTGTGAGCTCCTTTGTGCCAGAGATGTGGCAGTGATTCCTATCCAGCCATTGCTGCATTCAAGGTTATCAAGCAAAACCCAGGAGGCAGCATCCCTGGTGCTGGGTTTAAGAAGTTGTGACCAGCAAGGAAAGTCCAAGGAATCTGAACAGGCAACTGGATGACCAGCCTTTAAAGCTGCTCTGGAGTTAACGAAATGCAATTGTATGTATTTTTGCCAACCAAAGCATCTGCCTTAATAACAGAGGCAAATGTAGGATCTTCCAACTGATCTCTGCCAAGCCATTGGCAATGAAGTTGAGGATGGTGTATAACTTTGGGTGAGGAGAGGCTTGGAGGAGAGTTGCAGTGGCAGCTGGGATATGCATCTGGTGATATACAAGCGCCTTATGGCATCTAAAAGGCATCTAGGGGAAATACTGTGTGACTAGTTCAATAAATTTGATATGAAGAAGGTAGCAAGGCTGTACTGTTGTTTTTCTCTCTTTGACCAACAACACGCAAAGTATGCTTTTGTAACACCACGAGATGGGAGGGTACCATCATTTAAGTGTGTTATTAAGCTAATGATATATAAAGAGGTATTAAAAAGCAACAACAATTATCTGCTACATCAGCGGTGCTGGTAATTGAACCTTTTAACTTTTGTTTATGGTCCAGCGCAACTGAAAATTGAGGGGGAGCACCTCCTGATCTGAATTTCTCTCTGTAAGAGCATCTCTCTGTCCTCCGACTATGGATGGAGCTGAGGCAGCACCGATGGGCACAAGAGGCAGATATTTGGTCCCTTCTTCCTTGTCTATGCCAGCAAGTTCAGCACACTCTGAAATGCAGACTTTATTTTTTCTTAGAATTTTGAAGGTGTATCCTGTCTTGCACCAGATCTTCCAAAATTCTAATTTAGACGAAACCTGAGGGGATTTAGGTTTGCATATTTTCCTAAGAGGATTACGCTTCACACTTAGTTGCTTTAGAAATTGTTTGAGGTTTGTTTTTTTTTATTATTTTTTTAAGTACACGAAAAGCCACATGCACATTCAAACTGTCCTGAAATGTATTGTCTGGGGGTTAGCGATAGAAATGTGGTGTTTGAACTAGTAGTAAACTGAATCACTGAACATCAGGGTTATTTTGAACTGAAAAACATTTCAGTAATCAGATTTGCAGCACAGCTGCTGGAGCAGTTGTAGCAGCACAACTGGAGAGGCTAGCAAATTGCAAGATGGATTAGAAACTGCTTACGCTGGCATCAGAGAAAACAATTTATTGTGAAAATACAGCCCAGGAATACATTAATGTGCAAGCACCCTACCAAGCATGGGGGTATAAACACATTGAGATCTGGAAACACTTCGTTTGCAGGTCAAGGGGTAAGGCAGCTTCGTAGGAAAGATATTAAGGTAATTGGGGAAAAAAATAGTGATAGTCAATAAAACTTTTATAATTTAAATTGATACTCAAACTTCACCGTACTGGGGCACAGTGGTTGTCACAGCTGCTTGACACCCACCAGCAGGGTGGTTCTGATGGTGGCCAGCTTAATTTTTCATTACATGCCTTTAGGTGGGCTGTATTTTCTAAATTTATTTTTTTATATTTACAGTGGTTTTTGGAGGGCTGGGTGCAGCTCCACATTTTGTGCTGCCTTTAGGGTGTTTAGAGGTTGCTGCTAAAACCAAGCCTGTACCGGGGCTTCTTCCTTCCCTGCTAGAACAGTCAGAAAACTTGGAATGCTAGGATTTCCTTACTTCTTTTCATGGGAGGTGGAAGAAGGATCTGATTCAGCCACAGAAAACTGTTTTAAAACAGTACTGAACTCATCCATGCTGCTCAGAGGGGTGGTTAGAGCTCCCTTTTAAACTGCTGGTTTGTGCCCGGTGCTGCTGCTCCATCATCTTTCATCTCTCTTCAGTCAGTCCTCAGAGGAGAGATTAGATGGACATCACTGAGAAGTGAGTGGCCTTTATTGGGTAAAAATGGCACAGGGCAAAGAGAAGCATGGCAGTGGGAATGACAAGCACTCTGTAGATCTACGTCTGTGTTATTTTATCAAAGAACTGTACTTGTAGCATTGCAAGCTCTACCATGGTAAACGTGGGACTGGTGTTAGGTGGGTGTTAAACCCTTGAAGGAAGGAAAACCAGAAAGCACAAACTGAGGAGGAGCTGTTGGGAAGTTTCAACTTCTGTTTTGCTACAGAAACTTGTCTGAAGTAAGTTTGCTTCTGGTTGGCATCAATAGGATTTAGTAAGGTAAGGAGAACAAAACTGATTAGTATCCAAAGGTAAAGCTCAGCTAGTGATTGTCAGTTTGCCAGCATTACTAAATAACCAGCTCTGAGGACCTTCTCATGCCCTCTAACCCATGGTGTTCTTTTCTGTTCTGTTTTCTCTGCAGACGTCGGCTGATCTCCCAGCGATCTTCTCTGGAGACTCTGGAGGACATAGAGGAAAATGCCCCACTGCGAAGGTCATTTTATTTACTCTCTCTCCGGTTACTTGTCTGTAAGACGTGTACAGACAGACCTACTGTCCCTGTGCGTGTGGGAAACCAGCTGGGTGTTCACGTTAAGACGTTCTTCATAGTGGGTAAAGTGAAACCTCAAGCACCCTACAGGGTGGTAGGTGACATGAATTACACGTTCCCTGGCTTTAGGGCATTAAGTAAAAAGTCAGTATTTCAATTAAATGTCAGGAAATAAGAAGTCAGATTTCATTAATAGAGAAATTTGGTTATAACTAACAGGAATTACTAGCTTCTAATGCAATACCTTTAAAAACGAAGTAATCTGGTTTAATAAAGTAAGCTTTTGAAGGGTAGTATTTTTAGTATTCTTATTTTTTATGGATTTTTATAGGTTTTTTTTCTTCACGCACATGGTCTTATTCCAGTAACCAACGTTACTGTCATTCTGTATTGGCTGGTGGGCTTGTGACTGCTGCCTCACTAATAAATCTGCCCCATCCCTGTTATATCAGCAGCTTCAGTGCGGCTTTATTCCTGCATCCAGGAGGCCACGGCTTCTCTGGGCACTGCACTAATTAGTCACTAGGGTGATGGAAAACGGAGCAACTTCTTAACAGTTCAGAAACGGGCTAAGCAGTAATCTGACCGGTGCGTGGTATGCTTCCAGGTCAGCTGTTCAGCAAGGCAGCAGCTTGATTTTGAATGACTCTTTATCTTGGGACCTGCAATTCAGCTGGTTTATATTGATGTTTAGCCCATAGCCTTGTTTATCTACATGCAGTTTGGCTGTTTCTCCCCACCTCAAAGCAAAGACTTAATAGCAGAGGCTGTACCAACTGGCTTATTACCAAGACTTGATTATTTTTACCAAGCTTACTGTTGAATGCTTACCAGCATGTTATGAAGCAGTCTCATAAATGATTCAAACGCGTAATTGGCAAAAGATATAAACAAATTATGGTTTGCCAGGCAGTATTTTTACTTGCTAATTTGCAGAACTGATGGTAGAACCTCTCTCTTGGTGTTATCTTCCTGTGAAGAAAGTAACAAGGCTAATTGCAACCCAAGGGTGAGGGAATGTTAAGGAGTTTACTAGCAGAAGGAAGGCAGGAATGGCAAAGTGATGGGAGCCCACCTCAGGGTGTGCCCGTGCAGCATGATGGCATTTGGGGACAGTCTCTGGAGGCCTGAGACTGGTGGGCTGTGGTTTCAGTCCAACAAAAGGAACTCTTGGGGTTGGGAAGCTGCTGAACTCTGCCTAGGCATAGGGGAGGATGGGAAAAATAGATCAGGGAGCCTCAACACAGAGGGATTGTGCTGGTCCTGTCTGCAGGCGGAGGATGCTTGTCCCTTGTCTCCACAGAGGATGCAGTGGCTGCGGTCCAGCAGCCCTGGGCCCGCACCGAGCACAGGAGTTATCCCCGCTGCCTGCACACTGTGCTGTGCCGTGCAAGAAAACAGCACTGAGACACAGAAAAAGCTTCCACACGCATTGTGGTTTCAGCTGATTAAAAAGAGCAAAGCTGGAAGCGGGGGGGGATATTGCTGTTTGTCTCGTCTCTCCTCCCTCTGGCAGTTTCTTTCTCTAACTGCAATTTAAAAAGTGCATTTGGATGTAAAATAGATTTAAGGATTAATGTTTTGAAGAAAGGTATTTTTTTTCCCCGAGGTAATTTATTTTTAGTTGTTTTCTATGCTGTCAGGAATGTGAAAAGTAATATTTAGAGTAAAAAGCAAATAGGCATTATCCTTGCAAATGAGAGATTTAAAATGTTTCTAAAATTAAAAGAAGAAAGAACTTTCCTTAGTAACTGCTTTATCAATAGTTGAGGAGGATACAAAAGTGTGTGTGTTACTATAAGGGCGAAAATCCCATCTTTACCAGGTTTTGTTTTAGTTTATTTTTTTTTTCCTCTGAAAGCTTGGGCTAAGCTGTCACAGCAGATTACAGGAAATTTTTTTTTTTTGCTGAGATTTTTTCTATTACGTGTTTTTTTTGTGTGTGAAGGGAGGCGTGGTGGTGCCTTTTTTTTTTTATTATTATTATTTTATTTGAGCTGTCACATTTCCAGACTTATTGTCTTTATTGTTCTTGCTGATTCCTAACACAGGGTGACTTGAATCATTTGTCTTGTCTTTCCTTCCTGCCTTTGTGTAGACTTCTTGGCTGTACAGCAGGCAACTGAATACTTTTATTTTTTTCTTCTTTCCCGCCCCCCCAAACTGATTTCTTTTTCAGATGTCGGACACTCTCAGGATCACCCAGACCAAAGAACTTTAAGAAGGTTCATTTTATCAAGAACATGCGGCAACATGACACCAGAAACGGCAGGTACTGTGTATGCAAAGGCTGCTTAAAGGGCAGGGTCAGCATCTCCGTGCAAGGGCACAGTGTGCTATTGCTGCTTAAGCCAATGTATAATAATGGGCTTTAAAATAGTCTGTGAAGGTGCAGGTTGCAGTCCATGCTTCTTCCTCGGGTGAAGTGAGAGTCAATGGAAGTGCTGGCCTGTGGACTTTCAAGACCTGTGTCTCCATAATGCAGATAACTTGCGTAAAATGAAGATCAGTGGGAGTAAACTATGCATTGTCTGCTTGCGTTTCTTCGAGAGTAGTGCCAGGTGCTAAGTGTGAGAGGACAAACCTACTGGGAAGAAGTTTAGCAATGGCTGAATGACGTTTCGACATCTATTAGTGGGTGTGAAGGTAGGCGTCAAGCTATCCGGCTTGTCAGGGCTGCCTCTGGCGGGAGGCTTAGCGGACAAGTAACTCAGGAAAACAGCTTCAGGGAAAGGTATTAAGATTATCCTGAGTCTTACAAGATAAATTATAAACGTGACAGATCCCAGTCACACCATTGTGTCCTCCCAGATGAAATGTCCTAGGGGTGGTGGTGGCAAGGTGAGGACTGGGATCCTTGTTTTGGGGGCAGAGGCAGGCAGGGGGGCACCCGGAGGTTGTGTGAGGGATGCATCTGCTTGGATTGCAGCACCAGTGGGACCTGTACAGCAGCAGTCGGCAGGGACTTCCCTTAGTGCAAAGGCACATTGCCTCTCACGGTGTCCCCATCAGCAAAATAGCTTCTTTATGGCAGCATCATCCAGCTCAGAAAGGAAACTAGCTCCTCCCTGCTTATAAAGACAACACCTGCCCTCTGCTTTTTTCTCCAAGACAATTTCCCCACATGCCTCATGATTTTATTCTTGTCCTTCCAAACCTGAATAGGTTTGAAATAGGCTGTCTGAACAGGCTTCACGTAGACTAAACCATCGCACTGAGAGTTGACCCTTGCACATGCCTGTTCTCATACAACTGCTGTGGGCAAGAACCATGTACATTCTTGTGGACCGATTTGTGCATGTAGCCTGTGGTTTCCATCAAACGTGGAACCAGGTCAATAGAAATTCTGACATTACATTGAACCACAAGTTTTATGAATTGAATTCTGGTAGGTGTTACTTGGCTTGAGTAAAATTTTCCTCACGTTTATTCTCACACGTACAATTAAATGAAGTGAAAGGTAGTAATCAACATAAATATTGCAGAAGGTGGCTCTGAGAGATGACGGCTTTTAAGAAACAGCTTTTGTAGCAAACCAGACGTATGCAGAGCTGTTGACTTAACTATTGTCTGACTAGCAGCCAATGATTATCTTTACAACGAATAGACGTGGAGTCAAATGCTGAAAAGCAGCCCTCTAATTTCAGTCTGTTTTGTGCATAAATACATGTATGCTTTATGAATTTCTTATAGGAGAAAATACTTATTCCTAAGGTTTTATTCCACAGAGAATGTTTAATTTCTGAGATGCCTAGATAAAAAACAGCCATAAACTTGATAGAAATGTCACCTGAAAAAAAATGAATAAATATTTGATTCATGAACTTTTTTTTCAATCCATTGCAAAAAAGTGTTTGTAGGATATATCCTAGCATTTTGTCTTAGTTTATATATCAGTTGTTATGTCTGATAATATAACTGAATATTTTTCTTGCTGAGGAAACAGTGAGTAAGCTTCTGCTATTCAACTGGCTTCTTATCTTTATCAGCAGGCACAGTTTTCCAGAATATTTCCACAATAATAATAATAAAGATCCCTTTATGTAGAAGACAGATAGAATAAGAACAAGATACAAAGTTTTGGAAATGCTTTTCATCCTATAGACAAAGAGCCACAGCAATATTAGCTAAAAATAAAAAGCAAAGTCAATACTTTGTGTCACCCTAAAGGCCAGCTAAGTCTAGCAGTAAGTAATCTGAGCACATACCCTGTTTTTCTGAGGTGTCTGGATGCTGTTGCAGTCACTGAAGTTAATAGGAATTCTAGATGAAAAGGACCTCTGGAAATCCAAGTGGATTTGCTCTATGTGTTCATCCTAAAATCAACAGAGTTTCTGAGTACCTTAATGCCTTTAAAGATGTTCCTGGTTCCCTGTGACCGTAGGAGCGTGGTATTACAGTGGATAGAAACACCTCTTGGGACTCCTTCCCATGCCCAGGACCTCGTTCCAGGCAGCTTGTGCTTGGTCATGACACTGACACTGAGCTGTGCTGGAGTCGAGCTCTCTGCGCTTTTTTCCAAAACCCCTGAGCCTTCTGTTGTGACATGTCAGCCTTTCACTTAACTTGAGGATCCCAGCTTTGAAAACATCTACACCGAATATGTTTTTGAGTGGTGAATTTGATAGCTGGTCATTAAAATAGCTAGCGCTTTCAGTAATTGTTTCTCTGGCTTGTGACTGTGAGTGTCACAGCAAAGAAAACTGCAGTGTGGATGATGGAATCCTGGAACCATTTTGGTTGGAAAAGACCCTCAAGATCATCAAGTCCAACCATTAACCTGACACTGCCACTAAACCCACGTCCCTAAGAACCTCACCTGTGCATCTTTTAAACCCCTCCAGGGATGGTGACTCCACCGCTTCCCTGGGCAGCCTGGTCTAATACCTGACAACTCTTTCCATGAAGACGTGTTTCCTAATATCAAATCTAAACCTCCCCTGGCGCAACTTGGGGCCATTTCATCTTGTCCTATCACTTGCTACTCAGGAGAAGAGATCAACCTCCTCCATGCTACAACCTCCTTTCAGGTAGCTGTAGACAGCGATAAGGTCTCTCCTCAGCCTCCTTTTCTCCAGGCTGAACAGCTCCAGTTCCCTCAGACGCTTCTCATCAGACTTGTGCTCCAGACCTCTCACCAGCTTTGTTGCCTTCTCTGCACTCTCTCCAGCACCTCAGTGTCACTCCTGTAGTGAGGGGCCCAAAACTGAACACAGTATTTGAGGTTCAGCCTCACCAGTGCCAAGTACAAGGGGACAATCACTTCCCTAGTCCTGCTGGCCACACTATGTCTGATACAAGATAGCTCAGGGCTCATTTGTCTTCTAACTGCTCATATTTGTGGCTCTCAGCCTGTGAAGTGAGGTGTCCCTGTCCTGTGGCTGTGAGAATTCTTCCCCTCTCAGCTATGGGGGTGACACAGCTGGGCAATGATGCTCTGGGTACAGCCTTTGGCAGTCCAGCAGCAAGGCAGGACCGGCTGTGGTTAAAATAAGAGTTCATCTCTACAAACATTGCAGAAAAAACTGTCACCATTGATGACATTGATGGTTGATTCTGGAAAAATGAAAGAGAAAAGTTTTTGGGATTCATTCCTCAGAGTTTTGTGATCTGGGAAACTGCTTTATGGCTTGAGCCGCATACTTAGCTTTCCAAAGAGCTGGGAAAAACTTGAAGAAACTTGACCTGCAGAAAACTGCTGCAGGGTGGAAGAAGCCAGTCTAGACTCACATCCAGCTGCAGGGGTGGAAATCATGTCCATACAGAAGTTAGCAGCATCTGAGGGTGACGGAGCACTAGAACAGGCTGCCCAGAGAGCTTGTGGAATCTCCTCCTCTGAAGAGATTCAAAACTTGCCTGGACACATTCCTGTGCGATCTGCTCTGGCTGAACCTGCTTTGGCAGGTTGGTTGGAATAGATGATCTCCAGAGGTCCCTTCCAACCTCAACCATTTTGTGATTCTGTGATCTGTTTCAGTGCAGAGGAAAAATCACCTGTGCCCAGACTGCAGCTTATCAGCCAGTCCTTTTAAATCTTCCTGTTGATGGTTCTGTGCACTAGTTAAACTGGTTTCTTCAGATTTCTAGGATGTAGCTTATTAAAGGAGCTAGAAAATTAGGTTTCCTAGACTGTCTTGTCAAAACAGTCTTGTAAAATAATACAAAATAAATTTTCCCTTTAAAAGAAAAAGGCAAGGCAACCCTAACATACAAGTTAGCACAAGTAGCAACCAGCATGTGGTTTCACCCACTTTACTCAGCAGGTTTGTTGGTGGTATCTTCCATAAATTGTGAAGCAGAAGATTCCCTATACAGCAGAAACAGGCCACCAAATCAACAACCTGAGCCAGGTGAACAAGCAATTCATGGTGAGAGTGGGACAGGAACATTTCTAGAGTCATCCTATATTAGCAGATATAAAAGCAGTAAAACAGTGCTCTTCTCCCACCCCCATGCTATAGCTTTCTCAGGTTTTTTGTTAGTATACGTATAGTTCCATGCCAGGGCCAAACAGCACCCGTAGGGTATGAAATGTCTGGTTTGGTGCCCTTTTGATTATTCCTTATTACTTTCGGCCACCTTCCAGCAGCCCCAGCTTGAGCTTAGGGGACTGTAAAATCATTTCTGCTACCCAGACAGCATCCATGGTTTCTGTGTTTCATCTTAGTATGCGGGGCAGCAAAGCCCTGGTAGTCAAACATCATCGATGAGCTATGAAAGAAGAGGCTACAGTATTCTGCATGTATATGGTATATACGATATACATCACATTGGCTGATGGCAGCCTTTTTTGTACAACACACTCAAACCTAAGACAGACGCTAGAGAAAACAGACATTGCTATGTTCTTCAAGTCAAGTGAATTGCTGATTCTGTTGAGAGCCTTATGCTCAATAAGTTTTTGTAGTTTCATAGGATACACCTCATTAAAGAAACTGCAAGATTAGCTTGTACAGTCTCAGACAGTTACACATTGTCAGAGCTCTCTTGCAAAAGAATGGTTGCTCTGAACCATAGTAATTAGTACAACTTCTTGGTGAAATATGAGAGTTAGTGAGTAAAAACCTTTTCATGAAGTCATTTTAAAGATGTCTAGGTGGCACAATAGCAATCGGGGCACGTAAACCCACTCTGACTCAAACTGCTTCTTATGTCAGAGATAAGTCGTTCACTGCTGCACAGGGTTGTAGATGCTCTTTGTTGAAGAACTGAAGTCCAGGAGAAGGCTTTTCTCCCATAAACAACAATTTCATTTTCTTGAACAGCAGCCAGCTACAACCACACCTTCTTCAAAGTGCGCTTTATGACAAGTTTCTGGACCTTCTGCTCTGGCAAACCTTTTCTGGCCCTCAGAGTATTTTTATTTTCCATGCATATCATC
The DNA here is from genome assembly GCF_963082525.1 of Nesoenas mayeri. NCBI lineage: Eukaryota > Metazoa > Chordata > Aves > Columbiformes > Columbidae > Nesoenas > Nesoenas mayeri. Next base: position 50,410,319 of record NC_137543.1, on the reverse strand, counting down.
AGACCTCCAAGTAAAATGCAGTTCTTTCCCTCTGTGATGAGCTTCTGACCGCTGCCTGCCCTGCTTCTCTTCCAGTCCAGCTCCTAAGGCTGTTTTGAACCAGCCCCCGCCAGCAGGTTTTGTGGCATTCTAGCAGTGGAAGCTACACGCTCCTTTCCTGCTCTGCCTGGGAGATCTTTACGTAAAGTCAGTCCCCCAGTTGGTTTTTTGAAAGAAAGGCAATATTTGGGAAACAAATCTGAAAAAATAGAGGCTGGGCTGATGCTTTTTATTTCCTTTCTGGTCTGATTCCTGATACACACAGCAAGTTTTTCGGTGGCACCTTCCCTCTGTTGTCTCTGCTTGTGGACATGGAAGCACTATTTGTTTAAGTATTAAGGACGGAGGGGGTTTTGTTTTTATTGTTGTTTTTGTTTGGTTGTTTTTGTTTTGTTTGGTTGGTTAGTTGTGGGTTTTTTTGTTAGGGAGGTATAGGGCGTTTGTGGAAGAGCTGTATTTCTTGAAGAAGCCAGAGGGAGCGGGGGCAATATGCTTAGTGGGTACCGTGGTTTTCGGAATTCAGAGCTGATTTCTGATGTCAGCCTCAAAATCTGTGCCAAGTTTCATACATCAGCAAACAAGGCTTCCAGTGAACAAGCAAGCTGTTGTGAGTAGCAACCATTCAGCAGTGAGCAGTAGCAAGCACAAAATTAATCATAGATGGGTTTTTTGCTGCCTTTCTCAAATGTGAAAAATTATTTTTCCCTGCTTTATAACTTAGTGATGCATCATGAGGCCATCTTATGGGATCTGAGATGTTTAGCATAGGTAAAGGGTGTTGTAGCATTCAGACAAACAATGAAATCATACATTATCTGCTGCAGAACTTCCTAATGCCGTATGCATGTCTATTATTAGAAACCTTTCTTTATTAGCAGGTAAATACCACTTTGCTTTTAAACATGCTTTTAAGGAAGAAAATAGGATTGCTCTAGCAGAATGATCCAGGAGAAGGAAAATTGATCATTCTGCATTTTCCCAAGCGTTACATACAGCAGCTCTCTTGGGGATCTAAGCCCTTTCCAAGAACGATGACTAAGCTGGTCCCTTAAGGAACTGTTTTAATAACAGTGTAACTGGTATGAGATTCCTAGGCGCATATAGTGTTTTTTGGGCAGTAAAGAACTTGCTTGCTAGCGCTTGTTGTCCAGCTTTGACCAGTGTAGGACAAAGAATGAGAAATTCAGCTGATATCTTCACATACAGACCTGTAGCACATAATGTCAGAAAAAATCAACGTTGAAGAGCAGGGTGAGGGAGTGCAGTAGCCCTGACAACCAACCTAGCAGTAGGTCCTAGCATTTGGGCCACAAGTGAAGATTTTTAGAAAGGTAAAACACCAGTAAATTCTAAAACTAATCAGATTAGAACACGGCACAAGCTGCCCTGACTGTGTCTCAAAAGAATTTGAGGGGATGCAGCCTGTTGGCCAACTCTAGAAGGGAAAAAGGATCTTTTTAGTGTATATTGTACAATTGTGGTGTCCTGAAGATAGTAAGGAAAAAGGATATAGGGCCATGGTTTAGTGCTAGAGTTAGGTTATGGCTGGACTCGATCCTGAGGGTCTCTTCTAACTGAAATGATTCTATGATCCTATATTTATAAATAATCAGTTACTTATTGGCATTTTGTATCTTTGGTCTTGAACAAGCTTCTCATGGCTTCTTGCCAATCTGTGTCTCCCAAAACGATAATAGTGTAGTTACTGGTGGTCCAGACAGTTTAATGTAAAGTGGGTCTTGACCTCAGGGTGGTTTTAATGTTGCCTAATGATATGTCAGATCATGATGGCTAAAGGCAACAGTGTGGCTGTAAAACAAGTAGGTTGAGGCCACACAATGACTTTGCAGATGATGCAGAGATTTGGAGACTGGTTAAAAATACATGGCATTTGAGGTAAGAGTGGCCTGGATTCTGAGATAAGCTCTGTGCAGGCAGATAATGTGTGCTTTTATGTAGCCAAATCTTGAGCTACCTGCCTGTACGGAATGAAGGCAAACGGTGTTTAGAGGAGGGATTCAGCCCTGACAGTTTAGTAACCAAGGCAGATGCGGCACTGGAGGAGAAGGGCTGGTGGGATCAGTTGTGCCTGAATATCAATGCAACATCAGAGCCAAGAGGGCTGATGTGGTTACTGAGCGCAGGGGCTGGCGGGTTGTCAGGGTTAGACACTGATCTTAAAGGTAAGACTGAAAGATGTGATGTTTATCTTCGCCATCTGTGCAACCACTGAGGCCAATGTTACTGCCCAGAGACCAAGAAGGGTGATGGGGAAAAACTGAAAAAGACTCAAGGAGAAACCTAGGAAACAGTGAAAGGATCTGAAAGCTTATGACAATAGCGAACTTCGACTTCATCCATGAATCAGTCTGTTGCAGGAACAGGAAGCTGAAAATCAAGGGAGTCGTCTGGTTTAGCAGAGAAAGATCATGACCAGCAGCTGGAAATTCTTGTCTGATAAATGCAGACTCCAAGTCAGCCATGGAGTTGTGGTGTGCATCACAGGTGGTTGTTAGTGTAGGTCACTGGGCTTGCTGTGGGTTTTGTCTGTTTGGTTTCAGCCATAGCGATGAGTTGCCAGAACGACTCCTTGCCTCTCTGGGTGGACTTCTCTCAATAGGCCTCCTTTCACTAGAAAAACATCTGTCTCAGGTTCCAAGTAATGTACTCCAGGTAGTCTTCTTAGAGAGCCTGTGGAGGGGATGGGACTCCACTACTCATTTGCTGTGTAATGTGTGGCACAGGTTTCAGTGCTTCTGTGAAGAATCAGTAACGTGGTAGCCTACCTGTGAGATAAAAAAGAGGAGGGAGAAATCACCCACGATGGAAGTTTTATGATTACAGATTTCTCAAGGGTAACATCTGTTGCTTTGCTTATTGTGGTGGGATTTTTAAATTTTAGTCTTTGATTTCTTTTATTTTCTTTTATATTTTAGAATAGTCCTTATCAGCAGCAGAAGATCCTTCTGTAGCATATTTTCAGTGCTGCCATATCGAGACTGTACCCAAGTCGGGTATGTATATTTATGCATGTACTACATAGTCTTTCTGGGCCTGCATGTAGACCTGATAACAAGACAACAGCATGATGGAGGCTAATGCTTTTATGTATCTGCTCTAAGAAGAGATAAATGCACTTAGATATATTTGCCTTGTGGAACATTACCAAGTTGAAACTGCAGCTCTCAGTCACCAATTTATTTATATGTGTTGTGGTACCTTTGGTTATTAAACACTCCTGAAATCAATGTTCTTGAAAAATACACTGGTTTTATTGTGTATTCTGACTTCACTCAGCTTTGACAAAACAAGTATTCTAGACATCGCAGCTTTTATTTTATAAGGAGTCTTAGCTTTCTTATTCTCCCACACAAACATGGTGCTACTGTATCTAGATTTTCAGAACTATAGAGAAATATTTGGATTTAAACACAATACCCTTTTATTGTACATTTAACCATTAGTCAGATCATTCAGTCAGTTAGAACAGATTGTTTCGGCGGTAATACCATGCAGGTTCTTAGCTGGTATAAGCAACATCCCTGGAGCTGCTGTGCATCCCTCAATGTGCTGAGATGCGACACCTCTGATAGAAGAGTTCATTTGAATTGAAGCAGTTATCCAAAGACTGAGAAGGCTTTTGCTCTTGGACTGAACCTGTAGAAGTGGAAGAAACTGAACTTAGCTAGGACACTGCCTGGCAGGCTCTGGGGCGCGGCTTGCTGAGTGTTTCCAGAGGCACAGCACAAAGCTGGGAAGGGTCATGCTGGTGGGTGGCAGCTCCATGTCCCTGGGGCAGAGGGTGAAGCTTGACCACCGCGGCCACTTGCCAGAAAGCTGGGAGTTGCCTGTAGCTGGGGTCAGCTCAGAGCCTGCGAGGCTTAAATTCTGTGTGGAACACTTGGTTGATACACTGAGGTGCATTTGAAAGACCCACAGATCATCCAGAGTCAAATTCATCCAGTGCAAAAAGGATGAATTTGGTTTGTATTTTTCAGCCATCTATTCAGTTCTGGAGGATGATGTGCCACAAGTTGCTTTTCCATCAGTAATTCAAAACAAAGGGAGATGGTTTTTAATGCACAAAGAAAGGAGACACCTTTATAGGAGAGTTGACTTACTCTCCTGTCTCTTACAGTACATTTTTTCCCTTAATTAAATGGGGATGACACAAGAGGCAAATTCTTGACAGACTGACAGCTTTGTTCGTTCTTCTTGGGTACACTGTCATTCATTTATGGTCATTGGCCTGTGGAAATTGCCTCTTTATTGAAAATTGAATATATTTTGAAATGCTGATGACTGGTTATAGTTTCTAAATTAGAGCAGTAACAAGCTCAGCTGCAAACCTAAATATTATTTCAGCATGTCATGTCTTATGCTATGCTTACGCAGCAAGAAGGGCAAGGGATGAGAAAGTAGCAAGTGCCAGAACAAAACAATCCAGCCCTGTTCCCTTTGCTAAAAAGGCAAGAATTTTTAAAAAGATGCCCTCTGTCTCTCTACCAGAGCATCAGAGGAAGAGAGAAACAATTCAATGGTACCTCCTTCCAGGAACAGCTGGTGCGAAGAACAGATGAGGCAGTATGGCACAAACTGTAGCCACTCTGTTTGGGCTGCACAGTGTTTGCATGCTTCTTTGCACATTTTGGATGTGTGGTAGGAGAAGGCGGAGACACTAGTACCCTTTTGAAGTGCTGTAGTGACTGCACCCTTTAGCTTCAATTTCTCTGAATGTCTGGATCGTTGACGTGTGTCCCCAGGCAAAACATCCTGACTGGTTTACATTCTGCAAACATTAGTGAATAGTTTAGAAATTGTTGCAGGGAACCTTGGCACGTCTGCAGTTAACACAGGCTGGAGCAAGCCGTGTCAGGAGTGCAGGAGAATGGGATGGACACGCACACAGGGGAGGCTGCTCCTTGTGAGGAGCACACAGCGGAGCTGCTGCTGCTTCTCCTCCTCTACCATGACTTGCGGGCACCGTGGCCAGCGGGGAGAGCTCCAGGCACAGCTGTGTTTCGGAGAAGCTGACAGCTCCCGTTATGTTGTATATGCAGCTCAGAAGAGCTCTACTGTATCAATGCTGGCAGATAAACTGCACTAGCAGACCTGTTTGAAAAACCTGACTGAAAGGCAGATCCTGCAGACACAGCAAAACTCTGCCTACGTGGCCAGGGTGGATGGGGCAGCATCAGCCCTTACAATGAGACACAAGCAGTGTCCTCCTGGCTGTGTCCTTTTCTTGCCCACCTTCATGCTAAGGTCAAGTTACAATAGCAAAAACCCTCCCCAAGCCCCCAGACTGTTTTTCAATGGTTGCAGAAATACAAATGAAGGTTGGGGGGGTGTGGTGAGGAGAGCTGTGGAAATACATGAGAAGATGAAATTTGAGTTGTCCCCTGGGTTTCCCAAGTCCCCCTCCCTGGCAGCTGGGCAGTTGCCGGCTCACTGGAGCATGGCTGGCAGCAGGTTTTTGAAGGGAAACGTGCTCCAGAGCAGCACAGGGGCTGCCGGTGATCAGTGGTGGTTTTTACTGCTGGTGGTTTCAGAAGGCCCATCTGGTGGTACTTGCTAGGGCTGAGAAGCTAGGACAGCGGGTACCAGGGGAATTACTTTCTCTAGTTTTCTTTGTCATGCTGAACAGAAGTGAAAATTACAAAGCAAAGAGTGATGCGGTGGGGAGAAAGAAGTCGTGAACAGAAGTAATCCCCAGGATTTTCTGCCTTCAAAATTTTGCCTGTGTCTTGCATCTGATGGAAACCCAATGCTTTAGCTTATAGTGCTTTTGTGCAAGTAAAAAGGAGAGAACTAAAACTAAATTAACAAAGGTTTCAAGACATGTTATCTCCTTCTGGAGTCACCAAGAGGCAGGTACTTTGTGGATCTGGGCCATAAGTTCTCCTCTCCAGGTCTGGCTACATTAAGATTGCCCCCATTTTGGCTGAAGACTGGCACAGCGTCACCAGTTTCCATGACTAGGAGTAGGGTAATGTGCAGGACCAAAGCTTGAAGACATTGAAAGCAGTGTAAGGAAGGCTATAGTGCAAGGCAGAAGCTGAAAGAGACGCTGAGTGTCTTCCCCATTGGCTTCCCTTGGCCCCCAGTGTCCTGCAGTGTTAAGAGCCCAGAGTCATCAGGCCCTACCCAGGGTTTAGCGATAAGAGAGCTGCCCTGTACTGACAGCGCTGTAACAGTGCTATTGCCTCTGCTATTAAATTGACACACACACGCATACACTTGTCATCATTACAGGCTGATCTGCAGAGGCAGGTAGCACATACAGGACCCAGCAACACTGATATTGTTGGCTGAATGCTTGGCTTTATGTTTTTATGAAATACGAAGTCATTGTGCGATGCACAAGGTTAGAGGCGAGGCAATTCAAGGGCTAACGGTGGTACTGCAGGATCAGTTGTGCAGTTGCTGCTCTTTTTTTCAATGTGTTGGAAATCTTCCTGACTAAAGGATATTAATGATGTGGATTTTTCTGCTGAACATCTTGTTCACCTGTGAAACACATGCTGTTACCACAGGGATTTTGTGGTAGCATTTACAAACAAAACATATGCATGAGGAGATGCAGTAGTGATGACTAAACTTTTTTTATCACTGTGAAGAGATACTTGTGCTTTATAAAAACTGTTTCTCCTCTGCTTTCTCACCATTCACTGATGTTTTACTGTGGATCATGTTGACACCACAGTATTCTTTAATAATACTTACAAATTTGAAACATCATATCTAATATTATGCTAATACTATTCTTCAAGTTCCTCTTATTTAAAAATAAGTTCCTCTTTCTTATTGAAATATAATGCTCTGAAAGATGGAAGAGCTACTTTGCGAAGGGTATTGAAACTGGATTTCTGGCTTAGCATCCACTTCATATCTTCCTTTCGGCAGATGAGACTTAATCTCCATATAGCTCTGCAGAGGGGGAGAAAGTAGGAGGTAATGACAGTTATCAGAGATGCACCTTGTGCACCCCCTGAGCTACTGCGGCACACACCTCCTTTGACAGAGGTCGTCATGGTGGAAGCTCATGGCAAGTGGAGTTGAGCCTTGGTGCTGTTCCTCTTCCAGGACAGGGGGAGATACCTCAGGTCATGACCAAGTAGCTGCCCCACCACACACGCACTCAGCACATGCACACACATGCTGACCTGCTCTAGCTCCTCAGAGGGGATTTGTGTCGTGGCAGACCAAAGAGTGGAGCTGTTTGAAGATGGATTAAACAAGACTTGAGGGAATCACTCATTTGGAGATGGGCTGCAGGTGGTTTCAGGTGAACTGGATTTCAGCCCTTTGAGACAGGAGCTGAGGAATCAGACACAGCAGATATTAGCCCTTTAGGCACTAGGCAGGTTGTGCTCTGAGTGCCAGGGTCCCTGTGCGTGTCCCCAGAGAAGAATTGTTATGACCCAGCTGTCCCTTGTGGCTAGCACAGGGGAACATGCCTGCAGATTTCTGCCCACCTCACTCCCCAGCACGGTCTGTGCAAGGGCGATCTGTGAACCCTCCGTGTGACCCCAGCTGGGATGGAGAAGGACCAGGTTCAGTTCTGCCTCCAGATAGCTACCCTTGAAAAGGCAGATTTCCTGGGCAGAGGAAAAAGGGAACCCATTCTCCATTGCTTACCTGCTCTTGAAGCTTCTCTGGACACCATTTCTTAACTTCCAAGTAGATGGTACAATTCTGATGGTCCTCATGCGTATTATTGGAGTTGCTCCATGTGGTCTGAAGAAAGGCTCATAAGATGCTCATAGAGAACTGAGAGCAATCCAATTTTTGTTAGTATTTTAAGGTGCGTAAGCATTTTTAAAAAAGTAGGTGGCCATGTATGTCTGTCACTGTTAGTGGTTTTAAAAAGGAAGAAGAAGGTACCATATTGTCTTTCCCCTCAGGAAGAACAGCAATGAAGTTAATTGGGTTTATAGTCCTGTTTTTTAATTTGGCATCATAATGGTTCATAATTTTAAACCATGTTTTTGAAAAGTGACTGTTTAGGCTTGCTTTTGTTAATGGCAAAAACATTCACAGATTGAAATCATACCTATTTGAATGATATTTTATTTTGCGATGTTATAAGAACATTTTTAGAGTTTCCAAGGTCCTGTGAAGTCCCGCCCAGGAGATGGATCTGAAAGTCGTGGGGCAGGAGAAGAGCTGGTGGTGTTTCAGGGATGCGGCTCTGCAGCACGGCTGGTCTGACATCCCATTCTCAGCCTCTGCGCTTGCAGTGGCACTGGGGCTGGAGGTGATGAGCTACAGGGCAGAAAATCCAGAGCATCAGGCAGTGCGTGTCCTTATAAAACCAGCCAGTTCACCTCCTCTTTTATTCTTCATGGCAGTGAATTCGTTAAGTGGTTAGAAACTTACCTGCAGCAGGCAGAGCTGCTGAATATTGCTGTCTTGACAAGAATATTGGTATTTATCTGACTGAACTTGCCTCCAGTTAAGGGAAGTGACACAATATGGGTAATTGAATGGATTGAAGCCCAGGAAATGGACCATTCTTCTGAAGTAAAGCAGCAAGTAATTAGATAAAAAGAATTTGTGCCCTCAGAAATGTTACAGACCAGCTTCATCCAGTTTCTGAAGATAAATCATTGTTGAATTTAACTTTGAATTTAATTAAGTGCTGGCCAGAGTTCAATGGTGCTGCAAGCAAGATGTTTTCAATACCATCACCCCAAATAACATGTAGCTACAACAATCAATGAGTCTATAGGCCAGGCATTCCCAGTGGCCTTCATTATCTAAACTCTGAGATCTTTGTTTGTTTAAACTGGGTAAGAAAGTTGTATGCAAAAGGAGGCAAAAAGAAGCATTTAGGTGAGATTGTCTCACGCACCACACCCGTGCTGTCACTTACTTTGGCAGGTGAGGTAACAAGCATTTCAGTAAGTGTGGAAGATGGGAATATTTACAGGAGAAAAGAGAGCATCCAGATTGCCGTAAGAACAGTAGCAATAAGCTCACAGCAAAGCAGGATATGCTGTTATGCCCTCCAGATTTGTTACCCAGTTCCTTGCTATTCATGCCCAACAGATTTTGTATGCCAGGCAATTTTGATTAAGTCATCAATCTTGGCTTGGGGAAGAGTGACTATCTCTTTTTAGCCTATGACAGAGAAACTGAAATAGCCCTGCTTTTCTTTGCCATTGCCAACCTACCTTGCTTCTCCCAAATTGAACACAATCAAAACTCAAGTGCATGTCAGCTTTAGAGAAAGACATCTACATCTGGGTTTTTTTCCACAACAGGACATTTCAAAACTAATAATCCCATATATTAATTTTATAGAGCTATCGTTGCTCATTTTTGTGAGGTGCCCTGTGTTCCCTTAGGTTGAAATTAAGCAATGAATCCCAAAAAACTAAAACGTTTACATTTTGAACTTTTACTCCACGTTGGGCAAAACATCAGGACAGAAGCTAACGTGCTGACACCTGAATATGTTTGGAGAGAGAAAAAGGATACTGGCCCATCAGACCCATCTTTCCTGGATTTTCTTCACCTACTCTCCCTGTAAATTGCCGCTGGAGTTGTTCTAGCAACACTAATGGTAATTAGGATCTGAAAGCTCTCGATCAATTAAAGCAGGCTGTCTCAGGCAGCGGGAAATCTGCTGCTGGGCTGGCTGGCAGCGCATCTTTTCCAAAGATGTCATTGTTCTTGTGCATTTAAACAGAAACATTAAGCAGAAGTTATTTACAGTGAAGGAGACGAACAGTATCTTTTCTTGATGTCTCATGAATCACCTTTAGAATAAATCTTAATGGTCAAGAATCACTAAGCATAAAATACAGACACAAAAGGCTTAGATCTCTAACTAACAATTATCAGATTCCTTTTGCAATGAGCAGAAAGCTTTTTCATGTATCTAGAAATCTATTTAATATTTCATGCACTCCTAAATTATTCACAGGTTAAAGTGTTCAACTGTTGCTGTCATTTAAAGAGCAAGTGCCCAGCAGGAGTCTTCCATGAGGCTTTGTAGATCACATCAAAGCATAACGTTTGATTCATTAAAGCAATGTTATACTTCCAAAGGTAGTAGTATCCAATTTATATTTTGTTAATCCTGGCCTGACTAATAAAAGATAGAGTGAGATTTCCTGTTTTTATTCTTATCTACCTGCTTGGTAAAACTTTTCACCATCCCACAACACATTTGCGATCCCAAGTCACCCCGTACTGCTCCAAGAAAATCTGTGAACTCTCACTACGTGGAAGAAACTTTAGTTTTTTTCTGCAGTTCTGGACAACTAAAATGATGTGCTTAGTTCTGAGCGTAGCTTGTAATGCTGCTCAGCTTTCTGGAAATGGTATGCACGAATAGAATATTTAGAGCTTGACACTGATGTAAATCAAGGTAGCTCCCCAAACTTCATTGGAAAGTGAGATCTAGTTTTTTGCATCCTAAGGACCCTGATCCTCTCTTTTCCTCAAGCTTTCCCTGCTCAGAGAAATTGAAGGTAGCAGAATTAAGTTCCCATTATTTATTATGCTTTTTGTTGTCAACTTGAATCCCTTGAAAACTTTTTTAAAAAGCACTTCCGGAAAATAGAGGAAAATCAAAACTGAGGAAGAAGTAAGTTTTCTTTGCTTAAAATCCTCTTTGGCAAGGACCATCTTTCCGTCTCTTCATTTTGTAACCACCCTTTGCTACTGCCTATTGGTTTGTGCAGTTTCTCGGTGCCATCAGTAATCTAAATAAGTTAAACACAGTGAAAGCTTGATTTAATTTTTTTTTTAATATGGATTGCCTATTCTCCATATGCTCCTGCCCCATGGGGCCCATTGGCTGTGGTGCCACACAAGGGCATGTGTCCTGAAGGACTTGGTGGTTGTGGTTGACAGCACTGCTGGGCTGGCCGTACCCAAACAACCATCCTGACTGTTCCCCAGAAAAATTCACCCATTTGGAGAGGGCAAAGCAGAGGCAAACCCCAGGTCTTTCCTCGTTGCTCTTGGGATTTTGGGATGTGTGGGGAGGAAGCAGCAGTACTGGGGCTCCCACAGCAGCAGGGTGGCAGGCTCTGGGCTTGCTGAGGCATTTGTGAACTTACTTGTCTGTAATAGGAGGGAGGGAAAAAAACAAGGGTTGTCCTGCAAAAGCTTAACTAGCTTGGTGTTGGTTGTTGTAATAAGGAATTCAAAAAGCATAAGGTAAAGTCACCTAGGAATTCCATAGTAAGTGTTCACTGAGATCTTTTACCAGTGAGAGGAGGATGTGCAAAAGCTGGGATGAGCCTCTCCATTTATACATTTATAAGAAACTGCACATTGTTCAGTTTCGATTTTCCTCAAGAAACGGAGACTAATTCTCTGTTTTATGGACAGGTTTCTCTCCAAACACTAATATTTTATTACTCTGGTTTACAACACAAGCAATCATATACTACCTGGAAATACAGAGCATATGTACAGGAGCAGTAGAAGCTAAGTAGCCGTTGCTACTCAGGATGAGGGATAATAACTGGTGTTGTTCCCAGGGTCCTGAAGGTAGAGTCTTCCTCAGAAACACCAGAAAGATAGGGAGAATGGAGGCCTGAACATCCACTGGTCTTCAGCTAATGTCCAGGGATCATTCCTGTGTGTGTTCACACTTGTCAGCTGACTCTGACCCCAGCTCCAAGAGCACTGGTTTATTTTCAGTCTCCAGAGCTGCTCTTTTTTATTTATTTACTTATTTAAAAGCTGCTGTGCTGATTGTTCAAAGGGTGCCAGATTTTAATTTGATGAGTTACAGACTTACCTATCCTAGTCTGTTAATTGCATGGAGAGATTTCTCCATGAGTTATTTTCAAAGTCATAGTGGCATTATTCCTTACTCTGTGTCTGTAAAGTTTTGAGTTGAAGGAAACTAGACTGTTCTTATGCTATGTCAGGTAATTAAGATTTTTGTTTTCATTTTTGGGGTTGGAGGCTTCCTCGGGTTGTGTGTTTGTTTCTTGGATAAGCCCTGCTGAAATGGTTATTATTTGGCATTTATCTCTATGAGAAATAGTACCTTTATGCACATTCTGTGCAAGAGCGGAGAGGCTAATCACATGTTTCTGACAGAGGGTTATTTTTACGTAATTATTTGTCTTACCCCTCAGTAATACAATATCGGGAAACAGGAATGATAATGTGACACTGTGCTAAGTGAACCCCAATCAAGAAACCAAGAGGGCTTTGTTGGGATTAGAAACTTGATCCAGTCTTTTCCTTTGACACGGAAGTATGTTTTCCAGCAGATGGACATGTTGGATTTTCTAGCAGTAAAGTGCATGATTTATTGGGGACTCACCGATTGCCATGTTTCAGAGAAATAAAATGAATGACAGGTTGGAAAGGGAAGATGAAAAAACAGAGTGTACAGAGACAAAGTAGGAGAAAACCCAGCCCTGAAACAGGATGAAGAGCTTGCATGGCTTCTCCCTGCCTCAGTGTCAGCATCTCTCCCACGCAGATTTTTAATCATATACTTGGACCTCAGCAGAAATCTGCCAGGAAAATACTGTGAGATAAATACTCTGCAGTTGTATACAGCTGTCATTTGCAGAGCACTAATTTGCTTGTAGTCTGTTTTACCTTCACTCACATTTCGATTGTGAGGCTAAAGCGTGGGTTACAGCCAGGTTGTCTTTAGCATGTTATTTATCTCCAAGTGTAAGATGCCAAGTGGGTCACTCTTCCTAAAGCAGATACCCAGGTTTCCACCGGAGGCGAGGGAGAGCTGGGTTTCTCCTACTGGCCTCCAGCAGGAGGGTCACTGGGCTTCGGACATTCTCCAGAGGAGCAGGAATCCCTCCCGGCGGCTTTCATGGACAATTACCTCTGTCCAACAGTGTAGGGGGACATAGGTTTGTACTCTGGGAGTGTCCATCTGCTGGACATGTGGCTGTCAAGTGTTCAGGCTAAATTGCTGGGTCTCACCTGAAGTTTATAGGACTCCAAGTTCCCTCCCAGTGCCAGCTTCTGTCAGAGGCACCCAGTTACTGGGAACCTTGCTTTACACCATAGGTGGGGTATGAGGTGCAACCTGGAACAAAGTGGGGTTTTTTCTGTAACTAATCACTATAATGTACTTTAGACAATGCAAATGCTTCCTGTAGGAGAAGTTATCTGGGCTGTGCTTTGCATTGGCATGTTTGGATTAATGCTGCTATAGGTTATTTTAGCATTGGGTGCTGGAAGGTGAATAAGGCATGCATGTGTATTAAGAGCTGTTTCTGCTCTGTTTTCTGTTCCCCAGGGATATGAAGCTGGATGGTGGACGCCAGTGCCATTCTGCAGGAGTGTGTCTCAAAGAGATAGTTGGTCTTGAAGGTGTGGAGCTCGGAGCAGACGGGAAGGTGGGGATTCTTCAGTTCCTTAGATCTTGTGTAGTAAGGGAAAAAATGGCTTAACAAATAACAAGCACAGATATAAAAATAAATTATAACGTGCAGTGTAACACAATAGGTAAAGCACAGTATGTGAAAACTGAAATTCGGGAGGACTGCCCAAGCTGTCAGTGCAAACAACTCTGTCTTCTTGAAGAAATTTGCCTCTGGCAACATCTGAGTCTGTAAAGCATTACTGAATCACGCAGCCTTCCCCTGGCTCTAACGGGAGGTATATCGTCAGAGGCTTGAAAATAATTTCTGGTGAGAGTTGTAAACTGTAAGTCTGTTTGCTCTTAATTTTAATTAATAAAATAAATTTTGTTTAACAGTATGTTTTTCCAAAGAGCAGGAAGACAGCAGTACAAATCTGATGAGTATTTCAAAATCCAAGAGTGCATTCACTTGAATAGAAAAGCAATTAGGAATCTTTAGGGAAAGTAATCCATTTTAAACAAATATACAGAGGAGAGACAATTTCAATCATAAATTAAAACTTTTTTTTTTCTGAAAGCCTGATTTACTTTTTACAGTTCAGTTTACCCAGTCTGCTGTCATTTATGGATTTAAAGGCCCTAGGTCAATGCTGCTACACATGATCCACTCACCTAACCAGGTGTCAGGCCAGACCACAGGCTGTAAATTCCTGAGGACAATCTGTCAGCTTATAAATAAATGAAAGCTCACATGATTTATTTGATACCTGTTCTGACCTCCTTATAAACCAGTCTAGAGTCTGAGATGACTTTTTTCTTCAATATAATGTTATTTTTGGATAATAAACCTAGAGGAAGCAAGACATAGTCTATTCCTGGCCAACGGTGCAAGCAGAGAATTGGTATGCTCTAAAAATAATTTTGTCACAAGTTATTCATTCACACTTCGTCCATATTGGGATGTAGTAAATGATCTCCCTCAACCATGACTGTAAACCGGTAGCTCACTTGTGACAGCAATAAGATTCTGCCAGGCAAAATCCTAAAGGAGAAAAATACTGAAGAAAGTCCTTAAGTTTAGCAATGTTCAGGTGATTTGCCTCTGGCAGCTCTGTGCTGAGGGGCCCATATAGATGATGCTGTTTAAGTAAAGTAGCAGCTGAAACCTGCTACAGAGAAAGCCCTGTTGAAAACAAACAAACAAACAAACAAAACCAAAATTGACATATTTTAAAATCTGACCCTTGAGTAGGATTTTTAAATCCAGGGTATTTAGAGCTTGTATGTGTGTGCGTGTTGGTGGTTTGGTTTTGTTGAAGAACTAATGCCTTTGCAAAAGGGTTTTTTTTTTTTCATGGATAAACTGACTGCATTGAAACAAATGTAGGTGACTGGTGTTTGTTCATCTGTGCCTAACCATTAAATCCAGAAAATCCTCCCCTAATTTGTCTTCCCTTGCTTCCAGTTGGGATGCACCAAAGGCACGACGCTGCAGCTGAGCTGGGCTGATAGTAACTGTCTGTCCGTTCTTTCTTTTCAGACGGTTTCTTACACACAGTTCCTATTTCCCACCAATGCTCTGGGAACTCGGAGGAACACAATCGACTCCACCTCATCCTTCTCCCAATTTCGCAATGCAAGCCATCGTAGCCTTTCTTTGGCAAGAGCTAACAGCACCCAGGGGAGCATTGACGCAGGTAACTTCTCAAGAAGTGTGTTTTAATACCCTTACGTACCCCGATGATAGGCAGTTATTATGAAAGACAGACATATTTCATGGTTTAGCTCCTTATTTTGCCTAAATTAAGCAAAATATGTCTCACGTGGGTGGATCACAGCTCATTCCCTGTTTGTTGAGCAAAGCTGGCTTACAGATGACAGAAAGTTAAGTAAACAAGACAGCTGGTTGTATCTCTGGCCCCCAATGCCACTTGACGTGCCTCCTCCTGACACTGGCATTGTTTGTTCCTCATGCATCAGGCTCATCGTTACCTTCCTTTGCTATGGAAAATGTACGGTGGCAACGCGATAGTCATAAGCTGAAGGTGTAAATAATACTTGTGACCTTTGTTAGGCTGGAAGGGGCTTTGTTTACAAAACTGGTCACAAAACATAAGCCAAAGCACTATATGCTTAGGATATTTTGGCGCGTCAAATGAAACAAATCAAAACATCTGCATCAACAGATGAAAACTTGTTGCCAGAAATAGAAATCATTGTGGAGCTTTATATAATTTTGTAGTTCTCTAAGCCCTAAATTCACATTTACTAGGTAATTCATAAGCTGTAGGTCCTCCGTATCTTTTTAAATTTTATTAGTATTGAAAAGAGTCTTCAAAATTTAGAAAAATCTTTGGACTCTTTCAAAAATATTGCATGAAGGTTATCTTTTGTATTATTTGTGAGCTCATTTACCACTTCTGTTAAGTCCAGATGTTTCTTCATGTAATTAATCCTTTCTTGTATCTACCATTGTTTTATAGGTAGCGACCTGGGAGACTTTGTTGAATATGACCCAAATCTTTTAGATGATCCCCAATGGCCATGTGGCAAACATAAGCGGGTTTTAATATTTCCTTCATATATGGTAAGTGACATGCAAAATATGGTATAGCACAGATAAATTTTGGTAACAATATTTTGATGGTTAAGGTTACATTTGGCCTTATTTTAAGAAGATTATTATTATTAATCTACTAATAACAGCTGTTCGGAATGCTTTGTTCTAAATGACAGTTACTTACTGGGACGTGTAAAAACAAACTCATGGAGGTATTACAAAAGTAAACGCTTTTATTACTGCTGTATTTCATAAATGCTTTAGATGAAAGGCTTGTTAGAACAATACGTTCATTCTCTCGCATTTGGAGGAAAATTTATGCTTGCTCTAACTGTCATCTGTTACAAAATAGGAGGATGCCCATTAGGGTTTTTCTGAAGTCATGAAGTTACATTGTGTTTTGATGCTTATCATTCACTCCTCAGAACAGTGTTTCAGTGTCTAATAGGGCCTTTGTTTCCAAGGTATTTATTTCACCGTGGGATAGTCCTTCCTTTAATTGCAGCAATCACAAGCAAAGCCTGTACTTTTTTCACTACATCCAAACCCGTAACAATACAGACGCATAACGGTTCCTTGATCTGTGCTCTAACTCAGTGTTTTCTGTGGCAAGAGACTTCCGTAGCCTTATTTTTGGTTGCACCAAGTCTGTAGGCCGCTGTGCCCTTTTGGCAGGACTGTTGCAAGATGTAGCATCATCGTATGAGTGTGAGCACATATCTGTGTGAGTTATACATCTGAAGTAGTAGTAGGCAACGGGGTAAAGCTCTTTTTTTTTCCCCACAAAGTGTTGACCTAGTACTCTTATCTATATACAAATAGGATGGGATTTAATACATTGGGGGCCAAAGTGTCATCCATGTCCTCACTTAAACTTGGAACAGAGACTGGATATAAGAAACTACTCATGTATATAAACATACAATCTTTGTTGGTTCTTTTCTACCTCCCACCCTGGTCTTTATTTGATAATAGGGCTCTTGGGTGCTGCTTCTTCAAAATAAATGTATTTTACATGTTCCATATAGATTGAAGCTTATCTCCTTGCTGGCAGGAGTGTTCTGCCTGTTGCACAGAGAGGCTTGATTGATCTCTAAGGCTGTGTTTGTACTAGATTTTCAAATGGGAAGTCAGGTATGTCCTCTGCTTACTTTCAAACAGCTTTACTTTTAGGGTTGGCAAGTTGTTTTTTGGCTGCCAACCCACAAAGTGTCAGCCTTTTATGGCAGCTGAGTGGGAAAATATTTGTTAGGTTTTGATATGGTTACTGTCATGAACAGGGAACTGCCTTCCCTCAAAGAGAAAGATATCGTTAACGGGCATCCAAAGTGGACATAGCTTTAGCTGTCATGGTTGTGTCTCTAACCTTCCTCGGGCCGTGAATGTGCACCAGGTCATGAGTCCTCTGAGATCACCTGAGATCTTTGAGCCCCTTCAACTTGATGTTGAGATGGATGGGGTCAGGTGAGCCAAAATAGGTCAGGGACATCTCTGCCCAAGAGCAGGTGTTCGATGCTCTTCTGTTCCATGTGCTGGTTAACCACAGCACTTTGAGGTACTTCTATTGCAGTAAGGAGCTGACTGGGGATTTCCACTGTGACAGAGGTATGATTAGATGCTTTAAAGGTGAAAAATGGATTTCAAGGGCAATTGCTAAAATCAGCGTCTTTGTTTGTCTAGAATATGTCTGCATTGACAGGATTCTCCCTGATTTCTCATTTTCTCTAGGGGTTAATTAATGCTGTGTCTGGAAAAAATGTCTTATTTCACATTTTGGGGGTTTTTTTTGCCCGAATTTGCCTTTAAGCCATCATTTCAGCACTGCCTGAGGGTCTGCAGCACTCGAATCTCCCTCTCTGAAGGCAGGCACTGACCTAACAAAGGGCCAAAGGACATTAAGTGCTGTGTTTCTTTTGGTGTTGGAAATCACAAGCCTGTGCCAAGAGCCATTTTGTCCCAGGTGTTTGTCTGCCCCAGGTTGAAGCAGCTTAGCTGTGGTGCCATGCAAGAGCTGCACAGCTTTGCAAGAAACCGAAGAGTGGGTGCTTGTTCTTCAGTGCTTGGGTGAGAGATTTCACAAGGGGCTGGTGCTTCTTTCAACCACAAGAAGCAAGAAAAGGTGGTGCCAGAATGCCCAGGGAGCTTGCAGGTTAAATAGGATTTTGCAGCTTGGGCTGTGGGTAAGGAGGGCTTGTGCATCCAGCTGGTGAATATAGGGCCGTATCGGCTATGTAGGAGACTTTACTCACATCCACATAAGATGTTCCTGACTCGGCTGGCATTCCTCCTCCTCGCAGTTCACATCAGTGTGAACAGGAACATAATAGACTGTGATTTCAAGTCATTTTCTTCCCCAAATATAAAAATCAGCATATGCTGCAATTAAAGCGAATTGCAGTGTGAGGAGAGTGAGAAACCCGTGGTTCTTCTCTGACCGCGCACAGCCATCATGGTAGTGATAGACCTCTGCCAAATGACCACAGGGCTAGAGAGCTGCTGTATACAGATTTAAACCAGTCTCTGGTCCTGAGCATAATATATCCGTAATTACTGCCTCTCACAAGTGCCGGAGCCGCTGAGAGCAGCCCTGATGTCAGCGCTGAACATTTTGCTGTGTGTGGAGAGAGCTGCAGCTTGTAATTAAAGTTTTGTTACTTGGCCAGCATTTAGCATTAATGCTTGGCAGCTGCAAGCTTGTAGATATTCCTCCCCCCCCCCCCCCCCCCCCATCATGGTTCTCAGAGCAATTAAGGGGGAGAAGGTGTGCAAGAGGATGGTGAACGTGTGGTGGTGTGGATGAGCAAGGCTGGGTATTGGGCTGCCATGCTGGCTGCAGGATAGAGCCACATGCACCGATATTACTCCTGGGAGCCTGGCTGGTGCTCTGCAGGACAAAATTACACCACTGGTAAAACTCTGTGGAGGTCTGTGTGAATGCTGCATCAGTAAACACTGCAGGCTTTATCTCGAGGCATAAGACGAACAAAATGTGTGGTCCAGCTTGGATTTTACTCTGAAATACATGCAGTTAGCACTTGACGTGCAGTTCCCTCCATTTTTGTAGAGCCTGAGTTTCTCATCACTTTATAGTCTTGTAAGTTTACTGAACTGAATTAGTCCTAGCTTGCAGAGCGTTTTTAACTGCAAGTCCTCAGCTGTTTTCAAGGAGTAGCCAAGCTTACTCCTCAAAGAAAGCTGTGGGGAAGGAGAAGTGCTTTTCGTTTGGTCTTTTTTTTTCTGCAGTGCAGTTCGTGGCTTGAAAGGGTATACACTTCCCTTTTGCATTTCTAAGAGTAATACCCACAGCCTGCCAGGGGACTTATTCTGAAAAAGCAGCTTTCAGTACTTTCCCAACACAAACTCTATGGCTTCTATTAATTATATTAGTCATATTAAAATTCGGGTCTATCCTGGAGAAATTTTTTCGCTTCGCGTTGTCTTTTAGGAGAATCTACAACCTCTGCCGCAATATAAACAGTGAGAGGTAGAAAAATTTCGTGCTGGGGGCAGGAGGGGAAACATCATGTCATGGTTAACAGATGTCTTCCTGGCTGATACTGCTAAAACAGGAATTCTTGTGGATTCTTAAATCTCTCTAGAACAGGAACTTTATCTACCAGACAGAGCAGTAATTTCTTTGCTCGGGTCTCATGTCGACCAGCATATGTCCAGCCTCCCCAGTGCCTCCCTGGCCTCCACGCTTTCTTGTCAGCAGAAACAAACTCCTTCCATGCAGGAGAAAACTCACTCTGCAACATGAATGAGGCTGACCCTGCAGTCCTGCTTTTGTTGGTAACACAGAAACACGGGAGCGTGTTACCTAGCTGCCAAAACTTGCAGTGAAAGAAGAAAAGCAGCATCTTGACTTTGAGTGACCCTTCTGTAATAACATCCTTGCAATATCCATCTGTCCGTGCCCAAGGGATACACTTGGAAATTGGTTTGGGTACTTAACTACTATTTCAGGGTAGCGGTTTAATTATGTCAAAAGAAATTGACATATCTACACCACTAATAAAAAAGCACATCGCAAAAGTCTGCAGTGCTCTTACAGCGGACTGTCAGCCTACGCTTGCCAGGTACAGCACTAGTGTCGAGCACAGCCAGGCTGAGTTATTAAATATTAGTCCTTCAGTGTGCTTTTAAAATTAGAACTGCTTGCTGCCCCGGCCGTTTAGTCTAACAAAAGCCCTGCATGATGATCTAGTGCGTTCGGTCTCTCGCTCCCCTGTTCTGTCTTTCCCAAGGTGCATCAAGGTCAGGAGTACTCCGCTACAGCCAGCGTCCTTTGGTGCCGTCACCCTGTTCTTCAAGCTGCTTCCGTAGCTGTAAATTAAGCATCTCCAGATGCTTTATCGGCTACTGACCTTGTACCCAAAAGCCTCAAGGAGCAGAGGATCACAGTGGTGGTGGTGTATATTCATATTTAAACCCTGGGCTCTATGTGTTTGATGCTATATTTGGCTGAGGCTCCACTAAACACATATTTTGTAACAATGACACACTGTATTAATTGAGAATTACTTCAGTGTGTTAACTGTATAAAATAATTGGCATCCTTCCATGTGCTTTAATTCAAAGAGACACTTTTGAGATTATTTGCTTTGTGAAATTCTAAATCTTTAAGTTTAAAATCCATGAATGTTAATACCTTTTTAACAACAGAAACATCTTCTTTTAGTATTTCTTTTTTTTTTTTAATTATAAAGAAGGAATCTCTCCCATTTTCTATCACTGTTTTAAGCCTCTGCTCTAGCAGGATTTCCCATATATATGCACTGTCATCCGTAAGTATATGCATTAGATTGCTGACAGTTTATAGCTACATATAAGGTAGCCAGGCAGTGCAGAGATATTTTCATTTCTTATAGGGTTGAGAACTTAATGCTGACGTACCAAAAGTCTCTTAAAGGTATCAACCTTCTGTCTGCCCTTTGTCAAGTAGATTTATCAGGGGTACACAGTAATGACAGCTGAAGAGAACCTATCATATACCTTTCACTTTATTCACCTATTCTGATTTTATCTTTCTTAAACAGGAGGCAGAAGCATCCAAGGCTAGATCATCTTTTACTGGTAGCCTGCCAAAGTAGGATTTATTTTCAACAATATTTCATTTTGCCAGTCTTTCCAACCATTTCAGGCATCCTCCCTCCTCCCATATTTATGAAACTATATATACAGCTTTCCTATGAGAAAGCAGCTGTTTGAAAACGCTCGTGAATAACACACAAGCCAACCTCCAAGTTCAAAACTGCCAGCCATGCAAAAAGTGTGCAGAGTACAGACTTCAACCGAAGCATTTGTCATGTTGTCCAGGCATCTACTGTATATCAAGGCTTTCATTTGTCTTGTGCAACTTCTATTGCTAAACTAAAATATACATACACAGATTTGTATACAGAGGATGTGAACAGAGCTGACAAAGGAGTATGGCTGGATACTGAAGTGAAATGTGTTTCTGCAAATAAGCTGTGAGAAACAAGACAGACGTTTCTGGATGACAGAAGTTACAAACATTCGAGATTAGAGTACGAGAGAGACAGTTTGGTAGTTCCCAGTGCCTTGCTCGTGTGTCTGACAGCTCTGGGAGTGCAAAGTGCCTGCCTGGTGGGGAATAACATTGGGTATAAGGAAGCATGTTTGGATAGAAAAACACCGTGCTCCTTTTAGGGAAATATTTGCAAACCCTTTGTAAAATTTGGCACGTCGATGTTGAACGGTGCTTCTACATGGGCAATACTAGAATTGTTCCAGACAGACAAAAATCCATGCTGTTTAGCAGCCTTTCAGTACTTAGAAGGGGCCTATAAGAAAGATGGGGACAGACTTTTTAGCAGGGCCTGTTGCAATAGGACAGGGGGTAATGGTTCTAAACCAAAAGAGGAGAGATTCATGCTAGACAAGAGGAAAAAATTCTTTACACTGATGGTGGTGAAACACTGGCACAGGTTGCCCAGAGAGGTGATAGATGCCCCATCCCCGGAGACATTCCAGGCCAGGCTGGACGGGGCTCTGAGCAACTTGACCTGATTGAAGATGTCCCTTCCAACCCAAACAATTCTATGATTCTATGACATCTTCTCCTCGACATGGTGGCTTCATTTGGGACATGCAGGAAGCTCAAGCACCAGGCAATGGCCTGGAAGAGTGAGGAGAAATGTAAATGCTGAGCAGAGAGCAGGCAGGGAAGGATGACGTTAGGTCAGAGCCCTACTGTGTCAGATCCCAGCTGGTCCTTGTTGGGTCACTGGGCCACGCCAGAGGTTTCCTGCACTCTTTCCCTCATGGGTGGGGTTGTTGCTCAGTTCCAAGCCGTTCATGGGGTGCAGGAGGTGCCCTGGGCAGGAGAGGGGTTGGGGACCAGGATTTCTGTGTAGGCTTGTGGGTGCTGTGCCCCAGCCAGGGCATGACAGCAAGAGGGGTGCTCAGGTACCTGGTCAGAAACAGATAGAAGGGGTAGCTAGTTCCATCACTCAATAGACATGAATTTAGCATTGCTTTTAAATCACCTGTCAACTTTTTTTTTTTCTGCCTACCTCTCTGGTGGGCAGGGTCCCATGTACATGCATTTCTGTGGGCACCAGCTGGGCAAAGCCCGCTGATCAGACAAAGTTGGACATCTGCAGCAGCTAAAAAAAAACCAAAAAAACCAAAACCAAACTCAAGGGGAAGAAAGAAAAGTTGCACAATTCCTTTTCTTGAGAATAAGGGCAGTTAGCTGAGCTCTCCAGCATGGCACTGACAAGATGAGACAGCTGCCTGAGAGCCAGTGTGTTCAAACATGCTGCTGTTATCCTGTTACATGAATCAAAACCAGCACGCACCAGCTTTCATCTGGATTTCATTATTGTGATTTATATCATAGAGACTGTTGTCTCGCAGGAAGCAGCAGTATTTGGAGTTGTGGGGGGCGGGAAGGGGAAGATTCTTATCAACAGGACAAAATTGACAAATCTCTGTGTTTAAAAATAGCCATACCTCCTTACCATTTTCAGTTTTAAGCTGTCTGCTTATTCTCAAGCCTCCAAGTGTTTTGCTTTAAACAACTTTTTTCCTTCTAAAGAGAATTTAGCTGAATTCTGGCAAATCTCCCAGGGGCTGGAGGAGTCCTGGGTAAAACAGAGGGTGTGGGGAAAGGTGCAGCCTGGGGGGCTGCTGCTCCCTCTCTGTGCAGTCACCCCATAGCTGGGGTCGTACCAGCACCCACTTGTTAGAGGTGAAAGCACCTGAAACTTGCTGTCCAACATCATTTCTGTGCAGCCCTTTGGCTGAGTCCGCAGAATGGTTGTGCTTTCCCTCCACTGTGGTGCCCTTTCGGCTGCAAAGTGGTATCTGTCATGCACGGGAGGTTCATGAGTGATTGCATCCTCCTCTGTGCAAGGGAAGATGATCACCTGGAGAGGGCCAAAGGCAAGTCTGCCAGAAAAACCTGTGATCATTTTGCAAGAGGTAATTAAGATAAAACTAAGGAGCTCCGTGATAATGGAAAGCAAACGACGGGCAGTTAGGTTTGCAGTGAAGCATGAAATAAAGTGCCATGTAGCTTTGCACAGTAACACCGAGCTCAGTCTTTTTAGGATTGCACAAGACAACCAAAAAATGCTGGTAGTAACTAAAATAATCTTTGGATTAACAGCAGGTAACCTTTATGTGCTCAGTGTCTCTTGACTCTGTAAGTAAGAGCAGTGTGGACCGATGTTTCTGTACTTTGAGTATCAGATGGCACTGTTCGAAATTATGTTATGTGCCTTGTTTCAGTAGTCCTCTTACAGCAGTGCTAAGAGGAACTCTCTTAATAGCACAAACTTGTGGTATATCTGTGTAAGCATCAGAAGCACCCAACTTGCTGATGGTCCTCTGGCAACAAAACCAAAGAGTAGGCAGACAGGCACTGATGTTTTAGGGAAAGAAGAGGAGTAATTGGTGAGATTTTTGTTCTTCTGGTTCAGAGGGCTGAGCCCTGGCCAGGTGAAATGAAGCACATGAGAAGCTGTCTGTGACAAAGAGCCGCGACCATACGGGTGTGTGCGTATGTCTTTCCAACCTCAGCAAGATTAAAACCAGGCAGACTCTGACATTCAGTTGAAGCGTTTCCCTCCAGCCCTGAGCAGCAGGGCAAGGTTTCTCCTGCCTGTCTTCTCTTCTCTTCCTTTTACTCAAGCACGGTGGCATGTCATCAAGACAGCATATGAGTTTTTAACCTCAGTGGCACCGCAGCTTCTGCGCAGACCCGCGCTCTGGCTCATCTGTACACAGGCAGGGCAGCAGGAGTAGCTGAAGGGGTTTGATGTAGCTTTCTCCTTTTTTAATTATTTCTTACAACTGGCAGCTTTCCTTAATAGGACTGAAATCCCTTAAATTGTCCTCTTTATTGAGCAAAATTTGGATTGGTGCTTAACATGTAACTGTGTGGGTGGCGGGGCTTGCAAGCATTTCTACTCGGGACAACAGCAGGCAGCTGTTGTGTGTGATGTGCCCGGTAGAACTGCCTCCCAGGACATAGTGGGGAGTGATTTATCTGGACAGAGGATGCTGCTCACATTGCAAGTCCGATAGTGGAATAGCCCACATTTTAAAACATATATATGACCATAGCAGCAACCTGTAGCAAGAAGTTTATTTTTTTCCTCTTTATTACAGTATGTTTCTCTCAAATACTGCTGTGAGCTACTTAGGGGAAACATGAACTCTGCTTTCTTTTAGATTCCTATAATTATCCATTATTTCAGTACCGTAGCTCCTAAATGAAGTGCAGGACAAATTAGGTGTGTTTTTCTGCCCTTTGTTTTAATTTCTTATCCAGCCAAGAACATGATTGGATAACAAGAGTTGTCCAGTTGCTCTCTAGAGCCATTACACTCTCTTCCCCAAGCCCTTCCATATACTATTTTAATTGTTGAAAAAAAACCTTCAAGCATATGCAGTCAGTCTTTTTGGCTGATTTAGATTCCCATGAGGATAGATACAGCAAGGGCGCATCTTCTATAAAGGCATAACACTTAGCAAGTGTTTTTCACACCTCTTTCCACCTCTTGTTGCTTAGTGTTAATGGGCCTTTGCCATGATATAGGTTAATCATAAACAGAAGCTAGAAGGGAAAAATTATTTTACTGGAAGGAGAATGCCCTGCAGTCTGCTGCTGTCCCGCTGCCTGTGCTTGAAGCTGGCCAGGTGCTGGATGCTTGGGGACCAGGTTGTCCCCTGGCTGCCCTGGGGCTCCTCTGCTTCTGTCCAACAGCCAGAACAGTGAAAGCCAGGAAGAAACTTGGCATGTCCCCAAAATGAGGGTTGGCTTGTTGTGCAGCTGATAGATTTTGGCCAGGTGAGAGATGAGAGGTGAGAGAGGATTTGGGCAAAATGCTACCTGAAAGAAGACTGAGGGAATGAGAGAAGTGCTGTGCACCCATAGATGCCAGCACTGGTATCACAGTACTGGCCTGGAGGGCCCTCTGCTGCCTGGGGAAATTCTTTAGGTTGTGACAAAAAGGAATAGGAAGCTCAACATAATGGAAAGAGGCTGTACACTTTGAATGTTGTCCTAACTCAGTATTTCTGTCTGTTTACTGTGTAACTTATGAGCGTATTATTACCTTGCGCTCTACTGAATTACCTGACATGTAGGCTAATCACCTCTTTTATCACAAATGGCAGTCAATTTGTAGCAGCAGTTCCTTTGAAGAATCAACTTGAGAGAATTTCACTATATGTCTCAGAACCTCACGGAGATACGCACACAAAATCTGGTCATCAAACTGGTTATTGTAATGATTTCTTTTGGTTTAACAAGACTTCTCAGCTAGGTTTTATTCACCCACATTTGGCGTAAACACTCTCAGCAATACTTGAAGGATCCTAATATGTGTTGTTAGGGGCTTGCGCTGAGCAGTCATCTCAGATTTCAGGTCACTTGTTCTGACGGAGCAGTCACAAATTGTTGCCTTAATTCAGACTTAATTTTCCCTTCTACTGAAAGCATTGGAACTGACAGGCACTTGTTTGTTATTCCTTGCTTTTGGGAATCAAGTGATGTTGTTTGTTACAAACTAAAAGCGTAATTCTTTCTTGACCATGTGTTACAGACCACAGTCATAGACTACGTGAAGCCATCAGATCTCAAGAAGGACATGAATGAGACCTTTAAGGAGAAGTTCCCTCACATCAAGTTAACCCTCAGTAAAATAAGAAGGTAGGTTGCAAAGCTTGGTGAGGCTGCAACATGATGCAGCTGTCTCACATTTCGGTGCAATTGCTGTTGTACCTGAGGGGAAGCACAGCACTGATTGATCTTCCAGGAGCAGTGACGGACAGAGGTGCACAGCAAGTCAGATGATTGCTTTGATTAGTGGGCTGAGTAAACAAGATAGGGGAATGTACAAACATGCACTGTTCAGGTGTCAAATGTGGCATCTAATGGACCGAGGTTGCAAGTTTAGCATGCACTGTATTAAAACATCCAGAAAAATAACACAGAAGAGGTTCAGAGCTCACGGTACTTAGCTTAAAAAGAGACTGAGGAAAGAGAAACGTTGACTTCTGTGCCTTGTCCGGAGAGCATGGCCAGAAGCAAAACAAGTGGTCAGCTTCACAGGAAAGTTGTAATATTTCATCACTGTTTCCAGTGTAGCAGGCTGGACATATTGCTTCACTGCACTAATGATAATTTCATTTGACTGAAGTAGCCGTAAGGATCCTGAGTCGTTTTGCTCTGTAAACAGACAATACTGGGGTACATGGAAGGACTGTCGGTTTGGATTTGACCAACTCTAACCAGCAGCAAAGATGCAGACAGAGCACAAGCGATCAAGCTGTTGTTACTAAATAAATTCCATGCAGCTTAAAATTTCTGGTGAAATATTGTTACTAACATTTTCAGAGCTTGTCAGTTGACACAATTATCCATTGGGGGCAGTGAGGGGGAAGGGTGGGGTCAAAATGTGCCATGAAATGTGTCCCCAAAACAGAGCATAAAAATATCTGCCCAGTAAATTACATTCTCCTTTTCCCCTCCATTTGACTAAGGAGGAATCTCTGAAAGGATGGCTCTTCGGGTGAAATGAGAAATGCTTTTTAAAACACAGTTCACAGCATATTTCTCTGGTCTCTTTACTCAGCTTGAAGAGAGAAATGCGCAAGCTTGCACAAGAAGAATGTGGTTTTGAAGAGCCCACAGTGGCCATGGCCTTTGTCTACTTCGAGAAGCTCGCTCTCAAGGGGAAGCTGAACAAGCAGAATAGAAAGCTATGTGCTGGAGCCTGTGTTCTTTTAGCAGCCAAAATTGGCAGTGACCTCAGAAAACATGAAGTCAAGCATCTTATAGATGTACGTATCCATAGATTTCCTGTATTCCTTCTACGTGAAGTGTTGGTGTGGTGTCTACACAAGCGTGCTTGTCAGTGGTCACGCTCTCCTCTGGGTTTCCAGCTGTACAGCCAGCTAAATACCATTTTTTTGTTACACATTTATGTGGAAGTAATAGTGATCAGTGTCACTGCAGAGACATGGGAGGCTCATGTGATGTCATTGAAGACCCTGCTATCAGAAACTCTGGGGTCTGAGAGGAATCTGACCACCATTCTGTCAATACAAGTCAAAAGTTAACCCTCAGGAAATAAATTTTGCTTTTAATTATGTTTTCAAGAGTGTTAATAGGGACTTTCCTTCAAGAGGTGAATGCAGATACGAATTTCAGAGGGAGTGTAGCAGGTTATCAAGTTTATAGTCCTTTCATCAAGTTAAGCTTTTGGGCAAGAAAACTTAAAGAAGTGTTCCCACTAGAACACCTTACCCCCACTTTTTTTTTTTTTGTAGAGTATGGTGTTTGGTCTTCTAGCCCATCCATATGAATAAGTTAACAGAGGGGAGTGTTATTCCATAATCCATTTGTAAGCACTGAGATGCCAATCTGATTTAGTCCAGCAGACAGGGCAGGTAGCTGGGTGCTTGGCTACAACCAGCTCAGTTCAACAGACATGGGAACTTGGTCAGAGGGCAGGACTGGACTCGTGTCCTTCTGCCACAGTCACAGAGCTGGGTTAACAGTCAGTTTGTTAGAATGCAGTCCAAATAACCAGAAAAAATCAACCCCGTGGGAGCTGGAAGATCTGATCTCTCTTGCTATCCTGAAACACTGGTCCATCCTTCAGACACATTGAGCTTTTCAGTAGACCAGAGAGCAAAGAAGTAGCAAGCCAGGGAGATCAGAAGAAGAGGACAGGGAGGGGAAAAATACCCCCAAACAGCTGGTTGCCTACTTGTAGCATCCAGCTCCAGGGAAAACAACAGATGGGAGGTTTAGTATGTTACAGCAGAAATCCAACTATGAAACCCATCTCATCCCCCTTGAGGACAGTAGTTCCTATTACTCACTGTTTTCATGGTTGTTGCAGGTGACACCTTCTGCCTCTGAGGTATTAAGATCAAATGTATCTCATTGTAGCAGAAATAATTTCCTCAGTAGGGTGTCATAATACAGTCTGATGCTGGAAGGAAAATTAGCGATTTTAAGGAGCGTGAGAAGTTTGTGGGCAGTTACGAGACGCGTGTCTTGAATTACACAAGTGATTTAAATGTTTGCACGAAGTCAGGAGATTACTCTTCCAGCAGTGGTCATCACTGTAATTGTTAGAAGATGTATCTGCTGGAGATGGAACGAGTGAAACAACAAACATTGCAGAAATTGCATGGCTGGCTAAGCTTTGTGAGTTCACCTTCACGGGAAGGAATCACTACATCCCGTTCATCCTGCTCTCATTTTCTGAACCTAGAGCCATGCAAGTCCAGCAGGACAGAGGTTTAATGCCAGCAGCACCTGTGTTTTGAATAATGTCTATAAGAAAGCGCTAGAAAGTCAAATCCTCATTCAGAATTTTTTTTTCCTTGGCTCTTGTTGCAGAAACTGGAAGAGAAGTTCCGGCTGAACAGGCGAGAGCTGATCGCCTTCGAGTTCCCAGTGCTGGTGGCCTTGGAGTTCGCTCTCCACCTTCCCGAGCACGAGGTGATGCCGCACTACAGACGCTTAGTGCAGAACTCCTAGCACTGGCTGCCCTGCGGGGAAGGAGCTCCTGACTGTTCCCGCTTGGCTCTCCTGAGCCGCAGTTACTACTGGAAATGCAAAATCAGACTCCTAACACTTCACACTCTCTCTCTCTCCCCACAAAGACAGTTTTTCCGGCAACATATAGGAAACACTGCGTCGACGTAAGGCTCTCAGCTTTGACAAATTCACATATCGTTACTTTCTCGAAGCAGGTGAAGACTGAGCTGTTGGTAAATGGTTGATGTGCTGAAACTGGGTGGTGAGTGACCCTACCTGTGGGGACTACAGCTACAAAAGTAGGCAAAAATTAGAAGGGCAGCCCCTGCCACCACCCCTCTCTCCATCACACAAACCCTGGAAGCCCACGTGAGTGCATTCTCATAGCGCTTTTTCTACAGACCTGCTGCAACTTCCAAAAGGACTTCTTAACGTTGTGGAAAAGCTTTTAAAGAGGATTCTCTTCACTGTGTCAAAAAAGAATGTGCCAATCTATTTTTGTATCAGCAATTGAAAGTGCACTTTCTCCTGTGGGGTGTTTGTGTGTGTAGCTGTGTGTGTGTGCGTGTGCGACACCGAGCTGATCTCAGTCCAGGTGGTTGGCTTAGCTGTTTCCAAGTGGATCAGTTACCGATGGCGAAGATCAAGGTGACCTTACGTGTTTACTTCTTGAAAAACGTAACTACTGGAAAAGTGGTAAATGGGATCATTTTTGGACACTTGGGGTTTTTTTTATTCTCTGATCTTTCCAGTGTTGTACCTTTGAAAGGATTACACTACTACTACTATGAGAGAAGGATCAGCAACTGACCTTAAGTTTTCAGTCATGTTTATAAAGATGAAAGCATTAGTATGAGATTTCCATGTCATGTTTTTTAAAAATATCTTGTGTTAAGCCACATGCATATTTTTAACCTTCGCACTTTTCCCACTGTGGAGATGGTTAGACTTGCACTCTGTAGTGTTGTATTTCTGTGCTCTATGTTAGAGTGCGTAATAAGCACATTTATTGTGCTCTATCTTAAAACAGTGTTTTATTAAAAAAAAAAAAAAAAGAGTAGGGCTCAGCAGTATAACAGGTGTCTTAAGGCTCCAACAGCAGGGGCATCAGCTATTACAGTTTTGGTTTTTAACTAGAGTTGACTGTGCAAAACCTAAAATCGGTGCCCATCGAAGTTAGAGGTCCAGTTCCTTTAGGCATTTCAGTACTGGAGTTTTACAGTAAAGCTTCTCTCGGCTTCCCTGGTTCTGACTGGACACTCAGAAAGCTGGAGGGTTTCATCCAAGCTCCCCAGCGCTCCATACACACTAAGCTAGTGCCATGCTTACGGACATCGTTCAATTGCTCTTATCCTGTGGGATTACACCCCTGTCCAATCTCCTCCTGTACTGGTTCACTTAACAAGCCTTGCCCTTGGCATGCCCCACACGGATCCAGTAAATCAAATACATTTATGGTATTTGCATAAAAATAAATCTCAGCCATGAGATTTTAGCTGAAGCCTTACCTCTCTAAGTTTGGGAGTGCTTGCGCAGAGCATGGAAAGGGCTTGTGAGCAGAACGTAGAGAAGTGGGATGTACCAGAGGATGTAAACACACTAATGCTTACTTTCTTTTGCTCTTTAATCCGTTGTATTATTTCCTTCAGTTAGGCCAAGAAACATCTCGTTTCTTTACCACCTTTGACTCTTTTAAATTCTAGTATGCAAAACGCCTGCATATGATTGCTCTATAGGATCTGGAAAGGTTACACATGTCAGGACAAAGGGGTATTTGTTTGATGCTGTTGCTCTCCCTCCATTTAAAGGGGGAGGGTGACAATGCTAGCTTATAGTTAATATTAATACTTATCTAATTACTGATTAGATACATTCCAACAGGGTTGGGGAGGAGGGGGTAAAGAGAGAACCGTGCACTTAACCTCCCCGCTGCAACACACACATCACTCGGCTGGCTGCGGAGCGAGGGGAGGACGGGGCCCTCACTGGCACTCCTGCTCCCTCCTCATCCTCCTTCTCCCGGCCCCAACGCAGCCAAGGAGCAGAGAAGCCAAGAGCCTGGTGTGTGCTCAACACCTACGGCTGTCCTGCCAGTGTGTTCAGCCCAAAAAGGCAGTATAGTGTTGACTTACAAGCCACAAAGGTCTGCAGGTCTGTTAGAAGGGCTTCCATCCTTGGCTGCATCCCTTCCCACCAAAATTGTGTATATACATTTGAGATTCGCTTCTGATTGCAGAGATCTGTTTCTAATAGCGACCACTCAAGGCTAAGCAGAAGCTTTACTTTTCTGTAAAGGCTTCTATCTTTTGCTTTTGAGTCTGTTTTTTTTATTTCTGTGTTGCTTTATAGCATTGCAGGGAAAAAGCAAATTGTGATTGCAAGATGCAGACTAAAGAATGACAGTCTTACAGTAGTCTTTAGAGACACTATTGAATCACGCTGTCACATCTTTTGTCTTCTGTGCTGCTACCCAACCCTGATCTACAGTTTACACAGATTTCTGGGGTGAAATCTGATTGCTGGAGACTTCTGCTTTTTGTTGCTGTTCTTATTGGTTTGGGGGTGGGAAACCCAGAGTGATGTTCAGTTACAGTTTGAATGTGGAATAAACGCTTAAGATGGTGACGATGTTGCACTGTTCACTTAGGAACGTATATAAAGCCATATGATGCTAGGTCTCAGAGCACAAAGCTTGGTCAGTACGACTATGGTTAGGACAACGGGCAGGATTTGCCCCCCTTTCCTCCCCAACCCTGGGAAATTCAAGCTGAAGTGGTAGAGGAAATCTGTACCAAACAAAAAAAAACCATGTTGATTGTTCGCCTTTGTCTTACATGGTAATGAGTGTTGATTTACAAATGATTTTAGGTTTAACTTTAAATAGTTGGGGAAAATAATCCATTCCATATCACTTGTTCTGTTTTGAAATTATATACCGTACACTCTACCATGCAGAGTTTATTCCTTTTCTAAAAAAGAATAAATAAAAGTTTAAAAAAAAAAAGACGAAAAACCCAGGCTCTTTTTCATCAGTGACAATATGTCAAAGTGTTCTGTTCTCCCATCTCTATGTGTCAAATGGTTTTGGTTTTTTTGTTCCTCTGCGACATAAAGCTGCTTATTAAATAAGCCAATGGTGGGATTTGTCTCCCTTGCAGAGTCCCCACTTCCTCCAGCCAAGTTCTTCACTTTCTTCTTCTGAAACCATTGGTTTTTTGGTTTGTTCTTTTCTAAGCTCTTCTTTTTGGCAGCAGCTTCTCCTCCTGGATCTGCCAGGCCCTGGTTCTCCCAGTCCAAACTGTCAGCGTGCAGAAGGACGAGGCACAAGCAGACCGCTCAGCAATGCCCCTGTTTTGTGACTCCTTGCTCACTGGAGAATATGGGATATACCACTTTAGTCCAGGTGTTAGTAAAATTTACAACTGGCCCCTGTACCAGTTGTAGCTTACAAGCAGTTGCTTCCACTTGAGAGGACAAAAGTTCCATTTTGGACATTCACGAGTGTGCACACAAGGAAATTAACCACCACCTGTTGGCATTCAAGCTATTTTTCTCCCCTAAATCCACCACTTAGGTAGGCCAGATGGTCTTGACAAACAGCACCCACTTATTTTGCATTTTCATTCCACTCTAATAAAGATGTGCTAAAGGTTTGGCTCCCTACCTCAACCTGCCTCGAGTCAGATTTGTAGCAGTTTGAACATCAGCTGGATTTACACAGATCTCAGAACATAGAAATGTAACGAAGACGCTTTACTAATCACTTTCCGAAACTACTCACAAGCAGTGACATCTTTGGGATAGTCTGTAATGTCTTTAAATGAGAGAACTTCAGCGAATTGCTCCTGCCCCATCATGTGTAGCTCACAGCATAAGCCCTTTTCTGGAAGCAGTGAGGAGTAGTTTGGTAGGAAATGATAACACCTTCCCACGACGCTAAAGGATTTTGGCACCAGGCCCCACATAAACATTAAAAAAAAAATTAAAAAGGAAAAAAGGTAACAGCAGTTTAGCAAAGTGATAGACTGAGCAATCACAGCAACGATGCCACCACCACTAGCTGAGGCTAAATCTGTCCCAAGTTGCATGTTTGGGAAGGTGAGAAAGGCGTGGGAGGTGAATTTGACCTTAATTGGTTCATCTTATATTTTAAACTTTGTAGTGAAGGAGTAAAAAAAACAATTTGGAAGAAGGAAATTCAGGTGCATCTCTTCAAAGAAACAGGTACACAAGCAAAAAGGTCTTTCTGAAACCCTGAATGTTGTTCCTTCCCACCGACTTTACTGTGAGCCCACAGACCCAAAGACTCAGCCTGGAGCCTGCTGGTCCAGACGAGCTCAGAGAAGAGCTTTTCAGTCACTGGAAACCAAAAAAATGCCCTGCCCAGACCCCCTAAGGGCAAACACCAGGATCAACAGGGAGAAGTAATGTTTCCAGTGTGCTACTGGGAAAGAGCAGGCACTTCACAGGTCCTGGAAAATGGCCTGTATGCCTTCAAAGCAAGGCAGGGGGGACCAAGAAGTTGCTGCTGACTTGGGTAGCTCAGTGAGTGCTATATATTGGCTTCCATCAGAAATGAATTTACTTTTTGTATGCATTCCTCTAGCCTGTCATACAACCCTTTCCATAAGCTTACTGAGCATCATCTCAAACCAGCTAGGAACCTCCTCTCTGCTACACTGTTTAGACAGATGCTCCAGGACTGAATGCCTCCCACCAGAAGAAGCCTTCCACTTCGCAAGCAAATTTCAGTGGTGACTAATTTATAACTTCTTGAACTCATATCAGTATTTAACCTGAAACTGAAATATTTCTGCATGGGAACTATGGGGTGGGTGGGTCCTCCATGGCAGCAGGTATTCTTAACAAAGGTCAGGTATCTAGTTAGACAAGATACTGAAAGGAGGAAAAAGAGGTGAAAATAATCCTCTTCCAAGAGTTTCAAAGTGCAGTGGCGTGTTGCCTTAGCTAACACTAGAAGGTACCTCCATTGGGAAGTCATCCAGACCAGGCTTCCAGAACCACCAACACGAGGTCCAAACTTACACTTTTTCAGTTCACCAGCACCAATGAGCCAGCCTTTATACTCTTCACAGAATCACAGAATGTTAGGGATTGGAAGGGACCTCAAAGGGACCTGGGAAGCCTCGAACAGGCTGCCCAGGGAGGTTGTGGAGTCTCCTTCTCTGGAGACATTCAAAACCCCCCTGGACGCCTTCCTGTGTAACCTCATCCAGGTGTTCCTGCTCCCACAGGGCGATTGGACTAGATGATCTTTTGAGGTCCCTTCCAATTCCTAACATTCTGTGATTCTGTGTGATTCTGTGATTCTGTGACTAAAAGGGCACAGAACAGCATGACTGAAATACAATCATTAGCAAACTTACCTTCTGGCCCCAAGGCCAAAAGTGAGCTATTTAAAGAGCACCAGGTGTGTGCTCTGGCCTCCCATGATCCAGCCCACCAACTACCTGCACTGTAGCTTCTCATGGAGCATAAGCATTTTAAGAAAATATCTAAGCATGAGTTAGATGTTTCACACGGACGAAGTCCAACACATTTCATTTGCAAACATCAGGAAGTTGTTCCAATCTCAGTCTCTGCTAGTTGTGAACATTTTCTTCTAGCCAAAACTAGACCATCTCCAGCTTATAAGCCATTCCAGGGCATTTACATGCACTCTGTGCTCAATATTTGATGCTTTCTTCTGGAGCAACACCCTCCTAGCTATCTTGAAACATCCTCCAGCGAGCAGCAGAGACTTGAATGCCCATCAGTATTTCCGTGGGCAATCAGTGAGGCATTGCATTCAAATGCACTCTCTGAGGAACATTCCAGGTATCACAGTTTAAATTATGGATCATGTAGATGGATTAAGAATCACGACATCATGTTCTCTCTTTTATTCCTTGTTAGTTGCTTTTCACTTGACCGCTGCTGTTTAGGTGGGGTTTTTCTTTATTTCTTTTTTTCTTTCCTCTTGGTTCACCTTTTATTATGTCAGTAAATACAAAGATAAGCAGGAAGAAGCTTGTGCAGTACTGGGAGTTGGGTCTGGCTGACTCTTCCACATGGTGCACCCCGAGCTGCAGACTCCACCCTTGTCTGATTCATTTTAAAAGCCTGCGGTGTCCATTAATGGAAAATTGGACTCTGTTCAGGCTGTGATGGTGTCCATGGGCAGGAAAATGGAAAATTTCAGATTAAAGAGGTCAGGAAGAAAAATATCTGGTGAATCTAATTGATAGTGGCAGCACAATTATTAAGGACAAATTTTAAAGAAATGGCAGTTTGTGACCCAAAGCAGCTCCTTGGTTAGGAAGATAAAGAAGGGTACCATGAAAGTCTTCAAGGCCACAGGGATGAAAAATCTAAATATTCCTCACCAGCAGGAAGTTCAGACACTTTGCAGAACTGATCTTTTGAACATGTATGATAGGACATTGATCGCCATGATGTTAAATTTGCTAACCACCCAACTTATTCTCTCCTTAACTTCTTATAGATCTGAGACATATCTGATGGCACTTGGGCTTTCCCCACTCACTTTTGTACTCATCGCTAAGTTTGAGAAAGTGAAAGGAGGCTCCGGGACATCACTCTGTAGTTTCATTAAAATAAGCAGCTGAGTAAAGGGAAGAAAGCACTACAGCAACCTTCACTGAAGATCTCATCAGACATTAGAAAAGCCCACGATGGCACATGGAAACCCATCTACACTGGGTTGCTGCTGCCCACAGAGCAGAAGCCAGTAAATTGACATTTCAAAGGGCAACTGAGCTTAGGTCGTAGCAATGGGGTTCTTAGGGGGAAAAATAGGTAAATAAAAAGCTGGAAAACCATGTTGAATTGCTGGTCTTAAACCTGCTGATCGATTTAATTACAATACTGCCCTCATATTATTTTCTTTTTTTCAGTGAACAGTGTAGCAATAAAGTAAAAGAAATATTTATTTTTAGCATAATTGTAACTATGGTTACTTAAGACTACTATAGAAAATAGGAGGAGATGAAACCAATATAATGACATGGAACCTTAATGGATTCTACATCAAAAATACCCCAAAACCTTCAAGAATGTTCCAGCTGAAATCTCATGCCATGGGCTTGGTTTCTTTGTTTGTTTTTAAACTATCACACGGAAAATGAGGATAGAATTCTATAGCAGGAATATATTTTTGGAGTGGTCAAAAATATTTCGGAGCACTTTGTACCTTCCTATTAAGGAAAGATGGTCGAACCTCCAGCCTATGAAAGAATTTGTCATGAAGTGAGTTCATGAAGTCTCTCAGACCAATGTGAAAGACATTGGCTATTTATGTTCCCTTTTTCCCTTTCCCTGAAAAAAACACAAGAACTTGCAAAACTCTTCCAATCTTTACCTTTGGATGAAACAATTGAGTGGACTGGGAGCTGGTGCAATATTCCATTATTTTCCTCCTCTTAGCTGGAGTCACAGGCTAAGACATTCCCACCCGCACAACCATCTGTTTCAGGGAGCTTTACCTAGCCCAAAGCCCATGTGCAGTGAACAGAGTATCATGACTGATTGATAAGCAAATTTAATCTGTGTTGGTTTAAAAGAAGATGTGCTTTATTAAATCACAGTGCAGAACACTGCGATTGAGCCAAGTTTCCTCTAGTCTGGAAAACTCTCCCTGTTTTGCCCTGGGCTGCTGAAGCCCCAGACACTGGCAGCAAGAGGTTACACAACCATCTCGGCTGTTTTCCACTGCATTGACTCCTTTAAAACAGACTTCCATGGTTTCAAAGAGGAGTTTGAACCAGAATGGTGCCCTTGTGTCATGTTTTCATAAACAAGAAGAGTGAAAAACACAAGAGAGATTTTGAAGGGAAAGGGGAACTTATTTTCTAGCTTTTACACCAGTTTCTGTAGCAGGAGGTTAAGGGTTCCTCTGTGAAAATTTTCAGTGGCGCTGCTTTTGCAATTCAGCATTAGCCCTGGTGAACCACACTGCTTTTCTCCAAAGATTTCTGAATCACCGTGGGTTTGTTTTATGGGTTTGTTTGTTTGTTTTAACCCAAAAGAAAACACTATAGTTGAGGATTTTTCCATCTGAGGGGCTGTGGTAAGCGACTTACCCATACAACATGGCTATTCACAACATGAGCCATTCAATTTGTTGCTCAGCAATTTTAATATTCCACTTTGAATACAGCTGAGCCACATGAAATTCTGTTGTGTAAGGCTCTCCTTGAAAACAGAGATTTATTTTCTTTGGTTACAGCTCGTCGAGTCTTGAGGCTACAACCATCTGTGTTAATCTGCACAGTCTATTCTTATTCATCATCAATAATAAGCCCAAGGAGCACCCATGCTGAAGACAGTATGAACAGACAATCTAATAAAGAAATAAAAGCTGCCTTGCTGAAATTTCTAGCTTCTGTGTCTATCCTACATCCTAATTCTCTGAATATAACTGGAGACATTACATGAGAGAAAACAATTAACTTTGCCCTGAAGGAGCATCATGTTTGAAAGAAAGTTCAACTCTGTTTTCTGAGTAGCCATCACCGGAGTGATTTGCAGATCTGAGTCTTAGGCAGCGGGACAGCAAGAAGCAGGATGAGAAGAACTTGGGCGCTGTTTTCTTCTGCCCACTAAAATTTATCGTGCCTCTTACACTACAGCTATCGGGGTGTTCTCCACGAACTGCTGAAGTTTGCTTCACAAGTAGATGAGGTCATTCAGCTGCTGGCAAGCGAGATCCAGGGTAGTGCCTGCAGAATCACACGCAACTTTACCTCTAGCTTGGTCTCCAGTGACGCCAAAATGGGGTTGGCATTTCTGTCATTCAGCTTAAATGAAGAAACTCACTGTAAGGGCTGATCACGCTGAGCACCCCTGGCAACACACTGATGATCTTTTTGCTGGCATTGGACTGCCCGTAGGGTTGCAGACTTATGGGGAGGGAGGGTCTCAATTAAATATTTTCTGACTGCTCTAACCTGAATGAACCTCTTTTGCTAACTTGTTAGCTTGTGGAGGTAACTGGTATGGAGGCACAGGGACCCCTCCCCTTAGAAGGCAAAGAACAGACTGATTTCTAGTAAGGGTGAGGTGACTCCTTGAGAGAAGTTTTCCATGGCTTGTTTGAAGCCAAAGCTCACTCCTTGATGTTCCAGAAGGTATTTGACAGAGAAAGAGCAAAAACCCCTTCTGGTTCCCATCTCCAGCCAGGGCTAGAGGGGACGATTAGCCAGAGCGGCTTAGCCTCAACAGCTTTCAAAGGAAGGTTTGAGAAATATTTGCCCTGCGGTGTTTCCTACCCCAGCCTACGAATCCTTTCTGCTGTCGTGCTGTGACTGCTAATTACTGCAGCCTAGTTCTTACACTGGGTATTTGCAAATCTCCAAAACGCTTCTGCTCAACAACAATTTCATGCTTGAGCCACAGTCCTCTTAGCAGAAACTTTAACCCACTTGTTAATCTGGCTGGTGTTAGTGATGCCCCTTCTGCAACCAGGCATGACAAGTGGCATTTCCAGCTCTCCACCTTTCCTTTCCATCTTCATTGTCTAATGAGCTGACGAGTGTAACTCCAAACTACCAGTTCCTCAGTCTGAATATCCATTTCCTCCAAACAACATCAGTGGCTTCTCCTTATCAGCTGGGGTTGTGCTGGAGGTTTGTTTTATTCAGCCAGCTTGCCTCTGGTCGGCATTAACATTACCCAGGATTGCAAGGTGCTGGATGCCTGCAACTCCAGCATCAACAAACCTGTTAGCACACCAACTTTTCTCATCATCATCAAGGGGTACAGAAATCAGAAGTTTAAGCGTAAACATGGACCGAAGTCCTAGAGGAAAATCGGCCTTTCATCTGCTTCCCAGGGTACTTGGACCAACACAAGTCTTAAGGTAGAGCAACCACCTCTTCCTCAGCTTCATCTGTAGAAGCACAAGTTTGCCACCGTCTCAAAATGGTATTTGTAAGGAGTCATGAAAGGTATGGAACTGCTGATAGCAAATAGTAATAAGAAAAGCTCAAGCACTCTCAGCTCCTGACATTAGGCAGCCTCTCTTACAG
Source organism: Nesoenas mayeri (assembly GCF_963082525.1). Lineage (NCBI taxonomy): Eukaryota > Metazoa > Chordata > Aves > Columbiformes > Columbidae > Nesoenas > Nesoenas mayeri. The sequence continues at coordinate 50,371,317 of NC_137543.1, read as the reverse complement.
TCACGTCTGCAAATGCCATTAGGGGATTTCATCCTTTGCCAGGCAGTTTTTCGAGAGGATTGCACTCATTTTACGATTCAGAAAACCATGTGCTTTGCTTTTCTGTGCAGGCGCAAGCTGGCAGTTGGGCAAGTTCTGAGCTATATGTTTTTAAATCTTAATGGCAGAGCATGAGACAAAAATATTCTAAGTTTGCTCTCAGTGTGGTTTTTGAAGAGATTTTTGTATACCATCAAATCAAGAACTTCACATGCCAGCTGGCTCCTCTCATCTATTCTGGAAGCCCAGACATTTATGAGAAGGTAGAAGAGCACTGTCTGACTGCTCTCCATCCCAGACAGTAAGGAAGAGGTACACTCCTGATCAAGAAGAGACAGCACAACTTTTTCACCAGCATCCCTCCAAAAAATAATAGTCAATTTTGTAACAGCAATCAAAGCTTACACAATGTCACTTTCAAAGCATAGTTAAAAAAGGGTTAAGCTTCTCAGACAAGGCAATTAATATGGAAATAGTTACACAACCTTCATGAGCTCCTTTAATCCCTTTTTGGGACTAAACAGACGTGTATTTGTAATATACCCTATTTTAAAAAAAACCCAAAACAAAACAACAACAACAAAACCACCAAAAAAAACAAAAATAAAAACCCCCTATGAATAAGCAACACATTTTTCAGAAGCAAATCTCTTCCGATTTTATTCCCTGGTATTAAACTATTTTGGTCCCAACTCTTTTCAGTCCTGCCCCCAATCTCCTTTCCCTCACCCACACCTTCTCTTCAAACAAAATGAGCCTGTCCCTGTGTCTGTCGTCTGGAACAGGATTAAAGTTTCACACTGAGCCTGTCGCCTGGTTCGTGGTAGCAGATGATCTGTTTGAAAGCTGCTCATTCAGCTTCTGCTCCGGGCAAGGCAGATTTGCTACGGAGTTTTCTTCAACCCACCATCTCCTTTAGCTTAAAGGGAAAACAAAGCTGGAGGAAACCTTTCCTCAGCGCTCAGCACAGCTCCCAGCAGCTAACTTTTCTACAAGATTTAATAAAAGCATCCTTTTCAAAACATATCCTATGTTGACATCACATGTCCTGAATTTTTCAGAGCTTGTTTTTTGGGGATGAGAAACAAGAACATAAATATATATACATTCATCCACTAACTTGGACATATGTGTTAAAAGAATAATAGTAAATCAGAACTCTATCCCCTACCAAGCTTTTTAATAGGTCTATTGCTTTTTAAAGTATAATTTAAAAAGCTTTTCCTATTGCTTCTTGCTACGATCTCTTGTTCTGCAGACTTTCAGCTTCAGTATTAAACTGGTACTGAAAGCATGGCATAGATTCTCTTCCAACACAAAGCACAACAGCCACTCAGCAATAAGCAACAACTGAATCGCTTCAGTGGTGAGCATCAGGTTCATTTAATTCATTTAACAACATTTTCTGCTGGAAGCTATGTCGCAGCTGCCAGATCCACAAGGATGTTTTGAATCAGCATCGCTGCTGCCTGCGTTTTAGTAACTCACTTGTAGTCAACATCCATCAGCTTAAAAATTTCAGTCTTCTTTCCATGGCACTTGGCTTTAAGTAGAGGCTCCTTAGCACCAACACCAGCCACACACGAGCCTCTGCAGCAGATAATACAAGCCTTGCCACAAACCCATTACTTCAGCGAGAGGAAAAAATAAGACATTTGGAAAATAAAAGTGTAAGCAAGACAAGATCAGAAAGGGATTACGTGATTCAGGACCATCTCTGTCTGAGTGGTTTGATCAAAACCAGTAGATAAGAAAATGCCACGATGGGACAGCTTCCAGGGACCTGCTGTCCCTCAGAAAGACCAGCACACTCTGATTTCTCTCTCTAGTCCCACATGGAGACATTTCAACAGCTTAAATGACAGATACTGCTAAAACCAGAGGTTCTTCCAGCAGCTGAGATACAGACCTACTGCTTTGTAGTCAGGCAGTAATTAGTGGCTTTAATTAGTGTCATTGAAAGTAAAGGAACTCTTCCTTAGAGCTGTCTGTTTCTCACTTTGTATCTTTGACTGAGTGGAAAAAAGGACAATTAGATATAAATAATCCACCCTTTGCATGTTCATTCTCTAAATTACTGAACATAACTGTTCGCTAGTCTTGCAAGAGCCATCTTAAGCCTGAACTTCTGAGTTTTCCTCCTCATTGTAACAACCCCGAAGTATGTTTTTTACCAGGCGCTACCCCTCCTTCTGAAGCAGGGCTGAACTAAAGCTCAGGTCTCTGCTTCCTCAGGAACCACCAAGGTTTGTTCTGCCCCATCCCCTCCAGCCACCAGCCTCCACAAGTGGCCAGTCTGTGTCTGTCCTCCCCATGCCTGCCCCCTGCCATAATCCCCTCCCTGTCTGGGGCTGTTTACTGCCAGGAACAGGGAGCCCAACCCACACCTCTCTGCATCTCTTCTCCCCAAAATACCGCTGGCAGGAACACGCCCCTTCCCAAGAGCTCACCGTTCCCAGCCCAACATCCCCACCCTGGCGCTCACCACTGACAAGGGCACCACTTGTTCCAACAGCCAGAAGCCCCCCAAAGGGCTCTCTCCCTGCAAACTCTTCCCTCAAGCAGGGCGAACCCCCCCACCGGCTCACTGCTGGGAAGGCCTGAGCAGCCCTTTGCTCGCAGGCTGCCACACCAGACCCCGGCTCTGCTGTCACCTCTGCCACCGCCTGAGGAAGAAGGAAGACAACCCATGCCTTGAGCACCTTGAGACAACTCTGAACATGCAGAAACAGATTTTGAAGGCCATGGAGCTCCCCTTCCACCCTATACCGAGTCTTTAGCAAGGCTGATGAGCCTCGTGCTGGTCTGCAGGAGTCATCCTCACCTGAAGCAGGTCAGGTCAGAGGTTGTCTTTTCATCCCAGCCACGTTTGACAGAGGAGCCCAACCTCACTGTCAACTCTGCTTCCTCGATTTGGTTATGTGGCAATAAATTTAGACTTTACTTACATCAAGCAGAATCTTAGAAGTGCAAGCACGTTGCACTAAGGCACAAAAATGAAAGCAGAAGCAAACAGCTCAGTGTTGTTTAACATGCATGACGTTAAATAAAACGGTAGTGGTCTTACTACGCAGGGAGATACTAATTCAGCAGCTGCAGAGACTGAATTCCCCCAGAGCCAGCACGCTGCAGCCATTACTCCCAGCAATGTCTGATTTTCCAGCCTGGAAGGCCCTGAGGGTCCATGGCTGGCTGTGCCTTGGCTCACTGGGTGTGAGGACAGGCTAAAGTCCCCTTGCCATGTGGCTCATGTTGGTTTCAGGACCAGTGCTCAAGTTCAAGCACGGGTTTCTTGCATGCTTGTGCCTCTCGCCACCTTTCTTCCCAAACCTGAGTTTTATCACCTGGCAAGAAAATGGCTCACTCCAAAGTCAAGCCGGAGCGTGACCCAGCATACATGGACAACATGCCAGCATAAACAGACGCCTTGCGATCAACTGGGATAAGCTTAGGTACAATACAGGTCAGAGTACTTCTCTGAATTATCTTTTTTTAAATGAAAGCATTTTTTTTCTGAAAACCAATGAAAATTTACTTAAAACTCCTCAGTCATAGAAACAGACTGCAATCCTTTGTAAAACATACCTTCTTTGTTAAGCTATGGTGTTTTATTTGAAGTTTAAACATGGCTATACTTTAAAACCCATCTGGTGGAATTTGTTAGGTTGAAGCAGATATACCTGTGCTAACTGTAGCCTTCTAAAAGCTGCATGTCTTGCCTAGACTAGTCACCCGAGTTCCATCTAGAGAGAGCTGCACTTCCAGGGGGTCTTTCAGTCATATTAACACAGCAGTCTTTTCAAGAAGAATCATCTCTGTGAGGGCACCTCTCTCCTTCCATTGACTATGAAGGAAACTTTGTCAACTTAGGTTAAGGTATTACTCTTTAGATATCTAATGTCATGTGAGACAAGTCCCTCTACTCATTGAAGATTTGTTATCAAGCTCCTTTTACCATGCAGATCTTCCGCACCATATTATCAACTCATCATTTAATATTACTTTCACATAGATTGGTTTCCCAGGCACTAATATATCCAGACTAATTTCTAACAGCCATTAAGCAACCAGAAATGAAATTATTTTAAGAACTCTTGACATGAATTGCCTTACACTCTTCATGACATTCAGTCAAGGTTCATAATCTTTGTTGCCTCTTGCAATAATTTAAGAGACAAGCCACTGCTGGGAACATTATGTGTTCCTCCACCCCCTCCAGCTGACAAAAATTTGCGGAGTTCAAGAGAAATCTCAGAAAACGAGAGAGGAAAAAAATACACACAGAGCAACCACGACAGATATTGAGATTTATTGCTGATTTCCCTGTTCTGCAAAGCTGTCAAACCACCGCAGTTCCAGAAGGGGATTATCTCCAGACGCCCCATGGCCTCGGTCACCATGTCAGTTCAGACGACGTGACTAGAGACCTGTGTGCAGCAGCTTGCTGCTTACGGAACAGTTGGAGACAAAAATCCATCCCTCCTGATCCCAAATTCATGGCAGGATCTGGGCTCTGACATTGTTTGGTACAACCTGCTGACAGCTTCCAAACAAAGAAAGAGGGGCATCCAGTGGGGAATGCTGCTTTTCCTGAGTTCCGTCCCTTGTGCAAGAAGCTGCTCCTGAGAGGTTCTCACACAGAGCCACCAGCATGAGACAGAACAGTTTTTCCTTTACCACATCAATCAGAAATAGTTTGTCTTCTGCTTTGAGGCAAAGGCTCCTAACCATCCTGCCAACTGTGCTGCTCTCTTACCAGCACTATTAATAGCATCGTTTTTCTTTCTCAATAGAAAAACAATAGGTCTCTTTCCTTGTGTTTGGTTGCACTTCTTCATTCCTGCTGCCACATTTTATTCATGATAGGGTCTCTAGGCTGCAAGTCAGCTCTTTCCCAGCTGGTGAGATCCGGTTCCTCTTTATGTGCCCGTCCTTTCAGTGTAAACAAGCAAAGCTTCTCCAACTGCACTGATCACAAGGCTGTAAACAAAGTATACCACAAATTTAGCATCATGCAAGTCCCCCTACTTCATACAATGCCAAACAGCACAACATTAAGAGAAAGGTATTGTTTTGTCTAAACACATCTAAACCTAGAGACAGTAACCCAGTGATTTTTTCATTTGCCTTGCTAAGAAAAGGCTGAAATCAGAAATGTCGTCTTTAACTGATCTCACCAGAAATTACCCTTTCTATATTTTATGGCTGGTGGTATTCACATGAAAATAAACAGACAGAAATCTAGACAGAGAAAGGTGCACCTAGGTAAAAGAACAGCTGCACACCCATACACTAGCAAGAACAGGAAAGGAAGGCAGGAAAGTTTGAACCTCATTAGGTTAATAATTCCCCCTTGCAATTTCTGTTTGTGTTGTGTTCTGTCCTGAAGTGATGAAGAGATATAAAACCTAGGTTTTGGGGACTGGGGAAACTGGGAAAAATAATTTTGCTTTGGGGAGAGCCCACTGGTAGTAGCAAGGTGGGGAGAATTCCCATGTTTGCTTCTCTTTGTGAGGAAACTGGTGAAAGAACCTGCTCTAGCTGAAACAGCACTAATGCTTCTCTCCAAGGCTCAGGCTAGAAGCAGGGCTCCAAATCAGGATGAATGGTTTTACAAACAAAAGCCATTCACCGAAATAAGCTGTCAACACACTCAACCCGTGCAACAGTTAATAATCCCCAAATCTCCTCTGCTATCTATCCTAGCTGACAGGAATATGGTAGGATACCAACTCCTCTCCCCTTTCATAACAGTGCAAAGCTGAGTGTACAGACTTTTCATCTTAGCCTCATGGCTTAGTGAGTTTATGAAACAGGAAAGCTCCTTAATGAACAGACTTCTGTTAAGTTCATTTGTAAGAGGGTGCTTTTTTTTCTTGGAAAAAAACCCCAACATGTAAAGCTGAAGGCTCTCTGGTCTTTAACAGCATTATATTCACTTAAATCTTAGCTTTGGTGAACCGTTTTAAAAATCACATAACTGTCCTTGTTCCTGAGAGGATCAAACATTGTATAACAACAGTACGGTATCTTACAATTACACAGTAATCAGCCCTGGAAAGTAGGTGCTACAGACAGTCTGTAGAGAGTCCACTGTGGGGACAGAATAACTTTGGGTGTGGAATTACCAACAAGGAGCAAAGGGCTGTGAGAACTGCAGGCTTTCCAAAAAGATCTAAAACATATGAGTCTGTCCGCCTGTAATCACTAACAACCTCTGAGCAGTTTTGTCTGGAGAAGGTTAACCCTCATGTCTTGCCTAGATTTCAGCTCCAGTTATAAACATTCCCTCTGCATTAATTCCTTCAGAAGCTAAGGTTGGATACTATATTCTTTTTTATCCTAAGGAAAAAAACCCACTGAATATAGGAAAAACAAAACCTGACTCTTAGAAGTTACTATTTTTTATTTTTTTTTTTAAATTTCTATAGACACACTGTTTTTTACAACATTTTAAATGAAGGCTTTAAAAAAGAAGCCTATCTCTGCTGTAGCATTCTAAAAATTAGACTGGCAATTCTGTACAAAAATTAGTAAACTGTATCAGCCCTGTTCTGTAAAAAGGTGACTGAATCTAAACTGTTCTTTAATAAACCTCAGGTATCCACGTGCCCATGCAATCCATACTCACCAGATTACTAGGCCAATAGAAATCATCATTATAACTTCAAGATGAAGCAACGCAAAAACCACTGCTAAACATCAAGCCTTGATTTACCTTCGTTTTACCATCTGGCAAATCCTCCAGCTTCTGTTTAATGTGGGGTGACAGCTAACTGCATTTGCCCATCACTCAGAAATCAACATATGATATTGTCCACAACAACACTGCAGCAACATTAAAAAATTCAGTGACTAATGATCTCATGAGTGATTTGCAGCTGCTATCATCTAACTATTTCCAGGGCTTTGCTGGTAGCCAAGGCACTGCTGATGCACAAGCAATAACAGAACTCAAAATGACTAACTAACTAACTAAATAAATAAATAAAATGGTTATATTTTTGAATTATGACACTCAAAGTGCAACAGTGGCCCACGGGCTAAAGCAAAGTTTCTTTTAAAGGTACGTATGCGTTCATCATTTATATTACTTTCAGTGCATATGGGGCATGTGTGCAACTATACAGGTCTATGTTCTCATATTAACAAAGGTATACATGATTTTTTTAGTATACATATCAGTGAATACATACATATTATAAAAGCCTACCTCTATGATGCACATGATAGACCTGCATAAACACATGTAAAACACGGTGAGGAATGGCAAGTTAATGGTCTGCACTAGGAATGCATTGATATTAGTTCAGCCTCTTACACACATAGGCCACATAAATGTATTGCAAGAGCTAAAAGAATTTGCACATTACTTATTATAGTGTTTGAGATTACATGCGCCTAACACACATACGAGGATGCATATTCACACATGTATATGATGAGGCTAGTTTAAACTGAGAGTCTCCTTCCTGTAACTTCACCCCTGAAAAAAGAATATGCTAATTCCATTGACTGCATAGCTGATTTTTTAGGATGACAATCAAATTGTGAAGGGAAAAGAGCAAGCAGATTTTCATTTCTGACAACAAGTCTGTCCTCAGAGATACATGCCCAACCTCATATCTAGTTGTTATTTGCATAGTAGAAGCATTTAGGAGCGTTGGTCATGGGCTGGAATTCCCTTTTGCTGAATGCTGTCCAAAGCACAGACCAAAACTATAGTCTTTGACCAAAGAAGTTTGCATGCCAATCCTTTCTATTGCTACCTAAAAAATTCAGGTTGAGGCAATTCATAATGTGTGGCCATACATTAAAAAATACAGCTTTGGAAAAAGTTTATTATCACTGTTTTCTACTATTTTCATTGTATGCATTCACAGTACACACTGTGTTAGGGCAACTTGAATTGATTAAAAAGATGAATTGGTTGAATTGGTTAAAAAGATGCTGTCACCAAACCATGATGCCTGTATTTTATTTTCAATTCCACCACTACTTTATAGCATGACTTTGAATGGGTCATTTATTTGCCTATTGCTTCCATTTGTCAAGCTGTAAAACATGCTGAGTGAATTGTGGTGAGGCTTGATGTCCAAAATGTCTGTGTTCTCCCACAGAGGCAGAAGAAACTCTCTGTATTGCTGAACTGCATCCATCATCGCACACCTGGTTCCCCTTACATTCGAAATATTACTGGTGCTAATAGAAGGTGACATTTAGAAAGTATTTCCACATGAAGCACTGTGTGGAAATTCATTTTTACTGTTAAGAAAAAAGCTCACGTAGGCACTTACCAAGAAATTGTTAGTACATTGGCAGTCATGACAAAGAAGAATGGTGATAAGCTAGCAGTGATAACCTGCAAAATTGAAAGAAAAAGAAGCAAACTTTGTGATCTTGTGATATCACGAATGAAAAATGAAATACTTTTGCTGAAGCAATGTGCAGTCACATTTTTTCTTTTTTCTTTTTATTTTTTTTTCTTTGTTGTCTGTCTTAATCATTACATTTAGTACCTAAAATAGATTGTCAGTGGACAGGAGAAACTCAACAACTTTGCTAAACATGGAGGTTCTACTTCAGTCCAACCTCCCTCCCCGATATAAGTGGGAGATAGCAGGAAGTAGATTGAGAGAATCATAGAATTGTTTAGGTCGGAAAAGACCTTTAACATCCTTGATTCTATCCGTTAACCTTGTACTGCCAAGTCCACCTCTAAACCATATCCCTAAGCACCACATCTTTTAAACACCTCCAGGGATGGTGACTCAACCACTTCCCTGGGCAGCCTGTTCCAATGCCTGACAACCCTTTCAGTGAAGACATTTTTCCAAATACTCATTTTAAACCTCCCCTAGTGCAACTTGAGGCCACTTCCTCTTGTCTTATTGTTTGTTACTTGGGAAAAGAGACGGACACCCATGTTAACCCTTCAGATCAATCCATGAAGCAGAAGAAGTCCCAACAGACAGGGATACAAGAGCTGCACAGCCAGGTTGGAGCAGGAACCTGCCTGTGGGGTATTGCTGGAAGAGCACATGCAAAAGATGCTGCTTGTTAGGCTGGAAAGAATGGAGAAAATGGTACGATGGTCATGTGTCGCAGTTCAGTTTTCACTCCTACAGAACCCAGACAGGGAACCAGAGCAGAAGGTCCCTTATCACACACCCCAGCTGCCCTGGCCTGGAAACCTCCTGGCTTTTATTTGCCCACAGCAGGCTGGGAGAGCACTCAGATCCCAGGCTCAAAAACCCTCATATTTCTGAGAATAATGAGAGCTTGAAATGTGTTTGTGGGCGCAGAAAAGCCAAAGAAAAGGAACAGGGTACAGCATAAAGAAAAACAATGCAACTTCAGTGGATTTATATCACAAATACCATTACACCAAGGTGTTCTAGGCAGAGAAGCTGTGGGCAAACAACTTTATATTTTCACTATACTGATCCTAAAACCAGCAAGTTCCCGACATACGATTTGTAACAGCTCCCTGCCTCAGCAGCTACGGAGCTACGACATCTGCATCCTGTGCGCAGTTTGGGACATTTTGTTGCCAGATGGATAATGTAAAATGGAAAGAGTTCAGAGAACAGTGACAGAGCCATTAGATGGAGGGATTGATTTTCAGTCAACAGTTAGGATAAGCAATGCCTGTGGGAAAGGAAAACTTGGTAGTGATTTACAAATACTTGGGAAATACAAGCACTGAGGAATGAGAGGCACTTTTTAGGATAATACAAAATTGCCCAAGGAAAAGGATGAAATTAAGAAACAAAACATTTAAACAATTATCAGCTAAGATTTCCTAATCATTGTTTGTCTAGTTGACTCCCAGGGGTGACAGCAGAAACTTCATTCGTTAATCTATTACTTGTTAAAACACTACTACATGTGCAGTAGGGAAGCAAATGGCATTTTAGAGTAGACTCTGTGCACCACAGCTCGCATCAACCATTTGTTAGTCAATACCCGCCACATTTGTTAAGGCTGCATTTTAAAAGGCAGGGTTCTGAATCTGCCTGGAGCATGATCAGTGCAGGATCACGAGCAGCAGCGGATGAAAAAGAGCTGGTTGTCCCCTACTTCTCCAGCCCCACTCTAACGAGTTAGCCAGAGTGGGGACAATTAAGCAGAGCAAGTATTGAGACCCTGCAGTGGCAGGGGACTACACAGTGAGTGTCTCCTCTGGCCTATTAGGGGTTGTTCTCTAATTTAGGGAGACTGAGGCATTCAGATGTTTTTTTAATCCTTAGATATTACCATAAGTCACGCCCTGACTGTTCTGGATTTGCCTATAGCAGAGGCACCTTTTACAGGGAAAGGCACAGGAGATGGACTTCATCCAGGAAGGATGCCATGAAACTGCAGATCCACTCCATTCCTGCACAGCAGTCATACTGCTGGTATCCACACAACCACGGACCTCCTGATATGAACTATTAATCCATCTGACTTAAGTATTTGCACATGGCCTGCCAGAGCAATGAACAACAGGGACAATACTGTAAAGCCCAAAGCTAACAGAAAAAGTGAGCTCCCACTCCAGGGGAAAATCAAAGGTATGTATCAGCTCTACCTCTATAGACTCGGATGTATACATACCAGCACACATATCACTACATAGGTGCACCCAAAAGAGGCTGACAGAGGAGAAGGAATAGTCACAAATTGAAAGTTATTCTTCAAAACTCAAGAAGATGATATTACAACTGTCCACATTCAGGTCACATCTTGGCCTGTCTCATAGCAGTTTGCAGCCATTGAGAGCTGACACCTACCGCAAATAGTGGAAGTTAAGTACTCAGGAGCTGAATCTTTCCAGCACTTCACCCAAATACAGCTCCTAAGCTAAGCTGGATATCTGTCAGTTCAAATGCATCACTTCAAAGTACATCCATGTCTTCTTCCAGCAGGCGGGATTCTCCTCTCACACACCTTGCAGCAGCTGTGCTGACCTAAAAGGAGCTATTTCTCTTTTACATCAGTATGAATCAACTGCATCAGTAGAATCAACTGCACTAAGGTTATCTTAGGCTAATACTAACTTATTACATAAAAAGATACAATATTCCTTACTGAGCATGTAAACAGGAACTAATGAAGGATAGCAGCTGTGGTATCTACAGATCATTCTTTTCTTTAAGCTGTCCTCCTGAAAGAAACTGAACGTGCTGTATTTGAGAAGTGACACAAGTTAAAGTTGTGTCACCCCACTCCCTTGTAGAGTCTTGTTTATCAGAAACTTGAGAAGAGGCCAACAGCAGAGAAACAGGCATTTAAGAACTCTCCCAAAACAGGCCTTATCAAAAACAATACACCATTCTACTGCGATCATCCCAAACCTCTGCAAAAATGCAGGCTGTAGCCTTTTGGGCTATTACAGCACAACACTGTTGTATTTTTGAAAAATTATGTAAGAGTCTCTCAGTGCCAAAGAGAAACAAAATGTGGGTTGGAAGAGCACATGAAGTAAGCATGTGAAAGAAAAAAAACCCCAACAAAACAAAAACAAAGCAGAAGGAAAACACATTGCTAAAACATCCAGCTTTGATTATATATCTAAAAGAGGAGCACATTTAAAAATAGAAATCAAGTTTTCAGGGAAGCTAACCATATTATTTGTTCCAGGGGAAGAATCTTAAGTCTAAGGACATAGTTCAGAAGGTAATTTCCCTTCAAGTACATTTCAGCATTTTCCAAAGTGCCTATTTTGTTCAAAAAAACCCACCCACATGGATGTTCTGAATGTCCTTTAAAAAAAAACCAAACCAAACCAAAAAAAACCAACAATCACAAAACCATAACATGCTAAGTGCAGTAATCTCTCTTTCTTTACTTCAAAGGTCACCATTCAGATGCTTCAGGAAAAGGAATGAGCTTGCAAGACAAAAGACAGCAAGTAAAAGGACAAACTAAAGTTAATGATTTCTAAACATATTTTGGTGCTGAATCTTTAAAACTAGGAGGTGGAAAGGAAAATTTTAATTAGCTATAACCACCATATTTTGAACAGAGGTCCCCAAGATTTTGACATACAGTCACTAATTCTACCAAATGATACAAACTGGATGGTTGAACCTCAACATTTTTAGAAACAGGAATAGCTCTGTGGAGTCTGCTTACCTACTTGCTTAAAGGAACTGTAACCAGGCAGTACTGCAAAAGCTGTTCTTAAAAACATTCATACCGTGAACATTTCTGCAAAATTCTGACAAAGCTTTCAGTAATCAGGAAAAATAATCCAAGTGTAGCATCATTTAACAAAACATTTCCATGTGAGTTGAGATCATTCCTGAGAAGTAATTTCAAACCCTTCTTTGCACAATAAAAAAGGAAAAAAGATTGTTTATTAAAATAAATAACTCTAAATTTCACGTGTCACTCCATTGTACTGTGGAAACAAGATCCAGCTAAAGGAACATTTTATTAACGCACATTTGCCTTGATCTCAATTATTTCTATAGTTCAAATCACTGAATTATTTACAAGTAATTTTATAAATGAACAAAAATCCCAGCATTTCAGAATGTGCTTGTTATCTCAGTCAAAACCAGTTCTAGTTCTTTACAATGTGTATCAGCACTGAAGGAAATATGCTTGCAACAGATATTTACCTGAGATGAGGTCTCTGTGTATGAGGAGAATGGGCTGATTTCCTCCACTGCTGGAGGACACAACTTGCAGAAATTCATCGGCCCAGCCAACTTACCCTAGATGAAATGGCTTATATGGCAATGGAGATAGCCTGCATGAGCTAGGACTGCAGATCCCACCAAGAAGAAGAAAATTAGAGCAGCATCAGCTCAAGCACTGGGAGAACACTGCAGGACTGCCAGAACAAAGATTAGGCCTGAATAGTTAGATAATGAAACAGAACAGATGGGACTTCTTTACGTCGCTGCTCTAGGACAAGGAACAAACAAGTACCTGGAAAGAAAACAGAGGCCAACCCAACCCTGTGGCTGGATTGTGCCAGAGAGAAGGGTCTTAGAATGGCACAGAAAGAATCACAGAATGTCCCGAGTTGGAAGGGACCCACAAGGATCATCGAGTCCAACTCCTGTCCTGAACAGGACAACGCCACAGTTCACACCATGTGTCTGAGGGTGTTGTCCAGTCTCTTCTTGAACACTGTCAGGCTTGGGGCCGTGAGACCTCCCTGGGGAGCCTGTTCCAGTGCTCCACCACCCTCTGGGTGAAGTATCTTTTCCTAATGTCCAACCTGAACCTCCTCTGGCACATCTTCCTGCCATTCCCTCAAGTTCTGTTGTTGGTCACCAAGAGAAGAGATCAGTGCCTGCCCCTCCTCTTCCCGCCCTTGTGAGGAAGCTGTAGACCATGATGAGGTCTCCCCTCAGTCTCCTCTTCTCCAAGCTTCTCCAGCAGCCCTTCTACAAGTTTGCACCAGAAGTGGGGTTAGACACACCTAGAAAGGGTGGGACAGCAGAGAAATACAGACTCCTCTGTCACCTTGCAACCTAAGTCCCTAAAGAGGGAAACAAAGCTTGTGAGACCCCTGCTCCAGTTTCTGAACAAGAGCAACATATTTCGAGGAGATTCAGTGATAGGAAAGACCTATTGTAAACACTGAAACAGAAACAGATGAGGCTGAACTCATTGTACCTAATGACCACAGATATCCAAGAGTTCTAGGGTTTGTGCATTAGAGAAACCATGTCCAAAGATAACTCATCAGAAGTTGGTAAGGCATGAACTATGGTGAAGCTTTAAGGAAGGATCACAAGGAATCAAGTAGAAGGAAATAAACTGCTGTTTCCTCAGTGGTGAAATGCCTGTCTGAAAGTCTGAGCTTTGGGTATGGTATACCACAGCCTGGCAAAGCAGGGGAACGTGGGCCTCCAGAGAATTAACCCACAAGAAGTGGGACAGTCAGAGGTTTCAGACTCCTTCTTGGTTAGAAAAGATTCCCAGATTCAGTTCCCCACATAAAAAAAGAGTGAAAACCTCAGGAATTCTCACCATTCTGGGAACCAAAGACAGGCCCGAATGCCATGTAACACCCCACACACCGCCTACATCGTCATTTATATTTAACAATATGCTCTGAAGGACAACACAGTGCCCAATTTCAGGATCCAAAGAGAAGAAGGGAGTCAATTCCACAGGTCCAGAGTTTGCTCCTTCTCAAGCTGAATTACTGGCAACAAGAACAACGACGGCACTGGTGAAATGCTGGGTAACGGACTAAGACTCACCAAGCATAAATATCCTAATATATGGAAGAACCTGTTGCACAGCAGGGACAAATCCAGCACATAAAATCACCCTTGCGCAGCCAAAAGGAGGCATAGGAAAGAACGTGCTCTCATACATCTGCATTTGTAAATTTGCTTTAGTGATTCATGAGCAGAGGGAGGCACTACTACCAACTAGACTTAAAGAGTTCCCAAGGAACTTTGAGAGACCACAACACAACTCATGACGTGAATGATCCCCTCCTTTCTCCTAATCACATTATGGGCAGACAGGAAAAAATGTTCAGAAGGGAAAGCCAAATTTATTTCCTAAAAATTCTTTTTAAAAAATTAGAAATATATTTATAAATTAATTTAGAATTAGAAAATAATTAAATTTTATAGATAACAAAATAAAAATTAAAGACTGCTTGGAGTATTCTTTGCTGGAGGACCTTGAGTACAGGCAAGATCACTGCTGAGCCAGTTTCTCTATTAGAGCTATTTCTTGACCACATAACATCAGAAAATTCTGTTAAGTCTGACATGTGGCTTGAAGACAGGAGATGGCAATGGCATCCTAAAGGTTCCTGGTACTTGGCAAAGCAGAAACTTGGATCCTAGGAGATATAGAAATGGGGGACTTGGCATTCTTTGCTGCCTTGCCTTCTCCACCAACCAGCTGTGGTTATCCCATAGCCTCTACAGTGTCAATTCTCAATCAGCTCAAACCAGCCAGCACTGATTAGATAAATGTGTCATTCTTGACCAAGCTATCGTTGCTTCCTTCCATCTCTGACTTTCCATCATTTTAGAGAAAGATTTTCAAGCTGCAGGAGCTGGCTGTAGATTTTGAATATCTAACATTTCTGAGGTGTTCAGGAACATGTTGTCTACATAGTCAAGAACACGGACGAGGACATTTTCAAAATTTAGATTCTGATTTAATCTTCCTATCTGGAATGGAAAGATATGGGGGATTCAGTCCAGACATGACGGTGATTTGTTAATGTTATAACTATACTGGTACATACTATATAAAAAGTATGTTTCCTCTGATTCACTGTAAAACTGCTGGAGTGTTAAACGTCATAGTTCTTGCTGTAAGTGAACACAGAATACTTTACAAAGTTTTCCTTAATTTGTGTACACAGAGCCAATCCTTGTAACCTCAGTTCCTCAAACTGCCAAAACTTTTGTCCTTACAAGAATGTGCATTTTTTCCAAAGACAGTGTTTTGAAACGGCTCATCAAGTTCACTCACTGTTCAAAACAAATTGTTCTATTTATCATCAGGTCATCTTCTCAAAACATAAGGAAAAAGCTTCTGATGTACACAACCTTTGTTTTCATTCTACTGGTGGAATTAAAGCAATGTCAAGCTTTCTATAGACATCATATTTGTTTTCTCCCTCTTCTGCATGTTTTAACCAGCTGCTAAGATAATAATCAAATATCATCAGGGCAATGGATCACTGTTAGTGCCACTCAAAACAGCTACATCAAGATAATCCAGTACTACCAGAAATTACAGCTGGCAAACATCAGGAACAACACATACTCTTCTGTTTCTTGAGGGAGGGCCACAAATAATTTCACAGATTTCAGAGTTACGTCTCTTTTGTATACATGTTTACTTAGGAATAAGCATATGTACATACGTGCACACAAAATGTTATGTCAGGTATGGAGATCTAGCAAAAACAAAACAAAAACCTTCAGAACAGGAAAAAAAAGGGCATTGATTCTTTAAATGCCATCTTCTGTATTCATTAATTCACAAGAATTTACTAAGCTGTTAACACCATTCCTCCTTGTTTACATACATTTTTCATCCCAGCTGGACTACAAGCCATTGCTATCCAGTTCTCCTCCACTGAGCTACATCCAAAGTTAAGGCAACCAAACATTGCCAGATGGGTAACTTCTCTGCACCTCAGCAAGAATATTTTGATTCACGGAGATCCAGAAGATACAGAAACAGAAGAATAAGGCATTAATTGGGACAGCCAAATACATGGAGGGAACACCAAGGGACCGGGATCTCTCCTGTCTAAACCCTGACTAAAGCGGCCCGACACGTACTGACAAGCCTTTCTGAAAAAGCCCAAGCTTGAGAGGAGATCTTCATAGACCAGGTGCTGACTGTTTCACAAACTGCAGAAAGTCAGCAATGAACAACGAGAGGCATCAATGACCACCACTAAGCTCACCAGTTGTGGACAGAAGGCTGGAACAGGCACTGGACACGTTCCATAAGTGGGCAGCAAAAATCTCTGCTGAAGATGACAAAGATGGGAACATTCTTCCTCACAAGAAAGAAGACTAGAACTGAAGTCAAATACAACCGGCCTGCTTGTGAATGGGACAGCAGAAAACAATCAAATATAAAGGAAACATGGAAAAAAAATGAATATGCTATTTTTCTCCCATAGTTGTCAGTCAAAATAGAGCACTGCAGATATTGTGCACAGCAGATCTTCCCAGTGCTGCACAGTACCTGAATGAATACAGCCTGCAGAACCAGACCAAAATCAAACAAGCATTAACTGTTTACTTGCAGGTCAGCTTTGGGGGAATCTACCACAGAAATAAAAGCTTACCTGGAAGCTTTCAAATGCAATTTAGATCATTTCTAGAAGCTTGAAGCCTCCTTGAAGGCTCATCTTTAAAGTGACACAGCCAATCTCTTGTTAAAAGACATACAGCAAATTGGGGAAAAATTCCTCCGACCAACTCTTCTGTAAAGCCTCCTTCGCCTAGATATTGATTCAGGTGTATTAATCAACACATCAAAATGACCTGTGAGAGTTTTCAACTTTGTTCTGTGAGAGCCTGTTGTTACCAATCCAAAGGCAAGACAAAATATGCTGCTTAACCTAATGGCTTCAGCTGATAATACAGCCCCCTGAAGGAGCAGTACTAATAAATCCACCGACAAGGAAGATTTAAAGCAAAGACACAGTTTTTTCCAAGGAAAAGTAATGAAGCTTTAGCCTTGAACCACCAAAATAATGGCTTTTTCCAAAGGAAAAATCAATGCCATGAACATGCCTGAGAAGCTGAGTAGCCTAAACAAGGGAAAGAAACAATCTTAAGTGAAATATATTGGAAAGCAGGGGAACACCAAACAGGTTTTGCTCTCAGTTCTGCTCATTAGAACTAACTTGAGAACAGCTACTGCATTACCCCCACAGCCTGAGCAAAGTGCAGACATGCCCTAAGGGTTTTTGTTCCCTGATAGACATAACTGGAGACTGTCAGTCTATGAATTCAGCAGACGGTGCAATGGGTTTGTGCATTACAGCATATTTAGGTGCACACTGCTCACAGGTGGACTCTGCTCGGCTCTCCTAAAGGAAACAAAGCTTTTAACCCCCCCTGACACACACCCATGACCAAGAGGTGCACAGGCCTTAAAGGGTATTACTTAAAGGATGGCCTAGTGATGCTGGCACCATGGCAACAGTGGCACCATGGCAACGGTGATAGAGTCAGTGACTTCATCATCCACACAGCTTTGAACCAGCCACACAGAAGTTTTACCAGCTTCTGTAAATTTCTTTGAGATCCTTTATTTCATATTTGCCTAAATGCCTGCACAGATGTCCAGCTTCTCTAAAGCACATTTTTTCTCAAAGGAGGTTGGGTCACTCTCTTCTGTCCTTTTCTTATATTTTATTTTTCTTTATTTTGTTGAGCATTATTAAAACAATAATGGTAAATTCCAGGGGTTCTTCAAGAATGCAATTAGTTCCGTGTACTGTGACTCAAAAGCAGCCAGTGCTTAAACATGCCCTGGAAGTCAAATGCTTAAGCGTAATGATAAAACTTAGTTCTAGTGTAAATGAATCTATCTGGTTTTCATAGCAGTTAATTCCTGATCCATCTTACAATCAGCTACATGTCGCATTTAAAAAATAAAACATATTAAAAAAAGAGGGTGAGGGTGGATCAAAAGGCAAACGCAATCAGCAACCTGCTCTCTAAAATGTTTTTGGAACAGAAGCAGTATAAATGCTCACCTCCAGCAAAATAGCCAGATATTTTTAAGGTGGGTTTTTTCACCTTACTGATACACAAAACAATAATCTCTGTATCACAGAGGAACATTCCAATATATCAGCTTTTCAACTGCTATAAGAAATTACATTTCTTAATTATGCTTAGTATGCATTTAGAGGGCAGATAATCCTCTGCATTTCTATGCCTAGATACCCATATGCAGTTCCAGTGTTTAAGGAATTAGATATCCCTTCTCTGCTTTCCATTGCATTTATGAAGATTTTTCTCAGTGCTGTTTTTCGTATGTTCTTTTCATTTCCAGGACACCATGACTAATACAAGCAAGATACTGATCCTGCAAGTGCAAGATTGAAGCAATAAGTGGTTGTATCAGCTCCCTTGAAGACATTCAGCATCCTGTTTTATCAGATTAACACAATGTCAAGGATTATTGTATAATCCTTTCTCATTAATATGCCACAGTAACCATTTTTTAACCCTGAGCATCATGTGAATGCCAAAAGAATTGCGGAATCATTGCCTAACCTCTTAATTCTTTTATTCCTCATACAACAAAGGTGGCCAAGCTATTGTTCTTGCACCGTATGCATCTCATTAGCAGTCTGGCCGCAGGAGAAAATGAGCCATCAGGGGATACTGTGGTTACTGGGTCCTGCTGGAACCCAGCTGTATGCTCAGCCCCATCCTACAACACAGAAAAGCCCATCTGCCTCTTGCCTCTGAATCACTGCTAAAGAACCCTCTGCCTTCATCTCCTTAAGCTGCGTGGCATCTTAGAGCTCTCAGCCATACAAAGATTTAATGTGTAGCTAACAGATAGCATTTCTGACTCTGATTCTGGGCAATACCTTAATTTCTTCATTTCTGCACTGTATCTTTTTTTTTTAAATCTCACAAGGGCCACCACAGAGAAAGATACAGCAATTATTTTATGTTGCAGAGACATTTTCCAGTAGTTAAGTACAGAAAGTAAAGAAGGGTATGTGGGTTACTGAGTGTAATTAACAGAATTTGCAAAAGCAATTCTCTTATGAGAAACAGGATATCATGGTCATATTTATAATGATTAGACAAGACTTTTTCTTTTCAGAAAGGCCTACATCTATTAATGCATAAACACATACCTATAAATGTATTCATATGTAAACACTTATTATATATAGCATAGAAATATATAAACATACACCACTGATGAGACTAAACAATTGCAAGCACATGATAATTCATTTTCCTTTCCTACAAAAAGTGAAACATTCCTGAGACTTCTAAATAAAAACAAAACTCTTTGCCCTTTGTAAAATACTAGATTGGCTTGAAAATTATGGTAGCTATTTCTTTTTGCACATCAAGTAGCCACTCCACCATACCTTCACTCAAACACAAACATCAGACTTGCTATCATCTTAAAGAGAAAGCCAAAGCAAGAAGTATTAGCCCTCCACTACTGGAAATAATGGTCAAAACATACATTTCCCCTTCCTGTGACTAATGAGACAGCTGGGGAAGTACCACCAATCTTCAGCCTGTAAAGTGTAGAGTGGTTATAGTACAGAACTCAGTTTTAACAGTGCCTCTGTTCATATGGAAATATTGCTTTTAAATGTGACCACTGAAAACGTAATCCAGATGCTGTCACTACTCTCAGTGCTCTGGTTCTGTAACAAGGAGCTGAAGGGGAAACCCTGTGCAGTTCACGGCTGTTCTCCCCAAAGTAAGCTCTGCTGATGTGGAAACACTATCAATCATGATTCCAACAGGTGGGTGTGCAGGCAGCAGACTAATAGCATCTGTTCGGGTCAGTTCTGTGAATCAGGGGCACGATCCATGCAGCTGAAGCTTTGTGAAGCAAGGACAACAAAAGTCATTTAATGAGAAATATGAGAAGGCTTCTTTTGGTGAAATAACTTTATTTTTATTTGGCTTTGCCAATAAGTGCTTTGTCCATTCTTGCTGTTACAAGATTGACTGTTGATACATGTATATTTGACCAAAAGCTGAAATATGTTAGCATTTCCAGGTTATACCAAACTTAAGCCCCATCATCTCCTGTTTCCCGTACATACATTATAACACTTCACTGTACTTTTCTTCTGCTGTTTCAGCCTGTTGAGAAGTCTCTTTTCCTTACATGCTGCCCCATTACTGCAAAGGCCTTAAACTGCTTCTGCCATTTAATCTCTTCCCTGATACCTCTGAGCTCAGAAGCTGACAGGGCAATGTGATTTACCATCCTGTTCTTATTTTATGCATTATTAAATATTTGTGTAATGGAGTAGGCATTGCAACAGCAACAACAACAGCAGTGAAGTGTTTTACCTATTAGGATCACAGACACCAACTGGAGTGGACCAAGGGTCTGTTTAATCAAGTACTGGCTGATGGCAGAGAATTCAGGAGAATTTATGATCCTCCCCTAATGCAGCAAGTCTGCAGTCAATGTTGCACATCAGAGAAAAAGAAGGATTTGCATCTTGACCTTAGTTGATACTAAACTTGCACACCGTGGCACGCAGTATATTAATCTTTCCATTTCTGTCCTAGAAAGATTTCTATATAATGTCTGCTTCTGCTGAAATTACTAGTGACTCAGTCACTGAAACCTTTCAAACAGATCTGAACCTGTAAAAAATATACACCTCTCTTTACTTTTACTCAGTCAATTGTCTCAGCGTTATCTTCTGTTGGATGCCCTGAATTTTACTGGTTAGTAATATGGTATACTGTGTTAAAGAATTATTTTTTCTGATTTGAAAAGTATTGCTTCTCAGAGTTGGGGAGCAGCCAGCTGTTCTAACGCTCTGCTGCTGTAAAATACACTTCATCTTATGTTAAGCTCAGCAAGAGCTTTTGGCATCCCAAGTCACTCTTCACCTCATCTAACCCTGATGAGATCGTGAAATTGAGATTACCACGAAGAGACAGAGAAAGCTGATAACCCAGATAAGAGGAGCATGCTTTTCATTGTCACACTTAAGCGGCACATTTAACAGGCAAGCTGACAGTTTGCTACATATATCTGGCACAAAAGGAACTGGCTCTTTGGGAAGGACTGAGCTCAGCATCTGCCTATGTCTGTCTTCCTCCCAAGTGTTAGATGCCAGCAGGTGGGCCAGCAGCCAGATCTGGCAGGAACTGTTACTATAACTGCCCTGCAGTATCAGGACCTCTGCCTAAAGGCGGGAGAGGAGGCAATTCCAAAGTCCTCACAGTTGGACCATGACCTTCCACAGCAGTGGCTCAGTGGTGGCTCAGCTGGCATCCCGGAGAAAAAAGAAAAGCTGGTTCCAGCAGGCAGAGTGTAAAGTTCCTGGCAGCTGGGGTCCATGAAGAAAAGGAAAATTGACTTGAGTTTCCTTAGAGGCAGAATCTATTTGCACAGTGGTGGAAGACAATATTTTTAAGAATAGACCACGTAGTGGCTGTGATAATTCTTCAGCATTTAGCCACTTTATGACCACCATTTCATAATTCTTACCAAAGTCCAAATTAACCAGGCTGATACTTTCAACCCCTGTCAGTTTATTATCTTTTAAAGTTCAAGAGAACACAGCTCAAGGGATCACAACTTCTGAAAGAGAACTTCAACAGTGTAGAGACAGAGGCAAAAAAATGGGGCCAAAGGCAGATGTGTTACAGGCTACATCAATGTGTTTCCATGTATCACAAAAACTGAACATCTTTTCAAAAGTCAGCTGGACACCCAGGCCAAAGCCAAGTGCTTAGGCATTGCCCTATACCAGATAATACCTTCACAAAGCACACCAGAGGACTGACAGCAGAAAATATATCCTGAGCAACCTGGGAATCATAGAATCATTTCAGTTGGAAGAGACCATCAGGATCATTGACTCCAACCATAACCTAACTCTAGCACTAAACCATATCCCTAAGAACCTCGTCTAAACTCCTTTTAAACCCCTCCAGGGATGGTGACTCCACCACTTCCCTGGGCAGCCTGTTCCAATGCCTGACAACCCTTTCTGTGTAGAATTTTTGTTCTTAATATCCAATCTAAACCTTCTCTGGTACAACTTGAGGCCATTTCCTTTTGTTCTATCACTTGCTACGTGGGAGAAGAGATCAACATCCTCCATCCTACAAACTCCTTTCAGGTAGTTGTACAGAGCGACAAGTTCTCCCCTCAGTCTCCTTTTCTCCAGGCTAAACAGCCCCAGTTCCCTCAGCTGCTCCTCATCAGACTTGCGTTCCAGACCCCTCACCAGCTTCATCACCCTCCTCTGCACTCTCTCTAGTACCTCAATGTCCTTCTTATGATGAGGGGCCCAAAACTGAACAAACTTTATTTTCCACACAGATATCAGGTAGGTGACCACCCACCCAGCTGTCTGCTCTGAAGCCACCTCCAGAGCTGGCTCAAATGACCCAGGTGGAGACTGGCCTGTTTTGCCAAGACCGATTATATCTGGAGTACCTTGCTGTAGAGGGGGTGCTGGGTAGGATGCTGAACACATTCTCAGCGACTGCTCTTTCCATGCTGGATTGCCCGAAGGTCTCAGGCTGAACACTGCAGATTGAGGCCATTGTCACTTCAAGACCTGTGCATTTTTTGAGTGCCTCTTCAAAGCTCTTCTTGCCTCCAGTATCGCTGCTGTAAGAGGCCAGATCCTATGCACGCTGCTTTACTCATTCACGGAAAGCAAAATGTTGCTGGAAGGGTTTGAGGACATTGTCAGAACCAAAGAGGATGCCTGGCTTAAGGGGAATGTTTTAGTGAAAAGCAATATAATGCATTTTTCCATTGTTAAAATCCATAGAAATACGTGAAGTGCTTATGTTCCTTGTCAACATTAAGGGATGTAAAACATATTTCTGTCATGACTAACTTGGAACTCTGTGGAGGATATCACTAGTATCAAAAATAGCATAGGAAACTTCAGGATGTGTGATCAAGTATTTTTAAAAAGCTGTTAGCAAAAATAGCAAGTTTCCATCAACCTCTCTCCCGCATGACACTTACAATCTTGGTATTTCTGTGCATGTACAAAGTCCATTTCCTATTGTATTTCCCATCTCACGACTCCTTTGGGAAAACCTAATTCATAAACAAACAGTTCCCAGACCAGATAACTAAATCTCCCTGCTGACCCCCTTCTGTACAACCCAACAATTATAACAGAGACATAGGCTCTGCATTGCCATTCTCTGGTGTGTTTATGCTGTTTTAGTGATGATGTAATGGAAAGAAATCAACATGCTATTAGTAGCAGTATTATTCTGCTAAGGACTGCAAGGAAGAATTGGTGCTCTTTAACATTTTCTGTTTTTATTCAAAAACAAAAGTATTTCCAGGGCTTTCTAACCATTCAAAAGGTCAAAATATTCCACCAGAAACCTTAAAAACTGTGATACTTGAAAAAATGTTTGTTTTTTTTTTTAAAACATTAACACAGCTAATCTGTTTTGAGCAATGCCTTTTATGAGCAATGTCACATGGTTACACACTTAGCCCTGTGGGCACCAGAGGGCCCTTTATGCCTCTTGCATGGGACAACAGTGACAGAAGTGACTCTAGTTGACTATAGTCTTTGGCCTTCCATTCCCTCAGAAAGGGTGGGGAAGACTCTACAACAAGACCCATTCCCTTCCACCTCATTAGGACAACCATCTGTAGCAACACACATGAAGAGAAAGCTGGACTCTGCCCTCTTTTTCTCCATGCTACCCATGGATAGGACAAGGACAGCTCATGGTCATCTCCTGAGACTGTCTGAAGCCTATGTGATTTCCCTGAGCACCATATATTCCAGGGACGGGACATAAGCCCTGTGGCTGTTTGCTGACTCTTGTTGAAAGGCAAGATCTAATCCTTGAACAGTTGTACAGAGGGGGATTTAAAAATGGATGCACTTGAGATTTTGCAAAGATTGGTTCTGAGTTGGGGAGGGAGAGCAAGAGAAAGACTGGGAGACCCGTTTCAAACAGCAGCAGCTTGCTAACATGAGGAGTTTCTGAAGAAAGCTCAAGATTTGTGAGGCAGCCTGGAGACATTTCACCCATGAAAGCTTTTAAGAATCAAAAAGGCAGCTAGCGAGACAGATCCTAAAAAGAACATGGAAAGAGCAAGGGAGAAGAATGTGGCTATTTTTGCTCATTTTCGGAAGCCTAGCCTTAGCTAGCTTTGAAACCTGCATTAGTATGTTATTATATATAGTGCACAGTTCTCCCATATGATTTTGGCATTTGCATCAGCACATTAGCAATGGAAACAATTTGCAAAAGAGTCCTCATTCTTTTGTCTTCTCTTTGTCACGCTTCTGATTTATCTCCCAGCCTCAGTTCTCCATATGTAAGTAACTCCAGGAGACCAAATAAACACACAGGCAACTTGGAATCTATTATGCAGAGGAACCAATGATCCTGCATCCTCTGCAATTCAAAAGTCTGTTAAGAGTTGACAAAATCTACTTTTAAACTGTCATTTTCTGCTGTCAAGTATGTAGAGACAGTTTGTCAAGGGTAGGGGTGAAAAAGTACCTTCCAAAGACATACTCTAAATTAATGGTTCTGCAGTGAGCTTTATGTTCAAGAGAATGACAACACCAAATGTACATGATGCACTTCAAATGGATATCATGATGGAGAAAAGGAAACAAACTAATTCAGAGCATCCCTTAGGGCTCAATCTATCAATTAATGTCTTCTGAGACCGGATTTATTATATCGAATACAGATGAAAAATGTGCTGTAATACTACCCCAAACTTGCAACACATAACTTACTTGTGTGACCACATCGCGCTCAAAAGCTGTGTAGCTGCCATTTTCAATGGATACACAACTGCAGCCCGCCTACACAACACCTCTTAATATACATATTTAAATTTTCCACTACCTGGAGATTCAAAATCTCCAATGAGCCTCCGCTATTCTTACGAGAGACAGTTTCCTTAAATTCCATTAGTGCTCCCAGGGAGCCCATGACACTTAGCTTAGTGGTCATGTAGCACACAAAGGAGTTGTTATGGAGACTGGTCTTCTTCCCAACAATTATATGGTGTAATTAGTGTTGGATGCTACAACATAACTATCAAGCTGTCTCCATGGAAACTACCCAAAACCCTACACTTCTAAGGTTTCAGCAAGTAGTTTTTTTTCCTAAACCCTTAAGGCACAGTTAGGAGCATACTGTTTGCCTTACCTGCTTGTCAAGCTCAGCTGAGGAAAACATTTTCTTTTCCAAGGTATTTGCATAGTCCCCATGGTGACCCACAAGAATCAGATATATGTGTCAAGAATAAATGTGTGTATTTCACACAGTGAGGACCAACCACAAATCCATAAGGATTTTTACCATTTTTAATTATCTTTATGCATATGTGTGTGCATATCCACATGCATGTGAGTACCCAAGGTGTGTAGATGGAAGCAGCTCACTTCTGCTTTTAAGAACCCCTCTTGGCACACTTGAAAGCTTCAGATGGGAAATTCCATCTCTCAGATTAGAGACAAAGTTCAAACTACATTGGTGCCACAGAGAGCGCCTACCAGCAGAGTCTGGTCAGGTCTCTAACACAATTGTCCCCCTCTCCCAGGGCCTTGGCTTGTGGTTTTTCAAGGTTTGCAGTGTTTTTCCAGACTGGGTGAGCACAGATCCTAAGACAGCCTTGTACACAGGGGGTAGGATCTTTGCTGAGTACAAACACACTGTGTTTATGGAACTCCAGTGGGAGTTTATGACATTTCTGCATAAAGCTTTAGGAGGTCTAAGCCAAGAAAGCAATGTCATTTTCAACCAAGAGTCTCCTTGTCACTTTCGCCTGAGCACAACAGCATGCAAAGATGACACTACTTCAGTCTACAATATAACCAAGTGGGCAAGTACAAAACAACCAAATACACTCTTCTTCTGGTTATTATATATATATAATTTTAAAACACTTTTTATCCAGAATCCTTTTCCATTAGTATAGAGCATAAGAAAATCAGTGTAAAATCCAATGCAACTTCATTTCAGTTATCCAACTTCAGTTTTTCAGAGCTGAGAGGAAGACAGAATCCGAAAAATCCATGTTCCACTGATTTTCCCATATATTCTTCCTCTTTATAACAAGCTGTCTCAATAAGTTCCTATTGGAAACAAGCTGAATTCCCTACTACAAGTTTATTGGGATAACACTAAACATGACATAGGAGTATGATTTCATAAGTAACCAGTATCTTGAAGAAATATTCTGAAATACCATTTTCCTCTTCTATTCATGATTTAAATTGTTTCTGCTGCTTAGCTTTCAGAAACACTAACAGGTTTCAACACCAGATATAGATTGGCAGCCTTAATCTAAACAAACTCACTGACAGCACTGTTACAGCTCATTAGCATTCTCACCAGATGCTTCTGTCTGTATATACAAGCACGTCCAGTTTTTCTTTCCAGTATGTGACCCATGACACTAGAACAACTTTCAAATTAAAACAAGAAAACTCAGTACAGTTTCAAGTCCTTGCTCTTCTGGGGATTAAATCTGTGCAAGACTACGACAAAGCATTCTCTATATCTTGGGCTTCTTAAAAGCTTTTTGTTTGTTTGTTTTACACATTGCTTTAGTGATTTTTTGGCATTTCTCAAAAATCTATAGAGATGTGACTAACACACACTATTTGCTTTCACAGCAAAAGTGCAGAGAGCATTTGTCACTATAAATACAACACAGGGCTCTACATACAGACGAAACCTGTGTTTCATCTGTCTCTGCACAAAGCAACGCTTTGACACGAAAGCTGTCAGAAATCATTATGGGGAAGAATTTAAAACCCTTATACAATGATTAACTTGCCACAGTCAAAGTAAGTACCATAAAAACAAGTTATGACCCAGCTCCAGTTTTTAAGTGAATGAAAAATTAGAGGGCAGAGAGGCCAAATATGTGAGCTTCACAAAGAATGTCGCCTCGAATCTGCAAAGCAGGCCCGATCAGATCTCATGGTTAGTTTATTGGTCTATTGGCACTTAACAAGAAGTGAGGTGGTGGCAACAATTTCGGCCTCAGCTCAGTCACATAGGTACAAAGCATCCAAATGGAAAACAGATTTTCTGATTCTCTGTGCCTCCCGAGAGACTTCCACTGCGGTCCGAGGATTGGAGCCTTCTCCTTTCTTGGCTCATTTGCAAGACAAACATATTCTGGCCTCATGTGCTGCTCCTTTCCAACTGCTGGTGAAAACTTCAGTCAGTCTGAGAGATTAAGAGGATGATCTAGGGCACTACTCAATCCAAGAAAAATGCTCATGTGGGAACACAAAGCCAGTGTTATGACCAGAATTTTTTTCCACTGGATCTCATTCTGCAAGTCCAAATTCAATTATTTTCTATCTTTATTCTTTATCCACATTAACTTCCTTCTTTTTTTCCTTTTTTTTTTTCCCCTTTTTTTTTAAAAAGAGTCACACACTTGGATTTAAACAGATTTTTACAGTATGAGTTAAATACTGCTTTTCTGCATCTATGATGACTTAAGATGTGACTGAGACAGCTCTCATACTCAGGCAATGTTGGGCTGGATCAGTGTGTAGTTTTAACACTTCCAAAGACCTGAAGGAAGCAGCATGAGTGATCAGACAGACAGGACTCTTCCTAACTACCCCATATGTAAATTTATGGTTCCTTATAGTTAAAAGATACCCTGTGAGAATTTTGTAGGAGCTGGTAGATCAGCCCTTACCCTTGTAGACAAGCTCCAGTTCAGCTCTTGCCTTCTGCCTTTCTGTGTCTGTTTCTGCAGTCTCTTTTGATCCCTGTTCTAAAACTGACATATAGTATTCCTGAATTTTTCAAGCATTCACTAACTTCTACTCCAAAATCACTTGGAGCAGCAGTTCCTCCATGTTCCTCATACTGCCTCAGATGGGTATGACAGAGCCCTGAAATCACTCTTATAGCACGCTTTAAAACACTAGTGAAAAAACACTAGAGACACTGCTAGTTTTGATAAAATGACTAGTGCCACAGACAGATCTCATGTCCATATTACTTATTCAAGACATAAAAGTTGAGCACTGGGTTAGAAGCTACGACAGGAAAAGGACTAATTTGCCCTGTTATAAAAACCTTCCTAAACAAGATAATTAAACCATGCACATTAGCAAACAGAGATGTTTAAGGCTGAAGAACTGATTAAATTATCATAGTGACACAGGGACAAACCTTTACTTGGTATAAAGGCATGTAATTTCATTGACAGCAGTGGCCAGAACAAACTTTGTCTAATTTAAGTCTAGAATTGGCCAAAACCCCACAAATCTAGAAACTCTTGAACTTCGGAAAAGCTTTGATCCTGTCCAGACTTTGTGGCTCTGATCCACTTCACCTGGGAAGGATCCAAATCTACTTAAAATATATTTCACAACACATCTTTGCCTGCATTTTTTTTTGATAAGTCAGAAATACCACATGTAGAACCATTTCTCCTTATTCAAATTACCTACCAGCAGAGCCAGCTATTCCCAACTCCAACCCAGAATGTTAAAAAAGAGAGGAGAGGGAGAGGAGAGGGAGAGGAGAGGGAGAGGAGAGGGAGAGGAGAGGGAGAGGAGAGGGAGAGGAGAGGGAGAGGAGAGGGAGAGGAGAGGGAGAGGAGAGGGAGAGGAGAGGGAGAGGAGAGGGAGAGGAGAGGGAGAGGAGAGGGAGAGGAGAGGGAGAGGAGAGGGAGAGGAGAGGGAGAGGTGCAAGAGCAAGCTTTAGATCCATTGACTTGCTACCAAGGAGCAAGAAGAAAGCTAAGGTACTAAAATCTGCACAGTCAGAATATTTGGAAGAAATTCAAACTGGTGAGAAACTCTACGTGACTTGTACATTGTGGAACAGCTTGCAAAGCACAAAATGAGGCATATCACTCCCTTCTTGTTTTCCCCAGAAAAACCAAAGACCCATTTGACTACAGTTTCTAAACAAGCATATTACGCAAGTCTTCTTTTTTTTGTAAGGTAAGAGCTTCATTCACTGTAGTAGGAAAGCTGTGATCCTAAACCACATGGGAAGGTTGTGGTTTCCAGATGACTTAGCTGAGAGTGATGAAACTAAGTAAAATCTAACCAAGGAAAAGGAGTCTGACAAGATCTTCTGACTGCAGTTACCACTGATAATTTAACAAATGAGCTGTTAATAACTTAAATCAAGTACAGCCAAACCCTAGATCCACAGATCATAAGATAATTCCAGTAGGAATGGACCACAGGAGGTCAGACTGGGTTGCTCAGGGCTTTGTCCATTTGAGTCTTGAAAATGTTCAAAGCTGGAGACTGCACAGCCTCCCTGGACAACCTGTGTCCCTGCCTGACTCATTCTTGAGGTGAAAAAGTTGTTCCATATACCAAATCTGAAGCTCTCTTCTTTCAACTCACACTTATCCTTCATCCCTCCTCACCATACACCATCGTAAAGAACCTGGATCTGTGTTGATAACTTCTCCACAGCTACTGGGCACCTGCTGTCTCTTAGGTGCTCCCAAAGCTGTCTCTCTCCGCTCCTCACAAGGAAAGTGCGCCAGCCTCCTGACTTTCTCGGCAGCTAGCCAGGTCCCTCTGGAAGGCAACCTTGTCCTCCAGTGTTATAGACTGATCCTCCCAGTTTGGTGTCCTTTGCAAATCTGAGTGCACTCTTATAACCTCTGATTCTTCAACAAAGATGTTAAACAGGAGGCATCCCACGACAGGCCCCTGTGCTACTCCAGTTGTCACAAGCCTCCAGTTAGAGTAGGAATCATTAACCTCTGTCTTCTGAGCCTGATCATCCAACCATTTATTTACCCATGTAATTGTCTGCTCATCCAGACTGTAACAGTCTAAATTGGATATAAGAAGAGTGTGGGAGATACTGTCAAGAGCCTTGTTAGTGTCAAGCCAAATGACATCCACCACTCTCCCCTGCAATGACAGCTGTGGGAGTTCTGGTACTGAACTTCAGAAAACTAGTTTTAACTCTTGCCTCTGGGAAGACATACTGGAAACAACAGCTGGTGCACACACTCTCAGAAGGAGTATTCTTCTCCAAAACACCTTTGGAAAGTATAGGTTCGTATTACTGGCATTCAGTAGGCCAAATACTTAGCTGCAATAATCAGCCCAGCTCCATTTAACTCAGTCTATATACAGCATTTCACCTCAGCTAATGATCTTGGCCTGCTATGCACCTGATATTTGTCACCTCAACTCTACATGCAGGTTGCACTGACAGGCCCTAGGAGCATCACACAGGAATCACAAGGGAAACTAGAGAGATGCAGAAATTCCTCAGCTATCCTGGGAAAAGCACAGATCCACTGTGTTTCTGTGACATCCTTTCTCTTACCTTTGCAAGGAAACTCCATGCTGCATATTGCCCTGAGGTTGTGCTGCTTTTTAGCTTCACTGTGTGCAACATCAGAAAGAATCCCAACAGTCCACTGCAAGGGATGGGGAAAACTTGTTAATAAAGTCTCTTAATTTCAACTAAGCAACAGCTTACAGGCATCTTGGTTTTCCTAATGCAGAACTGAACAGTCACCCTTCAAGTGGTGTTAAACCCACTTGGAGAAGGAAAGCTGGTGGACAAAGAGCTTACATTATGTCTAGTCTATATCAGGTTTTGTTCTAGAGTCTGAGTAAAGTCTGACACTCTTATGGCTAGCCTCTAATACACTTGCATAATCAGAAAAGTAGAGACTATTGGAAACATGAGGTGAAATACTAACTTCAGGCATTGAAATGGCTCTAAACAAAGGTACTGCTAATTTCAACAGGAGCCACAGATGTCTGGCAACTAACTCGCTTCAACCTCCACAGAGCCTCGAATTGAAAAAATAACCACTGGAAAGTATCTGCCTGTAGCTTTCAAGCTGTTTAACTTCATGAAGCCTAAATTCCAATTAGGAAGGCAAATACATTTCTACTGTATAACAAATAGATGACTCAATAATGCTGGGAACAGCATACTACAAAGCTCTCTGCTGACAATTAAGTGGATTTTGATTCTCAAGTCATACAGAACAGTAGTCCCCAGTGCTTCTGTAGCCAAGACTACTCTTAAGGAAACTCTGTTCCACACCTCACAGAGGCTATAAGCTTTGGCTCTGGATGTTGTTTCAAACAAAAAAAAAGTTGCATCTGAGCCACATGTCAGTACAGGTGTTTTTGATACACCACAGCAGGGTAAGGTAACTGCCCAGGAGCAGGATGTAGAAGAGTCTCATACACTGAGCCATAACACGAGACCTCAAAGGACCATCCGCTGTGCCTGGAGCCAAGAAAGCAGATGCTGCTTTACTGATAAAAGATGAGGCCCAAATTCAGCTCCCTGGTGCAGAGGATGAAGTGCTGAACACATGAGTAGCACATTCCGCTCTGAGAAATCAGTGAAGCAGCATTGCCCAAACATTTGAGAGTTGGCTTAGGTTTGTTCCACATCTTCTACCCTGTTGAGAAGGGCTGTTAGTCAGAGTGATTTGAAGCCATTCAGTGTAATTCAGAGATAAAAAGTGAAATGGCTAATTATAACACCTGAAATACTGATGTCACAATTAACATTGATTTATTAATATTTCATTAATTAAATTGGGCACTTCGCACCTTATTACTAATGCTTCGGACATTCTGCAGAGATAGTAAATTTATCTGCATCAGTTACCCTTACTTGACATTGTATGGGTTTTCCTCCAAATCCTTTACATCTACAAAGCCACTAGATTACAAGACATAGGAGAGCAACCAAGATGCTTGTTTCTCCATCTAACTATTTCTTTCCACTTGTGGTAGTGTACAGTGCTATCCACTATACATGTACTAAAGCTGGGGCAATTGAAATGGAACTGGGAGGCTACAACAGTGGTAAAATTCCAGAGTGAAAGAGTATCTGAGCTAGACAGATATCCACTAGCGCCTGCAGTTAGACCTTGCCTTCAAGAAGAAACAGATTTCACCTACCTACCATGGAGCAACTTATTCATTGATACCTAATTGCAAGTTATTTGTAGCATGGATTGTCTACCCTTGAAAAAAGCCACTTTCATACCAAAAAACTATGTACATAGAGAAATTATTTAACAACAATTTTTAATATCCTCTTTTAATGGAAAATCTGGATACAATTAAGAAAATCCCTAACGATCAGGAAGTATTTTTGCCAACAGTTAGCATGAAAATATTTTTTCCCCTCTAAGAGGAAAATACTTCCATTTGGCAAGAGACTGGAAGGGGAAGACAGGAATAATTTTTTTTGAGATAATTAAGATCTACAGAAAACATACTTACATTGTCCTTTGAGAATTACACTATTGGGCAGTGAACTTTTGCTACTCAAAATAAAGGAATGCTTGTTAAAGCTTTTCCCTTTTACCTCAAAAAAGCATTCTGCCAAATAACAAGATGTACAGGCAAATAAATCCATGTACACCCATGTACTGTTGAAGACTAATACTTTGTAATTACTGCAAACAGCAAGTTTTACAAGGGCTAATCTGACTTGAGAGGCTTTTGAGAGATGCTATTTAGCAATGCTTTGCTACATTAGGTAAAAAATATTTTACTGGTGAATGGGAATTCTCCTGGTCAGAATGCACTCACCCAATTAAACACATATACTTCCAGCACATTTGAATCTCTGGCCTTCATATGCATATCCACACATACACACAGATATGTATTATCTGCAGTTTCACTGGCTTAAGCCAGCAGAAACTAGTATAACTAAGGTTTTGCATGCTCCAGAATTTTTAAGAGAGAGTCAAGGTTAGAAGTCAATGGGATCTATTATTCATTCTATTATATACCTGGCGCAGCAGCTGCTATGAAACCTGTAGAAGTACAGGAATGGGAAGTCCAAGGCACTGAAGAGATCACCTGAGGGACAAAGCAACACATCCAGTGGAACACGGCAGAAAAAAAAAAACTACCCAGTCTTACAAGCAAGGGAACAGCAATTAAATGAACATCACTAGCTTAACATTCCTTTGAGCGTTCACAGCTGGTTGACTTTTCATTTAAGATGGTTTACACATTTCTAGTGTGTTTAATGATTTCTCTCTGACCTTGCTTCTAGCCAGCTCCTGCCTTTGGTTGAAAAAGGGCAAAGGGATACATAAGAGTATTCTTTGCTAGTGTACAAAGATCCTGCTTAAGCAACAGTTGCCAGTGGATAGACATGCATCATATGCACTTATTATATTACAGAGCTCGTGACAGTTCCTACTGAAGCAACAGGAAACACAGACATATGTTGGCTGCTTCCCCCTCTGGCACGTGAACTCTGTCACACCAAGCAAGTTGAGAGGTTTAAAAAAGTTCTCCCAGATCCAAGCAGAGCTCTCGAGTACTTGCATTTCCAGGAACCTGAGCCCCGGTTGTTCTTGGTAACAACAATTCTCAGGAGCCTTCAGGCTCTACAGATTCAGAGGAAGCTCCATCTTCTACTTTTTGAAATGCAGGACTATTTTGATTAACATGTTGTCTATTCTGGTAGGGGAATGCTATATACACAATATGTACCACCAGCTAAAAGGGGGAATTTATGTTTATTTAAATGCTTCTTCCTTTGTTTTTCTGTCTGAGCAAACGTCTAGTGAAAGCAACAGATGACCTTTATCCTTCCAACTATTTAAACACTAGTATGATAGGAATATTAGCCACCATCAAATATTGAATTTCTCCATTTTTAGCCTTTGATCTGTTGGTACTTCAAATCCTGTGATGGGATACGTCCTATGAAAGCAACAAAATGAAATCTCTGCATAGCATTGAGAGCAATGGTCTTCTGAGACACTGCTCTGAAGAGGACACATTCACCTACGGAATCTCTGTTCTTTACCATGCACCACCTCAAAGGCTGTTCTTTGTTGTCTGTCTCGTGCTGCTTCTTTGCAAAGGGTAGCTAAGAAAGGTATTAGTCAACATCATGCAATTTACATAGTGTTATATACCCTCCTCTTCCTACAGGATATCCTATTATTGCTTGTATTCTTGTTGAATTCCAGGGCTAAAGTCCTACAGAGTTTGGCTTCTGAAAACATGCATGGAAAGGAAAGGCAATATGGAAACATAAAAAAGGAATAACTTAATCCACTTTACCTGCTGGATGTGATGCAGATGCCAACAGCACCACACTGAAAAATAAAAAAAAAGTTAATTGCATACTACAGAATATATGACATAGCCTGAACATTATAAATTGACAGCTTTGTGCTTGTTTTTTTCGTGGTGAAACTTTTTCCAGTTAAGTAGAAAGACTGAGGCATAATTATCAATTTAAAAAAATTAAAAGTTGTGTGGAAAGGCATCTCTGGGGTCACCTAACACAAGCTCTCACTTAAAGCAGGACTATCACGAATATATGATCATGTCCTCTGTGGTTCTGTCTCAAAAACCCAGGTCTCAAATATCTCCCAGCTTGGAGATTCCACACTTCTCTGGTTAAGTTGGCCCAGGGCCACCCTATGCTCCTAGTGAAGAAGTTTTTCCTGATGTCCCATCTCTAAACCACCAAAGCTGCAATCTGTGGTTGTTCCATGTCATACCATCTGCCACTCTTTAGAAGGGTTTGGCTCTGTCATCTTTGCAACTCCTTTTCAAGAAGTGTAGGCAGTTGTCAGGCTGCACCTTGGCCTCCACTTCACCAGTCTCCACAAGAGGAGCTCCTTCAAACATTCCTTGCAGTAGCCATGTGCTCTAAGTCCCTAACAATGTCAGTGGCTTTCTGCTAGATCTCGAATGTCTCAGCATCTTTCTTGAACTGGGAGCCCCCAAACTGAATAAACTATTCCAGCTGCAGCCTCAGCAATGCTTACAATAACTTCTCCCAATCTAACGGCCACGCTCCTCCTCATGTGGCCCAATGCATGGTTTGCCTTAATTTGCCATGAGCACGTGCTACTGCCTCATATAGACCTCAGCATCCACTGTTATCCCCAAGTTCTTTTTAACAGACCCACTTGCTCTTCAGCCAGCTGGTGACACTACTGAGCCAGAATCTATAGAGAACTGTACTTGTGTCTAGACCTGAGTGTCTCTCTGTCAGAGGATTAATGTCAGCTGCGTGCATACCAATGTCCACTTTATAGGGATGTGCATATATTACATATAAGACTATTATGTTTATGATTGTCCATGTACTGCACATTTTGCCCCAAATGTCACAGAAAAGACAAACACTGCAATTAAACAAATTTTTTAAAATGCATTAAAATAAAACCAAGTACCAGCCCAAATGCTGCACACTTTTCAGAAAGGTACAAATTAACAAGAAAATGAGCTGGGACCAGTTCTTTGCCTGGAGTATCACTTAAGATTTTTGAGGTCCTACAAAAACTTCACCTTCTGAGTTTGTGGTATAAGCTGTACAGAGCCTTTTTCAGTGCTACCAGTTCTTCTGGTAAATTTCTGTGTTGTGTTTTTTTCCACCCCCCTCAAAGTCTTTTATTCCTTGTTGTTTCCAAAGTTAGAAGGCTACAGGAACATATTCTGGGGCACTGTAAGATGGGAGAAACATGCAAGTCTTCAAATCAGAGCTATAACTTCCTCCCATTAGCAACAGCATACATCCATGGCAAACACAAAGGACAAGAGGGAGAAGGAGAAAAGAGCACCTGGAGAGGTTGCTACATGCTAAGCAGCAAATGGTATACTTACTTACAAAGGTAAAAAGACATTAATTCAAGTTATGAACGCTAAAGCTAGGCAATTTTTCCTGGCTAATTGCCAGTGATTCTTACAGTTCACCAGGCCCAGTAATGGCAGTGAAGAGCCAGCCTAGCCCGCGGAGGAAGGGAAGCCTGCACAAGGGAAAGTGAAGGCAGAGAAAGAGCTGGAAGTGGTTCCCAACACACAAGGCTATGGCTAGAAAGCTGAATTGCTGTAAATGAGTTACCTGCAGCAGTACAGTATCATCAATGTGGTGCTCGTAGCAAGCAAACTCCCTTTTCTAGTGTTAAAACAGCTACTGTTCCCAAGCCTGCTCGCTCTCAGCTGGTCCCAGTTCTCTACATGATGGAGCTATTGTGCAGCGTGGCCTGCCCTCGGCACGGTTTGGTGAATCCCAGTGTCATTTGCAGAGGTGCCAGTAGCAAAAGGAAATGCAACACATGGAAATCCCATGGCTGAGGAAGCCTTGGGGGAAAGCTTGTCACCAAAATCAGGTGTGGAAGACAACGGGCCAAAGGAGGCAACTTCTCAGCCTGGAGAAGGCTCCACGGAGACCTTATTGAAGCTTTTCAGTAGTTAAAAGGAGCCTATAAGAAAGATGGGGACAGACTTTTTAGCAGGGACTGTTGTGATAGGACAAGGGGTAATGGTTTTAAACTAAGAGGGGAGATTCAGGCCAGATATGCAGAAAAATTTTTTTACAAGGCACATGTTGCCCAGAGAGGTGGTAGATGCCCCATCCATGGAAACATTCCAGGCCAGGCTGGATGGGGCTCTGAGCAACCTGATCTAGTTGAAGATGTCCCTGCTCATTGCAGGGTGTTGGACTAGATGACCCTTGAAGGTCCCTTCCAACCCGAACTATATGATTCTATGATACGGTTCACGAGTCAGAGAGACAGGCGAGTATTTTAGGCTTAATGTTTTATACGATGTCTTTGAAAGGCATCAGCTGGTACAGTATGGTCACATTGTCAATATTTATGTATGTTTTTGAAAGATGTGGTTGTCACAAAGACATTAAACAAGGCAAAGCAGATCACTTACAGTAGGAATTCCCCCCTGCCCCTCCTCCCCACATATGCACATTCTTCCTGCATGGGATGCCAAGAGGAATTAACAATAAACAGACCTAATTCCTCTAGTTTCCTGGTAAAGAGAGAAAAGTAGCAAAGGCCTATTGCTTTTGACTGAATATCAGAGAAAACAGGAGACTGGCGAGCCAAGTGAAACTATATCAACAGTGATGAGAATTATGACTAAGCCATGTTTCTTCACTTTTTCTTTCTTGCATTATTAATTTTTAGACCAAAAAAAAGTGAGACTGGGAAACGCTCAGAGAGAAACTTGGTTCTGCAACGAAGAGGAATTGATAACCCCAGCAGACATCCCAGGCCTCAATCCAAAGAAAATATAGGAGGCAAACAAAACCTTCTTTGTGAAATGGCAGGTTAAGGCAAATGGGTTAGATGGCGTTAAAGCTGTGCTATAACTCTGCTCTGAACAGAACATCAGTAGAAAAGACATGATGACGTTGTAAAACCAGATTAGGGATTCAGAGGTTTCCAGCAGGACAGCTTGGACCTCGAGCCGCAGCAAAACCAAAATCCCTGTGCCAGATTTCTCTGCTCCTCTCTTTTTCCCTGTACTCAATACTGGGGGCTGGGTCACTCGTGGCTTTCTTTCTGGCTAAAAAGCGGTTTTGTCAGCAAGAACAGCAATTTATGCCTGCAAAGCTGCCCTTCCCTATTGCAGAAAATTTACTGCAGCTTTTTTAATTCACAAAAGTGACAGATTAGCAGCTCTTCCAGAAGCCAGATGTAGTTTAGCTGCACAGAGTAGAGCCTTTACCTCACACCTTTGTCAGTGCTATTTATTCACCATTTGAAACTCTCCCGCTGTCTTTGTTTTCTCCTCACCAGTCACTGCTAGGTTATCTAGTATGCGTTTATGAACAAATTTCAGACAGTGACAGATGCTGGGATGTTTCTTCCAGGTTCTCTGCAAGAAGTAAAATATCTCTACCTGCCTCAGCACAGGAGAGAGCCCAAGATGAGCTGCAACCCACTTCTAAGATATGTTATGTATCCCTCAACATGCCAGGCAGACACACTACCCCTTGCCAGCTTGCTACAGGGGAGAAATCTGGCTCCCTCCTTAATAAAAAGTGAGGGGCTGGAAAGGAATGAAAGAAAATGCAAGATTACTGGTAAAACCACTAGGAAGTAGAACACCAATCCAGAAATCAGAGCACAGGGAAATACAATGCTGCAGTGGGAACAAGACTGAAGGATTAGAGGGAGATTCTTGGAAGTACATTTCCCTCCTTTTCTTCCCCCTCCTCCCTGCCCCACCTCCTTAAACACAAGGGGGATGGATGAACAGGATGGGGATGGGCACCATCACCCTCCCATCCCTGCATGGCACAGCTCTGCTGTCCCTCCTACACTTGCTCCTGCTCTGACTCCCTTTATAAAAGCCATTGAATAATCACACTGTAAGTGACGAAGTGAGAAGAACGCCACACTTTCAACATCAGCAAGTATTTCTTCAGATCTGTTTGGTTCTGGAAAGTTCCCACTAATGTACATTTGCTTAAGATGTTCTCCCCTCCCAATTTGTTCCAGATTTTAAACCAAAGAACAGTGCGTGGCATGTAGAGATAGCATCTGTTAGGAGACACTGCTAATTTCAGTTGCACCTCTGGAAATGGCCAACAGAGCAATTGCAATTAATGTTTTTTTTTTAATCTAAATGTATTTTTTTTAATCTAACATATTCTTACATTCTAACACCCAGTACCTTGGGGCAGAACCTTTAATCTGCTCTATCTAGGCAGTCTCTACACTGAAAGTATAACTGTGCTTCCGCAGCAAAGAGACATTTTGAACAACCTCTATTGTAAAAAAACTATATGTTTTCCTATATTTCCCTAAATGTTAGGAAAAACTTCCTCACATAAAGTGTTGTCAGGCATTGGAATAGGCTGCCCAGGGAAGTGGTTGAGTCACCATCCCTGGAGGTGTTTAAAAGATGTGTAGACATGGTGCTTAGGGACACGGTTCAGTGGTGGACTTGGTAGTGTTAGGTTTATGGTAGGACTAAATTATATTAAGGGTCTTTTCCAACCTAAACGATTCTATGATTTATGATTCTAACCACCATCTGGCTGTGCCTGCACAGCTGCTTTCTTTTCCCCACACAACCAGCTGTCTGATCTAGGTTAGAAATAAGGATCTATATAAAGGCCTATTAATAATAGTGCTAAGAGGAGCAAGTTGCACTGATACCACCCTAGCAAGTTCCTCCATAAACCACAGAACCATACTCAGAGATAAGACCACCAGTGCACATTAGACTGTCCTGTTCTGGAGGCAGAACTGGGATCCTGTCATGGCTGAAACAGTCCTCCAGAAAGCCCTGAACAGAGGAAGCAGCATATATCTTAACGCCTGCTAAATCACAAAAATTAGAGCTGGGTACCCTCTGACAGAGATAAACACACATTCATAGTAATTCTGACCCAGAATTGCCCGTGAGCAGTTAGCCCTCATTCAGAGAATGTTCAGAGTAAAATGCCTTCTACTCAGTGTGATTTAAATATACTTTTGACTGTTTTCTACAGAAATGAAGCTTGTGCAATAAAGCTGTGTGTACACATACAAATATAGCTCTACATAGCTCTCAAACACACTGACCAGCTTCATCCAAGTCTGGGAAGTGGCAATCATCTCCAAGAGGTCTTACAAAGAGACAAAGCCTGCCAGTGCCTTCTGCAGCAGAGATTTCGGCCCCATTGAACACTGGAGGACCTTCCCAGCACAGGCACATCATGGAGGTTGCAAACAAGAAGAGAGCTTCTGCTAAATTTCCCACCCTTTCAAACATCATCCACTATTATGACAAAACAAAACTCTAAAAGAAATCAGATGTCACTTATCCCATTGCCCATGGGACTGTTTGTTTTCCCTAGACAAGATGAGGTCCAAATTATATGGACCACAAGCTTCTCTAACACATAGAAAAATATACATACATACATAGATGCAGACATACAGATATACACAGACCCAAGCCAAACAAATAAGCATCCAGTCTTCTACAACTTCTAAGCCACCTTTGCACAACTGCTTTGCACCATCAGCTCATAGGCTACACTGACTTTTGAGACCCTTAAAGACAAAAATCTTCCCAAGTTCTGGTAACACCTTTTCGCTTTTATTCTATTGTTGTTGGTGGTTTAAAAACAAAACAAAACACAAAAAAAAACAACACCACACACAAAACCAAGAACAGTTTTCAAATACATACTATTGCACCTCACAGTTCTTTAGCGAGAAGTTTCTCCCTTTCAAAAGCCTCTCAGTCAATAATCATGCTCTCCCTATAATGTGGAACTCCTGCTCTCTGCTGGACACAGCTTCATAGGTTTCAAAGGATACCATCAACTAACACGGCAGGGAACCCATCCCTGACTTTTCAATCAAAGCTGCAAAATTAAGACCTTCAGCCAAAATCTGATTTTAAAGGTTCAGGCCCAAATGCAGTTTTTAACTAAAATGACAACAGACAGCCATAGTCAGGCAGGTGCCAAATTAAAAATCAATTTATTTTAGTGCTTGTTTCACAATTCTCCCTTCAATACAGACAAATAGGTACAGCTCATTCAAGACTTCATGGGTTATTGCTACACATCACAGCATATTTGCAAGTTCCATGACTAATTCTTCAGAACACTTTCAATAAACACAGAAATCTTCTTTGAGTACAACTGACTTGCTTTGCGCCTCATAGTAGATGGAAAACAACAACTGACTTGCTACTTCAAGCACACTGATATTCAGATATTATTAATGCATGGGACCCCGGGGAATAGACACTGGAATCATATAAACCCCAAATCAGAGGCCTGTGTTACAGAAGTTTTCTATGCCCTAACAGTGTGTGTTACTTCTTTATTGAAATAGGAGATTTGATTGAACTAAGATAGAAAGAGATACACAGTATTGTAATGCTGATGATGTTCACAAGATAAATGGGAATTGAAGTGAAGTAACTGTCTTACACTGGTGTCCCTGACACGTTCCTATCGAGGATCTTAATGTGGTCAGACAAGAGCATGCATCCATCTAATCAAATGGACAAGTACAACTTCATTTTGTCATGCTTATTCCTAACTTCTGCTCTCCATTCTGCTCCTTCCCGAGCTAATTTATGGATTTCATTCCTTTTGACCATCTTTTCTTAAAACTTAGTATCCATACTCCACAGTGCTCCCACACAACTTCAGCTACCACTCCAAGAAAAGAGATCAATATATACAAGACATGATTATGGATGGGGGAAAAATCTAGTAAAGTCTCTATATACCTTACCTCGAATAAAGCTTTACAAAAATCTAGCAGAAGCCACGCACACCAAAAGTTCTGGCTTATATGGCTCTTTCAGTAAAGGACTGACCTTTTAAAAAAACCCACCAACCAAACAAAAAAGCCCCACAGAGGAGTCTGGTCAGTGACTCAGGCTCTTTCACTAATTACAAAATAACAAGACACTTTTCTATCGCCAAATCAGAAAACCAAATGAAAGTCTGAATTACTCAATCCCACCGCTAACAGCACTCTGGACAATCAGTTACTGCACATGTTCTTTGCACATTGTGCTTTTGTAATCACAACCTCCCCTTCTGGCAACTTAGCACAAGTTTTATTTTCTGAAAAGGGGCATTGCCAGGGAGTTACTCTGTAAATATTATTTCTGGAAATGATAGATTGCTTGTGCTCATGATGATTAAAAAATTCATAATTAACACCTCGTTACCTCCCCAGGTGTATATTGGCATGTTCTCATATAACCAGAGCCAAAAAAAATCGAGCTGCTAAGCCATTCAGCTTAGCACTGTTCTTTCAGTGAATGTCTGGCCAAATAAATACATTTAAGTAGTGGTAGTTATGAGTTTCCTAAACAAGCTATGGTTGAAAATGAAAACATATACCATATAAAACCAGGTATGGTGTATCAAAGGTTTATTCATTTTACCTGAATACATAGTTGATGTACTGTTGGTCCAGATCACTGGGAGGGGAAGGAAAGAAAAAAAAGGTGTTCTCTTAGTACTGCAGTTCATTTAGTATAAGAGATCAGTATATTATAAGTATTATAACACTGTAATATTATATTAATATTAAATAATATCTGACAATAGTATATTTAGGCTAAACTAACATAATATTATAATTATATACATTATATCCAAAATATTATCCATATATTAATCGGCATATTAATTTACACATCTTTTGCACATTATTTTTGTTGTTACTCTGTCAGTGGGAGTTCCATTTGAAGTGAAGATAAAGTGAGACTGACTAAAATTTAGACCCTTTAAACCTAGATGGAAAGTGGTTTTGAAAGAAATGAGCTTAACTATATCCTACGCACGTAAATACTATGTACATATACATAATACGCAATGGCAACATATCGATCTCCATTCATACAGACAACTGCAGGTTATAGACACTGTGAACATGTAATGTCACCCGCTTTCAGAACAACTATTGTCTGGCTGAAGTTCTAACACCACATGGGATTAGTGCAAGGTCTCAAGGTTTTTAAGGTGCTCAGCCTTCAAGTCCTGCGGCAAGTCACCAGCTGCTCAACGCTTTTGAGGTGGTGTCCCAAAGGGAGATACTGACAGATTCAAACCATGCAGCCTGCAAGGCTAACACAAACTAACATTTCCTCTTCATATCTGTGCTGGTAATTAGGGGTTCTTTTTCCAGGACTGAGTCATCACTCTTGGATAATACACTGCTTAAAACTAATTCAGTGTTTGAGTTAGAGGTATAACTATCAATAACCACATGCTATTGTTATCAACAATAAATAAGGCTCCTTGTGCAAGGTAAGTAATTAATGATTAACCAAGAATGGCCCAGCTCATGCTGATAATGCAGAGATCCCTACAGTTTACCTGGGTGCTACACAGATGTGTCTCTAACCCTCTTTGATAGCAATCTCTTTCTTCTTAAAAGAATATTAAAACACATTACCTTAAAGAGCCAGGTTTCCATAACTTGTGAAATACTTTGTAAGCCCCTGTAATTGAAACAACACATGTAACTGCCATAACATGCAATCATTCTGACAAACAACAGCTTGTGTGGCTGTGGTACCTGCAGACGTGGAACTCCTCTAAATTACAGTTTAGCAACATGGCACAAAGGATGCCCAACCCATGAGTAAAATGAACCTATTGCTTCAAACTAATGGTTTTCCAAGTGTTATTGTCTTGGAGCGCTG
This sequence comes from Nesoenas mayeri, assembly GCF_963082525.1. NCBI lineage: Eukaryota > Metazoa > Chordata > Aves > Columbiformes > Columbidae > Nesoenas > Nesoenas mayeri. The sequence continues at coordinate 50,328,131 of NC_137543.1, read as the reverse complement.
CCACACTATGTGTTTCTGCTAGTCCTTCTGAAGAAGAGACAACTCCTAGCCCATGGCAACTACAAAGGAGTGTGTGTAAATACATACAGGAAAGTGTCACAGAATGGGTTCTGCAGCCCACCCCATTTTTTGGGTAACTTCTATGATGTGTTCATCTCTGCAGACCCCTACAGTTGTTGGCTCTGAGCTGTCTTTCCTGTTTAGGGTTCTCTCAGCTCTAGGCTCTTCAGGTTCTTTCCATTCTTGACCTACCCACCTCTTGGTCAGCTCCCATTTCTATTCTTGGAAAAGCTTTAAGCACTCAAGGAAGGAACAATATAGCTTCAGGCTCTATTTTATCACACCCCTTCTGCAAGGCTTTGTTGGGTTTTTTTGATTCACAAATTAAACCAGAACATAAAAAGCAAATCCAGTAGAACACTTTGTCATAATGTCCTCAATTCTGCCTCTGTTAGACAAGCTGAAGGGCAGAACACATGTTCTGTCACTAATGCTCTGTCTTTATTAGCTGTGTGATAAGTCAGTTCATCTGTTTACCCTTTCTTGTAGCATCTTAATTCTGTGTTAGTTGATAAGAAATCTAATTACAAAGAAAAAAAAAAAAAGAAAACTAAACAGTCATATCAACAACTTTCTCTCAAAAACAAGTGAAATGGAAAGCTACATTTTGAGCATAAACATTATGTTGGCACTTCCTACATGTTTCAAGCACACAGAAGAGGCCTCCTGAAGACTCTCTAGGCAGCTTTCCACCTCCGTGCCTTAGCAGTGCTTTGCAAATGAGACCTCTTGGCTTTGACAAAGCAATATCATAGCTTGTTACAACAAACAAGTATTTGAAGTGAAAAATGCTTAGCTTTTTGTTTTATCTAAATGAGCAAATGTTTACCATATAGCATTTCCTAAAGGGAAAAAAAAAATCTTATTTGTATGCTAACAATATTTTCCAGTGGGATCTCTAGACCTCCCTAGACACAAATAAGCATAAACATATAACCTCTGCTCTGAAAATTTTACAGTATGAATATACAAAATAAAGAAGGAATCATCCCTAATTTGCAGACAAGACTTAACGTAAGAATGAATCACTCATTCAGTCTATAGGATAGCTAAGAACCAAATACAAGTCCCTTATTATCCAGACTAATGCTCCAAAAGACACCAGCCTCCTAGTAAAAAATTACTATTCTTGTTTTCTGCAGATTTTCTGGGTCTCATTGTTTCTAGCTTTTCACAGAACAATTATGTGTTAACTAAATCAATGTTTAGTCTGAAAACGACAACAGAAAACCTGACAGGTCATGCAACTCATTGTCAAAATTTTTTAAAAATGCATATGATTGCGTAAAAAAACCCCAGCATTTCAACATCCTTCCTCTGGGAGCATATTCCATGATATTTTAGAATATTTTTGTCAGTTTTTAAATAAAATCAGTGTGTGCAATAAAGCTCCAACTACAAGTTACTGCTTGTTTTTGGTTTTTTTTCCATGTTTCTCCTCTCCTCAGAAAGAAGCATCTCTAGTAGACAACCATCAAAAACTCTCAGAAAAGCTTAATGCTGATTAATACTGTATGTGCATTTTCTCATCCACTGTTAACTGACTGCAGTATCTAGTGTATTCTGTTGTTGTTTTCAACATAAAAATGCACTTTCTTATCTTTACTGAGCTGCTTCATTCTTTCCAAGTGTTTCTTACATCAAGAACCTTCAATATCAATAACTTCATAGTAAAGCTGATTTGCTTCACCAACACATTTACTCCTTCTAATCATTTTTCCAAAAGAAAATGACTTACCAACACAGATCAAGTGAATTAGGGCCCATAAATAACCGTTTGCATCAAACTGCAATAAAGAACACCTACATAAATAAATGCACATTCACGTAAACATACATATCGTCATCTCCCTGTAGTTACCTTCACAGAGCGAGCACAGCAAGTGGGAGCTGTGCTACAAAGAAAGAGAAGGCAACTAAAGAAGATGAGGAAGAGTAAAGTCTTTCCAGTCCCACTGAGAGATCTGCATATGTCTATTACCATGGTTCTCGGTTAGTCCTGGCAAGGATAGCTCTATTTCTTTCAGATATGTACAACATTTTAAACAATCTGAGAATATAGACTCCAGTCTGTTTAGTCTTGTTTTGGCAGTCAGGCCAAGGCAAGAGGATCACAAGAACATCACTAAGGTTTTTGTCTTGCCTCCTGTCCCCTCTTAGCCCCTAAGCACTCTCTCCTCAAGGCTCTCACTAACTGCAGAGTATCCAAAAAAGTGGTTTAAACAGGCTTTCCTCACAATCAATAGGGAAAAATACACATGGAAGGGATTTTTTTTTTTTTTAAATTGAAACAAGTTCACCTGGCATATTTTAGATGTCTGCTTTCAGGGGAGATGCATTATAGACCAGAAGTTCCTGGCTCTGCACCACAGACCATGAAGGGAGCCAGAGCAGGTGCAACACTTCTGGTGGTGACATTTGATCAGATGCAACCAGACAAGTTTCCAGATTCATCCCATCTGACTTCAGATATTAACTACAGTATCTAAACCACAGATTCCAAAAGAGAAAAGCACCTCCAAGGAACAGATCTTTGCTGGACTAAGCACTCTCTAGAGGTACCTTCTTTCTTTCTCCAGTAGCTACAGGAAGCATGTAGATTACAAAGCTAATTTAGGAACATACCGAAAGCACTTGCAATTAATTCAAATCTAAGTGATCTGCTATAAGCCTTGTAAGAAGTTAAACCGTGGTTTCCCCCGCGACCACCTTCACCGATGAGCTGTATGTCTGCACCACTCAGAGGTTTTACCATGATGCAAACACGTTAAAACCAGCAAGGCTACAGCACGGTAACAGGCAACATTTACAATTCCTTTGCAGGAATCCCACCCTAGCTTACAAGTCAAAGCTGCATCCCCCGTGTTCTAATAAGATGTCAAACATCAAGGTCTAAGTAGAGCAGCTTTACAAAGCAGAGCTCACCTGTGTGTCACACCAAGGAAGGCACACTGCTGCTGCCAGGAGGAACAGCACACTGTGGAGAAGAGAAAAAAAGACCAAAAGCTCGTAACCTGGATTTGTTCTCTCAGCAAAGTATAAGCAATTCCACTCAATTTTACACTGACATTTCATTTGTTTAATTTTTATTCTATATTTTAACAGTGATTTCTGCCACCAAAATTAAGTTTTACATTGTGCATTCTTCATAACTCATACACAGTGAAGTTGTATGAAAAGCAGCACAAAACATCTCAGCAGTGATAAAACCAATTTTTTTTTGGTATGGAATACTACTCTTCACTTGCCATCTGGCTTCCCTAGGCTGCTTCACAAAGGCAAAATTAACTGATTTGTGGCTGTGAACAGCTATACAAATGTTCTTTCATCAAGGTGAATGCCTACTGCAACAATTCCAGCAGAGGTGACTATTTAAAGTTATGTTGTAACTCCAGAACACAGAGCGAAGTGGGAGCGGGTGGTATCACACCAGCAATGGCTTAAGGACAGCACAAGTCCTCCCCTAGCTACTGAGTGGCTGAGTCAGTATTTCGACAGGCTACACTGAACACACTGATGTGGAATTTCTGTACACTGTCATTGTTAATAACAACACACATTTGCTTTTGTAACTTATTTTCTTGCTCTCTAGGGACATAAGAAAAGATAGAATGAAGATGATAAAAAACTGGTATCCTTGACGATAATCCAGTGGTGAAAACAAGGCTGCAGTAAGTCAAATAATGGAAACAACAGGAAGAAATTAGGAAGATGGTGCCTCTAAGTACACTAAATAATAACCCAACATTATCCGGAGCTAAAAGATTACAGAATGTAGAAGACAGCAAATATGCATTCTTCCAGGGGATGGGGGGTAGAAACGAACTTCTAATACATGACTGGCTGACTTCTGTTTGTCCCTTTCTATCTCCTTTTTGGAGCCTAAACAACTGGGGCCAAGGAGGTTTGCTAGGTTGTGTAGCTTAATATGAACTATTCTAGCAGAACTAGGTATCACTAACCTTTTATTTCTTAGGAAAGGCATTTTTTAGCTATTTTCTATCACACTAATCACCTTTCTCTTAGTGTTTAAGACTACCCACTGGAACTTCAAACCTGGTTTCCATCTCCTTTCCAAAAACATTCTTACAAGCACTGCTTTGTTATTCAGGAACACTGGCCTTCTGGCTTTTTTTGTTTTCACAAGGAGACAAATATGTATCTATTTAAGCAATTGTTAAAAAAAAAAAAAAAAAAAGCAAATACATTTTGAAAATACTTAATTACTCCTGTGTTGCAATTTGGGCTCACCACCCACGAGAATGTGCCTTACATTCTTCATTGTTTTGGTGTGCCATTATCTGAAGCAAATACAGAAGCTGGAGTCAAAACAAGTCTGAATCTGAATCTGAGCAGTTTTAAAAGCTTACCTACAGACTTTCAGATGAGAGGTTTGCTGTAAAAAAGAAAGTATGATTAAAAAAATTAACATTTGAAAATCGTGAAATAGTGCTTTCTCCTTCCAAAAAGAGGAAAGTGATGACAGCTGATCTGACTGCACCAAACACATTAAAAATCCAGCAAGCAACACTCAACAGCCCATTACATTTGACCACTGCTTAGCAAACGTAATCTGAAAAAAACCCCACAGGATTACAGATTAGCCTGCTTCAACTTGATTTATATATTCATATTACTTACCAGCAGGTAAACCTAAAACCAGATGTGAACTTTATACCCAGTCCTCAAACTTAACTTGCACTATACCAAAACTGTACTCAAATATTGAGTATTCTTAATTAATTGGGTACTACCTCAGCCAAATCAGCCTTGGTTTAAACTCATTAGAGTTTCCCAGTCCTTTGGTCCAAAATTGTTCCGCAGAAGCTTTCCAGCAAGACCTGTTTTTGCATTACCCCTGTCTGTAGTGCTTTTGTTTTTAAAGAGAAGAGCAATAAGCATGAGAGCTAGAAGGAAGATATGAAATACTTTGACAGAGACACTAATCAGAGGACAATGCCACATGGGCATGCCATGGTACACACTGCTATGTCCCTCAGGCATAACCTTAGTGACCTCTTCAGTTTGTCAGGAGGAGCCAACCCATGCCATTTATTTGTCTTCTATATACACAACAGATGTAGTGAATGGAAGATCTCTTCCACAGCGAGCCAAAGGCCACTGTAGAAGTTACTTCTGTGATGAATGATTTCCCAGTGTTACCTCATACAACAGCTCTCTGGTCAATTAGAAAAGCATTTTATAGCCTAAAAAGAAGAATCCCCAATGCAGTTCGTGAGAAACAAACCCAGCTCTTACTAGAGGGCACAGGAAATATTCTTCTGACTTTAATAGGTGTTGGGACAAATTCTCAAGCATTCAAAATAAATCCAAAAATGCTCTGGTTTTGCTGCATTTCCTGTGGAGATGTGATCTATCTATAATCACACAACACAGTAAATGTATCACACTGATTAGATCTAAGGACCCAGTCCTCCTCCCTCTCATCACAAACAATGAGATCCTTACATGGGGCACGAGAAAAAGGGGCTATTAACTTTCAAAAGGAAAAACCAAGCAGGACCAAGCCAGTCTTATAAAAGCAGATCAAACTGTCGATAGGCACTTGCAGTGTTTCATCAACTAAAGCAGAAAAGAAAACATCAATATAGACACTTGCCAACAGCAAAGCTCTCTCTGGGTTTCATTAATGACTAGATATCACAGCGAGACTAGAAAAGCACGTGGCATTCATGCCCATATTAAAAGAAATTAGGTATCTTGCTCCAGGGCAGTTATATCACAGGAGGTGCCTTGAATGTGTCAATTAACAGATCAATTACCTCTTTCTGCACAAACTTCTGGAACCCACAGGTTATAACTTCTGCTGCGTTGTGCACGGTGAGGAACACCGGGATCGGCTGCCGTTGGGAGAGAACAGAAACAACCAAATCAACCCAGAACAGTCACACACTCTTAAGTACAGCTGTCCCATATGTTTGTGGTTGCTTTGTTTTGGTTTGGTTTTAAACTGTAAACCCATGCTACATCTCCTAAAAGGGGCTTAGACTCATTCCAATCACTATTACACGGCACAGGCATCTTTAGACACAGACCATGCTTGCTTCTCCTCCTGCTTTCAAACACTCGGTTTGTTTGTACACAGCTACCTCGGTGAGATTTGCACCAGGTTTCTGCCTCTAGTTTTGCCTCTCTTCAAATATCTGCAGCCTCCACAGTAAACAGTTCTCATTATTTTTCCTATCTCTGTCTACTGGTACTAAGAATACAGTGCGACTCCTAGCAACAAAATTACGGGCAAGATGATTTCAAGTGATTTCTTTCACTTACTGCGAGGAAGAGCTGCCAGAAATTAGCATAGAAATATAGTAGTTCATACACGAGCGATGCTGAAATTATACCCAGTGAGGTATCTGGACACCATCCCAACATGAAATCATTAGGAAACAAACCCCAATGATAGCAATTGTGAATCAAACACCCATCGCCCCAGGCAAAACCAACCAGAATTAGTGGTTCATAATACTTCCTCTAAAGCAGATCTATGGTCTCCCAGCTGAAATAGAAGCAATTCTCTACTCCAATTAAGATAATCTAAAGACTAAGGCAGTTTCAAGAAGCAGTATTTCCCCACTTGTGTATAGTATTTAAATCACACAAGTAGAGAATGAGTTAATTTCTCAGTGATGTCCATGCCTTTTAAGTATCAGGTGATATAAGCAGCAAATACCTCTTAAATTTGACTTTGTTTTCAGAAATCTGGATTTTTTTCTCATTTTCCTTTTCATTCCCATAAAGCTGGATAAGCATCGCTAATTAAACATTTTAAGTCATAATGACTACTTGGGTGTATCCATAAACTTAACAGTTACACCAAGATAACTTTTAACACCTCTAAATTACCAAGGAATGAAAAAAATCACACAAACACAACTGGCATGACGTTGTCAGTCCCAGCTTCAAAGGTTCTGAAAAACAATTCTCAATCCTGTTGCTGGACAACTGAGAACAAAAAAACAGAAGCATCTAACAGCATTCTGAGCCTGACACAGTAATAGGACATACAAGAAGAAAACACAAGTTGACAGCAGAATTTACATTCTTCCTTTTGTGAATGCAATTTGTTGGGTTTTTCTTTCCTTCCTCCTGCTTTTGGCTCTTCCAAGTGTGTTTCGGAGCCAAGAATGGCTCCAGTTTGCCTAGCCCAGTTAAACTTCTCCATATGTCTATTGTCTTTGATGTGAGTATTTCTTAAATTTCTGAGTGGGCTTAATGCTTACGAAAAGCAAGGTTTACTGGTTGAGCAGACAGGGAGAATAGACTCTGTACAAACCTTTCCTCGCAGCTCTGCATACTTTTGTTAATGTAACACAGTCCGGAGCTAAGCAGCACTTCTCCAGCTCCAGCCCTGACCTCCTGGGCAGGGGAGGCTGCCAGCACCTCTAAGGAGAGGCACAAAGAGAAATTAAGATTATTACCCTGCCAGTATACAGGAGTGTTTGAAAGGGGGTCTCCTTGGATTTGATCAAAAAAAAGCATACATAATTTTCTGCTTTAAGAATAAACCCACTCAATTCAAATACGCTGCTGAGGTGAGCCAGTTCAGGTAGACGTTTGGGAGAGTCTATTTTCCTTCTCACTGTGTCATAAAATTGTTGTATGCAAAGTTATTGTAAGTAAAGCTTCTATGTAGGATTGAATTTAGCCCCAGTACGAGGCATCACTCGTAACTATGGCCTGAGGCTACTTGTCCTTTTGTCTATCCTCCTAAAATGGCCACAGAACTAGGCCTCTAAATCCCCACTCATGTACAACAAAAAGCCATTCAGAAATGGGAGATGCACCTTAAGAGAGGTCTGGGATACAAATCAAAACCATCCACAGCCGCTCTGCCACTCCAGTGCATCTCACTCTTGAATGATCAGAGCAGGGACAGGAGGGAAACGGGTTGACTTAGGGATGAATAGGAAGTAAGAAGAAATAGCAGAGAGGATGCAATTCATACCTCCTCCACCTCCCAGGTGAGCAGACAGAAAAGATGCTGCCACCAAGACTTTATTGCTGTTTCCAGGCAGGGCTCTCCTTAGGGATCTTTGTTCAGTTTACACCAAGGAAGCCCAATGGAACTTGATTTAACAAGGAGCTAAGAGAAAATAAATGCAATCACCCCCAGACAGAGCTGATCTGGAGGTACGGGGCTTCTGAGCACATGCCTGTGCTTCCCAAATACCACTCAGGTCCAAGATGAGGCCCCCAGCCTTGTTTGTTGGGACAGAGACCTGTCTTTTTCTGCCCTACCTCTCCACTGGGATGTGTAAGAGATCACTACAAGCAAAATCTTGTCAAAAATTCCCTTCCTGGGGCTTAGGAGCTGGCCTCAGAGTTACATTAAGACGCATTGACAGAATGCAGAAGGGAACTAGTGCAGAATCTGGCCTTGCAGACTGCATAAGAGCAGTAAAGCATTGCTGGTTTTTAAAAATTCACATCACCTTTATTTTTTATTTTAAACAAAGACTATATCATTTAAGTAAAAAGCATTCAACTTCAGTGAAAGTAGATTCATTATCCTCTAATCATTTGGTAGGCTATTAGGATTCGAATGATCATAAAACTGATTAATCTAACCCTTCCCATAATCTCTTTCCAACCTTCAATTTATTTTTTTTTTCAAATACTGGAAAGCATCAGAAGCCTCTCACTGAAATAATCTTCATCCTTTTCTTGGAAGGATTTCTCACAGGCCCATTCCCCTTTTACAAAACTACAGCTAGTAACTTCTCACAGCTTCTCCCCTACTTGCACAATTCAGAGCACTGAGAATCTGTTCTCAAAACATGAAGGGCTCTGGAGAAATGCTGAGTGCTTTGAACTGTCACAGAGGTGCTTTTGGATACTGCTCCACACTGTGCAGGATTGGACCACTGCTCTAGCACCATTAATGGGTTATGTATTATTTAAACCCCTCCTCCCTTCCTTCCTCTCAACCCAGGAACAGCATTAAACACCTTGTATGAAGAGAATGGTTTTTTGCTCATAAAGTATAGGTAATAAAGAACCAACTTCTACTTGTGCTTTTCTTACCAATCTAGACAGTGCCCTAGAGCCAGCATAAATAATGCCAACAAACAGTACTGAAGCAGGAAGCCAAGACAGGATTTCAGACCTGTGAAAACAATTAAAATCCCATTACTTCACCACATTCTGTTTACATACAGCCAGCAACAGTGGCTTCAAAGGAATATAATAATATGTATATATGTACATGTATTTCAAGGGTGTGCATATTAAATTCATTGTCCAATTGTTCAGTATTCCTCTCATGTAGTCTGAGACAGATACTAGTTCCTATCTGGTGTTAGATGAAGTAAGACTATCTGCAGATATATTTCCTTTCTTTTACTTATTCCCTGGCTTCTATCACTCCAGAAGTGTTTGTGTGATGGAAATTACTCCAATTGGTTTTAAGGAAGAGAAATTTCAGCTAATTTCCTTGATGCACTGTAAAAGGAAGAAAAACTGACAAATGAAGGCATAAAATGGCGTACTTGCACAGACAGCACACATTTTCACTATGTACAAATACACTTACCCACCCACACATTCATTTCTCAGCCAGATTTACAAAGAAACTCTTCCTAAAGATCAGATTGTCTCTGTGGGAGCCTGTCTCTTGAGATTTCCTAATGATACTCCTCTGACTAAGCCAAACTCCTAGAGGCAGTTTGACAACTAATGGAGGAATGAAGTCATCGCAGATTGAGCTGATATTTTTTTCAGCCATGGTTATTGCAGGAGGGTCGGGTTTCAGTTCTGAGAAGGAGCTTCAGAATTTGCACTTTTCCTTTTTTTTTGATCTTGGTATTTAAGGGGAAAAATAGATTGGGTAGGTGGCAAATTTCAGAGAGAATAATGTAAGATTTTGAGCAAGGGAGGACAGGAGTAGCAGTGATCTAAAGTCCTGCTCCAAAGGCTTCCCAGGACCGAAGACACTGCTACCCCCATTCACTCTTCCCAAGCTTCGAACTAAAGTCAAGAAAACGTGAGTGAATAATGCTGGTTCTCAAAATGAAACCAAATTGCTTGTAGTTCCTTAATTTGGATTATACTTGCAGCTAACATGTAAGAGTTAAAACGTAATTATAGGTACCACACTTCATGGAACACAAGAAAAACAGACCACTAAACAATGAAATCAGAACAGTCTGAATGAAGATAAAACATGCCAAAATATCCATGTAAATACAGACCAAACCCACACATTTTCTCTTTGTTTTATATATATAATTTTCTAAGAGACTTGATCAAGAACTCAGGGTAAGAAAAATAGAGTAATCTTTAGATCCTTTCACTGGCAGAAATATTTGCTCTGTTTTTTGGGGTAGCCACCATCATTTTTATACAAACACTGTTCCTTTTAAGCTTATTGACTTCAGCTGCAATTTCATCAATATGGGGATCTAAAACTGTCATACCTCCTTACCAACAAAAATACCCCATCCTATTGGAACTGAAACAAATGTAAGAAAGTGGGGAGGGGAGAAAAGAAAGGAGGGCTGGGAAGATGAAAGGAACACACAATGAAAACCAAATTTTCATTTAGAACATAAAAATGTCACTCTTTCATGTTCCCCACCATTAAATTCTAGGAATCCCAAATACATCTCCATCTCCAATGCAACACCGCAAAGTGCAATGGAAAAGGACTTCAAATGCCTTTTCCATGATGTAAGGGTAGAAGTTTATGCTGCCAAGTGGAAATTTCAGGACTGCAAAAGAATGCATGGATGTTTGATGTAATGTGTCAGCACCAACAATCTGTCTTGTATGTAAACCAATTAGTAGCTTCTTATGTTGGCAATACAGTGATATACAGGCAAAACAGGAAAGCTCAGCAACATAAAAGAACTGATGAGTTTGTGGTGGTTAAGGGTACATCCAAAGCCCGCTTCAGTCAATGGGTAGCTTCCCCTAAACCACACTTTAGAGCTTTGGTTTAAGCAAGGCTCTAAGCCTGGGATATAAAACTCATTGTCACTGGGAGCCACATCAGCCTCATGGTTGCCTTTAAAGGGCCAAATGTAATTTTAGGACTGAATAATTGTAACTACTCCTACATGGGCTGATGTGGCCCCTGGTGACAATGAGTTTGACACCCCTGCTCTAAGCTGCTGCTTAGTTGTTGGGAAAACTCATGTGGTACGACAAATACCAACCAGAACACACAGGACTTATGGTGCATACCAGGACAGGCAGAAGCTGGGCAGCAGATCTCAGCACTAGAAGCTTTGTGCAGATGCTGCACATATTGCTCTGCCCTCCTTTGCTTTGGATACAAGCCATTGGATACAAGCCCTTGCTTTGGGTACAAGTTTTCCAGACAGAGAGTCACCATTCACCCCTTAGAAGCAACAATGATGGCGACAAAGTCCCTCACAACTGGGAGTACTGGGAGGAAGCAAATGAAAAGCAGGATATCCACAAAACCCAAGAGAAATTACTCTAGGTAAAATGCTTTTGTTTGGTCTTCATCATTAAGTTAGCATTCGTGACCTCAGAAAAAAAGGTGAAGATCTCTATGTAATAAAATCATTCTGCTGAGACACTTTGGGATACCCTGAACTGGCTCAGAAAGACTATGAGATCAGTCCACTTGACAGAAATACTGAGATTTTTGTGGAAACAAACAAACAAATGGGTGGCAGTTTATTATTTGAAGCATGACAAGACCAGGGACTAGATATGGTATTCTTACGTATCTCAAACATACACCAAGAAAAAAAAAAAAGAAAAAGAAAAATCACCTTTGGAAATGAAAGGAGTGAAGCAGCTTGAGTAGAAGTGGTACACAGAAGCTTTGAGATATTCTGTTTATCTGTTGGGCAGTTTTTTGGTTGTCTTGGGGGCATTTTTTTGTCCTTTGGTTGGTTTGGTTTTTGCTTGTTTTGTTTTGGTTTTATTACAGGAGATACACGCTCCAACTCCAGTTCAGCAAAGCATTACAGCACGTGCTTAATTCTTCTTCTAAAGACAGACAGATTTAAACTTATGCTCCAGTAGCTGGCTGAATTATAGCCAAAACATGTCAATTAATTCTGGTAATTTAATTCAGTCTGTTCTAGAAAAGGCATTCCGGATTAGCTGAACTAATGATGAGGTTTCTGATGATTTATCTTAATCACTTTTCCTATAGTGTGCTGACATCTAGTGGCTTGAAGTCAAAACATGAACTAATTTTTCACCTAAACCTTTCTTGGACAAAAACATCCCCTTCGACAGCAGAAAATGGTTCTTATCCAGTACTTTCTTTAATGTCTTCAGAGTTTTGAAAAAATAAGCTGGAAAAAAATATTCAACTTCTTTAATTTTACGATTTAAAGCAAAAGTAATAATCTAGTGATGAAAAGATGAAGTAAAAGGGACATTATTCATGGTTGTATTCCTTTGTCCTTTAGACTGTACTGTGAAGACAAAGCCTGCATAAAAAATATATGTTTTATAATAATGTATATGTATCAATAACTGTCACTAAAGCAAGGTTTGGACCCAAATCCTGCCTCTACCAATATCAATGACAGCTTTTACATCAATATCCTCATTTTATCAATGCTGTTGATAAAAGACAGGAAGTTAAATTCTGTTTCCTTTTACAACTTGACTAAAGTTTCAGTGGTGATGTAGTCACTTGCACAGACATGAAAACAGAACTAAGCCTGGTTCTTCTGACATACAAACAGAATTTCATTCCAAATGAGGAGATTCAGTTTTGCAAGACAACTGTTTGAAACCCAAACAGAAAATTCATCAGTTGTCATTTACTTATACAGAATCACTGAGAAAAGTTACATTAGAAGGGCACTCTGGCAGTCGCCCAGTCCAATCCTCTCCAGCTTCTGAGTCAAGTCACGTTACACTGGTCATTGCCCAGTAAAGTTTTGAATATCTCCAGAGACAGAGATTCAACAATTGCTGTGGGCATACGTCTTCTAATTTATAATATTTTGCAAAATAAAAAAGATACGCCACGTTTCATACCACAGAATGGATCCACCTGAGCAGAGTGCAGTGTGCTGGATGACTCTTCTGAGTTGCCGTCACACTCAGTTCAAGCAGGTGACCTTTGTCTACAAAGCACGTTTTAATTTGGAGTTTGATTATTATGCCAATCCTGCACTGCAATGGCTGCTCTTGCTGTGTGGCTATAAATGCTGGAGTTAGGCAAGGGCGAGTGATTCCCACTTATAGGATACGTTTCTTAGAGAAAGTCAGATGACATTTGTGGACTTCACTGCACTGGGGTTTTGGGGAAGGGTGTGTCAATGCTCTTAACTAATGTTACTAAGGTTTCTCTTATAATACTATAAAATACCCCAGGGAAGAGATGTGGACAGATGGTTGAATAAGTTATCCTTTTAGTTTTCATGGATGGCTATGCTTTGTCAATTGTCTTACCAAAGTTAAACTGAATCCACTTCATATTAGTAATCAGTTAAAATATGTGTCACTGAACATTCACTAGACCAAACCACAAGATCTCTCCTACACCTGTGAAACAGACCACATACATGCACCCTGACTTATATTTTAGCAAGTTCCTAACTTCCACAACCAACCTATGTCATAATGCAGCTACAGAAAATAAGCATTTAGCAGCTACTGAAAACCCCACGGTACCTTGAACACAAGTTTATCTCCACCCAGCCCAGCTTCCAAGAGACATGAAGCAGAAGTCCACCCACTAATGTCTGCCACCTGAAATAGAAACAAAACAGCACCTCTTAATTCTTTATCCTTTTTAACCAGGTGGAGCATGACCTTAGAATCCACAGAATTTCTCACAGCACACTCATGACTCTAGTTATCTACCATTTCTCTAGGTCTCCAGGCATGCCATTATTCCTCTTTGAATCTTTCATTTTTGTGGGCCTTAATTTCCTCCAAATTATTTAATAGTCTGGTTCTCCCACCTCTTGTTTCAAATGCTTTGTAAATTACCATTTACCACAATTACTTTAGTCATGTTACTGAATCCAAATGTTATCATCCCTTCCCACATAAGGTTTACAATAATAATAGTGATGCTACAGTCATGATGATCTGAAGATGCAAGTGAGATAAGGTTTGTGACAAGAGATTAATATATTTTTATACATAAACTGTTACTGTTAGAACAAATAAACAATATTTCAGGATTCAAAGAATCGTTTCAGCTGAAATAATAAGACCCAAGGATGACGTGTGTAGTCCTAGTAGTTTCAAATGTTAGCTCTGTGACTTCCCATGGTTATTTGTGCTGGGTTTAGATTATAAACTTCCTCAAACTCAGAACACTTTCTTGTCCCCTGCTACAACTTGCGTAGGAAGCATCAAGTGTCATCAACAATACCACCATTATGCTGCATAAACCTCTGACTCAAAGCCTCTAAAGAAAACATCTTTACAGCCAGATAACCTTGCACATAAACCACAATTCTGTGGTTTTCTCATTGACAAGGTATGTAACAATCACACACATTCTGCACTGACTTAACTGGCTTATACTACCATAAAGGCATTCCTTAGTCTATTATGGACATAGTATGTAAGGCCTTAGAAATGCTTGCAGATAACTTAAAACTAGTAGTGATGCACACAGTTTTTAAGCTTTAAAATAAGTTATTAGCTTCCTTCTTCCTTAAGATAGTGGTTTTCAGAGAGGTGTTTCATGTTCCTTAGGGGAAAATCCTTGAATATCTAGCACAGTTCAGAGAGAGATACTGTACTACAGCGTTAAATCACATTAACATCCATAACAGCTAGAGAAGTAGTTTTATTTATTATTCCCATTCACTGCAATGCATTTAAGAAAGTTTTAAAAATCTCTCTCACACATAGACAAATAAACAAATATTCACTCTATGCAGCATTACATACAGCTGGACAGTGTCAGAGAAGGGTGAGCGCTCATTGTCCACATGGATATAATGAATATTCAATGCTATTATCACTTCACCTTTTTTTAGATTAAGAGCATACAAGAGCTCAAAAGCCAGGTATCCCTGATGTTTGATGCCCTATTCCAAGCCAGTGATTAATTCCCATAACCTTTATCGTAAAGAATTTCCTCTTGTCTCAGGTTTTAAGGACAGAAGTTGAAGTTAGTAACAGTTCCAGATGCTTAGCTCTATGAAATATAGTCTTAAATTACACAGAGAACAAAACCAAAGACAATGAGCAGTAACAGTGTGAACTGAGTCTAACACACTTTTCCTCCTTTGCTCATCTGTCATAGCTCTAAAGGAAAGTACATCTGAGCCACTTAATAATTTTCAGGGAAAGGTCACCTTTTAAAATGCAGAACTTACAGAAAAAGATTAAGATGCTGAGATGCATTTCCAAATGATAGAAAAAGGAAGTAGCTGTGGTAACACAGATGCCATAAGGCAGTTGCTTGCCACTGAAATATGCTTTTTTACTGTTGATTTACCGCATTTGTATTTTATATACATTACTCAAAACCCTTTCCCCATACTTAAGAAAGTATTCATCATATACTTAATAGAGCTGTGTTCACTTAAAGAAAATGGAGATTCCCAAGGCAGTTATTCTTAAAATCATCAGAGTCCTGTGGCTGCAAGTCAGGCAAAAATATAAACCATGCCGAGCAGTAGTAAAGGAATTAAATATATCCAGTGTCTGTGGATTTTCTATTATCTCAAAAGAACAAATGGGTGAAGTCTTGACTCTAAGAGGCCAGATTTTCACTAAATGTCTCTCAAAATATTAACAGCACTGAAGGTATATTTGGATACTTGACAAAATACTAAATTTCTCATTATGATCGTTAAGATATGACAGTGACTTGTGATGCAGAGCTACAACAAAGGCTAAGCATGAAAATAAGGAACATAGTAATTGTATGTGCCTGAGATAGGTTTAAGGTTGGTTTTCATTAGCACAGTGAAAGAATACATTGCAACTGCACATTATCCATGAGTGCCATTTCTAAATAAGACAGGCTGTATTATGTTACTTTTCTATGCTGAATCATAAGACTTTCAGAAAAATGAGAAATTATGGAGGCTATTTATTTTAATTACACCACCATTATGACGTTTAAAAATTAACAAAGACACATTAATGAATGCTTTATTAAGGCTTCATAAAGTATGTTCCCTAGACTGTAAAAGCCAGTAACAACAAGAGGTACTAAAGCTAGTTTCAGCATGGAACAGTAAGACACTTACTGATTAAAGCCATTTTTCAAGCAACCGTATTCTTAAAATGGTACTTACCCTTGAAAAAGGGTAGGGTAGGTAAAATTCAGGACAGACAGGACATACTGGAAAACAAATACCAAATTAATGGACATCAAACACCCACAGCATTTTAACATTAACAAACAATCATGAGAGCAACAAAACACAAAAAGTTTCTACCAAAATAAAGAAAAATTAAAAAGACAACTACAAAAAATTGTGATTTCTCTTTCCAAGCCAGAACTGCCGGATGCTGCCCCGGTCACTGTGGAAGTTATCAGACACACATGACTGGACACACTGAACGATGGAGAGAAGGCTACCTTCTGCATTGCTCATTCACTTTCTGAGCACACTCCATGCATTGCACTGAATGGGAAAAGGATGAAACAGAACAAAAATACACAAGCATTTGTAAATTAAAATCATATCATACAGCAGAGGCAACCTTTGGCAGAATCAAGACCTGTAATCTTAATGTAATGATTAATTAATCTTACAGACCTAACATTCTGTACACGCAGCATTTTGTGTAAAACATTAAGCAGTCCATAAAGCCCTTTGGAGATGCAATAAATGAGAGGGGAAAAAAGGCAAAGCCTCTGTGTTGTTGCTTTATTATGCTTTGTCAGGGTCGGCAAGTATGCATGCTAGTGTCCTCTCCCACTATATATGTACATATGCAAATAAAAGGCAGAAATACATATACCTTTCAATATGTATATCGGGATCTAACAACTACTTCTGCAAAGAAGAAGAATGACTGAAGCTTCCTCAGAGGAAAGGAAAGGTACCTGCCATTCCTTCCAGGAGCCAGCAGAAGCTGTCAATGGCTAAAGGAGAAGCCGAAAGCTTTCAACAGAGAGGAAACTGTGCTGAACACTTTGCAAGGTCCAGTTTTTAGGTGTGAGGGGTGCCATTAAGAATCTGGTATCAATATACAGGGCATGTTGATTCACAAAAGGTCATGTTACACATACGTTTATCACAACTGCCACATGGGTTTTAAATAAGGAGGATATACCTGCACATGCCCATACCCCTGTTCGCATTTACATACTACCTGCAACAACTGAAAGGTCTATATTCTGGTTATTTTTACTACACTAAAACCTACATTCAGGTTTGAAAATGGAGGCCCTATGTCAAGGTACTTCCAACTTCCACTCAAGTAGAGTGAAGCCAAGTGCCTTTTCCAATGTATGATGCAACCTGGCAGCTCTTCTCACTCCTTTCTGTTTAACTAATCCCTGTTCCCAGCTGTCTGTCAAATCACATGCATTATCTCTCCCTACAAACTTAGTTTCAAACCTGGACTTCAGTCTGCTTCTGGGCATCCTTAATGGCAAGTACACCTTGGAAAAGAAAACAGTGGCCAGTGCTGAGATTTTATTTTCACCTCCAAAATCATGCTTTTTTTTCCTAAGTCTCCCTCAGGTTATCCATACGCAAATTGCTTCAAAAAGATAATTTATGTTAGAAATCTGCACCAGAAACACAGACACACTCTCTGATAAATAAGATAGCAAGGAGTGGTTACTCTATCTCCCCCTCTCAGAGTGAAAAAAACCCCACAAACACAACAACAACAACTTCAAATTATGTTTAAACTCTACAACTTTATTCACAATGTGGCCATCTTCAGCTCACTTCTCCTTTTGCTTAGACATTTCAGCAATACCAACAGGCAACTGAGCTGCACAGTGGGAAATAGCCTTCTTGTCCTTAATTCACCCGTTAATTAAACTGTCAAATGGTCCACGGAACCTGGTATTTGCATTACTACTGCTGTAACACTGTGAATATTTCACATTTTTCCTTGGATACTTGGTATTTTTGTTCCAGTTAACACATATTCCCAGGTACGAGTGCACACGGGGATGGGGAGCCCTCGGGCTTTGGGCTGAAACGCCAGAGGTTTGGTTTTAGTGGGGTTGGGTGGTTTTTTTTGTTTCGTTGGGTTTTGGTGTGTTTTGTTTTCTCTTTTTCACTGGTGGGGTAGCCCTGACCCGCCGGCTCCCCCTGAGCAGGGCAGGACGAGGGACACCATCCCTCCTCTTCCTCCACCCGTGTCCCTGCTCACGCCCCGCTCTCGCTACAGCGGATCAACCCCCGGCATCACCCCCGGCATCTCCCTCCGCCTCGCCCGGCCCCTCCGCGCCCGCCCTCACCTTGTTGGTAAAGCAGGAGGCCAGGTAGAAGAGGCAGAAGGCGAGCCCGCCCGCCGGCCGCTTCAAATACATCTGTCAGCGCCCGCCCCGCCGCCAGCGCCGCGCTGCGCGGGCCCGGCGGGCGGCGGCCATGGCGGCGACACGTAGCACCGCGGCCGCCCCGATGGGCACCGGCTGGCGCCGCCTCCTTAAAGGGCCGCTGGTACCGCCGCCTGGCAGCGGTGCCGGCAGACCCGGGGAGAGGGGTGGGGGTTATCGGTGAGTATGGAGCTGGATGTGAGCCGGCGATGTGCGCTCACAGCCCAGGAAGCCTGGGCGGCATCAGAAGCATCGTGGCCAGCAGACCGAGGGAGGTGATTCTGCCCCTCTGCTCTGCTCCGGTGGGACCCCACCTGGAGTGCTGTGTCCAGCTCTGCTGGAGTCCTCAGGAAAGACATGGACCTGTTGGAGAGGGGCCAGAGGAGGTCACAAAAATGATCAGAGGGCTGGAACTGCTGTGAGGACAAACTGAGAGAGTTGGGATTGTTCAGCCTGGAGAAGGCTCTGGGGAGACGTTATTGCCACCTTTCAGTACTTGAAAGGGGCCTATAAGAAAGATGGGGACAGACTTTTTAGCCTGTTGCCATAGGACAAGGGGTGATGGTTTTAAACTAAAAGAGGAGAGATGTAGGCTAAGTATAAGGAAGGAATTTTTTACACTGATGGTGGTGAAACACTGGCACAGGTTGCCCAGAGAGGTGGTAGATGCCCCAATCCTGGAGACATTCCAGGCCAGGCTGGATGGGGCTCTGAGCAACCTGATCTAGTTGAAGATGTCCCTGCTCATTGCAGGGGTTGGACTAGGTGCCCTTTGAAGGTCCCTTCCAACCCAAATTATTCTATGATTCTGTGATTCATCGGTGATGTGTAAGCTGTAAATAGCCCAGGGAAGTAGAGAAGCAGTGAAAGACATGCCCTACCTAGTCACGATCACTGGGCGGTCTTTTATTATGACCTAGGTAAACCTCATTCTTCCCAGATCTGGTATTGGCAAGGCCCTATCTGTGCAGGCC
Source organism: Nesoenas mayeri (assembly GCF_963082525.1). NCBI lineage: Eukaryota > Metazoa > Chordata > Aves > Columbiformes > Columbidae > Nesoenas > Nesoenas mayeri. The sequence goes on along the minus strand of NC_137543.1, from coordinate 50,308,649 downwards.
CCACCTCGACTTTGCTGAGGTAATGCAAATACAGGGCTCTCTCCGTGCACCCTGTTTTTAGATTTCCGGTGCTGAAAGGTTTACTCCCTCCGGGCCTACAGAGATCACTGACATGCCACAAAAATTGATGCAATAGAGAGGGCAGAGTGTGTGATACAGCATCTACACTTTGCAGAGCGTACATTTATGTAAGCATGTCAAATGTGTATTTTGCAACAAAGGTATACCTTACATTGTGCCAAAATTCAGCCTGTAAAGCTTCAAAAAATAATAAGAGAAGTTTGCAGGTATCTACAAAAACTAATGTAAGCATGTGATAAGAATACTTTTGAATTTTTAGTGGAGTATCATTGTCATGCAAAATACTACAGTGATATTGCTCTGTGTTTCTTACAGTATTTCTTACTATAAGTCAGAGACTCGGGCAAAGATGATATATCTTCCTACAGCAAAATTCAGAGGCAGGTTTAAATTCTTGTAAGCCACTGACAGTGAGGGATTAAGTATGAAGATATAAATTTCTGCCAATGTTGTTTATCACGATCATGACTAACTTGAATTACATATTGAGTAATTGCTATACAGCTTTGGAATTATTTTGAGTGGTATGAAGGGAGGTTTCTGCTCTATCTAGATTTTAAACTATTTTTATTAGGAGATGTGAATGTATGGCAAATTATTTTGTTTATATGTCATTTTATAGAACATTTATTCATAATATAATTCAGTGGAAAACTAGATCCTTGTGTAAGAGGTCATGGGACCAAGGCTTAATCAGGTAATATTTAAGAGACTCATACAAAAGACATATTTCTGAAAATTTAAAAATAAATAAAATGACACAGGAATATTAAGTCTTTGCTAATGCCTTTTTGAATCAAAAACTACCAAAACCCATTTTCATAATCAGTGCTTCTACAGCCGTGCTACAGTAATGATTTTCTCGGGGCAACAGGACATTACTTTGACATTCCATGCATTTATAAAACTGATAAATTTAGCCAAAGAAGCTAGAAGAGGGCACAGAAGCAATCTTCATGCCCCAAAAAGTGGCTGCAAAGGGAATAAAAATAATCTCTTTCCTCCAGGGCTAAGGGCAGAGAGGATAAGAACCACACTGGTACCGCATCACCAGATAAAGCCATCCCAATACCTCCGTGGCACACGCCTGTGTTGTGCCTGTGGGTTGTGCACTACAACCCTCTCCCAAACCTTCAGCTGTGGACTTGCTGCAGTAATGAATGCTGGAACAGATTGTCTTGGGAGACTGTAACGTCTTACATCATTGTAGGTTGTTAAGGACAAATTAGATGAACTTTGGCCGACAACGCTGATTCTTGCATGCCCAAGAGTTGACGAGAGTGGCTTTTGCTGGCAGCATGGGCTTTGCTTGATGTGTAACAGGGAATTTACTCTGCACAGGCTGGGGGATGCTGCAGGGGCTGTATGACCCCTTACCACTCCTCCTGCTCTGGGAGCCTGCTGGCTTGGTTCAGCTGCTTTTCTGGTTATCGTCAGTGGCAGCAACGGCACAGTGTTGGACATTGCAGATAGTGCTGACAACTGGTGGTGAGCTGGGTCCGAGGAGGTTTCTGGGCATCACTTCCTTCCTGGTGGGAAACTTGCTCAAGCAGATGTCAGACAGCGACTGTGTTGTAGCAAAACACCATCCAGTCAGCCCTGTCCTGGAAATAGAGCATTTTATTTCCAGGTAAACATTACATAAACAATTGAGGTGTAACAGGTGCCAGGTAACATATGAAGGATTTAATTTTGTATTTGTAGTGAGTCATGGGATGAGGATCAAATTAATTTGTTTACTTATATTTTTTCCCCCTTCCCTTCCTTACTTCCTTAGATAAAAGCAAACATTGCCTCTGAATAAACATTTTATTCTAGTCAGCAAGAGATGCAGTGGCAACACAATAATCAGGATAATTAGAATAACGCTCTAAAATAAGCTCATGTAACCTTTAAGAGCTTGTCGTCTACAGATACTTGGGGAAGGATGATGAAATGAAGTACCGAAAAATACCTCAAGAAGTAGTTTAATAAACTCAGTAAGGCAAACTCTGATTGAAAGGATGTTGACGGTCACCTACTAACGGGTGGAAAGAAAGGGTCGGTGTGCCAGTACCCTGTGCAGAGAGGGGCAAAGCCTTCCCGGAGAGCTTGCGTACAACTGGACACACAGTCCGTGGAAAACTCGGCAAAAAGGGGTTAGTCAGTGATGTCATCCCGGTTGTTTGTCTGTCAGCACAGCTCCCCGGCGGCCCGGCTGCCCCCGCCCGGGCACCCAGCGCTGCCCCCAGCGCTGCCCCCAGCTGCCGGCCCCCCAGCCCACCGCCTCAACCCCCCGGGGCGGTCCCGAGGGGCTTCGGGCTCCACCGGGGACCCCACGGCCGCCCCGGTGACATCACCGGAAAGGCGGGCGAAGCCCCGAGCTGGCGGCCAATGGGGAGCCTGACGGCAGGTGACGGTGAAAGAGAGAAGAGGGGAGAACCCGGAAGGTTCAGTATTCCGAGCGTCGCTGTCCTGGGAGAAGTCCCCGCTGTCGCCGCGCTGCCTGCCCGCCCCTGTATGCACAGATGGATTCGGTAGAAGTCGCCGCCGCTCCCGACGCCGGGCCGGGCCCCGCCTGGCAGAGCAAGGTGAGAGGGGCCCGGGCGCAGCGGGCGGCTGGGCGCTGCCAGGCCTTGGCGGCGGCTCGCGGGGCTGTGCCCGGCTCCCCCCGGCACTTCGACCCTCCGGGGCCGTGGAGGCGCGGCCGGCGCTGGCTGGCTCCTCGGGGGTGGGGGAGGACGGGGCTGCCGGGGCTCGGGCGCCGCCTCCGGCCCAGTTCCGCTGGGGCCAGGGGGCAGGCCCGGAGGTAGCGCCGCTAGGCGGCTGTTCTGCTCCCGCTCCCGGCAGGCTGGGGCTTCCAGGGGCCGCGGTGAAGCGGTGTCAACACAGCGAGGGGTCACAGTGATTTGGCAAACCGAGCACTTGGCTGCGCTGCCGAAGTGGGCAGTGAGCTGCGCTGGCCGGGACGGTGGGGTTCGCTGCTGCGCGCAGTTATCTTGGTGGAGAGAGCTGCTGTCACACACCGATAAACGAGCCGCTTGTCTCCCGGCTCAGTGGGTGAGCAGGGAATTGGATCCAAGTCAGTGTGGTTATCAAGGCAGTAGGCAGTGAGTCACAACTGGGTTGGATTCATCATTCCCCAACCCCCACCTTTCCACACAAAGTGTGTGTGTGTGTGTGTGTGTCCTGTGTTTTTGAAGGGGTGTTTATGACGGCTGTCCTCTCAGGGCTCTAAAAACGGGGGAGAAAGCCGTGCCTAGGCCATTAGTGTTGTGTTGTTCTGAGAACTATTACACAGATTCTACATATACTTGTAAGCGAGCTTACTGGGAAGGCTTTGCCCCTCTCTTCAGAGGGTACTGGCACTGATAAAGTGACTCTCTCCCCAGTAGTAAGTAACCATCAACATCCTTTCAATCACAGTTCTCTTATTGAGTTTATGAAACTACTCCTTGAGGTATTTTCTGTACTTTAGTTCATCATCTTTCCCTAAATATCTGTAGAAGACAAGCTCTTATAAGATTACATGAGCTTATTTTAGAGCCAATGATCCTAATTATCCTGATTATTGTGTAGTTACTGCATTTCTTGCTGACCTGAATGAAACATTTATTTACAGTGTCCATGGGGAGCCCATAATGCAACATCAATGTCATGTTCCCTTGCTGATGTGATGAGCGAACAGCTGGCAAAAGAGCTACAGCTAGAAGAAGAAAATGCTGCTTTTCCTGAAGTGGTTGCGTAAGTTTAAAATCCTGGATTAGTGATCTTCATAGATTTGAAGCCATCTTTTATCTCTTATGTATTTTCTTACAGTGTACTTAATGCGTAGTCATGTAGTAAATGTTTTGCCTATTTTCTCCTGACTTCTTCTTCAGGTCTTTTTCAGTGAAGATGGCTTTGCCAGTTAAAACTCTTCCTTAGTAAGGATGACAGAGAAGATAGTCTTCTTTCTTGATATTTTCTGCATGTTGTTTTGGGTGCTTTAAGCAAGTCTGTAAGCGATCTTTTGAGAAACGTCACAAATGTGTTTTTTCTTCCCTTTTAGAGATTCTTGTTAGCAGTGTACAGTGTTGTTTTGAGAACTGTCAGGTGTGTCACCCATATCCTCCTAACACTTGGAAGCTCTAAACATAGGCCAAGAGCTTACTAGTTCAAAACTCATACAAATTTTGCTTGTCATCTTTTCTGTGAAGCACAGCAAAGCAACACTGTTTTGGTTTTATTGTTATTTCTTTTTTTAAAAAAAGTTTTTATTTGGTTATAAAAAGATGTAAACATAGATATACCTACTTTTAAGATACTCTTTCTCTTTCATGAAGTGTATCTTAAAAATAGAGCCTAATGCCTCTTACAGAATAGTAAACAAGTAAAAGTTTAAGTAATATTTGCATTGCAAAGGACTGGCAAAGAGAAGTAAAGTCATGCTCTATTAATATTTAGTGTTGGCTTGGAGGGGGGTCAGACAGTTGAGATCCATTAGTTTCTATGCCGCTCTGCATGATGTCTTTTGTATAGAGTGAAATGGTATAAAGTGTTTAATTTTTTAAATTTCTGCTTTCATTTTACATAGTGTTGCCGAAGGACCATTTATTACAGGAGAAAATGTTGACACTTCTAGTGACCTAATGCTAGCTCAGATGCTGCAGATGGAATTTGACAGGGAATATGATGCACAGCTTCGGCGTGAAGAGAAGAAGATCAATGGAGATAGCAAAGGTACCCTCATCAGAAGAGATATTTTTGCTTTGGAGATATCCTTGGCACTCTGCTTAAGTTGACAGAGTTGTGAGGAAGTAGCAAATCCCTGGTAATCAGACATGCTTTTTTGTTTTGTTTCTCAAGTCTCCATATCCTTTGAAAATTATCGGAAGGTACATCCCTATGACAGTGACAGCTCAGAGGATGAGGTTGATTGGCAGGATACCCGTCATGATCCTTATAGAGCAGGTATGTGGCAGCTTTAAACAATACAATTTCTTCAGATGATAGACCTAAGAATGACATTAGTATTTCTTGAATGTAAGGAGACCTACTGGTTGTATGTAAAATCAGGTCACATAATTGGGAGGTGTTATGAAGGAAGTTGAGCGGGTAACTTCAGGCTTCTGTCTGTCAGTGTATGTGCCTCAGTGGCTTAATCTGGTAAAATAACTACTGTACATTGAAAGTATTGTGGGATATGCTTGTCTGTCATCTACATTTGGCTAGGAGCATCTGCACATTCTATTGAATATTTCTGTTTTCAAAATGTCAAAAGTGTGTCTGACACGTCAGAGAAGACAAAGAATTAAGTCATAACATAGCAAAAGAAGTTGTCATGTTTAGGATAAAAGAAGACTGCATTAAGATCATACAATTGAAGTATTTTGTTTAATAAGTGAAATTATGTTACATTTGTTTGTGGGCGTTGTGGAACCTTTATGAGCATTACTTAGGTTTGTTTAGATGTGAAGTTGAATTATTTTTCTCACTGTTGGCAGACAAACCTACTACTACACCAAGAAAGGGCTTCATAGGAAAAGGAAAAGACATCACTACTAAGCATGATGAAGTGGTATGTGGAAGAAAGAACACTGCTCGCATGGAAAATGTAAGTGAAAACTTGTTTTGTGTGTAAAACTAGAGTGCTGTAACTCAACCAAAGAAATAATGTTTGTCCATCTGTGCTACGATATACAGTGCAGATTTTATTTTTATTTTTTTCAGTTGGATTAAAGCAATGCAGTGCCGGGATTAGTTACTCAAATTGGCTGTTTGAGTTGTGCAGGTTTTTTGTTTAATAATAGTTCGTTAATGGCTGCGATTCAAGAATTTGCACAGAACTGTTTTGGCAAAACAAAACTATCAGCAAGTTTGGTACACAGGCGAATGAAAAAACAAGGCTATTTTTGAAAAGCATAACTGTCATGTAGCCTGTTTTTTTTAATTAATTTTGCCTGATGAGCCAAGTAACTTATTTTCAGTCGATTGTTTGACTTTCTGCTTTTCAGTCTGTTTATCCATAGTACATACCTTCTGCTTACTTTAATGTAACGGGTACAACTTCTGCAAATAAGGAAATGCTGCAAGTGCTATTTTACAGGATATTAGGTAATCTCAGATCAATTTGGGCAGAACTTAGAGTTCTCAGAGCAATATGTTTTTTAACGTAATAGTAACATTACACAAAGTGGGTTTCACATAGGTCCTACTCTACACTAGGTTTTTACAAATCAGAAAGAGAAATTTCTGTTTGTGCCAGCTTTTGATGTCTGCTAGTAACGATGCTTAAATTTCTGTTATTTCTACTTGTAGTTTGCACCTGAATTCCAAGTTGGGGATGGAATTGGAATGGACTTAAAGCTGTCAAATCAAGTCTTCAATGCCTTAAAGCAGCATGCGTACTCTGAGGAACGTCGAAGTGCAAGGCTTCATGAAAAGAAGGAGCACTCCACTGCTGTATGTTTTTAATAGAGTCTCTCTATATACTTTTTATTTTGTGTAACAGCTGAACACTGGTGATTCCTTGAAACATTTGATTTTTATTAAAACAGTTAAATGATATTATGTTTATGTTGCTGAAGGAGATGGTATCAGCCAACTCCTATGAGAAAAAGGCTGTCTTTATTTGAGCTGCATTATTGTGAGTGCTATATAAAAATAAGAGCAAGCAGCTTCAATTTTTTTCCCTTTGTCTTTCTAAACTTCTCTTAATGAGCTACAATGAATAAACGACCCAGAAATTATTTACTAGAAACAATCCAGAGGACTAATACTCTGCAGCTGAATAATGTGACTCCAAATATCTGTCTTCATAGCAAGTTTCGGGAAGATTATGTGACCAAGTAAACCTCTGACTTAATAGTTTAGGAAGTCAGTTGATATGCTTTGTGGGTGAGTTTAGAGCAGGGCCTCTGGTAATTCCTGCTGTGGACTTCTTCAAATTTGGGTGTTTCATTTTTTATTTTACTGTTACTGATAAAAAAGGGATGTAATATTTGGGATATTTTTATTCAAGATTTGCAAAGACTTCTTGAAAACACTATAGAAAGTGCTCTTGAGTCACAGTCTGTACTTCATGCGGAACTGGTAAAATATTGTCTGCTACGTAGCTGATAAGGTATGTGAGAGTAAGAAATCTTAAGATGGTAGTGCTGGAGTAGTTTGGCTTTGCTTCATTTGTTTGGGTTTTTTTTGTTTTTTTCTTTATCAATTGAGAGAATGATCTTCATACATTAGTCTTTCCACCTAGGTGAACACTTAAAGTATATAAATACTCTAAATTCACTGTAAAGCAAAGAATTATTTTAATGAATTGAGTGTTCATTTCTTGATTGTAGGAGAAAGCAGTGGATCCTAAAACACGTTTACTTATGTACAAAATGGTCAATTCTGGGATGCTGGAGACCATCACAGGCTGTGTCAGCACAGGAAAAGAATCTGTTGTTTTTCATGCATATGGGGGAAAGTAAGTATATTGTTTTTTACTGACAGTAGCTTTAAGTATTATACCAGAGATAGTTTAAAAAGCAGAAACCACAAAAATATTTAAACTAGATGACACCAACCGTCAAGTTAAAAATTCCCCACTTTCCTCCTTGGAGACTATTTAATGAACAGGGACAAATCCACTATAGTTTTCTGTGGAAAAATGTGTATTCCTTTTACAAAAAAAAGGAAGACTTGAGATTTTGAGGAGCTCTTTCCACTGACCTGTCTTATGCTGCAGATCTGTCATGATTATCTTAGGCTACCTGAAAATTGTCTTTCCATACAGATCACTGTATTAATGGCTCCATCTGTGCAGCTCAGTGGAGGTGCTGTTTGTTAATTTTGGGTTACCCTGAGAACAGTGTAGCAATGCTGTTCACTTCGCAAGTCTTGCAAGAGTCCAGTTTTAAACACTACCACGCTAGAAGGATTGTAGTACGTTAGTAGTGATTGTAGTGCATTGAAACACCACTAGTTTAAAGGAAGTTAAGAAAGAACTAATAAAATCCAAATCCAGATAATCTATTTAGAGATGTTGAGAGGGACCTCCATAAGTTGGTTTGTTTGTTTGTTTGTTTTTAATCTTTGCTTGAATGATGTTCAAGAGTGTTCTTTTGCTTAGTATTGTTCAATGGGCAGTATTTTTGTGGTGCTTAACAAAACATGAAACTACCATTATTCTAATGCAAGCCCTTTTTTCAGTTGTAATTTCTTAAACCAAGTACCAACTGTTATTAGCTACGATATTTAAGTAAAACATTAACAAACTGGGAGATGGAACCTATGTGAGAAGCAACATATAATCAAAAGGCCAAAATCCAGTCACTCATATATAAGCTTAATCATTGACCTTGTATAAATTTAACTTGAATCGGCTTCCAAATTTGATAGAAAATCAGATCTTCTCTTATAGAAAAAAAAAATCACTATATCTTGCAATATTTTAATAGAAATAAAAAAACCAAACCCATGCATTTGCTTGTAAATATGTGAATAGTTAACTTTGTTATGCATTTGACTTTTTCCACAATAAGCACAACTGAAGATAAAGTTATACCTCCAGAATGTGCCATCAAAGTGTTTAAAACAACTCTTAATGAATTCAAGAACCGTGACAAATACATTAAGGATGACTACAGATTTAAAGACCGCTTCAGTAAATTGAATCCACGAAAGATTATTCGTATGTGGGCTGAGAAAGAAATGCATAACTTAACAAGGTAAAGACAAAAATACCTGCTGTTCTTACCAAATGCCTGTTGGTTTCCTGTTCTTCATTTAAGGAAGATACATTAGTTCTGGGTAGAAGTTTAGATTTGATTTTTAAGCTAAGTAATATACAACCTGGCAGAGATTGAATAAGCCTCTGGTTTTGTACGGGTTAGTGAATTGTATGCATCTTTACTGATGTGGAAGCAGAATTTACAAGCCCATGAAGTTAACAGGCTCTAGCTCTAAAAGTGTTGAGTTTTTAGTGAGCATTTTTAGACTCACTTCTGACTTTAAGATCTGAATTTTCCAATGTGAAATACTGTGAAATATTTATATTCAGTTTTCAATTTGGTCTATTTCAAAAACTTTTGGACTCAGGATCAAGTTTCTCACACACAGCTCTGTAAGACTGGAAATGAGCAAAAAGGAACTAGAACTGTAGGGTTTGGGGGATTTTGTTTTGTTTTTCTTAATCAGTATCTGGTTTTTGATCCACAGAATGCAAAATGCAGGAATTCCTTGTCCTCAAGTGGTTATCCTTAAGAAACACGTCTTGGTTATGTCTTTCATTGGCCAGGATCAAGTCCCAGCTCCTAAACTAAAGGATGTAACACTTCATAGTGAAGATATGAAAAAGGCTTACTATCAGGTTCTTAATGTAAGACAATGCTGATTTCTCCTCCAGTTCTGGGTTGTGTTTTCTTTTAGGGGAATACCTTAAAGGACAAATCAGCATTTATTTACTTGTCAGGATGCTTGCGTCACTTTCAAGATAATGGAGTCCAAAGGCTTCTTTTCCTGCTGTTTAATGTATGAATTAGAATAAATAAGAAATTATGCACAAAAAAAATCAAATCTTAATCTGAGTGGAAAACATTCTGGAACTTGATGACAAACAGCAAATTAGCAGCAGAGGAATTACGAGCAAGCAGTTGCCCTTTTATAGAAGCACATGTGCTTTAGAAAGTTCTCTGAAGTCTTCTGGGCTTCCTGAATAATTAATTTACAATGTTTAAGCATGACCCCCTCCTCAGTCCCCTCTCTTTAGCCTACTTAGAAATCAGAGATTGAATTAGAATATTGCATGGTGGATACCTTAATTCCCTATTATCTGCCGTAATTGGTTCAAACGTGTACCCGTTGTCTACTGACTATGATGTTATAGACATTAAAACCAACCAACCCAGCAGCTTGATAATATGAATTGTCTGTGCCTCAAATCTTGAGACCAGTGGAGCAACACAACTATGTTTTAAGTGAACTTGCATACTAGTTAGGGTTCAGTACCTAAAACTGTGCAACTTCTGTCCTGTGTGACAGGGATGAGAATGACAGGTATATTTAGAGAACGTGTTTATCCGTCTCCTGCACTTGGACTGGTTGGCAGAGCTGAAATGAGTTTGGGTGACTGATTCTTCTGACTTGCCAAAGCTAAGCTCAGTGATAAAAGCGTAGTTTGCTGACAGTTTACCAAAAATTTGATTCCCTGTATTAAACGTTATTGAAGACTTGGAAAAAAACGGTGTAAATTGGGTGGGTGATCGGGGAAAGGCTTTGTTTTGTTATAGTCATGCAAACAATATTTATTTGGAGTATAGCAGACTTCATTGATTCATTCATCTGGTTCCTTGCAGATGATGCAGCAGTTGTATAAGGAGTGCAACCTGGTCCATGCAGATTTGAGTGAATACAACATGCTTTGGCATGATGGGAAGGTGAGCATGTTCTTAATGTGGAAAGGAAAGGCTTCATCTAATGTGAAACATTAAAACAAAGTGAATCGTTGTCTCTGTGACTACAGGTCTGGCTTATTGATGTCAGTCAGTCTGTGGAGCCAACCCATCCTCATGGACTTGAGTTTTTGTTCAGAGACTGTAGGAATGTTGCACAGGTAAGACCTCTTCATCTGACAGTCTTCTGTTATACTGAGTGTTCTCAAAAATAAAATTCAGAGCTAACTAAAAATCAACCAACCAATCAACTCCGTAACAAAACAATCACCACCACATGTATATATGCATATGATTACTCTTGCATATTGTCTCTACTGATGGTGTTCTCCAAAAGCAAAAAAAAAATGTGGAAGAATGAAATAGTACCACGGAAACTTAAATCTTCTTTCAGTTATTTTTATCTGTAGGTCAACAAAAGCAAAAAAATTCATTTTAACTAAATATTGTAATTGTAATTTGGGGAAGGAAACAGAATATTTTGGTTTGTGTAGTAGTGTTTAATGTGTACTTTTTATATTGACTAGTTCTTCCAGAAGGCAGGTGTGGCAGAAGCACTTAATGAGCGTGAACTCTTCAATGCTGTCTCAGGTTTAAACATTACAGCTGACAATGAAGTAGACTTCCAAGCAGAGGTATATCTTTGTGTCTAACATTTTAATTTGGTTAGCTATAGTAGCTGTTGTAATACCTTAACTGTGCATGTGTAGCTTGTACAATTACTGTGTGTGTGTGTTTCAGCAATCATTCTCTTTCAAAACATGATTATTTCAACCTAGTAAAAACATTTCAGAAAGTCGGATTGACAGACCTCTCCACCACCTTTCCTGCTCCCAAGTATAAAAGGCTTCATGTTGCATGTAATTGCTTCTTTCTTAAGGAAAATTTAGTGATCTGTTTTAAAGCTACCTTTGTTGTCTTTCCTTACATATGTTAAAGGTTGTGCAGGGAAAGGAAAGCTAGGTTAAAAATTGTTCTACTGCTTATTTTTCATGTTTTAGATTTTAAGGTACTTGAACTGAAAGTTGTAGCTCACATTTTAAATTCTCAAGCCTAAAATCATGCTAGTGTAAATATGGACTAGGAATCTTTGGTCACCTTTGACTTTTAATTTTCAAATTTTGGCTGTAACTTCTCAAGGTGTACATCCTGATATCAGATACATATAATCCATATTTACTAATTAAAGTAGGGATAACTTGGCAACTCTAGCTACTTAATTCCTAATGACAGTGTAGGTTTATGCTTGTCTAGCATGTAGCTTGTGGGAGCTTGAAACTAGTTACCTCTTGGGGTAGGTCCTCAAAGTGAGGAAGAGATAAAAGGGAACACAATGTCACTGTTCCATGATCCTTATGTATCAGTTAATCAAGCAAAAAACAATTCCCTCACTGACTGTGTTATGAGCGTTGAGGTGGGGAGTGGAGGGGTACTGTTTTATATCATCCTTTGTGCTTATAAGTTTTATGGGAAAGACTTGCACTGCTGTTTACATTGAAGTGAATTTGAGCAGCCCATCCTTAAACTTCAGGCTTTGACTTTAGTTGCTAGTAACTAAAATTATCTCCCTGGAGTATCAGAGGAAGTAATCTAAACGTAACAATCTGAAGATCAAAATAAGCTACTGTACTGTGTTATTTTGATTGCATAAAACATTGAAGTATAACTGTCTTCAACTTGCACCAGTAAAAATGGTTGCATTTGGTTTGTTTTTTTAGTATTACTTGGAATTTCTCCAATGCTGATGGATTGGCTGAGTTACAGTAGAGGTGTTCAGAGTTGGAGAAAGAGATATCTCTGTACTTTTGGGGAATACAGCTGTAGTCTTAAGAATCATCCAGTCCTGCCTGCAAGTCGTGCATTTCTGTTGTGTAGCGTGAAACTATAAATGAGTGCTTCTAATTTTACTAATTTGCTGAGATGTTTCAAGCTGTACTTCCAAAGTGTATTGCCCCATACATGTGACTGAATCACCAAAATATCGATATTGTATATACCTATCAGTCATCTGTAGCTACCTCTTCACACCATGTAGAAACATTCTGGTGCCAGGTGTGGTTTTATGATTTCAGCATGGATTTATTTTTGGCTCTCTAGATTGAAGCTTTGGAGAAGATGAATGAAGATCACGTGCAGAATCATGGAAAGAAACTGTCAGTGTTTTCAGGCGATGGAGACCCACCTATATATAATGAATAGCACTGAGTGTATAGCTGCTAACAAAATGAAACACAAATTTACTGCTTCTAACTATGTTGGTGCAGTGGTAAATGTCAACTGCCAATGTCAAGAGAGAGTGGTTGGCTGGGAACACCAAAATGGAAAACACAGCGAGCATACGGTGATGCCTCAGTGTTTTGTTTTCTTTTTTTTTTTAACTTAGCCCACATGTCAGGCTGGCACTGTGAGAATGGACTGTCACTACCTCTTTGGATGGTCTGACAACTTCACCAGTTGCCCAGTTACGTTAGATTAATGTAGCTGAGGCAGTCATATTTTGCATGATTCAGAGCTTATATGTTTTAGTTTAAAAAACCAAAAAATTATCTAGATCATCTGAAGTATCTAGTGGGAAACCATACTAGGAAAGTTTCCTTGCCCTCCCCCCCACCCAGCTTCTTGAAAAAATAATTTAAAATTGTGTATAGACACAATGTCAGTGAACCTTTCATCCTTCTCCACCAAGAGCAAAACGAAAAGCCAAACTATGTGCTGCAGTCATATGAAACTGTTAACAAACCAATGTCTTTAAATGTGAAAGAGTCTGGACCTTTTAATTTGAAGCACATGGAATGTGGCTCTAACTATCTCTGTAAATACAGCTGGATATTACATGAGAAACAGATTTGAATCCAACCAGCAGAGGACTTCTTGGTGACATGCCAGGAACTCCTGAGAGCTGCATCCAAGCTGCATAACAAAGAGTAAGTTCAGCTAGCTTCATGCTTAATAAAGAAGTGGTTCCAAGAACTAAGTGCAAACAAACAAAAAATTATAATAACTGAAATTCTGGGTAAAGCATGAAACATTTGTACTCTGAAGATAATCATAGACCATGAAAACTAATTATTGATCATCGTTACTTTTAAATTAAGCTTTTGCTTACAAGAGCAAAAAGAATACTCAAATCTTTGTTTTTTTCCTCATGCTTTTATTCTTAATGTTAGTCTTTTTATTTTAGGAAGTTGTAAAAATCCAGCAGTGTTTCTCTCCAAAACAGCACATTAAAAGATGCACTGATGTAGTGGGATGGTTTGGAATTCAGAAATTCTGATCAACTTATTTTTAACTGATGCTGCTCTTTATCAAGCAGAATATAGTGTTGCTCCATGTGACATTCTCACAGTGTGCTGTGAAAGTGATTTTTTTTTTTTTTTTAATTGGAAAACTGGTGGTGAAGTAAAAGCTTAAGAGCTGGTGGGATTCTTGTGTGGTTCTTTGCTTTGTACATGCCGTCATTGATTCTCAGTAGTGCACTAAGGCAGTGTTAAGGTAGGACTACCCTAGTTCACTGTAACAATAGAAAAATTACTATTTTGGTGGGTACTATGTAAACAGTAAACAAACTCCATGTTTTTGCCAGTTTTATTCCAGTATTTGGATCCTCTTCCCTTTTCTAAATGGGACAATTATCTTGCATTTACATCTTGCTTTTGAAATAAAGGAACTGACATCTTTTGGATACTTAAGTCTATTTCTAATTGCTTGGTGAAACAGTTGTCCAAAATAATGATATTGGGGAAAGCACAGACTTAGGTACTGAGAGGGAGGAGGTGCTACAGTTATCTAACCCCTTCAGGAAGAGTGAAAGCAAATATAACTCGATCTTCCTCAAAGTGTTCAGAGGAGAAGGCTTTTAAAAAGAAAAGCATAGTCCTATTCCAGGCTTTCTACAAGTTTTGATACTTTACCATTTCTTACAGGAAAAATCTCAAAGCAGTTGCTAATGCCTCACAAGGTACTTGTCTAGGAAAGATGTTGATTGTTAAGGATATTTGCATTAAGTGAGGGGAAGAGAGAGGAGAAAGAAGGGAAGTGGGGGTGGGTTTTGAGCCATCATCTGAAACAGAGGAGTCTGCTGTTGTCACTGTGCTTGAATGGAAGCTTAAGTTGTTACTGTTATTTGTAATTTCTTTCTAAAATATGCCTAGCACAGATTTAAAAAACAAACACACAAAAACTCCCAACAACCAATGGTCTGTGATATAAAGCTACTGGGCCTGATTATATTGCCTAAACATTATTCCACTTCCAGCAGTAAAACTGGTTAGGGAATTTGTTTTTGAGATTTTAAAACATCTAGGAACTTCACCAAGTAGTTAAAAACAAGGAAAAATTGCTAATGTTAGCGTGTTCTTAATCCTAGAACCTTTTATTTCAAAGTCCATTATTAACCAAATAGAATGATTTAAAGTAAATACAGATTTTTCGTTGTTAACTAAGCGATTAACTTTTCTGACATTATGGTTATTCTAATGGCCAATTCTAAAACTATCACGATAGTTTCAAGTTGTGTCTTCATATATTTGGTGATTCCCGCCCCTCCCCGCCCCCCCCCTTCCCCATACCTTGGTTTTCTACTATCTTAATATTCCTTTTGCAATTACAGAAAGTACTTGCTGTCCTGTGGGGAAGTCATGGAACGTTAAACATAACATCAGTAGAATTTCTTAAATTTTGACCTTGGATTAATTAAACTTTTGGCTAACATGCAATTAACTTTTTATTTTGTAAAAATTCACACACTTTAAGGTACTCTAATCACTCTGGAAATACTTGCTCTTTCTAGCTAACATAGAATTGTTCGGTCACACATGGGGGTTCCGTTCTGCAGAACAAATAGCTTGTTGCAATTCCTAGTTGTGACTTGAGTTTCTCTAGTCCAATGTGAAATTATTGCAGTTGGACTGAGTCACAAGTCAGCAAGCAGATGTTTGTGTGATACCGTGTTAGTATCTGGTAATTAAATTTGTCTTTCTCCTGTACTAATATGTGTCACTCTGGTCTAATCTGAAGACTTGTAATTTGGTATCTTTGGTATTGCTTCCCCCTTCCTTCCCCTCCCATATTTTTATTTCTTCTATTTCCCTTTCTGAACCTGATAGCAAATAAACAAATACGCAATTGATCATGTTCTCACACAATTTCCAAATTATACTGTAGGTTTTGCAACTAGTGAATTCGGGCATTAGCCAGTGCATCGTCAACAAAAAAACCCCATAACTTTCCTAGTTCATTGCTCAAACTAAAACACAAATAAGCATAAATGCTGAGAAGCAACCCCGACTTTAACTTCAATAATGCTTTATTAATATTGTTACTGAAATAAGGACTATTTGCAGAGTACGAGTTTAATTTCCCTTTCCGAACTATTTTATAACCACAGCCACTAAAAAGCAGCTTCATGTACAAAACCAGTATCAATAATCAATAGCAGCTGCCTTTCAGTCCTGATGCAGCAAAGAGCAAGTTAAGGCAGAGCAGTGAACAGTTGCTTTCTCCCCCCACCTGAAGTTTTTTGCGTGGTATTGCTTTGTTTCTTTTAATTGAGAAAACACTATAAAAGGTTGGGCCAAGCATATTTACCTCCTGTATGGCATGTCCACTGTATTTTCCTTCCTACCAAAGCCACCGGCTGTCCCTGAGGCCTTTCCCGGGTACAGGGCGGGATTTCAGCGTGGCATTGCGCTGCAGGGCAGTATCGAACCCGCGGCCCCGGCTCCAGGCCGCGGCTGGAAGCAGCGCCGCCCTGCGGGCTGGGGCCGGGCGGCTACACAGGCCCTGCGCTGCCGTCCCGGCCTGGTTGGGAGCTTCCTTCTCCCTCCGGGCGAGACCTGGCTCTCGACACCGGCCCGCAACAAGCCCGACACCGCAGCCCGACACACGGCGCCGCCTCAGGACGCGGAAGTAGCGCTTCCCACGCAGGCGAACCGGAGCCCCTAAGACACGGGCGGAGTGGGCGGGGCCCCGGCATGCCCCGCCTCCCGCGCGCCCGAGGGCGGGGCGGAGCTGGGCTCTGTCAGCCCTGAGCCGCCGGCCGCCGATTGTCGGCCGCCGATTGTCGGCCGCCGCTCCCTCCCCGCGCGCTCCCTGCGGCCGGTGCCGCCGCGTCCTGCGCCTTTAAGGCAGGGCCGGCCCCACGTCACGCGCGAGGGGAGTGTAAACAGGAAGCGGCCGGCCGGGCGGTGAAGGGGGGTTCGGTGGGGACCGTTCAGCGCCGGTGACTCGAGCCGCCGCCATGAGCCGCGAGCCGCCGGCGGGGGAGGAAGAAGCGTCGGGAGGAGCAGAAGGAGGAGACGGGCGGGCGAGGCCCGCGGAGAGCGGCTGCTACCTGGCGCTGTGCTCGCGGCCCGTGCACTTCGAGAAGGCCAACGCCGTCAACTGCGTCTTCTTCGACGAGGCCAACAAGCAGGTGGGCGCGGCGGCGGCGGCGGCGGCAGCGGGCGCTCCCCGCGGGGGCGGCGGGAGCCCGCGGTACCCGTCCTGACAGGCCGGCCCGCGGGCGCTCCTCGACCCACGGGGTTGTCACAGAATCACAGAGTGTCAGGGATTGGAAGGGACCTCAGAAGATCATCCAGTCCAATCCCCCTGCTGGAGTAGGAACACCTGGATGAGGTTACACAGGAAGGCGTCCAGGCGGGTTTTGAGTATCTCCAGAGAAGGAGACTCCACAACCCCCCTGGGCATCTTGTTCCAGTGTCTGTCACCCTCACTGTGAAGAAGTTTCTTTCTTCACCTCCTGTGTTCCAGTTTGCACCCATTGCCCCTTGTCCTATCGCTGGTTGTCACCGAGAAGAGCCTGGCTCCATCCTCGTGACACTCACCCTTTACATATTTATAAACATTCATGAGGTCGCCCTTCAGTCTTCTCCAAACTAAAGAGACCCAGCTCCCTCAGCCGCCACGTCTGCATCTCGGCCCCCCACCCTCCTCGCTGCCCTCTCCCCCGGGCCGGGTGAGGGCAGAGCGCTGCCCTGTGCCGGTGCCGAGCCCCCGCCGGCCGGGATAAGGGAGCAACTGGGGGCTCCTGGGCACCCTGTCCGGGCTGGAGTGGCGGCTTCGGGCCTGTTGCCTCAGCCCTGTCCCGCTACTGCTCGGCTCACTCTCCGAGCAGAGGGGCCTGGAGGTTCTCATGCCGGGGGCTGGTTTCCTCCCCTTTCCTCGGTTGCTGAGGTGAGGCTGGTTGTTCCCCTTCTGTGGAACTGGCTGTTGTGCGAGGTCATGCTGCTGGTTGCTGGCTCAGAACCCGTCATCTTGCTAGAGATGGTGGCCACTTTTTTTTCTCAAATGCATCAACATAGATTTATTAGGTTGAATTTCACTAGCCTTTGTTTCCACTGCCGTCTTTCTGTAATTCTTCAGAGTCAGCACTCTTTCTTTAGGTTCCAAATGTCCCAACATTACTGACAGACTATGTCACTTCAGTGTGTCACTTCATTTCTCTGATTTTTTCCTTTTTAAATTCTTAAAGTTCAGTATATTCATAAAAATTAATATTTGAAGCTTTACTTGTGGCTCAGACCTGAGTCGATACTTTGCTTTTTGTTTCTTGGCTTTAGTTCTTTTAAGTGTGTTTCACCTTAAATATGTCTGTGGGCTTCTGAGTATTCAACTCAGTATAACTCAGAGATCCACAGTCTCTCATGAGGCTTCTATAGATGTGGATATGTTCTGCTGTCTGATTTCTGTAATCTTTCTGTGATCTCAGCATTCACAGAATTGAAAAATTCAAGCTTTATTACCCATATAAATGTCATGATTTGCCATATGAAGTGTGGACATGATCAGGGGTGTATTTGGAGATGGGCAAGTATTTCTGGGATGTGTTTCATGCTATTGCACTCTGTTCAGAATTAGTGGTGTCCTTTCTCTTTCTAAACCATAATCCTTTACTTAGGTTTTGAGGGCAAGTTGAAATAAGATTACTTAAACATGCCTGTCAGGAGACACTATATCATAGTGTGGATGTGACATAACTACACAGAAACTAGTCATTAAGAGTTCACTTGAAATAAACTTATTTTCAACTAAAGTTGAAATATAATTCTTTGTGGTTTTTTGCTACTCTAAAATTGTTCCATTTCTGGTGTGTCTCTAAACCATTTTTAACTAGTATTTCAATGACAGTTTCCCAGATGAACATCCTTCTGAGAGATCTGTCCTTGCTGTCTTCTCACCTTGCAAAGATTAAGACAGTTTTGCCTTCACTTTCTATCTACATCAATATTAGAAGTAGTTAAACTAAGTATTTGTCATTCTAGTAAGGCTGTGGACTTGTTTGCATTTTATAGTCTTGACACCTGTATTTCTGCACGAGCATGCTGCACCAGTAGCATACCTAATGTAATAAAACAATTTATCTGTTATTCTGAGAGCAGATCTGTGTGTCTAGTGCTTCTGCATGTACAACGAGTACAAATAAGGCATCTGCCTTTCTTTTTCTAAGCCAGTTAAAGTTTGTAAGAGCATAACTTTATTTTAATGTTCCCTTATTCCAGCTCAACAAGCCATGTAGCTCTTGCAGGTTTTATACATATGTGTGTGCAGTTGTGCTAAAGGAATTCTTTAAGTTGTTAGTGCAAGTTGGCTGCAACTTCTCAGGTATAGATAAAACTGCAGATTATTATTAAACTATTCCTACCTAAGAACATGTTCTGACAAGATAATGCTTCTGGATCACTGACTTACGCTGCTTCCCAGTCCATGAGCTGATTTTGTTTTAAACAATGCCCTGATGTCTCAGATGCTTGTGCCAGTACCTGATTAAGAAAATAAGAATCTATTTTTAAAAAAAAAAAAAAAAAAAGGAAAGCTTATACAGACTTTTACTTTTTTAACTTGCCCACTAGTTCAGAATATGCCTACAAGACTGTTGCAGTACCGTTGTAAACCTGTCAACTCCAAAGTCCAATTAAACTTGAAGCTCCAGAGAAAGGAATTGGTTACTTACTGAATCTCATTATGAACTGCCATATCTGTACAAGAACAAAAATGGTGTCTAGTAAAAAAATTAAAGGCGTGGCTTTTAGAAAAGAAAGCATTTTAAGAGGTTATGATTTTTAATAAGCTACATATGTGTTCAATTCACTTTTTTTTTTTTTTTAAATAGGTTTTTGCTGTTCGATCTGGAGGAGCTACAGGAGTTGTTGTTAAAGGTCTGGAGGATAAAAATCCCATTTCCTTCAGGTAAGGCACTGTCATCTTTGTTGTCTTGGTATGGAATTCTGTAGTCTTAAAATTAAGTGGTACTTAATACTGATATACTACAGTTCATGCATAAAACTTACAAGAAGTTGTGATAATATTTTGATTTTTTTCTTAGATAGAATCTCGTAATTAAGATGGCATGCTTTGCCCTCATGAATTTATAATCTTCTGGGGGGGGGAAGTTATTAGGCTGTGGCTTTTTTTTTTTTATTAACAGCAATGCTTTATTAAAACATGCTATGTATGTAGTAGAGTTTGGAGATTCAAACTGGTGATTCCTACAACAGCAATAACTTTTTCAAGGATGCTATTTAGCAAGTTAAACAAAATGAAGTAAACTTAAATGTATAGAGAACTGTAATTTCTGAATTTTATGCCTATGATTCAAGCACAGTGTTTCCTACATTTCTTGCATGATTTCTTGTTTAATCTAAATTGTCTTTTATATCTTCCATTTTTTTTTGTTGAAATATGGGGGTTTTTTTGCAGAATCAGACAACAGTACTTCAAATTAAACTTTGTCTTTAGAAAACTATTTTATATATGTCTCTGTAAAGAGCAATGGCTCTTTGTACTCTGCTGTCCATATATAAGGAAATATTCTTTTGCTCGAAGGTGGATTCAGTCCACATATGGATAAAGCAATTGCAGTTAAAGTGTGTTTACTGTGATCTGTCAGGTATTACACAGGGTCTATCCTGAAAGTTGCTATTTTTATTTGACTTTTTTATTGGACTACCCTTGTCACAAATCCTGAGAGAACACTCAGTGAACTTCAGTAGGTTCCATAATTTTTCTGCCTATCTATTTCTCTCTTTGTCTGGACTTAATAATGCATACTGGAAGTAGTTCTACTTTATTCATGCCAATTGTACTGATGCTTGTTTGGTAAGAATACATTTTTTATTCTTTCAAATGGTGTGAAAATAGCTTTGCTCCTCCTTTGACATCAGAAATTCTTCTAAAGTACGTCTCCTAATGGAGAGGTGAGTGGGCTTGTGTCAATTAGCCGTAGTTCTGGAAGTAAAGGAGCTGATTGCAGGATGTTGGTGAGTGTCACAGAGCTTCAGGCTCACTGAGAACAGAGGTTTGAATAGTCCCAGTCTTCTGATTCCACATCACAGGCCAACAGAGCTGAGCATTTGTAGTAACTTCAGGTGCTAATTTGTGCAGCCTTAGCTATGTTTCTGTAACAGGTGTGTGCAGGACTTCTGAAGAATGAACTGCCTTTATTTTCCAGTCTGAATTTTGAATCCTGTAATTGTCCGGCAACACTAGTGTTATATTCAAAAGCATTTGCATTATGCTTTCACCTCTGTCATTGTCTTTTTGAGGGTGTATTACAGAGTTCTGGAGGAAACTATTTTAGATGATACTTCCGTAACTTCTTTTTTTTCTGTATAGGATGGAAGACAAAGGAGAAGTGAAGTGCATCAAGTTTTCCTTGGGGAACAAGATACTGGCTGTACAGAGAACTTTGAAGAGTGTGGTAAGAAACCTACACCCTGCAGATAAGACAGGGAACTGGAGCTGGAAATCTAGAAATACTGACAGTACCAGAGTAAAAGCCTGAGACAAATGTTCAAGAGGACTGATGGCTAATAACAGCTGTAGTGAAAATTCCACTATCACGCTGAGAGGCTGAACAGGCAGCATTGTTGTCTTGCTAGTGTCATCATTTAAGAAAAATTGGAGGGGAGCCAACTCCTGTAAATAATTCCCTGGCAGGGGTGAAGTGGAATATATTAAGTTTTTCTTCTATATATTTCAACCTAAACAATTTGATAAACTAATATCTATTCTCTTGTGTCTATTTATGTATCTTGTTTGCACTTCATAATTGCTAACATACTCCATGGGCATTTTTGCAGGATTTTTTGAATTTTATTCCAGATAGCCCTCAGCTAGAGTATACACAGGAATGTAAGGTAAGTTAAATGTCCAAAGCTTGTATGCTTAAGTCAAACTCTAATGTTAGTTATGCTGGTGGCCTCTACTCTACAAGAGAACTCATTGAGATACCTTGCGAAACACTAACATGAAGGAAATGAGATATGTAATTACTACTATCTATCTGAATTGAGGTAAACAAACAGGTATTAACAATACCATTAAAAACTTCCTGGTCCAGTCACTTTAATTCTTCCCTAGAAAGGACTGGAAGTGCTGTGGAGGCAACAAAAGTCAAGGTTGTGGAAGGAGAGGAGAGACTGAGTACTAATGATACAAAAACACTGGACCTGTAATGATACGAATGTTAATGTGGAGGTTTTACCCTAATTTCGCTGATCAGTGATAGTAAGATATTACTAGTTTGCAGACTATGTTTGGTATTTTTAAACAACCCTTCTGTTTTTTTGATGATTTTTTTAATGAGAAACAAGTACCATTGTTGTTGTTTGGTACTTTCCAACTAAGATAAATTACATTTTGGGGTAATAGAATGCTAAAGTAAATTGTTAAAAATCTGATTTGCACAGATCCTTTTATTCCTGTAGACTTGAAAGCTGAAGCACTCTCTGCTTTGTTATTCAGGATTGTGTGTTTGAGTAAACCATTCTAGCAAAGCATTAATGGTAGTGTTCTGAGTGAAGTCACTGTAAATACGCCCACTTAGTTCTTGATTTCTGTCCACAGAAGGAACCATCTTTTCATGTCAGGAATGGGTTGAATTGGCAGCATGATTTGGACCAGAAGAACTTGGCTGTATAAATAAAATCTGACTGTGTAATTAACTTGTAAATCTTACACGCTGCCCAAAATCCTACAGTAGTTGTGTTAATACATGGTTTTGTGAGTCTTAACAAAAGTAGCTGATGTATGCTGGGTGGCCAAAAGCGTTAACTCCAGTGTTTGGATAACTGAATTGCCCTTGATCCCACATTCTTCATTTAGTAATATTAGCTTATCTGAGTAGTTAATTTTTTCCAAGTAAAAGAGTGTTTGTTTGTTTGCTTGTTTGTTAAAAGACAAAGAATGCCAATATTTTAGGATTCTGCTGGACAAGCTCTACAGAAATTGTCTTCATCACAGATCAAGGAATTGAATTGTACCAGGTAATACAAATTAGTCCTGTAGAACATGTTTAGAGATTTGAAAATGTAAATTTGTGACAGTATTTTTGAATTCCTTTCTTCTAACTTTCTAATTGAGAAAGTGCACTGCTAAAAAAAAAAAAAAAGAAAGATAAATTCTGCTCTTTTGTTTGTAGATTACGATGATTTTTCTTTGAGAGAAATACATTTTTGGGGCAGAGGGAATTCATTGTTAACACGTTATTTAGCACAGCTAACGAAGGCCCTGTATAAAGGAGTACTGAATTAAGCCTTGATAACTCTAGATTAGTAAATGCTTTTGGCTTGTATGGAAATGAGTATCTAAATCTCATGTGAAATATCACTTAATGCAGAACAAATTGGAATTGGGGAGGATGTGTGCATGCTTAAAATGCAGCAAAGAACTAGTGACATCCTTCTGCAAATTGGCAGCTTGCTCCTGTGTTAGTCTCATTGTCTGAGTTCTTCTGTGTTTGTCTAATTATTTTAGCATATGCATTTAAGAAATCTCGTGAATAAATAGCCCTTTCTGACATTCATGATGAGGGATATTATGAACTTCCTCCAAAGTTGTGCGCTTCCCAATAGTTCTGGTCCTGGAGCTAAGACATGATGTTTCACGTAATTACTCTTACTAGGAACTATTACTAAAGAAAGTAACTGAAAAAGCAACATTTTTTCCCGCTGATTGAGGGGAAAAATACATGTGGCAGGTAAAAGGATCAAATCAAATAAGTATATTTTTGAAGAGAATTATTTAAGCCCTCAAAATGAAGATAATCAACTTAAATGAAGATAATCAATTTATGTGCTATCTTAGTTCTTAAAAGATTAAGGAAGCTGAGGAGTGAAGGCAGCAAAGATCTTGTACTAACTTTTATAAAAACTTGACTAGTTGTGTAAAGCTAGTTGTTTTCTTTGTTATGGACAGAACTTATACCCAGGCCTGGATGAGCGGCAAGGCGCAGCGCCTTTCTGCTCATTAGCATTTGAGGAGAATTCGTTGCACATTTCCTTAGCTACAGTAAATCAGGGACTAAGCTGTAATTGTCAGGTTTCTGATTTTTAATTCTTGCGCTGCAAACGGGCTGATGCTTAACTGTTTCTCACTTAACAGTCCTAGCTACTGTGTAGAACCGTTGATGCTGTGGAATCCTGATGGCACTATAATGCTAATATCCCTTGTTTCCAGGTATTACCAGAGAAACGAAGTTTAAAACTTCTGAAGAATCAGAGTATTAATGTCAACTGGTACATGTATTGTCCAGAGAGCTCTGTTATTCTACTGTCGACCACTGTTCTTGGTAACGTCCTGCAGCCTTTCTATTTCAAGGTAAAGAGATGTGTCCCACACTTGTCATTTTGTGTGCTTCTGTTTTTTTAGGCTGCTTCTTTGTTCAAATATTCTATTGCTTTTCCTGGATTTCTTCCAAGAGGTGCATGTGTTCACATCCTTATACAACAATAAGCAAAACACAAAGCAAGAATATATAACACAGTTCCTAGGTGATGGCTTAAAATTAAGTAATTTGCTCTTTCTTATGTCTTCTTTGGAAAGAGGTGTGTCCAGTTGGACAGTTGATGTTGAGAAAGGAGAAAAAAATTGGTGACACAGTCTTTGACAGCTTAAATATCTTTCAAGAGATTTTTTTTTTTCCCTTAGATATTATTTAATTTTATTATGGGCATTTGCACTCTGTAGTGTGGCAATTCACTTGTGGTTATAACAACCACCTTCCAAATGTGAGTGAATGAATTTGAAAGAAAGAAAAAATGTAGAGCTTAAACAGCTGTTGTCCCAAACATGAGACGGCTTTTTTATAGTATTTATTTCTCATAATGTTCTTCCCTGTGGATAACACTTAAGGTTACTGGGAAATTATGTTCTCTTAGGTGGTGAGGTGGGACTTACTAGACTCTCACAGCTTTATTTTTAAGGACCTGGGTTATACTTCCCCCTCCTTAACATTTTGCGTCAATTTGTAGCTTGAAGCTAAATATTTTTATTTTGTGTTCAGAAAGTAATCTTTAAAGATTTAATGAAAAGGGTACTGTACTAAAATAATCTTTGACAACAGAGCTCTAGCAAAGGGCAGACTTCTGTAGTGTTTACACTTCACACTCAAGAATGAGTTAATGAGAATGGGAAGTGAATTGCAGAAGAAGTTTCGGAAACTCTGAAAACTTGCTTAAATATAAATTCTTTAGGAAAAGAGGAAGAGGAGAGAGGAAACCTTGGGTGGGAGCAGGAATATGCTGAGTGTAATGCAGATTCTGGAGTTAGCAGGAACGAAAGGAGACTGTGACTGACAGGAGGTACTGATATCTTCCCCTTCCCAGTAAGCACTTATTTAAAAGTTGGAGCATATGTTTTGATAAAGGAGGTTAAGAGAACTGCTGTTTGAGACCAACTGTAAATGGGATCTGCATAAAAATTCATCTTGACTTAATTAAAATGGAAATGTTTTTCTAGCTGAAGCTGATGTTATAAAATCAAGATGATAAAGCTACTAAAATTAGAATACTGGAAGGATGTGTTTAGGATCACTGTAGGATAAAAGTGTCAAACCCTTTTTTTCTTTTCAGCTATCACCATCCTTCACCTCATGGGGGTGCTATTGATGCAGCCTTTGGTTAAAGGTTACTTGAGACCTTTCAAGCCTTAACAATGAATTTCTTTGCATTTTTTTCTGTTTAACAGAGTGGAACAATGTCAAAACTATCAAAATTTGAAATTGAGTTACCGGCAGCACCCAAATCCTCCAAGCTCAGCCTTTCTGAAAGAGACATTGCTGTGGCTACAATGTATGTATCTAACCGGTCAAGCCTTTCATGGAGCAGTGTGACAGTTTTGGGGATACTGAGAAAAGACAAGAACATTACCATGGTTGTGCTTGTTTCTTGTGTTAGCAGTACTACTGCTTTAAAGTGTTCCAGTTACTGCCTTGAACAAAACATCTCAACAACTCTCTTGGGGCAAGGTGGGGAGGGGAGGCTGACTGAGAAGTCTCACATGAAATTGTTCTTGATTAGTACAGAAATTTTGAGAATGCTTCAGTTTTGAACTGAAGCGTTGGTAAAGCTCTTAGATGCCTAACTTGCATGAGTAGGCATTGTGATTTATCAAGTGCTGTTTTAGTCTTTCACTTTTAATTAATTGATCACTTAGGTAATTCCACATCTGTTCTTTTAGGATTGAATGTATGGCTCTAACAGACTGGTAGAGCTCTTACTTGAAACTAATGCTTTAATCCTGTTGTCTCATTAGATATGGGCAGCTTTATGTTCTCTATTTGAGGCATCACTCAAGGACGTCCAATAGTACAGGAGCAGAAGTGGTCCTCTATCACTTACCAAGGTAAGAGCAAAATGAAGATTAGTGGCAATTCACATGTGTGTAAGAGACATCTGCTTTTCTAGTTTAAACAGGCTTACTGACCTGTTCTTCTCATCTCTGTTTCCATAGAGAGGGGTCTTGTAGGAAGACACATATTTTAAAGCTGAACAGAACTGGAAAGTTTGCACTGAATGTTGTGGATAACTTGGTGGTAGTCCATCATCAGGACACTGAGGTGTGGTTTATTTATATTATGTTGTATTTTAACTTCTAAAAGTTAGGGCAGATTTTAATAATGATGGCTGTTAGCTTTAGAAAGTATTTTTGCATGTGCTTAGCTTTTCCAAAAGCCAGAGTATTTGCAGGAATAAACCCATGAAGGTGTAAGAGATACAGACTTATCCTTTTAGCTTGTTGGGCTAACATTTTAGCAGGGTTTTTGCCACTGCCTGTTTTTTCTTGTTACTTTCCTATGATACTCTGATGCTGCACTGTATAGACTTTTAAGACATTATATTAAGAGGTAGAATTAAATTGGATACCAAGTTATTGAAGGCCCTGTTCTGCAAGAACTTCTATGAATACAAGTGATCTTATGCATGTAGTAGCACAGGTAAAACTTGCTAGTTTGTAGTCTCAATAGCAAAGCCTGATTAGTGGTAAGGCTCAAATGGTATTTTGCTCTTAACTTGTGGAAAGGCTTTGGCTTCTTGGATTTTGTCTTGGACAACTTCAAGAACCAGAGCACATTATCTCATTTGGGTGGTTAGTTCATGTTTCAGCTATAATGTATGTTAATTCTACACTTGAACATTTAATCCAGAGCACTTATTCTCCAGCATTTTGGTCAGGCTATAGACATGACTGTGTAAATACAGAAAACAAAATCAGATCAAATAGGGTAATAATTGAATAATTGAAGTAATGTTTCATTAGCGTTGGAAGTGAAACTAATTTCAGTTGTGCAAGGATAAGAATGTTGTCCATACTTGGAATAGTAGAGTGAAAAGTAGTCTGAATACATGTAAATGTGTGGTAATTCACATTTGTGAATCCTAATTTCCTCTTCTCAATTGCAGACTTCAGTTATATTTGATATCAAGCTAAAAGGAGAATTTGATGGATCTACTACAATCCATCAGTTTGTACTTCCACCTCGATCAATACAACCCTATCAAATACCTGTAGCAGGTAAAACTACTATATAATATATTCTAACACTGTTATCATCTAAATATAACAGTTGGCATACAAGAGTGTGCTTCAATTTTTAGGGTGCTGGTTACTAACATTTCTATTAGACATACTTAGGAGAGGGTGAGAAAGAAGGTAATAAGGTATTGAGTGTAAATTTGTGTTCCAAACTTGCACCTACTACAGAAAAGTAAGAGTTGCTGTTTAATATGCATACTTCCCCTAGTACTTTGCTTTTACACTTCAAAGTTGTTTGGTTGGTTTGTGGTATGTGTGGTGTTATGTTTTGTTATTTTTTTCCCCAGCTATAAAAGCACTCCATGCTTTTCTGGCTTAAATCGTGGCTACATAGCCATTCCTAAATAACATAAAGAGGCTGAAAGATATTCTAAGCTCGAATCAAGTTTAGAAGCAGTTTAGAAGCAACTCTCAGATCAATATTAGGACTTTACCACTTAGATTCTTCATGGGTTGTCTTTCTGTTTTCATGTCCTAGAAGTGTAGCAGATAATTACCCTCAAGCTGGAAGGAGCTAGAAATAGTCTGAGCGTAGTTCCAGTAACATATGGCAAAGCCGTGTGGTTCTGTTTACAGAAGATAAAGATGCTTCTATAGGAACAATTGCACTATAAAACCTCTCTAACACCTGAATTGTGAAGTCACTAATAGCAAGTATATCTAATAAATCTGCAGGTGGAGGTTTGTATAAAACAAAGAAAGTACAAACCAGTCTTGCTCTTTTTTTAAAACTAATGTGATTACATATAAATACAGCACATTGAATCTATGCAGAATTATAGTACTAGAAATGGAATACTTCTGCATGCATGGTTTAGCTTAGCTGAAAAACAAGAGTCAGGTGTTGAAGAATTTGTTTGTCTTCCCAGTGTCAGATTTTCTCCGTAGATTATCTGTCTCCACAAATGGATGTATCTTTTCTGCCTGTGTGCTTTAACATGACTGTTAGACATTACAATCTATACTTGCCTTTTCAGTGTAAGATTGTAGTTTGTATTTTGTTCATGTAGGAGAGCTGCAAGACTAGTACTGTTCTTCACATGATGTTAATTTTTCTGCAGGTCCAGCCTCTGTGACAAGTCCATCTCCTGTTCCATGTAAACTCTGTATCCTTTCAATACTTCAGAAGTGTAAGACTCTTGCTAAAGCCTCATTCTATGTACCAAGCATAGAAGCAGCTGGCATTTCTTACCTTGACCCATTAAGTCCAGCTTTAGCTGATTACGCTTATTTACTTTGAGACAAAAGAGCATGCTTCCCAAAAGACTGTAATGCTTTCATCAAGCTGGAAATCTAGTATAATGCAATACCACATTTCTTGGTCATTTGAGATGCACATAGGAAAGGACTGAAGAGGTACACCATGGAATTGAAGTTATATTTCCAAGAATATGGTTAAAGACCTTTTACAAGAAAAGGTGACAGTAAATTTAAGTGACACTAATGGGATCTGCTTCAGTACAGTAATGAGAATATAGTAACAGTTTAGAATCAATGTTAACTATGGATATTAGAACTTTAACATTTAGATTCTTCTTCTTGGATTGTCTTTCAACCTGATATAATCATCAGTGCAAGTGAAGGTAAGTGGCAAGCTGCTTGACTCCACGATGCAGCCTTTTTTACTTAATGAAGCAGAAAATTTAAAGGTTCACAGCTTGCAGAAGTTCTGCTGAGCAAGTTTACTTATGCTGAGTAAACTCTATATAAGCCATTTCTAAACAAGTTCTCTAAGAGGCAATATACCAAATAATTCAGTAAGCTAAGGCAAGTCTATTCCCTAACAATACTTAGTGTCAAAAGGGGGCTAGTTTCTACCCACAGTGCACAAAGCAGCTTAAAAATCAATGACTAAGCAGATGTACCTAGTAAGATGACTACTCTCAGTAGTGATAACTGAGTATGACCATATTTTTACTATGACTTTTCTGGGGTAATGCTGCTCTAAAACATAGATGAAGGCAAATAAATCATAATAGAGATGTAAAATGAAAAAGTTGGATGCCTAGGCTATACTGTGTAAGGAAATTCACTTCTGTTTTATTCCTTCAAATCAAGGTTACCTCTGGAGTCTTCAAGTGAAACTTGAACCTGTAGTTAACCTCTTGCTAGATAAAGGAAAACTAATGGATTTCCTTCTCCAAAGGAAAGAATGCAAAATGGTTATCCTATCTGTATGTTCTCAAAGTAAGTTCACATGTTTTATCTGTATCTTGAAAGTACAACACTGCTTTTTCATAAGTTAGCTGGGCTGTTCTTAGATTTGAGATCACCTCTGAAACCACCTTGGTCCTGTAAGATGTCATTTACCTAGACTACCCTCAGTCACCATTCTTAAAGGAATTATGTAACCACATGAAAGAATTAAATCCCTTCTCCCCCACTCCTTTAGTTAAGTAAATCTGACCTGACTGAAAGTGTTTATTTAGAATAAAGCTTAAAGGTCACCTTTTGAAAAAGGCAACATTAAGCTCCTGGTTATTTTTTCTTTTTATCTTTTCAGTGCTTAGTGAGCCAGAAAGGGGATCACTGTCTGTGATTGCAACTGTTTTTGACAAACTGAATCATGAATATAAGAAGTACCTGGAAGCTGAGCAAAGCTATACAATGGTAAACCATGTTAGATACAGCAGCTTACAAAGATAGGCCAATGCTATTTGCATTTCAGGTTGCATCACAGTGAAGGCAAAATATCTGCTCTTCCCTGTTTAGAGAATTCAGGCCTAACCCAAGGTCCTGTATGCCTCAGGCTCCCAGCAGAAGGTCCACTATACAAGGTACACCAAGACCCTCCCTCAGTGCTCTGCTGTGGCAGATGCTGCATAGCTCATCTCCAGCATGACAAGTAACATACTGCAGTGCTTGAAAGCAGGAAGAGGGTAGAAGCTTAAAGAGCAACTTGGAACCCATAACTATCAAAATAATTTCCAAACCACTGATTTCATGGCACACTGTACCACTGCACAATAGATGAAGCCCTTAATTCTGCTAAAACACATAGTGCAGCCACATGCTAAAAATCCTTCTAAAGCAGCATGCCTGTGTCAGCATAGTAAGATTGATTCATCTCCTGGCTTTAAGACTTAGAATAGGAGCTTCATTTTATATAACTTGTAAAAGCAGTTTTAATGTGAAAGCCCACACTGAATAGAATGCATCTAGTATTACCTGACCACAGATGTGAATTTGCTCAGTAACAAAATATGTTTATAATTATGTTCCCCAGGGAAAAAACAGTCAGACTAAAACTGTACTACACCACTAGTTTTCTTTTAAAAAGGCTTTCTTCTTCTAGGTGGTAGAAGCAGGCCTCAGTAGAAGTAATCCACTCCTGAAACGTCCAGTCCGCACTCAAGCAGTCATTGACCAGTCTGACATGTACACACATGTTTTATCTGTATTTACAGAGAAGAAGGTAAGTTAAGTGCTAGCAAACTTGACTACTTAAAATAGCCTGGGGAAGGGTTTATTATCAGGATTAGGGTATTTTGATGTCCATTCTTAAGGGGTTGTCATTAACAGGGGAAGCTGTGCAAGTTCCACCTAACACTTGTTTCTTGTCCAGGAAGCACCTCATAAGTTCACTATAGCAGTCTTGATGGAGTACATTCGCTCTCTTAACCAGTTCCAGATTGCAGTTCAGGTAAAGCACTTGCATACATGAAATACAAAGTACATCACCTCCATGAAATTACACAGTTTCAAACCAGTCTCAGTCATGTGTTTAAGTCCTATACAACACTACCTTCTAGACTGTAAAGACTGGTGTTGAGACCTACCTTTGATGGTCTTCTTCCTGCATTCACAGCACTACTTGTATGAGCTGGTCATCAAAACCCTTGTTCAACACAACTTGTTCTACATGCTCCATCAGTTTCTGCAGTATCATGTGCTCAGTGACTCCAAGCCTTTGGTATGTAAGACAAGGTGCTTCAATAAGCTAGTGATGGAGGTGGGAAGTCTTCAGAAGTTCAAGGTTATTTCTTACTTTTGCCCTAGGCTTGTCTGTTACTGTCCCTGGAAAGCATTTACCCTCCTGCACATCAGCTCTCTCTGGACATGCTAAAAGTAAGCATTTCAGACTATAGTAACTCCATGTCGCATGTGGGTTAGACTTGCCAAACAGCTTACCTGACCAAGCTTGAAGGGACTAACTGGCATCTTAATAATTTGTTAGAAGTCTTACAGCTGTGATTGACTTCACAGAGACTTTCTACAGCAAATGATGAAATAGTGGAAGTTCTGTTGTCCAAACACCAAGTTTTGGCTGCCTTGAGATTCATCAGGGGCATTGGAGGACACGACAGCATTTCAGCCCGCAAATTCCTTGATGCAGCAAAACAGGCAGAAGATGACATGCTTTTCTATACGATATTCAGATTCTTTGAACAAAGAAATCAACGGTTACGAGGAAACCCTAGTTTCACACCAGGTAAGCAACAAGCAGACCAAGATACACATAGTGCAAGCAGAATTGAGACTTGTAATACAGAAGTGAAACAAGATAAAACCCTTGGTGCATTTTAGTCTTAGTTTAGGCTTAGTTTTAGGCATAGTTCCAAATTTGTCTTACTTCTTTGTATACTGCACCCAGGAGTAAAGAGACTAAGCCAAAGAAGAACTTGCAGAATAAGCTAACCTGTTTGGCTTGCAGTTGCTTGCACTGCTTAGTTTAGCAAAGCCATTATCTCTAATTAGTGCTGTCTCCTAAAGCCAGGAACTGGATCAAGAAACCTTTTAGTTCAGCTGTCTTTCCACAGATTATAAAAATTCAAGGCCTGTTTTACACTACAGTTCCTTTCATTCTAAAAGAAAAAATAATAAATAAATTGAACTGCTTGTACCAACAGCATGTTCTTAATCACCAGATAGCCTATAGGCACAGAATGCCACTCCAACATCTCACATCTTGACAGTAAAGAACTCTCATGGATATAAATCCACTGGTTAGATACAGGAACTATATCAGACATCTGTTCCATTACAAGAACACTTGTCAAAGGACTAGAGACACTTCAGTATTCCCTTGCTTTAAAATTGTTCAACTCCTTTACTCAAAAGCATTAAGTAATTAGTACTTTAAACTGAGGTTAGCGAAACTGCAGTGTTGCTTCTCAGTTTGAGTTTTAAAGTTAACATAACTTATTTTGCACCCTCCCCTTTAGGTGAGCACTGTGAAGAACATGTCACTTTCTTCAAACAAGTTTTTGGAGAAGAAGCTCTTATGAAGCCCACAACATTCTGAAAGACACTTCCACTGAAATGTATAAACTTAATTTATTGCATTTAAGTAGATTTTTGAACTACAAAATTGCTATTTTATAATAAAGTATATACAAGACATTTTGGCAAAGAGTACTAAAAATATTACAACTTGTGTTGGCTTCCCCCTAAAAATAGAGACAAAAATTGCATTGACTTGCATTTAAAATGAGTGTCAGTGGTTTAGCAGTCCGTTCTCCTACACATCACCTCAGTTTCATTGACAAAAAAAAGCTATTCAACTTGCAATACAGCTGGTTTAGGTTTCTAGAAAAAAAATGCAACCTCTTGAAAACAGAAGTGTTTCAGTAAACTTGTTAACACATCTAAGTTTTAGTAATACTGTTATGTGAGCCACACCTAGCATTTCCTGAGTTTAAAGCTACGTCCAAAGCTGCAGCTGGTATCTTCTAGTTGAATCTGTGCAGGAGTCAAGTCAGTGATGGTTACAGTGTGATGTCATAAAACATTGCTGCACTTTGGTTCTTAAGAGAACTGGGCCTAAGCCAGAGTTCATTGAGTCCACTGAACACTGTTAAAAACTAGAAGAAGAGGAGTCGCTCCCGTTCTGTACCTCTGGTCCTCTCTTGTGTAGCACGAGTTTTAGCTTTATTTACTGATGGGCCTGAGTGAGAGAAAACAGTTATGCCAAAGTCTCAACATTACAGCAGATCAGTCAGTCATCAAGAAGCACATACAAGGCTAGTTCCAGCTTTATGTTAATGCTACTTCAGAAACGTGCTTCTGCTCAGCTGTTAATAGCTGTCAGCAGCAGCAGGTAAATCCCCAGTCTTAACCTCCTTAAGTAAGGCTTAAAGTCTGCTTTTAAGAACTACACCATAGGCATGAATTCCCAAATTCAAGAGGACAGTGTTTGGACCATCCTCACTAAAAAGTGAGATCACTCCTCCAAATGCAGGAACATTGTCCTACAGCATGTTTGTTGCTTCCACCCGGCATCCTGTCCCCAGGTTAAGAGACATTATCATGCTGCTTCCTTGCAGAGCAGCACCGTGCAATCACACAAGGCCAGCTGCGGTTGCTTCAGTTCAGTGAGCTTCCCCTGCCACCAGCCAACCCTTGCTTTCCAACAGACCCACTACTTGAACAAAGGCACGTTCAAGTGCTGCTTTTTATCTCTGTAATCTTCTCCATTTAATGGAGAGAAAGTGTCCTCAGGTTGCTAGCTATTGCCATTTGAAGTGTTTTAGAGCAGATTGTCACATCTTACCTATGTAACTAAGCAGAACTGGAAGAAATATTAGTCCATGTGTTGCTCCCAGCAGAACCATAGCTAGATACATCCTGAAGTAGAATATCTTGAAGATCTCAGATTTGGAAAAAGCCAGTACTACAATTCCTCCAAATTTGGTCAGTGTGATACCACTGAAAACCTGTCAGTTAAAAAAAAAGTATTTTAAAGTTATAAGTAGGGCTTTATGTAATCCATTTGCTTTAAGTATTTAACATTTGCTATAATCCTTACATAATTTGAGGCTCCTATGTACAGCATACTTCCTTGACTGTTAGTCCTTTGAACCAAATCCAAGGACTACTTGGGAGAAGAATTCAACTTCTTGTCCCCACTAGAACCCGACACCACAGGACAGGCTCAGTATGATTAAAAAGTCACTCTAATCTGTACAGCCACCTAATGTTTACTTCAGGCAGATAAAGATAAAAACTACTACTGAAGTAACTCATATTGCAGTGAAGTGCCTTACCTGGGTACGGTACATGCACCACCAGTGCAGTCTATTCCAACCCCATCCAGGTCACTTATCTTAGTCTAAGTGACATGACAGTACCACCTAAACACTGCACCCTGCTTGCATTCCCAAAGTTCCAATTGCATCCCTTTTTCAGAAGAATCTTTCTTAGTCACCTCTGAGTATGTGCAAGAGAGAAGCACTTCAACAGGACAATTCAAAATCAATCCAAACTACTAGTTCAGCTAAGGCTTTTAGCTCTGTTCTCTAGAATTAGGTAGTAGTATTATCAGACTAAAAATTGAGTCTTGAACATCTCTATTACTGGTAGGAGCCTAGGTTGACCTTTAAGAATTTTAAGTACTCTGAAAAGAAAATGCAAAGCCATCCTCACAACTTCAGGATATCAACATAGTCTAAAGTTGTAACTTAGCTACCCATTTCCACCCTCCCCCCAGTACAGTGGATACTTGCCGAACTGCCCATGTGAGACAGAGCTTCTTCTGCACGCTCTACTCTACTGCCCTTAGTACTAACAGTGAACGCTCTTGTCACATGACTGCAGAATTCCACAGCAATACCACAACTCTAGAGTGAAAAGAAACATACGTGAAAATACCATTTAAATGAGCACTTTGATGGTAAGGTCTCAGACCTCTAGACAGGCGAGAAAGGTTCTAGCAGGGTTAGAATGTCATTGAAAGTTACAGTATTACTTGGTTATTAGAGGTGGTAGCAGGTGCTGTCTGGCATTTTACCACCAGTTATTACTAATGGACAACTAATCTGATTAAACGGGAATCAGAACATGAAATCATTTTGGAGAACAAAAGTTTGTTGGTGTTGAAAAAAGCTGACTTCAATACAGTGCCCTGCAGTGAACACTGAGCACTAAGATCAGTTTACAGATATTAGCTGCAATAACATTGCTGTAGGATTACATTGAATATACATGCTGATTTGATACCATAAGAGTTCAGCTATTTAAATAGCCATTTACAACACTGAATTAACAGTTGGGAAATCTCATCTTATCTAGACTTACCTAGCAGGTGACTTACATGAACATATGCCTGGTTGTAACATGGGGCAATAGTTTACTATCTCATAACTGTGTCAGATCTGTCAAATATCTCCAGAGAAAGGTAAACCAGAGCTTCAGCACTCAGCAATTAGTTACCAAGTTCTGGAGCATTTTACCAAGGCACTCTCTGCCCAAGTGGTTTCACCCATTTATGCAAGAACCAGGCTGGTGCTAGCACACAGATCTACTCCGCAGAATGTGAACACAGCAGAAGCCTTAACACTAACCTATGTATCCTTACCTTAGGCATCAACAATCTCTGATGTGCAACAGCACCTGGTCTATATAGCAGCAATACAACTGTTGCTGCAGAACAGAAGAGACCACCACTAGACACAGCAACTGAACTGTCAGCTATGCAGCATCTTATCAGTACTAGGACTAGTCATCAGAATAAACCTGTTTTCTACCCACCATCTAGATGTATTAAGATAGTTCCACTACTGTTCAAATGCCTGTCAAAGTTTAGTAGAAAATACTACTCAGCATCAGGAATATAAATATAAGATACACAGAACTGCTCAAGACTTGGAAAGAGAAACAGAGGGATGCCTTGTTAACTTACCATGACAAGATTCACTAATGAAACCGCATTCAAGCTGATGCCCCAGAGCCACATCACTCCAAACATGTTGACAATTATCATAGCAATAGTTATTGAAACTATGACAGCAGCCCATACTTCAAAACCAAGCAGCACCATTGTCACCAAAAATATCGATCCCAAGGAGATGCAGAGGTTAAAGATGGCATCATGCACAATTGTCAAGTATTGCTCATAGAAAACATAAAACACACTGTGGAAAGAAGAGAAGTTGCATTTAGCTATCTTCCTTGTTATATGCCAAAATCAGATTAGCTTCTGTGCCAAGGATAAAGTAGTTCCCTCCTTACAGAAGTCAGCAACAGGAACTGGCTTCCTACCATCAGTGGAACACCTCCTACAGGACACTGGCTGTTATACAATCTTTATTTGAAGAGTTAATGAAGAGCTGCTGTATCTGGAAGCCAGGGTAACTCTCACACCTCTGTACATGCAGCTACAGTAGTTGCCAGAATGTAGTTCCTCAGATCACTTGTGGTACCTGCAGGAACTACTGCAGAGGGTCTGAACTGATTTGTTATGCAGTGAGATCATAAGAATGAACAGAATTCTTTGAAGCTAAGAGATCAGTGTTTCAGCTGTACAGATATAAATTCCAAATCAATTTCATTGTGGTACTCTTATAGAGTCTTCAGTATGTTAATAATGCAACCATTAGACAGGTACTACCCATCACTGCTGCCTTCAGTTTAGGTTTAAATAACTTAAATCTGAGGTCAATACATTCACATTATAGCTTGCAACAACCCAGGTCAACATATCTGCTTAAGTAACAACTCTTAAACCCTACTATGAAAGCCAGGAAGCGCCCAAGCTGAAGCCAGAGCCACCTTTGTACTGAAGGACAGGTTTCTTGATTTTAGCTAGCTAACATCCACAATAAAGAGAATTTAGTTCTGTGGATATAAGTTGTGCTTTTGTGGTTTTACTAGAAATTCTAGAGTCGCTATATTATATCGTGTTAGACAAAACTCAAGACTCAAGTCTCTAGATCTTATTAAGCAGTACCTTTTCTCAGTTCCTCAAGCTGAATATTTGTCACTAAGGCAAGAAACATCTAAGCATACCTGTAAGGAAACACTCTGTAGTTCTTCTCTTTGATGCCCATGGCTTCAGTAATGTTATCTGCTATGGCCCGAGCTTTCTTCATGGCATCAATAAAATCAGACGATGTTTTCAGTACAGTATGGTAAGTCATAAAATAAGTAGCTCCAACATCAGATTTGTTGTTTATAAAGTCGACAGCAGAGTTATATGCAGCATGACCTCTATATGAACATAATAACATTTTTATGTCAATATCAGCACCATTCAAATTTATTAGCTTTTATAACTCCATCTTGTTTCTAACGGTTTCCAAAACTGCTAAAAGCTTGAGAGCACAACACATTTCAAGACTTCACAAGATATACTGGAACAGACTGACTATTAAAGTTGTTTCTCTTTGTACAGAGGAAAGCTGCTGTTCCATTTGGTTGATGATGCATTTGTTTTCCAAGTTTTGTTTCAGAAAATACTATAGAACAGGTGACATGTCAGTGTTTGTATGACTTTAAGAAGGACATTAGATTTCCAGCATTGCAGACATAAACAAGTCATGCTTCCAGAGCAAGCATCTTTGACACGCTGGTCTAAACAAGATGTACAGAATATGGCACTTACCCTTTGCCACATTTAGGATTAGGGTTGTCTGATAGGAACATTGGCAAAAATGTCATGAAGTCTTTGCCCTGTGGTCTCTGCTTGCCTTCTTGAGTCAGTGGTCGACAACGAGTGCAGGATGGATCAGTGACTGAAAAAATACAGGAAGGTCAGTTAGAGGAGCAAGTATTCTTTGTTGTAACACTAGGAACTTGTGACTTGCAACACTACAGGATTTAATTTCATAAAAAGCATTTTCACTGATGAAATAACTGATCAGCTCTGAAATTCATATAAAATTTGTAGTCCTTTTATTTATTACTACTAAGGCAAGGGCAACCAGAGAACTCAGTTACTTGTGTAGTATCTACATTAGACCAGATAAGAACTACACCAAACTGAAGGATCTGAACAAAAAAAGAGCACTAATTTTGTGTGCTCTAATGAAACCAGCAGAAGGATCAACATTTTTATAATATGTTATTTTTGTAATAGTCATTAGACTGGCTGTCTAGGTTGACCGTCTTTAAACTTTCTACTGGAATGTTGCAGGTTAAGTTCAATCAAACAGCAATTCAAATAAGTCAGAGGGCAACTCAAGAGGTGCCAGCTCACTCTAAGGAAAGCTGTTCACCTGACTCATACCATGATAAATTGTTTTGTCTACGCAACTCATAAACCAAGATAATCCCCTAGCAACAAGATGGATGTCAATACCTGATGCATTGCAAAACTGTCCAGTGGTATTGTAGACTCTGCAACAGGACGACTGTGGCTTCACCCAGTCAAAGTAGTCATCAATCCAGGATGATGGGGCATAGCCTATCCTTGTGCTAATAAAATAACACAACCATCATCAGTAATTTTGTGTTTTGTTCCAGAACACATCCCTTGATCTCTCCAGTTCTGACTTACTCCATGGCCACTCATTCTGGTCAAAGCTAGTTAGCTCCCTCCATAGTCCCCCTGCTCCAGTACACCAACCAAAACCCAGTCTTGCTTGTAATACCACAACCAGAAAACAGCAGGAGCTTCTCCCCTGCATTTGAGTTCCACTGCCAAGCTCAGTTTTCCATCCCCTGTCCACTCTATGCCCCATCCTGTTCCACATATTGTTGCCTCAGTTAATAAGCAAGGTACCTCCTTCACTTAGGCTGAAATAAAAACACTGAACTGCACTCAAAGGAATGGGGAAAATACTTCCTTCAGTTGTTAGCTACTGAACTCCAGATACAATTCCTGCTTAGCCTTGCTAGACTAGTTTATCCACCAAGCTTAGAAGCTGAGCATGCAAGTCATTTTCCAGAAGAGCTTAACCATACTGAAAGGTCTTTGCAAGTTTTTCTTCCTACCATTCCCAGGTTCCTTGAATGATCAAGCCCCTTTTCCAAACTCAAGTACATCAATATAACCCACAAGTCCATATGGTTTTATCCTCATTCTAGGAGACTGCCACAGCTTCTTCCCTTCCCCAATCACAGTATAAAGCAAAGTGACAGCTGTACAAGCAACAGCTGAGCCTGAACTAAATTAAAGGACACACTGGCCAGCTACATCTCTTCCACATGACTATGCAGAGAAAAGCATGAAAGACTTACTAGCTACCAATTTCTGCAGCATTGAAGACTTGCTGGACAAGTGAATCATTATTACATCCCATTCCACCACACACCATGTTCTGTCCTTCCAAAGAGGTGTAGTTATGCCCTTCTTCTAGGACAAAGTAGACAGGAGGACCTGCATGCAGGTACTTGTTGAGCTGGCTCAAGTAATCCATTACATAGGAGTCCTTAAAGGGAAAAGTTTTTAGTTACTATGACATAATGTTGAAGTAGCACAATAAGATATCAAATCTCTTTAGCCACAAGTTGCTGAAGAGCAACATGATATTAAGACTTACATCTGGCATTGAGAGAAACTGATCCAGTCCAATCTCTACATTGTGTATAACTGCTATACTGAATGACAGAACACCCACAAACACTGCTATCTGCAAAAAAGCAAATTCACAAAAGTGAAAACTGCATGGAAACAAGCAGCAACAATTTATTAAGTTAATAACAACCATGCAAAGAACTCTAGCTTACGTATGGTACCCCAAATTAGTAAACTAGTTGCAGGAAAACCTAGGGACTCAGAGTTCCCTTCAGAGCCATAAAGTGAAATTTATACTTAAAAGGCAGGAGTGAAAGATATGCCAAACACCTTCTGTAAATAAGAACAGTAACCTCAAACTGAATCACAGATTCAGCAACAACACTAGATTAATGCCGTGTAGGAGCCAACATGTGATATTTGGCATATGCCTAAAGTCATCTGACTGTCAGTAATGCAACTCTTAAATCTGGGCCTTGGACAATCCAAGGTCAAGCCTCTTGTTTACTAGAAATATTCTTGCAGCTACAAAAGTTTATTCCAATACTAAGGCTGAAAGCAAAAAATCCCAGAAGCTTCATTTGTTTCATTGTGCTGAAGATTCTTCTGCAGTATGTGACCTTCAGGCTCACTACACTTTTGCTCAAGTTTAGATGACTGCTTACTGTAAGCAGAGTGTACATACTACTATTGGTCTCATCCAGTCCTTCAGCAGATATGGAGAATAAAGATTTTTGAAGAAAAGAA
Source organism: Nesoenas mayeri (assembly GCF_963082525.1). NCBI lineage: Eukaryota > Metazoa > Chordata > Aves > Columbiformes > Columbidae > Nesoenas > Nesoenas mayeri. The sequence continues at coordinate 50,268,437 of NC_137543.1, read as the reverse complement.
ATAAGATGCTCTCAGAACGCTGGACTCCACTCATTTCTTCATCGCTTTTGATGCAACACAGAATATCCAGTCTATTACTCTGAAAATTAAGTGCCAGATTTAGTACAGTTCTGCAGAAGATGCCATCTGTATTACACTGCAGTTACAGGTGCATTTATACTCACCTCTTGACGCTTGATATCCAAGCCCAGGAGACTTACAAAGCAAGTGACTTGAAGAATAAAGTCTATGAGCACAGCCATTCCAGCAAAAAGAGAGAATGTGCGAACCGCTGGCATCGTAGACAGTGTCCCTGAAGGAAGCGACTCAGTTTGTTAAACAAGCAAGTTCCCTGCTCTCAGAAACACATGAGCATTTTCTAGACAGATATCCAATTTAAACATTAGCAGGACAAAGCCATTCTCTTCAGAGTAAAAACAGCTGATATGAGCCTGGCTATAGCTGCTGTTTTTGACCTGTTTGACAGCATTTAAACTGTGCAAAGAGGTGAGCAGCTTTGAGACATTTCTGAGTTCTAAAGTCACTAGTCTTAGTACAGGCTGCATAAGAGCGTAGTTAAGGAGTGCTGTCATGCATGATCTTGCTTCAACATTGAGCCACTCAATGCAAATTGAACAAATGGTAAATTACACTCTAAATAAAAAAGTTCATTGTGAAAGAAGGCAAATTTATACCTGAAGGGTACCAACAAAAGATATGCTTCTGACATATACTGTAAGAGTGAATCTCAAACAATCTGTCATGGGACATTTTTCTAAGCAGTAGCAAGATGACCAAACAATGTAGGAGCTAGTACACCCTGATATTTGATGTATTACTAAGGTCAAACTTAGATTTGTCAGTCACTACAAATTAGTAAAAGGCTCTTGCCTTTCAAGCTGAAGAGCTTGACAGATGTAGAACTACATCTTAACTGTGCCAGTCTCAAAGTACCACAATGCCTACTCTCAGAGGCCAAGTTGAACTTGATTATAGCAATAAACAACTAAGCTAAACTGCCTCTAAAAAAAAAAAATCTTGCTTAGTTTTTATTTTTAGTTTTGCATTTTTCCTGCAACATACAAACCCTTATCTTCAAATATTAAAGAAGTCTTACCAAGAAAGAATGCCACAGTCTCCGAAAAAGATGAGAGAAACATACTGGGTGCCACATCTCCCAAGACTCTGCCAATCTGTTTATCCAGAGTTTCACCCTGAAGGCGCTCATCTCTCTATTTTAAGGCAATTTATTATAATTAGGAATCACACAATTTAGAAAGTGCTTTCATAGGAAATAAAATCCACATACTTTCAAACACCCAAACTATCTTTCATCATTTTAAGTTCATTAACCTGAGATCAACAAATGGAGGTTCTCTAATACAAAAGCAGCATGAATATCACTGTTGCCTTGTTTCAAACTTCACCTAATACAGTAGTAAAGTTCAGCACTTCAGACAAAACCACACACTTGCCAGAGCCATTGTCAGTTTTAGTGGGTTATTGGGCCTGTCAAATTAGAAAGCTGATTGCACTAAGACTTTGTGTCAGAAGTCCCTGGTCTGGAGCATGTAGTTTAGTCAATGATTACTGCTCACAATACAGTGCAGTTACAAGCTATCAAAATAGTAGTTGAATTCTACAACTACCAGAGAAGGATGTTAAAAATAATATTCATTTGTATATCATTAGAATGTGGACCAGAAATTATGTTAAATGAGATTCATATCAACCAGCAGTAAGTGAGAATGTACATATAATCTTGTCTCTCTCTTTCCAAGACCAGTAGATATTCTGTAAGGGTCCAGAGCTGCTCTGACTGGACTGCACACTGGAATGCCGAAGACTTTCTGCTCCAAGTTAACAGCCTTCCAAGACAGGTATATTGAGAATAGTCTATATGAACATACACATACCTGAAGTGTCTGGACTATAATGAAAATGTTGTCCACCCCAATAGCCAAGACCAAGAAGGGAATTACTTCTATCACAATCAGTGTCAGTGGGACTCCAAAGTAGCTGAAAATGCCTATAGAACATGCCACTGAGCTCAGTACAATCAGGATGCCTGCAATGCCCAGGGAGATCTTTGAATCCACCTAAAAAAAAGTTTATGACTGTTAACCAAACCAGCATCAAACAGGACAGATTACAGCAAAGGTAAAAACCATGTTCTTACATATTTAGTGTAGTTAGTAGAACACTTTTCTAATTCTTTTGAAGATATGGATATTTTAAAAATAAATTGAAGCTACAAGCCTTAAAGCTTAAGTTAACTGGATGCCTCAAGTGAAAACAGACTTAGTTGAAACTATGAAGCACGCAAATTGTCAAGTACGACAAGGACAACGCTCCCCATAGTTCCTGCCCAAGGAGTACTCAATGCTTTGATTTTATTAAAATACTGAATATGAGCAGTTTGCAAAAATATTTCAGTCACTTAAAGCTAAGAAAAACTAATCAGCAAGTTGTAGCTTCAGTGTTTATAGCTATGAGAAGTATACACATACCAGTATTCTTCTACAGCTCTGGATATGTCCCAAAGCTATGGAGATGTACACAAACATTACAATATAGCTTATCACCACAGTGCTAATATCACTGTTGCTTTCACGATCGATTTCATCTTCAATACTCCGTTCTGCAGAAAATGATATGGTCAAGTTTGGATTATCATAGTTCTTCAAAAAATTAATAAACCTAAAAGGAAAAAAAGAAAAAGATCAGTCACACTTTACAGGATAAAATATTTTGAATTGAAAATATTTGGAAGTCAGCTGAAGGCAAATTTAAATAATCTGTGTGGTACAAGAGTCAACTGTGGCCAGAAACTACTTTCAGGGACATTGCTCATTTTTAAAAGAGGGCTGCTTGCTACACATCCCTAGAACTCTACTCCAAGCCCTAGAAATATGCTGAAATATCTTCCATGTGCTCTCCAGAATTTGAGGACAACCAGATATCTTGTATAAGCATAAACCATTTCAAAGCAAAAATGCAGTTTTCCTCAAAGCTAGACATGTGAAATGACTGCAGCTTGCTTACAGTACTGGAGCAATTTATTAGCCTTTATTTCAGTTCCCTAACAGAAGAGAGGTACTTGTGACACAGGCAGACTCTAGTTATACTCTAGTCTCAGACTTTCTAGCGCAGTAGTTTTTATCCGGACCATTAGCCAGAACAGGTGGCCAGTATAAGCCAACATCAGGTCTTCAAGATGAAGGGAATGAAAGCTTTATAACCTCACCCGGAAGGCTTCTATAAAAATTACAGTTTAAGAATTACAGGATAATGCTGGACCCTTCCACTAGTGATAACGGTCCAGTAAACTGCAGAGTCTACCTGTAGTGAAATATATCAAATCCTTTCTAAAGTTACTTACCAGCAAGTACTACTGGACTAGTTTGTCACTAACAAGACTAGAACTTATCTCCTCAAAGTAAATTAAGTATGCCAGATAAAGTGAAAGTCTTATGACCAGCACATTCTGTCCTTGATGGGTTTTGCTGCTTCTCAAAACACCCCTGTAGTTACATGGAAAAACTGTCAATGCAGTACAGGTGTTTTTTATGTATCGATATTTAAAAGTCGCTCTAAGTAATTTATGCGTTTCAGAATACAGGAAGCCTACTTACTCTTTTTCCCATGCTAAAGCTTTCATTAGTTTTCTTGAGTCATTGTAGTAGTTGTTGACAGGAAAAGTAATAACAAGAGCTGTAGCATTATTATAGTTCTCCTCTATAGAATAGGAAAGAAAAATTGTCAGGCACTACAAAATGCAGCCTACATTCCAGTACAGGCAGCTACAATCAAGTTTAAAATTCGCATCGTCCAAAGCAATTCCACCCCCACAGCTCCATTAAATGCACTCTATTTAACAACATCAAGTCCTCAAAACCACTCCTGAAATAAGAATAGAAATTACTGAAGTGAGAATGGAAGTTAACAAGTATTACAGACTGCATTCAAAAGTAATCATTGATTGTTTACCATGTTCATGGCACCCCAACATTAAGTCATTGCGTTGTTAGACAAGGGGCTACTATATAACCAGTGCTTATGACTTTCCATCTTGTGAGATAACAGGATATGGTTTCTTAAACCTGATGCCTCCTGCATACTTGGGTTTTACTCAAAGGAAGTACAAAAATCTACAGTTTAATCAAGTGCTTGCTTTCAAAGGCTGTTTTAATACATTTGTGTTTGATATAATACATTTGTGTTTGATATACCTATCAAGTTAGGTTTAATTGGATAAATTGCTTTAAGAAAATTCTGGTTTCAGAATAATTATGAAATGGTTTCCTTTGTGAACATCTTAACCTATTCTTAACTGCTTTGTCAGATCAGTAACAAAACTTCGCTTTACTCAAAAGCAAAATACACACATCCCAGCATGTCAACTTGAGATACTTCATATCTTTATCTAGTCTCTAAAAACTAAAGATCCTTTAGTAGGCCCAAAGTAGACCGAACACTTGCTTGTCAAAAAGATAAGTATGTTCTAGTAAAGACTACTCTAGAAATGCCTAGTCTGCCTCCAATCTCATCACTGATCCACTGAAAATTTAAAATATTCTTACTTAAAGCTGAACAAAACTCCAGTTTCTCTGGAGTGCATTTAAGTGTCTGTTGAACAAGAATGCACCTTTAGTGACAAAGGCAGCATAGAAGACTTTCAAGACAAACTGCAACACTGTTCTGCCACTTACCATCATATCCTCCCAACACCAGCCATGGAAATACAGGTCCACCAAATGTTCCCAAGCAGGGATCGTGAAGCAAACTTGTGTCATTCAGTGATGCTGGAGCCCTAGAGAGATCAGCAGCAACAACTGTTGGCTTCTGCTCAACAACTAAGGCACAGCACCATAGAACAAAAAACTAAAAAGCTGTTGTGTTATAACTGACTTTCAAGAGAGAAATAAGACTCCTTGTAATACATTGGCCTTGTGCTACGTTTGCTTTGAATTTAAATACAGTTTCAAGGGTGTCTTCCTTACAGTTTCTAGGAAAAGGAGTGGCTTCTGCCGACTGAACTATGAACAGAAGTGAAAGCTCAGAAACTGTCTTCTATATCAGAATTCTGCTTCTCAGAAGTATTTGAAACATGTTTAAGGTAAGAGAGAGCCACTGTCTGCACCAAACCAAGTGTAACCTGAAACGTGATTAAAACACAACTCCTATTAAAGTACTAAGACAAAGAAACAGAAGCAATCTACACTAACCTGCTGTTCCACATAGTATTGTGAGTTTAAAAAGAGGTGAGAAAAGGTTCAAGGGAGCAGCAAGAATGAGATAGTTTTGTTTGCCAGCAAGACAAATACCTAGTTAGCCTACAGTTCAAAAAAAGCACATCATCATCCTGCTTACCGAACACAGTATAGAAAGTGAGTGTGGTAGTCAGCGTAGACAAAGAACTCATCCCCAACAGAGTGATCTAGTACGGAATGACTGTTTTGAAAGTAGTTGAGTACACTCAGTATAGTGCAGTTGTTGTTGTAGGGAGCAAGAGGAGTCAAGCAAATGTCTTTCAGCATTACAGTCTCATTGTCAAAAGAAGCAGCTATGTTGACAATAGCATCCTGCAAATCCAGTACCTTGGGAAAAAACAAAAACACAAACACACATGCCATAGTTTTAAGAACAGCACAAGAAAGCATTTCCCTTGCAAGACAAGACTTCAGTGCATGCTGCGTTCCTCTAAGTTTCCAAAGGCAGTGGTACACACCAACAGAAGCACATGACTAAATCCCATTATTTCTGTGTTCACAGCAAGAGTACTTACTGGAACTTAGCTTGCAGGTCTACCTCTAATAGAAGAGGTCAGAAGACAAGGTTTTCAGCAAAAAGCTTTTATAGTAATACTTGGATTTTTAATACGAATATCTAGTGATTGTTTTGATGGACACATGGCACCATAGACAGAAAACAACTCCATATGGTTATATCTGTTAGGTATGTTTAGGTCTTTGCTCGTGGGAAGTCCCAATTACCTGGTGGAGAATCTCTTTGGTAAGTGGAGGCCCAAAAGGTACATCTGCTCCTGATGGGTAAGGTGAATAGGTGTCTGGATGGCTGTTTGGTGCTTGAATAATAAGTTGTTCAGTACGAAAGAAAGGCCCGAAGTGTGTGTCAAAGTACTCCTTCTCCTTGCGAGCTTGGCTGTTTGGGGCTGACCAGAGATCTACAGGGTTTGTGGTTGCTTTAATATACACAAAGCCTGAGCAGCACATTGCAATGAAGACCACAGAGAAGAGGATAACAGGACGTGGATTTCTGACACAGAAAGCCCCCCATGATGTGAATGTCATCCTTAGGCCATTCTCAAACCTTTCACCAAGCCTTTCACCACAGGTAATTTTCCCTGTAAGAGCAAGAAGTAAACAGTAAATATTTGTGAAGTCCATTAAGCAGCACTTTCGAAGTCCACTAGGAAAGAGGAAATTTTATTTTAGTTCTGCTTGTAGTAAGCACCAGAAGCTATGTCTACATTGATAGTCAGACCCAGCAAACAATCCTTGAGTGAGGTCAAGAGGGCAGAAACCAGCCTGTACCTGACACTGCCCCTTCTAATACAAAATTGTCTCTTACAGCAGTAAGTACAGCAAATAAAGGCAAGAAGCAGCTAAAAGATACATATGCATTAAAGTGAGCTACCACAGCTGCTACACAAATTAAACTACAGTTCTTTCATGGCATGCTTTGATAGGTGGATAGGTCAGAACATGATTAAAATGATTTTAACATCATGCTGTCCCTTTCACTGCCAGCTACAAAGCACCCCAAAAATTCCTATTAGAATAGCCAGACCCATAGACTGCAACCAGGGCTTCCAGCATCCAACAAAAGAGTTAAATACCACTCTAAAAGAGAGGTATTGGCCAAAAGACTGAAATAAAGCCCTCTAAGAATGGATTATATGGCCTAAAAACGCTAAAATTCCAGAGCCCATCCACAGAAAGGAGAAGCACTTAAGATGAGTTTCTAATAAATCTATTACCCTTATCCAAGACATACCATTGTCACAATGGGAATTCACAGAAAAGGCTACATTGCTGTCAATTGGTGTGTATTCTGAGACAAAGTGCCGCCTCCTGCAAGACAAAAAGCTATGTTACCCTGCTTCCTCAAAAGGTATCTTTTGGAGTTTCTACAGTAATAGAGTCCAATGTCAGTAATAAAATTGATATTTGACTCAGTAATAGAGTCCAATGTCAGTAATAAAATTGATATTTGACTCCTCCTATCTTAATAAGCTTCTCAAACTTGGATCAAGTACACATTCATTATGTCTATTTAGAAGATCAGTAGCATTAAGAGCACAGGGAATCTCTTTAGATTGATCATAACTTAGTGATAACACGTGGAAAAGTTTTCTACATTAGAAATATTTGACCTCATTTGTCAAACTGCTCAAGTTACACCTACTTAGCCTGAAGAAATGGGCAAGTGAGGAAATATCAACGTAAGGTACTTTCTTCCTGTCCTGAAGACAGGCAAGTTATACCCCAGAACACTTATGCTATACCTGTATTGCTCATACCCATTCCTGATACCCAGAGCAGGAGATAAGTTCAATAGCCTCCTCATGGTAAGCTGTAATAATGAGACCTCCAGTTATGGCAGGATGGTTTGGGCTATGAACCAGACATCTCAGACATCCTTACCATTTCCTGTAGTTACTACATATTGCCCAGTAAGATAAGGCTGCTGAGCACATCATAAGCTTGTTGTACTCACCACCCTTCTCCACATAGATGCAATTCTCATTATACAGCAATTTCAGATTCCTGGTCATAACTGAACAATATTAAAGCTGCACTGGAAAGTACTACCATAGTCAAGGATGCTAGATAATGGAAGCCTCCAGAAAATGGTATTACAAAATATTAACAGGATGCCATTGCTCTGGATTGTTAGCACACCCACACCAAAGCATTTACATTTATGTGTACACTTCACTAGTGAGTATCACATAGTACAGAGAAGCTGGCTTGCTGGCTCTTACTTCACACAACACTATGGTCACTGGAAGATCAGCTTCTGTTTAGTTTTTTCAGAACAGGAGACTAAGAAAAAAGTATTAATGACTTAATTTGCAATAGGGTAGTGATAGTTTTCCTGCAGACTAACGCTTGTAACAAAACAATGTTATGATTGCATGTGGCTGCCCATAATAGATCTTGCTCTCTCCCACTGATTCCAAATCGAGTTCTTACAATCCCATTATCTTGAAGTCAAACTTTTAGTGGTTCTTCCCACCTCAGCCACATCTACTGACAAAGTATGGTGCATTAAACACTTTGTTGCACATGTAACAACAGCCAGAAGTAATAGTGGCTTTAATGAAACACTGCATGTGGTAAACAGGCCTTTCCATCACTGGAGTTTCAGTTCATTCCAACTACAACTTACAGAACAAGTTATTTGAGGAAGAAAACAGGACCACATTTTTACTTAGTCACATGTGTTCCCCAAGCAATTAGTTTATTAGTGGACTGACCTAGTCTTAAGCTCTCAGAGAAGTTTGACATTTGAGCACAAAGGCAGTTCACTGCTCTTGAAAGGTGGTGCTCTGGTATCTTAACGCATACCACACAAGGACATAGTCAAACTGAGACTTTACTCTTTATCATAAAGGTTTAATATAAATCTGACAAAGTAGATATGTGCATTTCCCCAGACTTTTACATACTCTCAAGTTCTTGCTTATGAAAGTTGTAGATTGGCATATTTGATCCTGTAGCTACAGATGCTACAAGAGATGCACATCAACTAAACCAACTTCTGCATTCACTTTCTACCATCTGTTTTTAGGTACTAGAACACTCCCCCTAAGTATAAGCATCTGTCACAGAACATGACTTTTGCCTGCGTGAAAGAAGACATAAGCATTCTGTCCTGGGCAAATGAAGCTTTCAGAAAAAAAAGGCAAGTGACTTTCAGAGCTGAGCAGTTTGAATACTTTACCTGTAACACCAGATTCCAAAAACCAGTGCAAAAAACACAAGCAGAAATCCCATGTAGGAGATCCACATGATGACATACACAGCATCCAAACCAAACAAAAGCCATGGAGCAGGCAATGGAGGGGGTTGAGGTTTTGGACCACAAACAATTGAACAGTCCTGACAGCTGCATGGTCCTGTCGAATCATCCACAGACTCATTACAACCTTTGGTAGCATTGTTCATAGGATTCATTCCATGGACAGGAACATCTATGACAAGTCACAAGTTGCAGAACCAGTTTACTACCAGGTAAAAATTCAGACCTTCAACACAAGCTTCCCAGTTAAGTGAGTTAACCCTTTATACAAGAGGCCCTATCCTCTATAGAGTAGCTTTCCTTGGTCTTCCAGCTGACAAAGCCACTGCCTTTTCCACAGCAGGTACCAACTGTTCACAGTTGGCTACTAACTAAATGACTGGTCATGTTTTAGAACACCTCAGTTTGTAAAAGCAGTAAGCACATACTTCTATAATTCCAGCAATGATTTGTCACCCCCATAATCTGTCCAGATTGTGCAATGTGTTAGTTTCCTTGCAAAGAAATCCTAAAGGATCAGGGTACTGCCCTAGTTTCCCAAGGAATACAAGCGATCGGGTTGCCTAAACTCAGCCCATCCCTTAATGAGTTTTAGATATCTACACAACAGGAAGCTGCATACAAAGCAAGTGCAAAGTATGACTTCCCAGCAGAAATCAAAGGAGATAATCAGTTTATCTTGCATTGCTTTGAAAGCCTCTGACTGCAGACATTCATCATTGGGCAGCTGTTTAACAAACCAACATACTAGCTGCAGCACATAGCCTTTGACAGCAGCTTCAAAGGCAAGGAATACTCAGTTTCTTACCTGAAAAGATAGGAATAATGCTGAAAGGAGTTTGTCCATTGTCTTTACTAAACATGTACTCAATCCAGTTGGTGGCATTGCAGTCCTTGGCATCCTTCCCACACAGTAGCCCCAGTGCTTTAACATTACTTGACGGAGCCTCCACATCTTTGCAGGCATTATACATGGCTAGAAAGAGTGCATTAAGACAGAAGAGTCATTAAACCAACGTTATTATTTGAGTGAGCATTCCAAGTATTTCCAATAATTAGACTCACAAAGGTCAAAGAACATGCTTATATCTTTCAAGATGAAATATCTTAAGATAGTGAAATAATGCTTCCAGTTGTGTTTACAGTATTCAAGGTTGCAACTCCTTGTTATGGCTATCTCTGAGTATGCCACATGAATCTGCATTACACTAGAACATACTTTAGTGTTTGAGAAGGAACAGCACTTAATATAAAGTTAATTTCAGGGAAAATTATGACAACTATTTAAGGTACTTTTGATCTGTAGGCCTTATACGACTTTCAAGTGTCTCATAATTTGATTAAAGGTTATTGCACAAAGTATATAATGACTGAACTGATTCTTCAAGCTTGCTATAAAACCAAAATACAACCCAAACTTCTTTATTCTTTGAGAAAAAAAAAAAAAAAAAAATCTGGATTTGGCAAAGGATTAGAATAGTCCATTTCAAGAGGAGTGAATGTCTCTTAGAGAACCACTGCAGTACACTGTGTACAAACGTTACTCTCATACTTGCCAGACAGTTTCAATGTCAGCTTGGCTTTGGACATTTAGTATTTGGCAACAACATTGCTTTTTCTGAAGTTAAATTCATCAGGGTTATCAGCTATTAACCATTTTGTCAAGCAATGGAACAGGCTGCCGAGGAAAGTGGTGGAGTCACGATCCCTGGAGGTGTTTAAAAGGCGTTTAGACAAGGTTCTTAGGGACATAGTTTAGTGCTAGTTAGGTTAATGATTGGACTTGATCTTGAGGGTCTCTTCCAACCAAATGATCCTTTGATTTGTACAGATGTTCAGTCTCAGTTGAGTCTTCAAAAATATTTATTAACAGTGTTGGTGTAATGTCTCCTACCCAGGCAGAAGTTAGTGTTCTAGCAGTTTCACGGAGAACCTACTGGTATCTATTTCATGCCACGAACTTCAAAAGACAAGGAGATATTTCCTCCTCACAGTTCCTTCTGAGAAGGCATTGGTCTTATTACCTTGATAAAGCCTAGGTAGATTAACACACTGTTTACTCACCATTTGCAAATTGTTCTCCAATAAAGTACTGCAGCTCTGTAATGCTACTTTTGTTCTCTTTTAAAATTGGATCATAATAAGGTATAGTGCTTGTAACATTCAAAAAGTCAGACTGATTTGGACTGCAAGTCAGTTCACAGAAGAGGTTTATCAAGTTGTAGAAACACGATGGACATCTGGGTAGGAAAGTTAAAGAAAAGCAAACAGATTAAGAGGTAAAAGTACAGGGCATATCTGATTTGACCTACATAGCAAGTGTAAACATTCTGCTCAGAGCATCAGAACAAAGTATTTAAATTCTGCAAATTTTTAATTAGCAATGCAACATTAGCTGGTGCTTAAAAAAAACCACACCACTCCTCACCAGTAGCATCAACAACATTCACTAACAAAACTGCCTACCTCAAATAGTAGATACAAGCAGAATTTGAAGGCAAACTTAACTACTGCTAGCAGGGAGACTTCTGGTAGAAGACTGAACAGTACTTTGTCACCCTCTTCTGAAGCTTTCATTACAAATACAGTAGCTTGAGACAAACTAAGGTAACATTTATTCTATCATCTACCTCAATGCAGACTGCAAGTAGCTGTTTCATGAAATTAAAGCTTCCTGATATGAAGGAGCCTCTCCCAAAGCTTGCTCCAATAAGCCTTTAAATGGAATTGCCACCTTTTCTACAGTCTACATGAACAGAAGCGTCTTAATGTGCTCATTATGTTACAAATCTCTAGTTGCTTTGCTGTTCATTAGCATACCTGGAAAGAAACTGCAGAGGCAGCTGCAAGTTGTTTTTCAAAGTCTGAAGCTGACGAACATCACAGCAAGTGCTAACATTGCCAAAGAATAAGCCTGGACAGAGTTCCTTAAATAAAAACAGTATCAAGGTCAGAGGGAAGGAAGGAAAAGCACGTTTAAGGCTTCAGAACTCATTAGAGTTAGGGGTTCTGCTTCAGCATATTTCAGAAGACAATAGCTGTTGCTGTAGGAGATGCATAGAAAAAATATCAATCTAATCAATCAGATTCTTTAGGAAGAAGAATCACTTTTATTCAAGGCATCACTTCCTCCGAAAAAGCCCCTTCACATGATCTGTAGTCACCAGGGTCTATATATAGAAGGATAATGGTATTTGAGAGTCTATTAGTAAGAGGACAACATATGTTTATCCAAGTTGAAAGTATTCTTGCAGCTTATCCTCTACTATACCTTCTGGATAGCATCAGATTCCAAAGTCTCAGAAGGCAAGCCACTAACCACAAAAACAGTGGTTACCTGGAAAAGCTATTCCATGTTCAGTTTATTGAAGAGACAAATGCGTTTAACACAAGTATAAACAGTAGTAACATACATGAACTGTATATTAAATCTTCAGAAACAGTACAACACAGTAGTTAGCTCACCTACATATTTAAGTCACTCCTGCCACCAGTCAAACCATTGTTTAACTCCGTAGCTATTTCACACTTTAAAGATTTGCACTACCATCTGCCAAGAAGGCAAGCCTGGCAGTATCATGCTGTATTGTACATCAAATCCACAAACTATTTCAACTTTTGTTTTGTTCACTTTGACAGCTAAAGCCCAGATAAGGAAATACAGTCTCACATTAGCCACAGCTAAAGAGACTAAATGTCCAAGTTTGCTCCCTTCGATTGAGTGTCAGATGTCCTATGTAATGAAGAGATCAGCAACAATAATTTGATGGAAAACAGTCTAGTCTTGTCCTTTAGAGATCAGAAAGGCATAACCGCAGAATGTATTACAGTTTTGAAGAGTCCTAAAAACATCAGTCTGACTAAAGACTGCTCAAACCAGTGAGGAAAATATGCAGAAAAGCAAACCAATCCTATATTTAAGGTTATGTTTGTAAAAGCCTGCAATTGCATGTCTTAGAGACTTCTCATACTTCTGAGGCATATCACCTTCACACATTCAAGGCTACAATCTATACCTGAGAAATCAGAGATAACCTGTTCACTTTTTCAACAAATTAGGATGAGAAAGCCAATGTCATCGTGTAGGTCCAACAGAATCCAATACAGAACTCTACAGTGTAGGAGAATTATTTTTTAGCAGCAGACCTCCAAAAGAAGCTCACCTGCATTAAGTCATAGCCATCTTCTGGTAGTGCTATTGGTGGTCCATCATATGCACAGTTGTATCTCTTGTCTCCAGAAGCAACTCCACATTCTCCATACCAGACACAGAACTGTGAAAGTACCTAATCAACATGAGATATCTGGTTAACTGCTAGAAATAGTTGCCAAATGTCTCGGCTGCTGTAGAGTTTGGGTGCTACCATTCCAAAAGTCCTTTACAATCCAGATTAGACAACTTCCTGCTAAACATCACCATGTCCTACATAAAGCAGCCATCAGCAACAGTGCCTGTTTTTGACAGGGTGCACATCACCACTGATCTGCAGCTCAGCTCCCCATCCTTCCTTACCCAGTCTAGAAACAGGAAGTACATTGTCTATAGTTAAGACTAAGTGCAAGTTACTTAAGAAAAAAAAATACTTAAAAAGCATCTCCAAATATAAAGGTGATGTAGCAAATAATTTGTTAACACAAAATAATGCACATGATTAGTGGGTTAAACTTGTCATTTTAGAGCACATGATTCAGTGTACATGGAGAGAAGTGTATTGCTTATATGCAATATTTCAGTTCCTCCTACCACCTTTTAATCTTTCTTGCAAACTCAGTCACTTATTGCAACAGATTGAGGAAGTAGCAGGATAAAGCAGATCCTGAAGCAGAACTTTACAGCTCTGCACTCGCCAAAAAATGCCATGTATTGCCACAATCTCAAAGGATGCTTTCCATCACCCCTTTTAAGCCTAAGCATGTAACATTTAAATGGGCTTACAGTGCAAAGTAAAAAAAAAGCTTCAAGGCTCATTTTAAAGATGTTTCAATTGGAAGGACTACTGAAAAATTCAGAAATTGGCTTTTCACTATGTGCATAAAATAAAGGAAATTGAAAAGGGAACAGTGGTACCTTGCAAACCTGGTTTTTTTTGTTCAGTGGTACTAACAGAAGACATTTGACATGCTAAAGCAAAATATTCTGAAAATTAAAACATTTAATGCAATAACAAGTTATGTACAGAAAAAGCATCAGGTCAGCTCCAATGCCTGTGCACCTGGGCTGCAAGCAGAAAGCAGGCTGCACAAACGTTTACTGCACTTCTGCCAGCTCTTGGTCAGAAGTTTGCATGCTACAGTTTGAGAGACAACTGACCTATTTTTATCTCCTGAACAACCTTGACCTAGCATTTGCAGAAACACCATATGCTTACGCTGCAAGGACAGACTGCTGTGCTTTGTGCTTGACCATGAATAATATTGTTTACTGACCAGAGAGGCCCCTGAAAGGCTGCATTCATAACACCCAAGAGCTACCCAGAATTACAATGCCTCCAAAACATCCATTTTTGTGTTAAGCAACACTGACAGTTCTTCAAAGAGTAAAGAAATAATTGTATTTTTTTTTAAATCAGGGACAATAATCATCACAAATTTATCTGACCCTGGTAGAATTGTTTTCCCTTTAACTCAAACTATGCAACATGGCCCGATTCAAAGTCCCTCACTATAAGCTAAGTCCAAAAGTCAATTTAAGTACCATTCATACAGATCACTATTTCATTTGTCTACTCTAGCATTTCTTCTAAACATGTAATCAACTGCTCAGCATCACCATATTCCTACACCGAAGCTGGAAGGAACCCCTTTAAAATTGCACTTGTAAACACTGAATGTTTAACACCAGCATAAGCCAGAAAGTTAAATTCCCATAACTTGGAGATTATTTACGGAAACTACATTTTAAATCTCTTCATGCATCAAATTAATCTAAGAAGTCTTTGATGCCAATTTAGAAGTCACTATCTTCACCTGTTTCCTCACACCTATGCACCCAACTTTTAAGAGCAAACAATCTAGAAGCAGGGAAAGAAGATGGTTTAGTGTTTGTATGCATCAGTGTCAGTAGTGAATTAATCATCTATTCAAGAGGAAGCACAGATTCACTGCCATTCTTGCAAAAGGGCAATGAAAGGTGAGCTGCCTAGTACTGCCCATGAGAACAGGATTAGATATTTCATCAATATCAGGCTGGGTTAAATGTTTAGTCTAGAATGGTTCATAATCATACTTTTTTAGAAAGTGTTCATAGAAAGAAAAAATACCACAACACTTTCTCTGTTTCATTAAGTCTTGTTATCTAACACTTCTTGATTTTTAAAACCCACAAAATTATCAACCTACTCTTTTCAGAAAGATTTAACTTCTTCCAGAGGGGAAAGTGTGGTAAAACTGGTAATGCAGTCACCAGTTACAAAAAACCCTCAAACTTCTCAGGGCACTTCTTACACAGAAAAACTCGGAGGTAAATTTCAGCTCCCACACGAGGCTGACTGATAATTCTATTGTTTTTAAAATGTTATCTGTATTTCAAGGTTCCTTGGTTATAACTACACAAATACAAAATAAAATACAAGCTGTATTATGTCTACAAATTTACCTACAAGGCTTTTTGCCATCGTTTTCAGGACAGAACATAAAGCAACTCACTTGCACATGACACTTGGTCATGCACCAAAAAGTATTCAGCTAAACACACAAGAAGAAAAAAAAAAAAAAAGGGTATTCTGGCCTAGTGTTTACACTTGTAATTGGAATATGGAATTTAAAACCATAATACTTAAGTCTCACATTGATAAAACTTACAATGGAAAAACCAACATATTTATCACTCAAACTTTCAGCCTGTTTGAAAAAGCTGAACAGACTGGTTACTTTCAATGACTCAAGAGCTGCAAGTTTGCATACTCTATTTCAGTATTAACACCAAGAATTCAATTTCAGAGACAACCCAAGATTAGATATTTATGCCATGACCTAGCACGATCTCACTAATAAAAGTCTGAATTTGTTCCATGAACCAGTAAACTTTGGTGATCCTTGATTTACAGTGGTTGAATTAGTCAATAAGCCTAAAAAAACCCCACATAATCAAAGTCAGCAGCCTAAAGTCACCACCAGAGCTCTCCGACATCAACAAGTCAATAGCAGACTCATCACTGAGTCAGCCACAAAATATGGGAGAGGCCTGGTCTCTGATGGTTCAGACAGTATTCAGGGTTACTATAAGTAAATAAGTAACTACGCCATTACCACTGATAAGATACAGCTGGAAGTTCTTCCCCCCAAAAACCCTCTAGTAAAAGCCAGATTAAGTTACAGAATAAGACAAGTACTTTGCTCTTGCCGTTCTTTCAGAAGAACATTCCTACACTGGAATGTTCTGGTGGGAAGACACAGGGATGAGTAAGGGTGGTTGTAAATAAGTCATAGTTAAAGGTACTGCTTGCAAAGTCAGATCTCCAAGTCACTTAGGATTTGGGTGAACAATCACCTTTCTTAAATGGGTGAAAATCCTCCCAACCCCAAAATTAACAGAAAAATGCTGTGTTGAGGCAAACTATCTTCTAAACAATGCAAGATACTCCATAAGACAAACATAAGGTTGGGGCTTGGGGGGGTTGTGGCTTTTTTGTATGGTGTTTTTGTGCGTGTGTGTGGTGGGCTGTTTGTTGTTGTTTTATTTTAAAACAGATCACATTACTAAGTGTTCTATATTTAAAGTGAGACTTTCCTAGTTAGTTTAGGAAGCAATAGCAACATAACCTCCTGCCATCTGGCAATATGCTAACACTAGTCTTCAGTACATCCTCAGAGTTCAGAAAGTGTATTTCTACTTCTAGAAGATGTATTCTCTTTGAAAAATTTCACCTCAGGTCAGAGCTCCAGGAGCCCTAATAAAGAACTTGCACATGAACAAGCATGGGCATTTAATGACCATTAATATTCTACAAAGGTTCTGTTACAGTTTTCTGGTTCCAGGCATTATCATTGGTTTGTAATAAAACTACTGTTTCAACAGATCATAAACACATTTACTTCAGTCCAAATTGCTTCAACTGCATGTTGAAACAAATCAATAATCTTCAATGCTTCCAGCAACATTGGCCATAACCAACAATGAATATGTAGCTGTTAAGCAGACAAAGAACAATGATGATTTTGTATACTGAAACAGCAACTACTTGTTGTCTTGCAAATACCAGATGACAAGCGAACATTGTTTGGCTCTCCAAAGTGAGATTACTAATGTATGGAAAAGCTAACTGTATCAGATACAGCTGTTTCCCCTTCCTTCTTCTAGGATGGTACATCTGGGATCCTGCAAGGCAAGAAGAAAGATCCCAGGACTTGCAGGGCAAGAAGAAAGATCCCAGGAAACAGCATACTCTTCCCCGCTCACTCCCTCAATATCTAGCCCACATCACACTTAGTAGCTGATATTGCCCACTAGGTTGAGAAGTTGAGTTCTAGGGAGACACAATATCACATTACCCTTAATAAATGGCAAGACTGGTTTCTGGAAACAGGTGGTCAGGTCAAGTTTGCAGATCTGCCCCAGAAATTGCACATTACCTCACAGCCCTCCCCATAAGAGGCAGGAGGTCCATGGACTAAGGAAACTTTACAGGTTTAACTCTGACTTTGTCTCTTTCAGTAACTCATTCAGACAGAGCCAATTCAGAGACAACCTTCATCTGTCAAGCTTTTCTTGTTCCCTTTGCCCATAGGTAAAGGACTGCTCACTTTCAGACAGAAAAATTGTCAGCTACGCCTGGTCAGGCAAAACAAGCCCCAGCTCTGGAGTTATCCAAGCACACTTCATATGTCAGAAGAAATTTGGGGTCAAGTAGAAAGAGAAAGTTGCAATAAGGGTAATAGTTTGGTATCTGTCAGAGCAACCTGGTGTTAACTGACAATGATTAGGAAAATACACACTTACTGCATGCATGACCAGAAAGTACTGGTCCCCTAACTAGCAGTGGTCTGCAACTAAGGACATCTGCCCCACAACACACTCTGATGCCCTCCAGGGGTATAGTAATAATACTGCACAACAAAGTACTGTCTACCACCCAGCAAAGCATGACTCAGTTCTACCAGTCACTCCCTTCAGTGATCTCTCCCCTTCTAAGAAGGCTTCCTCACTTTCCATCCAGAAAGACTACAAACAAGTCACTCCTGATTTTCCAGGGAGTAATTTAAGTGATTACTGTCTTCTTGTGAAGCTGCATTGCCACCCCTGCCAAACAAGCTGCTCCACACAGGCATTTTGGAACCTCGTGCCCAGGGTCACGTAACACTGCACTGTGGGCCACTTGGTAAGTTTGAGGCAGAACAGCACCTTCCATTAACATAATTCCACAGGATTTCAGAAACTCAAACCCTACAGGTTGGGATCCCAGTTGCTGATAGGAAACCTGTGTCCAACCCTGCCTAGCCACTAATTTGACAGCTGGTGTTTTAGCATAATTATATGAATATAAACTGAAACAGCTGCCATTAAGCACACAAGATACCATCTAGTACATTAAGATGTTCATAAGAAAACAACAGTTTCAAGACTTCATCCTCCTGTAAATCCACATTCAGAAAAGAGACTAAGGGAGCCAAGACTTTCATTGTAGTTCTTAGATGGATAGTTAACTACCAACTAGTATCAGGTTAGCTGGCACAAGTCTTGAACCATGCACTGCTCAGGGTAAAAGATAAATCCTACACAGGCTGAAGACTTCAAGTTCATTGTGAAAGTGTACCTAATGGAAGGACTGCAAACTGAAATGCCATTCTAGTCCACTGACTTCTTTAAAAAGAAGAAACATGACATATGACACTTTGGTTTACAGACACCACAACCAAGAGCATGAAAACATGACACTTCCAGTATACTTGAAGGAGAGAACAGGTTCATTTGCACAATGCTCCCCTTCTGCAAGAATCTAACACTATATAAGCTCAGTCTACCTGAAAGACGAGCTTCTGTTTGAAATATACCAAGGTGCACTTTGTGGATTGTTAGGCTGTAAATAACAGTTAATGGCAAAAAAAACCAAAACAAAATAAAACAAAACCTTCTTACACTACAAAACTGAAATCTGCCTGGTTAAAGTCATTTTGCAATGTTTACTTTTTATGGACCACAAAGCCACATCCTCTCCAAGAATCCCCTAAGTCTTCTTGTCCCAAGCTTCCCTAGCTCAGTAGCCATCTGCCACCTAAAGGAAAGCATCTTGTCATTCCCTTACCAGCCCAGGAAAATTACTCATTTCCACAAGATGGTATCTCCCTTCAAAGACATTAAATAACGTAGTGTCAGTAAGGTGCAAGTCCATTACCTACCCACCTTGAGATCATTAGTCACTACTAAACAATCAGCTTCTCCAGTGGTAACAGAAGAATGAAATCCTAGTTTTATGTTTAAGCTCTTTAAAGGTTATTTGAAGAGGATATAACAACAGCAGAACCTCAGCGCACACACAGGATGCCAAACTTGTGAGTTTATTAAGTGTTAAGCATAAAACTTGACCTAGAAAGTATGTTTCCAAGTTGGTTAGTGAGAAAAAAACAAAACAAAACACTGCACTAAGGCTGACAAGACACTCCCTTGTTTCTCCAGAGGAATGTGGGCTATCTCACTCCTATCTTGGAGTACTGTATAAACAAAAAATGACTGAGAAGAGAGGAGTGAATGTTCTCCAGTGTTTTTCCTAAAGTATCAATAAGTCCAACTTATTCCAGTCCTAGATTTTTATGGAAACATGCAGTCTTAATACTACCACACTAACACATAGCAGACTACTACTTCCCCGAAGCTGTCACCTAGCATAAGACACACTCCGTACAAACCGAACCGGACACCGAGGACAAGGCTCTGCACAGACATGTGACCGCACGGCCACTCACATGCGGAGGGCATTGCATAACCGGGGCTCACACGGTGCGGCGGCAGCCGGGGGCTGGGTGCAGCCCCAGGGGGCTCGGACCGGGCAGACGCTGAAGTGTGCGAAGCCCGAGCGCACCGCCCGCTCTCCCGCCAACAGGTGCTCCCGGGCCGGCCTGCTGGTCACCGGGCTGCCCCGCACTCCCGCCTCACTCTCGCACCGAGTCCAGGAGGGAGGGAAAGGGGAGAGAGAGCCCCACCGGGGACAAGAAAGGGAGCCCCCCGCTTCGCTTCGCCCCGATCCCAGCGGCCTCACCGCACCTGGCGGCTGACGGCTCAGCCGGCTCCCCCAGCCAGCTTCCCCTGGGGAGACTCCCGCTAACGGGAAGCCCCCGCGGCTCCCCCCGCCCTGAAGCAACACCCAAGGGATCCCGCTCCCCAGGGAGGGCACCGCCGCCCCCTCTGCTCCCGACGGTATCGGGAGGCCCGACCCCCCTGCCGCAGGCACGGCTGCCCCGCCGCGCTCTCCCGGGAGGGACTTACCCGCGCGGGCGACAGAAGCAGGAGGAGGACGAGGAGGCCAAGGCCACCCCGCCCGGGGCTGCTTTGCAGGCTCACCATGGCAGCGCGGGCAGGGGCGCGGGGGGCTGGCAGGACTCTCGCCGCAACACCGGGAGGCGGCGGGAGTAGGAGGAGAAAGGCGGGCCGCGCGGAAGGCGGGCCGTCAGGCAGCCGCGCCCGCGCAGGTCCGGAAGGGCCGCTGTCGCCAGCCCGGGCGGCGCTCCAGGCCCCGCCGCCGGCCCCTTCGAGAAGCGGCGGGAGGGCCCGCTCCCGCGCGCCACCGCCAACGGCTGCCGCCGCCCCACCCTCGGGCCCCGCCCCTCCGGCTGCGGGCGGGGCCGCGCCTCACGCCACGGGCGGGACGAGGGGCGGGGGCGGGGCGGGGCGGGGCGGGGCTGCTCCGCTCCGGCGCGGTGCGGCGGGGAGCTCGGCCGGTGTCAGCGCGAAGCTGCGCCGCCCCGGAATGGAAAATCCCGCCTTGGCTGCGGCAGCAGCCGGTCAGTGGCTTCGTGAGGGCGCAGAAGTGTTATTTCAGCTTGGAGAAGGCTCCGGGGAGAGCTTGTTGCGGCCTTTCTGTACTTAAAAGGGGCCGATAAGAAAGATGGGAACGGACGCTTAGCAATAGGACAAGGGGTGATGTTTTTAAACTGAAGGACGGGAGATTCGGGGCAGACATGAGGGAGAAATTTTTTACACTGAGGGTGGTGAAACACTGGCACAGGTTGCCCAGAAAGGTGGTAGATGCCCCACAGAATCACAGAATGCTGGAGATTAGAAGGGAGCTTGAAAGATCATCCAGTCCAATCCCCCTGCTGGAGCAGGAACACCTGGATGAGGTTACACAGGAAGGTGTCCAGGCGAGTTTTGAATGTCTCCAGAGGAGACCCCACAACCCCCCTGGGCAGCCTGTTCCAGTGTCTGTCACCCTCACTGTGAAGAAGTTTCTTCTCAAGTTTAAGTGGAACCTCTTGTGTTCCAATTTGCACCCATTGCCCCTTGTCCTATGATTGGTTGTCACCAAGAAGAGCCTGGCTCCATCCTCATGACACTCACCCTTTACATATTTATAAACATTCATGAGGTTGCCCCTCAGTCTCCTCTTCTTTGAGCTAAAGAGACCCAGCTTCCTCAGCCTTTCCTCATAAGGGAGATGCTCCACTCCCTGGAAACATTCCAGGCCAGGCTGGATGGGGCTCTGAGCATCCTGATCTGGTTGAAGATGTCCCTGCCCATTGCAGGGAGTTGGACTAGATGACTTTTGGAGGTCCCTCCCAACCCAAACTATTCTGTGATTCTATAATCATGTGGTTTACAAATATCCAAGTCACTTTAAAAATCCTGGCTTTGTCAAAAGCACCAGCACTGGTTCATTATTTCCAAGCATTAGCCTCACAATCCCGTGTACCATTACACTGCAGCTTCAATAAATATAACTCCCAAGCAAAACACTTTCCCGGGGCTTATTTGGCTGGGGTTGAATCTGGCTGGGGGTGAATCTGGCTGTCAGAGCTGCGTGTGCTTCACATGACCAGCTGTCAGCCAGAGGCATAACTGATGCCGCAGTCAGCAGTTTTTGGAGTGCTGATTGCACTCCGCCCCTCTGGGATCTGTTTGTTTGGGGTCAGTTTGGGATCTGTCTGGGAGGAGGCTCACTGAAAGCAGGGTGCGATGCATTCCCATGTGGCCTCTCTGTGATTTCTCCACAGGTTTATTGCCTTCACTGCTCAGCAGCACACATTGTGCTGCTGGAATAAAATATGTATTTTTGCAGATATTGCCATCTGCTGACAAAAATGCAGATTAGTCTTGGTGTCATAGCTTCATGGGGTAACATGTTTTCCTGGGACATCTAGAGGGTCATGTACTCCAACTTTCTACTGAAAGCAGAATCCAGTTAGGTCAGGTGGCTCAGGGACTTGTCCAGTTGTCCAGAGGCAGAGATTTCACAGACTCCTTGGACAAAATGTTTCACTCTTCAACCACACTTTGGGGCTGTTGTTTGGGTTTTTTGTTGTTGTTCGTTCATTTGTTTGTTTGTTTCCCATATCTAAAGAGATTTTCCTATGTTCCAGCTTGAGCATGTTGCCTCTTGCACTGTCACTATGCCTGCCTGAGAAGAGCCTGGTTCCCCCTTGTCTGCATCCTCCGCTTTGGTAGCTATGGAACACAGGAAGATGTCCCCAGAGCCAGCTGTCTGCTTAGAGCTGAGCAAACACAGCTCATGTGCTCCAGCAGCCCAGCTATCATGGTGGTAGTACCCTGGAAATGCTCCAGTATGTCAGTGTCTTTTTTTTTTAATTTTGGGGAGCTAGAAACGGGACACAGCACTCCAGATGTGCTCTTACAACTTTCAAAGAGAGAGGAATAACCCCAACACTTGACCTACTGGCTATCCTTTTGCTGATACAGCCCGCTGACTCGTGTTCAGCATCTTGCCCAGCCCAAACACCCTGTTCCTTTCTGCAAAATTGGTTCCGTCCACCCAGCTTGTACTTTTCCAGGGAGTTATGCCATCCCAGGTGTGGGACTTGGCATCTGGCAAGTGCTAAATAAAACTAGAGTAGCTACAGTTATATCGTGTTTTAATTTTGATGCCATAAATAAAAAAAATGCAACACTAGGCAGTGTGATCCTAAAAGCGAGGAACTAAGTTGACACATTTTCTGGGCACTGGATGTAAGCAGAGGATGCAGTGGGCATAGCTTGCACAGCTACAAGTTAAAAAAAATGCAAGAACATTGTTTCAGCACTGATGAAAAAGGTGAAGGATAGCAAAACTCACTAAACAGAAAGGGCATTTCCTTTCTGAATGAATTACACCGAGTGATTTAAGAATCATAGGTGAGAGAGAACCAATTTCTAAGGTTGCGAAACAAGATATAGGGAATCTATTGCAGTGACAACTTCCACCATAAACTAAGTCTGTAATATCATGTCTGTCACCCAGAGTGCAAACGGAAAGAAGAGGTAGTATTTCAATATTTATCTAAATATTTCTCTAAATATCTGATGCATATCTTTATTTAGATGGCTGTCTAAATGCACACAGTGCAGTCTGTTAGGAAGTGCTGCCTTTTTCCACTCAGAAGCTACAGTGAAGTGCTCTAGATGTTGAAGACTGATGAACAAATACTAATCAGACTAAGCCTGTCTTTGCTCATGGAGACTTCTGAAATCTTGCGTAATGTCAGGTACAGAAGCCCAAACATATCATAGTCTGTTTTGATGTCGCCTCTGTATGCTGGCAGCCAGCAAACCAGAGCTGGGTCCAGATTCCGTCAGTCCCACTGCAGCCTTCAGCCTTCATCGCAGCTGTGAGCCATATTCAGGGGGTGAGGATGCAGAGCTCCCAGGCATTTACGTATAGTCGCATGAGTGTTATCGATGATAAAGTTAACACCGTTGATTGTGTCACCTGAAAGTTATCTCTTTCCTTCTACGCAGGGAAAAAGTAGCCCTGAAGGGTTAACCTCTGAATCAATACTGCCAACATTGCCTTGTCTGTGGTACACAAGGCTCAAGGGAGACCATCCCCACTCCCAGCTGCTCTTGTTGAAGGACATTTGTCAAGTTTTGTCTCATAAGGTTCCTTTTTAAACCCAGGATTTTGCATAGTTATTAGGGACTGTCCTCTTGGAAGGCTAACGGGGAATACTTGTTCTGCTTGTCAGCAGCATAAACAAAACTAAATTTTGCTGCCCAGAAGAAGAGGCCAATATTAATTTATTGTGTAGTGTGTCACTTGGTGCTTCCATCGCGCCAAACAAGTCTATAATTTTTCATTCTTTCCTTCACGGGGTACCCTAAATGGTGTAAAAGTGTGTGCTAGGAAGCTTGTGTAAAACAGCTGCCTGCTTTTTTCTCTTCTACATCTTTGCTGGAAAGCCCTGAGTGTTGCCTTCATAGGTGTAGACCTTACTGTGTATCCGTTGCTTTACTCAATGCAGAAGTGAAAACCATGTTGCCACTTCCAGTAGAAACTCAAGCACCTAGTGGTAACAACCTTGCGATTTCTAGATGGCAATCTGTCTGTAGAATTACTCACGCATACAAATGGAAACACGATACGTGATTGCTTCGCAGCAAAATCAATTAAAATGTCCATTGCTGTTTATTCTCCATAATTTATTACAAGCTTTTATTATTTCTATTGCACTAACACCCAGAGGCATTTTCAAGAAGTGAGAGCTACGTTAAGCAATACCCTGCACAAGCACATGGGAAAGCACAATATTCTCCTTGGACATCTTGCAAGCTGTGCGAAAACAAGCTGCAACAGGTGGGTGAGAAGTTTCACCCAGTTTCTCACTCTTCCACTTTTTTGTCGAGCCAGTCCAAACCACAACAGCTTGTTCTGAGATGGCTTTTCCAGCTAAACCGGAATAAGAGTTGTACTAAACAAAGACGGTGTTTCTTATTTGGTCTTGTAGAGCAAATCATATTCTTTTAATCAGTGCTCATTTGTCAGCCCTTCTCACCTGTGGAGGCCTAATCACCTTTTAATTATAACCACCTCAATGTACCTGTTACTTTGGTCAGATACTCTGCGCTTCAGAATTCCCGTGTGGGATCAAATCAGACTGAGGGGGTTGATACTCATTTAAAGATACTCACTTAAATATACATGTAGTATGTCAGGTGATGCTGAATCATGTCTTTTTATCTCTTCATCTTTGTTTCTGCATTGATGTCCTTTTGATGGCTGCTCTACCAACCTGTGCTAGTGTGTCCCTACCTAATCTTAGAAAGTCACTCCTTAAGATCACATTCTTTCTGCATTTATCATTGAAGTAATTTAAATTTGTTCATTTTTATTACAATCAGGTAAAGTCATTTATTGCCTAGTAGCAAAAGCTTGGGACTTGAAGTCAAATGACTCAAAGTTTTTTCCAGTTTTGCTACAATTTTTGCTGGATGATCTCGGCAGGTTCCCACCTTTGCAGTGCAATTTTGTCTTCTGTAAAGAGGTGCCAATTGCATGGCAACGTGTGGCCCAAGAGCTCGAAAACTACGTGTCAACCAGTGAGCTGTTGAAAGAAAATGCTGTAGAAATGCTGCTTAATTATTGCAGCAGAATCTGCAGACACGCCACACTTACTGCTGTGAGCAAAGAGGTACGGTGTGTACTCATGACAGATACTGTGTGTAAGCACTGATATGCTAACAAATTAGAGATTTGACCTATTAATGGATGTATATGGCTCCTGGTTTGCATTAACGTAATTTACTGAGTCCCTGTGAACACCACACTGCCACTTGGTAACTCAGGATTTGCTGTTGAAATGGAGAATATGGACTTGGAAGAGTTTTGGTAAGGCTTTTATAACAGTTTGCCCAGTGAGTAGTAGCATGGCCAGGGGAGCACCTGCAGAGCCTGTTGTTGGAGTCTTCAGAAAGTGATATGTTTCTTCTACTTCTTCATGTGATGTAATCTGGACAAGCAGACCACAAGATTCTGATATCACTTTTCCAGGGAGACTGGAGGAGCCTTAACCCATACGCTGGATAAAAAGTATATTTGCATATGTGTATATAAAATCGCAGTAGTCAATTTCAGGTCCGTGTTTTGTCATGCTCCATCTGTGTGTTCAAGCCGGTGAAACATCTGCCATAGCAAAAAGTGGCATCCCTTGTTCCTTCCTGATTTTGCTGTGTCCCCCACCAGTGTTCCCAAGGTTGCTCTCCTGATCCCTGCTCCCTGGCAAGGTGCAGCACTACACAGCCCTTGTGCCAGCTTTGAACAACCGACTCAATATTAAAAGCAGGACATTAAAGTATTCATCCCATTAAAATGCCAAGTCAACATTGGGAGAGCAAAACAGATTATTTAGAGACAATTTAGGTATGTGTCTCATGTTGCATTTTGCCATGCAACTACAGCCATGGTTGCTAGGCATATGGTCATCTCGTTGATCTCATGAGAGTTAGCATCTCTTTAAATCACTGAGGAGACAAAGTAAAAAATGTATTGATTCATATATTTTAAGGTCAAGGAGACTATTATGATCACATAGTATTACTTCCTGCATATCACATAATTTCATGCAGTAATTCCTGAATCAAACACAAAATGTTTCGAGTGAAACGCATCTTTCAGAATGACAAGTGCTTTGGTTTGGTTGTGGAATTTTGTGTTTTGGGTTTGTTTTTTGGTTGGTTTGTTTGGTTGTTTTGTTTTGCTAGGGGTTTTTTTGGATATCAGCTTTTTTTTTTTCCCCCAATAGATAATTATCTTCATTCATTTCAACCACTTGACACTGTTTGGTTATGCTTTAATGTGCAAAATTAAGGAGCTTTCCGCTACCAGAAATCATCCTTGTAGTAATTTAGGCCATAAACAAGTCACAGCACTTTCTCCTGGTATTTTCTGACTGATGGAGATGCTTTACTGAGTTGTGGCTGTAGGAATTTTTGATGATGATTTAAAATGTAGCTCACCACAACAGAAAATTGTAGGAATGAGGCAAAAAGCCAGGGATGTCAAACACAAGGTCAAAAATATGGTTTTCAAACACAAGGTCAAAATATGGCTTTTCCCCTTTCATAGTGTTCATAATCTACAGTGTACCATAAGAAGCATATCAGCAGGTTGTAGCCTGCTGTAGTAGGTCAGATCAGTGTAAGGACCAGTTTTACATCTAGGAATAATAACAGAACCACCGAGATATGTTTGGCTAACTGAATAAAAGTGTAGTCTTATTCCTTTGGTTCCTAAGTTGCTTTTTATAATCTTCCCATCAGATGTGACCTAAGGGATGTTAATAGGAAGGGCAGTCTGTCACTCGTGTCTGGATCTTTGAAATAAACCTTGTTATGTCTTGCTAAATCAAATTTTCCTGTTTCTCAAGCCAAGGCATTGGCTTTATTTGTTTTGTGAATGCTATCTCATCTGTAAAGACCTGGAAAATAGTAAAAGCCTCATCGATCAGGTGGAGTAGAATAAAGTGGTCTTTATATAAACAGGAAATTAATTCTGGTATTCTACAAAGAGAAAGAGTAGAATAGGGAGGAAAGAAATATTGAAGTATGCAGCCAAGAGAATCCAAGTAGTATATTAATTTTTATTGAAACAATGGTATGGAAAACCATGTTTTAGCAAAGCAACATTCCTGTTGCAGAATATTAGTCTTACATGGAATTGGGTAAATTTATATAGCTTTTATCAAATGCATAAAAGGACAGGTCAAAAGAAAGTGGAATTCAGAGAAGTATGAAACTATTGTGACATTTCCAAGGACCAAATGCAGAACCGCTCTGAGAAGGCACAACTCCATTTAGACCCATTTGTGCAGTATAATATTCCATTGCTGGAAAAAAGAGCCACATGTATAATCTTTGGTTGGACTCACAGCAAACATTAATGTTTTAACACCACTAACTCAAGGATTCCAGATAAAGGCAGTTTTTTATATCTGCTCAGTGTTCATATTAAGTGAAGTACAAATGGGATGAGGTTTGTGCTACCTCATTTTTTGTACAATAGTTCTGAAATTTGAGATAATATAAGATTTGTTTTACTTACGGATTTCCCAATAGTCACCATGACCAGCTGAATTATTCTGAATATGCGTGAATTATTCTTGCAATTAGGCTCTGACTCTGAGTCAAATAACCATTGTTGTTAAAGTGCATTAAACATGACCTGCGGCTGTTTGATCTGCTGCTCTAACCCTCTCAGCTTTTCTAAACTGAACAAAGATGGGTGTATGACTAGTGAGATGTTTTCACTCCAAGGGAAGAACAGCATGTGCACGTTAGGAGGTACAACATTGCCTTTTTTATCATTACTAAATACATGTCCCTCAACACGGCACTGCAGTGATCCTCTTAAATGATGAGCTCCATGAATCTGAGGCCCCTGAAGCTACACCAATACTGATCAGATGCCACTTCTCTCTATACCACATGGGCCTTTCCTTGTATTCATCCCCATTCTCCAGTGGCTTGATACTAGTGAAATTAAAAAAAAAAAAAAAAAAAAAAAAGATGCTCTACTTCTCATTGACTCATTTGTATAGTCTGTTCTCAGTCTCACATCCTTTATATTCACTTGCAGCTGATGGGAAGTCATCATATTACAGCACCTGCATAAATCCCAGGTAGAGAGGCCAGCAGGCTGGACCCCTGGATCTGAATGTGCAGAGAGGCAAGTGGAAAAGCAGTGTGCTAGTAGAGCTCATTTTTGGGGGGTGTAAGGGATATATATATAAAATGTGTCACTTTGGGGGTAAAAGAAACCCCAAAAACCTCACCCAAAAACCAACTTGGCCTGTTATTCTGTTCCAGATTATTTCACATCATTACATAGTACCTACCTTCACCCTGCCAACTGTGAAATGGATTTGGTGCCCTTGAATTTCTAGTCTAAATTTACTCTTGTCTATTGACATGAACTGATGAACAGCTGCTGCGTTTCACTGGTGGGTGAATGAAATAATCTATTTTCCTGCCCCCCCCAGCAATGCATTTTGGAACATACAAAGATAGTAGTGTCTGCAGAGTACTTGGAAAGCCTTGCACAAAAGGCACAACAACTATGCAAAGAGCTACTGTCAATATTAGTGAATCACTTCAGCTACTAAGGGAAAGCAGGTTTCCGTTTCAGAACAACAAACAAACCACAGCAGTATTTACAGAGCACTTTAAAGAGAACAGCAGCTCAATAAATACTAAGAACCAAGGGCATGGTGAGGAATGGTATTGAAAATTTCAAACCCATCTACAGGCAGAATAAGCACCTTTTGGTTACAGTGAACCCAAAAATAAAACCAGCCCTCTCTCCAAAGGCTCCCACATGAAACAGATGCTCCCAACAGGAACATTTCCATGGCTAAAAATCCCATGTTGACTGAATAGCGTCTTTGCTGAAGGTAGATTCAACTTCAGCTTGAACAGGACAGAGAAAGACTTCACAGCCTGTTCTCCACCCTGGAGACCCACTCAGCCTGCATGCCATGTCAGTGAACACTCATGAGAGTGAGGAGGGAGCTACAAAGCCTTTCCCTTCAACCTGTTCTAGCTTCACGTTTCAAATTTTGTTTAGAAATAAGAAAAGCCAGTTATAGCTCAACACTGCTCAAAAAAACAAGGAGCTGGTAACTGCATCCTCTCAGAAGAAGGACAATAGATGCGCTGTACGGGATGCAGCATCCCAGGTATTCTTTGCTTGTTGTGTGAGAGCCCCAGCTGTGGTGGCCAGTCATGGAGACAGCTGGACACACAACTTGGGAATTCCTACTCTAAATGGTGAGGAGCAAACAACCATCTTCCCGTGGACAGGTATAGTTCAAGAAGAAGCTCTTTGCTGAGTAGTTGCTCCCTTTTGGGGTCAGACCTCTCACAAGAAAATATGCCTGGCAGAGAGGCCACCTGCAGATACTGGCAACCTGCATGTTGTTATCTCAGCTTACTTATTTCAGCTGTCATGGAATGGCTGTTGGCTTGCCCTGTCCTTTCTCCTATGCTCTACCATCAAGGAAAAATAGGACACCCTACCCAACAGTAGAGGCTTCCACATTTTTTAGGGAGATTGATTGATCGTTACTGCCTATTTGATATTAAGAGTATTTATTACTCACCCAGCATGACTGCTGAAGACCTTCTAATGATTATCCTTCTCCTTTACAACTGTGAAAGAGCTTTTAATCTTAAGAGTGTGGTTGTTTCCAGCTGTTGATTTGAAGAAACTTAAGGAATAAAGATCAATATTGAGGCCAGACTGCCTAGAGTCCCTCTGGCATTCTCCAAAATAGCATGTTCATCTTCAGCCCACTGGGGGCTCCAAATAAACCTATCCTCTCCACCATCGCTTTTTAAACAAGTTAGAGTCCAGTGTCACATAATGCTGTGCAACTTAAAGTCCCAATAAGGCTCTTGAGATTTCTGCATGCTTGGTATTTTTTAGTCTTTTGCATAATTGAACCCTGGATACAACCATTCTCTAAGCATCTTGCATAATTCTTTGGTACTGTACCAGTTTGTCTGCAAGTTTCTGTTAGGCACAACATTATTTTAATTTTAAAATACAGCAGCATGAATTACCTAAACAAATAAATTTTTCTGGTGTCTTCTTATTTTGTTGGAAAATTTGAAGTTTTCCTTTCTAATGCTTAATAGGAACTGAATAGCAATTCCAGCTCCCAAGCAAAGGTTTGGCCACTTTTGTTCTCTTCACCAGAACTTCTTACCTAAGTTACTCATAAAAAGAATAGCATTATGATTTGGTAATATATATGGCTAATTTGCACTAAGTAAACTACATTCATTTGTGCTAGCTCACTGAAAGCTTTTTTTTTTTTTCTTTTTTTTTTTTTAAATAACTGCAGCAAAAGTGCAACAATTCAGTTGAGTCCTAGGCAGACATTGTGTAAGCAGGGAACATTTTTCTTCTCTACAATCTTCCCTGTTCTCAACTTTTAACACAATTTTTCAGTAATTTGCTAAGGTTTGAAGGCAGGTAAAGTGCCTGGATTTATGCACTGAACTAACGCTATACCTCAACTCACTACAAAATAATCTCTAATGTTTTTTGTGGCTAATAGGACTTAGTATATACTGTTTATACAGCAAAAATAACTGGATTTTAATGAGATGTCTTACAGCAATATGGTTAAAACATAGCTCTTCACAAACCATCTACAATTAGCACTGCCTTCCCCACACAGGCACTAGTAGCATGTCTAAGTATCTCAACCACAACAAAGGCCAAAATTACTGTTAGGCCTTCACTTTACATGCCCATATTAATTAGTGGGCCTGTTCAAGTGCAGCTACATGTAACCCTCTCACCAGCTGTTGAAACACCTGTACACTGCGCACTTCTCCCTTAACTCCTGTCACAGTCCTGAGGAACAAGTGCATTGCATAGTAGCTGTGGGTTATAAACCATAGTGTCACATATATGCGTGTGCAGAACATACATATACTACTTATCTCACATCGGTGCTGTTGTACCCAACAGCTGTTTCTGTGTACTTGCACCAGTGAATGATATGCCCTGGTTGGTTTGCTCAGTAACTGGTCCTCCCCTACCCAGCAAAATGCACATATATAGACTGTAGGCTTGGAGATGCACCCCCAAAGCACTGCGAATACATCACAAGATGCTGCCAACTGCTCTGCTGTGTTTCTGTTGCTGAACAGATTGACAGATCAGGATGCTATGACTGAGGAGGACATCTCCTTGCTTATTGTTTGGTTGATAGCTTTTGGCATAATTTGTAATGCTCTGGAGCACTTCTGTGGAGCTTCAAGTAGTAGCCAAAATGTTACCAAAGCCCTGGACTGGCAGGAGGTGTTTCCCTTTGAGATGTCGCAGGTGAGATTTCACCTCTAGCCCCACGCAGCACTTGGAGGTAGAGAGGAATGTTCTGAACCAGCTCTGCCAGCAAAGGGAGGGCAGCAGCACCATGGGGCTCCTCCAGGACCGACTGCATCCAAATAGCTGGGAGATCTGGACATCCTTTTGGCACAAGGGCTGAGTCCTCCTGACCCACGAGAGCACCCTGAGGTACCCGTTACGGGTGTGTAGACATGCCAGTACAGGAACATGTGTCTGAAACGGTGGGGGTGCTTGCGTATGCGAGGATGTGTACGCTGCAGTCGTGGAGGAGCAAATGTGAGTGCCGGGACTGGTGGGATCCTGGAGTACAGGTGGTGCAAACGCAGCTCCCAGGCCAAAGCCTGCTCCCACTGCAGTCTTTCTGTGCTCAGCAATGCCAGGCAGAGGTCCCAGCGCGTGGTGACCCCATGACAAGGGCCTTGTGTGTTCAGGGAGCATGTGCTGGAGAGGCTGATCAGTTCTGCAAACTGTTCCAACAAGCCCTTCTCGGGCAACTGTCAGGGTTTACTGTCATGCTACTGTGGTCAGGGCACATCTCTGTCAAACCAGGTTGCTACAGGACTGCATTAGCTTTTCCTTTGCTTTTCCTTCATGCGGAGAAGTCGGAGGATGCGTTCATTTTTCGTTAGTTCTGCTGGCAGTTCATTTGCCTGGAACAAGAAAACATTGAGGTTAGCAGAAAAGAATATTTCCAAAACATGGTTTAAAAGCCTTATGCTCTAAAGAAGATGGCACTGGGCATAATAATGATGTGTTCATTCCGTTGTTATCTATGCCACTGTTGGAGATATCTTAAGAAATCACCTTTCAGCATGCAAGTCTAATTTAAGTCTTCAAAATAATCCTAGCATGGGATTTGAGTGGTCAGCTTATTCCCTGCTGACAGTCCAGGCTAAACAGTGTATCCCTTGGACTGCCTATGCTTCTGCCGCAGAAGTAAGAGAGAACATAGCAGCTGATTTTTAGGGGAGATGAGGCAGGTCTTTAAGTGCCAAAGTCCATGAAAATCCAGACTTTAATTGCTATGTCAGTGCTATTCTGTAGGACTGGCAATAGAGCACCAGAGTTTGGTCTTCTGCATTTATTGTACACAATTTTGGTAACATGAAGCATTTATAACGAACCTACTTCTGGAAATCAGTAATTTTGTCCTGCAAATGTACTCTTGTGCCGAACTGCATGTTATTATATAAAAAAAAACAAAAACAAAAACCAACAACTCAGTAGAAGAGGTTACAGCCACAGACTTTCTTATATTGCACGCCCTCCTGCTGTAAATCACCATTAGTAGCAGAAGAATCTTGCACATTTTTTTGGTTAATATCAAAACAAAATGCCTATAAATGCGAATTACTGTATGAGTGGCGTTAACTCTGCTGCCATCGAGTGGAACGATACATAAATAACAGGCACAGGTCTTGTATTAAAGGACTGAAACATTTAGAAGGTTCCTGCTGCATTACTTGTGTTACAGACTTTCATCCACCCAGTCATAAACCAGAAGTAAATACCGAACCACCCATTCACAGCTTAACAAACCCAGACAGATGTCAAATACTAGTGGCAAATAGTTCATAAACACAATTCAGATGAAGACATTTTCATGGAAATTATCAAATGTGTAATGTTAAAACAATTTACAGAATAAAACCAGGACAAGTTTTCGCACAAAAGTTTCTGTTATAAAAATAATGTGAATCTAGTTCAAGAAACTAATGTATTTACAAATTACGCATGTAATTTGGGATATTTTTTGGTAGCAGCAATATGCTGAATTCTAGCCATGTTTTCTTATCAAAGGCACCCAGATAACACATTTTGCCTACTTACCAATCTGTATGGAGTTATTAGTACAAATTATCATTTATCAAAACAGTAACAGATTATTGTTTCCCTAAAATACAACCTAGCTAACCCATAACTAGTGGACAACTCAATCTGTGACTCTTGAGTGAGTGAGTGGTTTAGTTATTCTCAGACTGATGTAATTTGGCAAGAACCAGCATCACCAGTGGCACTGCCTCGCACCCTTATAGATGGCTGTATACAGAAACACATGGGCCAAGCGATGGTGCTTCAGGAGAGGATCAAGAGGCAACCACAGACCAACACAGAAACATGGGCTGCCACCGCCACCATGGCACACAGGGCTCCATTGCTCGGTTCTCCCTAGATGCTCCACACCAGGGACGATGTTCCAGGATGTACCTTGTTCCTCAGGCACGGGTCAGCTCCAGCTTCAAGGAGCAGTGCCACTGTCCTCGCGTTGCCGCTCAGGACGGCTGCGTGGAGAGCAGAGGTCCCATTCTAGAAAATACCATGGGAGACATTTGTAGCATGCATGGGAAGAAATCAAAAGGCACTGAAACACAAATGTTTGCAAACAAACCTACAAACCAGAAACAAGTAACATGGAAGAGCTTATGTCATCAAAGGTATAGGGTCTGATTTAGACAGGGCTCTAGAAGGTGAGTGGGCTGTGAAGGAGGTGATTTTAAATGCTTTAATAAAAACAAGAGTCAATTTCACTTCACCACAGCAATATTTCCTTTTAAAAATTACCCTTGTCCATAGATTAGAGGTGAAATGAACACAGCACTTGCTTCTGCCTGGCAAAATCAGCCATTAGCAAGTGAAACAGAAGCATAAGCAGTAATGGAAACCATCTGTGCATTTTATCTTCTTTCTCTGATGATTAATGGTCTCAATGTCAGACAGCTGAATGGTGATATTTTATGGCTGGCTTTTTGTTTGTGGCTGCAAACTGACAGTTCAAATAGGCGTGGAAGCTATTTCATACTTGCAATTATCAAGTAAGTTAATGCCACCTGGATTTTCAAGTACATAAAAATGCCGATTAGTTGCATGCACAGAAGCTATCAAAGTGCATGATTTATAGGCACATAAAATTAGATCAGCCTGTAAAAAGCACCCTCCAAATATCTGTTACTTTTCAAGTCATTTTTTTAATTAAGAGGAAAACAAAACCACATAGAGACCCTGCTCAGAACAGATCTCCTAGAATACTATTTTTCTGGCTAAATGCAATATTGGACAGGGTAGAATTCTAGAAGCTGAACCATTGACAGCAGTCCATTTACAGTAGAAATAAAATCAGATGACAAAAAGTGGGAGAATTTTTTTATGACACAATGTGCTTTCCCCTTCCACAAATCAAACTCACAATTTTGTTTGAAAAGATTAGTTTGTGTGTGGCATTAAAGGCTAAATAAGATAATTTCATTTTTCTATTGACTTTTTTGGGCTCAAGCTCCTTATTATCTTCCACTGGCACAGCCATAATGCCAGATCTTTCATCAGACCCTTTGCCTTCTAGAGTTTCTGCCTAAAACCTGTGTGTT
This sequence comes from Nesoenas mayeri, assembly GCF_963082525.1. NCBI lineage: Eukaryota > Metazoa > Chordata > Aves > Columbiformes > Columbidae > Nesoenas > Nesoenas mayeri. The sequence continues at coordinate 50,233,267 of NC_137543.1, read as the reverse complement.
TCACTACCAACCTTCAGCAGGCCAAGCGTGGGAGAGAATTTCAGCAACTCCTCTATCACATTGTTGTACCCTTTAATGGCAGCCTTCAGTAAAGCAGTTGTACCATCCTTTAAAAGAGAGAGGAAGGTCAGTTCAGGTTTTACCAATGCTTTACCTGTATTCCCTTTGGCTGGAAGGAAACACCAGCTCTCCCCTACGCCTCTGAGAGGAAAGTGTCCTCTGTTCATCGTCTTTGAGGAGACACCTCCACAACTTATGCTGCGGCTTTGAGGGCATCTGGAGGATTGTTACTCTGGCAGGTGAGAACTTCAGAGTGAAATGAAGCAGTGACACAATATAGCACTTTTGTGTCTCATTTATATGGATATTTCCATTCCCTTGTTCCAGGAGGTCCTTCCAGGAAGATGTCCCAGACATGAAGGGAAAAAGGGAGCCTATGGTGGGACTTTATGGCCCAGAAAACCGAGCAGACTCTGGGGACACTGGGCATCCATTCAGGCAGATTTGCAGCATAAAAAAAATAAGCTAGGAAGTGTTAAGCTGCAGACAGAGCACAGGACAAGGTGCTACTCACATCCCGTGCAGCGTCTCGCTCAGCTCCCCGGAGCAGCATTACTCGCACCACTTCGCTGTGACCCATCTGCGATGCAATCCACAGGGGAGCCGTACCATCCTGCAAACAAAATGAGACTGCTAATGACACTACCACATTGAGATCCTATGCTCCCTGGTATTTTACCGCCCAAGTCTGCCTACTGGAATGGACGTATTTCAATTCCTCAATTAAATCCCACATCACAGACAGACATACATAGTGTTGCTGCCATGGAGCTTGGTGTATCAAGTCAGAACTGCTCCAGCTGTGGAGTAGAACCACCCTTTGTTGATTTCTCTTGATTAGTCGACCTGAAATGGGCATTACTATATGAACACTTAAAGCCCTCCTTGGCTTACCAGTTGTGCCTAAAATACATCAGGAAATTTGAAATGTAAAGGCTAATGTTATCCTGCAGAGTCTGAACTCCAGGTAGCTGGATGTGACAGAAGATACAGGCAAATCTCAGCACACATGGGAAAATTCTGCAAGTGGGTCGCTGTATATATGGAGTGGAAGTTGTTTTCAGAAGCTAAGGAAAAATGCAAGATGATGACCAACTTTTAATGGTTAGTTACATTATCCACCCTAGGGAAATCCAGTAAAAATGTCCTGTGTTACAGTGATGGTAATCCACAAATTTTATCTTCAAGAATTCCTCTAGAAAACAAGGCAATTATTAAAGAATTCAGAGTCAAGCCATCTGGTTTGGAAAAATTGTCCTATGCAATCATTATCTGAGCAGAGAACCCCAGATAATAAAATGCACATTCTGAATAAGCTAAACTTTGTGATGGCTTTCCATTCCAAAGCAAAGGGGAATTGAAGCACTAGAAGTATTTCCCACTGCAATTAGAATTTAGATTTGTGTCTCTTCCTCTTTTTGCTTTTAAATGGCCTGATTCTCCAGACTACAGGAGGACTCCAGCGGTTATGTGGTGCCAAATTGAGTCTTGTGGGTCTTTAACAAAGGGCTTTGCTTGTAGGGACTTTAACATAGAAGTGAGGCCTCACGTAGCGGGGTGCCGGCTTCTGCCTTCAGCACTTGCCAGTTCCCCTCACCACCCCCAGCAGCCTGAAGACTTGTCAGAAAAAAAGGAAGACAAAATATACTGGGGCTTTCAAAAGAGCCTTAATGAGAAGTTTCAGAAGAAAACAACTTTTTGCTTTAAATATTTCCACCCTGATCAAAGAAGCAATCTCTCTTCTCAGTGCCAACTGAAGATTCATATGACTTGCTCATGCAATCCAAAAAAAACATTGTTGAAACAGTTCTCTGTGTTCTGTGGGCTAGTGACTTAATCCTGCGGAAGAAACAGAAAACTTATTTCTTCCTTTGATATAACATTCTGGGCTTCCCTTTTTCTGATTCTGAGAAAGAACGAATATACATCCTGAACTCTTCAGTCTTCTCAAATGGTGAGGAACAGGATCTTTTCCCGCTCTTCTATAATTTCTCTATAAATTAACTCATTGAATAAGTGGCTGACCTCATTCTAGTATATATCCTGTTAATACAGTGAGTGTTCTCTGTGATTCAGAAATAACAAAGGCTCTCTTGTATACAGTGTGTGTGATGTTAGCCTCATGGCAAAAACCATTCCTTTCCAGTTTATAGTGTTTTCCCTACCACTAAGTTGACACTTAATATTTTTTCTATTCTCCCCCCACCAGAGGGCTCTAGAAAATAGCAATAGGGATGCTGAAAAAGCCTATAAAACTTGGAAACTATCCAAGAGCTGCTTACACAATTTAATCTGCATGAAAATCCAATGCTGTGTAAATCCACGCTTCTATTTACACAAGAAGTGCATGCACAAGCACAGCATGGGGAACATAGCAGCTTTCTTTTATTCACGGTGAAGTTTATGAGAACAACTCTTATTTTCAGGTATAAATGGAAAGGAACAGAAGAAAATACACGTGTTGGCTAACGTCACTATTACCATTAACTTTCCTTAGTGGTATTACTGTTAGACATCATCTTCAGTATAACATTTATAGGCTAGAGGCAAAAAGACATTGTGAGAAAGAGTGACTGTCTTGGAGGACTTAGTCTGAAGAGAAGAAAGGTGATGAAATTGATAGTAGGCTCACATTGACTATTGTCAGCTTCTCTCATGCAAACAGCACCTAACAGGCAGGTTTATGCCAACAAGTATAAAATTTATATGATGTAGGTGAGATTTCTGACCATTTTTTGTTGGTGTTCAGTTCAAAAGAGACATTACATTGTACTAAGAGGCCATATGAGAATTCTGGTGTAAACAGATATTAGATGAGTCAGGAAGAAAGTGAGAACAGGAAAAGAAGCAATTCAGAAACTACTTTACTATTCTTGTCCTCCTGGCCACTCAACACACTGTAGACCACTACATCCCTAGAACAATGTTAAATATGTTTTTAAGCTGTGCTTATTTCCATATTGATTGCAGGTTAATAAATATGATTTATATCTTATTTTGTCCAGCAGTTCCAAACATACTCTGACCAAAATTTCTGATGTTGTTTCTCTCACTCATTAACTAAAACTTCACTTTGGAACTTTGAATCTCAATATTTGCTGGTGTTTTGGAGTGTTGTAAAGGGCCAGATTAGGTTGGGAAGTGAGATACCCCTTGAATTCCCAGTAAGGACTTCCAGGGACAGGGAGCCCCTAGTTTCAGGCTACTCAATGTCATCTCCTTCACTGTTCTGCCCATGAGTCCACACGCACCACTACACTAGCTGAATTCTTGCTAATAAGAAATTGCTTGCTTGTCTGAAGTCTATACTCTATAGATGTTTACTGGCTTACAGATATGTGTGACTGCATAGCGTGTGTTAAGAAAAAAAACATTAATTTTCAGAGTATTTTGAATCTGCTTAGCCAGTTAGACTAAAGCCTGCTGGGACACAGGCTGCCAAAACAGAGTGTAAAACTCTGGCAAACAACCTTCTTGCTTTGTTTTTGAGTTGGAGAAGCAAAGAAACGTCTCCTGCACCAGCCTTCAGACTCTGTCTAGACGAAAAGATGACAAAAGAATTCCTGCCTGGCTCCACAATGTCAGAAAGAACAGAAGGCGGCTAAAAACTGAGAGAAATGACATTGCCAGGGAAGAAACTTTCCAGGAAGCTCTGCTGTTAAGTCTTGTGAGAGCTGAGCTGAGGGGCCTGCACACGGGCAGCCAGCATCATCCGAGATGCTCTGCGGTTACAGGAGCATCCCAGTGGGACCAGGAGATGCGGCACAAGACCAAAGGGGAACTGGTTCCCACTGCAGCAGCAGTGGGAGGCACACAAGACAGAAGCACACGCTCAGGCACATGTACTAAGACCCCAAATTCACAAGACAGAGAGGAAAACTTGGATACCATGAGGAAGGAGAAGCAGGAACTCACACCTGGCACTCTGCAGCCCTATATTTGGTGTTACATTGCTTAGAAAAATTGCCCACAGCAGTGAGAGCAGTGTGGTTTGTGACTGACAGTAGGATTCATCTGGCATCGAAACTGCCCCATCTACAGCTGCATTCCTCATGACCAACATGCCACCTTTGAACAAAGTACAAATCTGTTCGTTAGCAAGAAAGAGACTGAAGTCCACCCAACCATTACTTTACTAATTAAACAGTAAAAATGTTCCATTTGTTAAGGAAATGTTTCAGGTTACAGTGGGCCCAAATACAAATGCCACGGACTTATCCAGGCATAATCTTAGCATGGATCAGAGGTACCCTAAAGCAAAGTAAGCCCGTACTGCCAGAGATGAAACAGAGCCAGGAGGAACAGTCACACAGAGTCAAGTCTTCGACTCAACTAAGATTTAAAAATGCCTCATGAAACATTGTGTTGTAGAGATTGGATTAGAGAGCTAAAAAAATATTGTCAGGAAGAATTAGATGGGGTATTACATTTGTGGTTAGCAGAATACATTTTTTATGGCAACATGGTGAAACTAAATCTAAGGCGCCCCAACCTTATTTTGACCTGTTCAAAAGGCATTAATGCATACCTTGGTCTATCCTTCTACATTTATCTTTTAGACTGTGTTAATTAACAGCTTTTAAGAGCATTTCTTAATTTTGATGTTGGGAGACAGTGTGGAGGCAGCATAGGAGCAGCTCAGGCATAGTCCAGGGAGTAGCTGCCAGCACAACTTTGGTGCTGGAGAGGTAGGGGAAGAGGCAGCAGAAAAACTACTTTACTTTGGGCACATAAAATGCTAATTCAATTCTCTGCAGACCTATAGATGCAGGATAAGTCATTGTCCTGGTTTTGTTAAAAACAAGTTTCTCTTTTAGTGATTTTGCCTGTCAGCTAAAGCCTTCATATTAGCTGCATTTTCCTGGAGGACCAGACACATGTTTTCGTAAACATAGCAATGGAATGCAAACTTATTGATAAGCACTGATGGACATCTCAGGAGAGGGGCAACGAGAAACAAGTGACCAAGAGACTGACCAACTGTGTATAACATTCCATTCACGTGAATACTTCATATAGAAGTGGGAGATCACGAGGATCTCATCCTTTCCCTTTTTTCCTTTTCCCTTTTCCCTTCTGCTTATGGCCGACATTAGGAGAGGATCTTGCTAGTCGTCCCTGCGAACTGAGACCTAGTGACAGACTGAATCCAGCTCCGGTTGGCTGCAGAGTCCAGTCCAGGACTTTGATTGCCAGCTCTGCAGTTGCTGAGACTTTCAAGATTGGTTTTGTATATTTTGTATTATTTTCTCTATTCTTATGAGTAACATTAGTAAAACATCTTTAATTTTTTCCAGTTCTCTTCTCTCTGTCCTTCTTTCCCTCCTGATCGCCTGTCCTCAGTGGGAAGGGGGAAGGGGGAGGGGCAAAAGGGGGAAGTGGGGGGAGAGGAGCTTAACAATACATCTGCCAGGGTTTTATTGTCACCCCGCAATCTAAACCCTCGACAGTCATATAGATCAGTCACTGCTGCCAGGCTATGATTTGTCAGGCTTTTTGGTGTAGATGAAAGGAAACACTGAAAATACCTGGCAAAGCTTGTCACATGCCACATTGTCCACTGTTATAATTCACATTCATTTGCTCTTGCTTGCTGATTTTTTACTTGCTGCAGTCAGTGATCACAGCCACCTGGCAGACATCCCTGACTGACTGCAAGGACAAGACCTTGTCCCATCAATTTAAAATGTGCAGTGAAGAGGCAAGACAGGTACCTTGCCTGCAGGGTTTCAGCAGACCACAGGGGAGGCTCTCCCAAAGCAGGCAAAGATTCCTGGGAAGCTTTGTCTCTAACCAGATGTTTCTAAGTGCTGAGAGCAACGGTAGCTTTGCAGCTCACACATCTAGCTACTCAAAGCAGCATCTAAGTGTGCTATTTAACCCCTGATTTTAGAGTCAAGAAACTGCTAATCAGTTAAGAAATCCTTTTTAGGAAACCATGAGAGCTTTTATATACATACGTGATGCATGCTTACATATCCCTCAGTTAGGTTAACACCTAGGAAATCTCTCTCAACCAGTGTTAATTTTTCATAACTGTAAAATTTAGTAATTAGACCCCATCTCTTCCCTGAAGTGTTGTTAAGCTTACCTGCCGTGGCTGGTTAACCTTTGCTCCTGATGAAAGCAGCAGTCGGATGACATCCAGATAGCCTCCTTGTGCTGCCAGGAAAATTGCAGAAGCTCCATCCTAAGAACAAATACATCTAGCTTACACTGTTTTGCAGTTATGTCATTTTTTCCGTACAGAACCAAACCAAACTGAATCAAGTTCCCCTTTTTAAGCCATCATGCAGTGTAACAGCACATATATAGCCAAGGTCCAGAAATAATTACCAAAATCCAAACTCCAGTTCATAACAGACTATGGCAACATTTTCATTCAGCATGAGCAATTACTGCCTCCCATCATATACCAAACCAAGCATTAAATCCTGGGTCTGGAATACTAAGAGTCTAGTTCATCCAAGCATTGATCTACATAACAAGAAATCCATTCCTATAGAGAAAAATATCTTTATTTTGGTTAATTTAGCCCTTAGATGTTCATGCCGAATTGTTCTGTTACATAAACATACATGGTGAAAACATGTTTTGCAGAAACAGAGACTCCAGCAGACTTCAGAGACCAGACTTCAGCCCTTTAGGCTGAAGGAGTAAGTACTGTGCAACACTATTGTGCCACCCCAGCAACTACTGTGTCACTCTGGCACATCCTGTAGAAGAGACTTCACCTGTAATATAATCATGTAAAAGTAGAACACACAAGACAGAGTATCTCATAGTCCTATCAGAAACCAGCATTTTCCTGCAAAAGGCTTGAGAAAGAAATGAACAACAATAGGATTTCTTTTTTCTCAACATGTCTTTCATGTGCAGGTGTTCTCAGCGTTTGACTTCACATAAGCTTTTTCCTTAGGTAAAATATTTTAAAATCATATTTCATTAATTTTTTTTTTGGATGAACAAATTTCAAATAGCATTTGAATCTGTCCAACCAACTGGAAGTGGAAACCTGCGCTGAGAGTGGGACAGGTGTTTACCCATCCTATATCCACAGTGCTCAGCACAGCGCATGCTGGGGCAAGTTTTCCTAGGAGGGAAGGCTCTTTTAGTTTAAATAGAGACTTGAATGAACCCCTTCACCCCACCTCAGGTGTATGAGTACATATCTTCCAACCAATTTATGCATAATGCTTATTACCAAATACAGAGCGTGTTAGTGGAAGCCTAATGTTGTTGACATATCGCTATGTTGGGACTGAATGCTGTTGTCTGCCTAGAGATACTGCTTTGCTACTCTTCTTCCTGCAAAACTCAGCACAGGCCTAGTGAAGCATGAGCTGAATATAGTGCCCCAGGGACCCAATTTAAAATGTTTGACCTTGGTTTCAAGACAAATGTCCTGGTAAACATGAGAGGTGTTTGTTAGCACCACAAATGCATACCCCAGGGCCATCTGAGGGGCTGCTTTCTTTGGCTGCTATATAAGTACATGAAATAGTGTGATGGTATAAGGACCTTTGCAGGCTTCCTCCAGAGACAGGGGTAGTGAGAACACTTCAATTTAGGAAGTAAACAAGGCTGTGTAATAATAAAGAAGCTATTCATTTTAGCATCAATCAAGGTGGAGAACCTTGGGCTCCCTAACATTTAAAAAATAATTATTCATTTTTTTGTACTTGATTTGAATTGATGCTGTAATGAGAAAGCTGTTTTGAAGATATTTCTGCAAGAAACACAGTTTAGTTAGGGTATCCTGTATTCTTCTCTTCTACCCCTCGCATGAGTCAATTTAAGATTAAAACATCTATCTTGATGGTTTTGGGATGACTACCCAAATGCATGCTCAAAATCTTGCTCATTTGTTCCCTTGCCAGTGCAACTGCCAGCCAGATACTGCTTTGCAAAAAGCAGCTCGGTGATGTCTCACAAAAGCAGACAGGTGAATGCCTGTTTTCAAAAGATTGTATACTTATTAAACAGCTGTTTCTGACTAGGTTTGTTCAATGTCTGTGAGCAATAAAAATACATCTCAAAATCCAATTGTAAATATTTCTGATTTCCAGGAGATACAATAAGGAAGCTATTTTACTGCCTTCACTTCTAGGTAATTGTCTGCAGGTGTGGCAGCGTGGCTATTTTTAAATGGAGTGGTAAACCCTGGGATTACCATGCAGAGGTATGAATCACTGCCCTCAGATTAGAAAGGCAATCACTATTTGTGTAGCAGTGAGGGTGGGACACCCTTCTTTATAAATGCAGGGTGAGGGCAGCACAAAAGAGAGGACCCCCTGTGAAACCAGCCCCTAGCATGCTGGTGGCTTCTGTGTTCACCACTCCTTGGCTCCCATGTACGCTCGTAGGACCTAAGAGTGTGATGGCATCCTGCAGAGCCAAACCCCATGGGAATGGTGGAAGAAACCCATATATCCTCTTTATCAGCCCTGACTACCCTGGGGTAGGAAGGAACGATTCAAAGTGGAGGGAAAATCTGCCACTCATTTCTGTTGAAGGCTGAAAAGCTCAACTTATTTGTGTTTCTTTTGGAGTAAATTAAATCCAGGGCTTCATTTGCTCAATCTGGCTTTATGAAAGTCTGGTAAACAACATCAGTTCAGCCATTTTAACCATTCTTTGCCCAAAGCACTGACAAGCTAGAGATGCACAAATATCAGATAACATCATTTTAACCAATATTTTAAAAATATTTTAAAGATATTTAAAGATTTTAACTTTTACTACTATTTCTGGTAGAAAACTGATGAAGTAATTCTCTAGAACTTAATAGCTAGTAACTCTTCTGTTTGCAATGCAAATAATGGTAGAACATGACATGGTCTTTTCTTCAAGTCTAACAGCACAAACCTGATCCAGATTGGGTACATATCCTTCATACAGATAATGAACCAAGAGGCAGCTAAATCACAGTTTCTGATTTTGTGCTACTTCTCCCAGAATTACGAAAAGCAGACGGTTAACAAAATTCACATCTTAAAAAAGTAGAGTACTATAAAGCCACAACATTTGGCGAATGCTTCTCTGTGCTCGAGCCAGAGTATCCACTGTTGTCCAACCAACAGCACATTTGTTCCACCACAAGTGTTGTCAATATTATTTGTATCAAATAACTCACATAAAGTTGATCATGAATGTTGGCGCCGTGCTTCAACAGAGTTTCCACTACTTTTGCATGCCCATACTGACAAGCAGCTAGAAGAGCAGTACCTCCATCCTGTGAAAAAGCAAAGAATGGGCACAGCCAGGTGAGAGGGCAGGTGCTGGACTGAACATCACCATAAAAAAAAGCAAATTTTAAGCATTTTCAGAATTTGGCTCATAGCAGTCCTGTGGTGACTGGCTACTGAATCTTTCATAATTTTAATACCAAGTCTTGCCACATAAGTCTTTAAACTTGGCCCTGTCACTATGAAAAGTTTTCTCCTGAGTATTTTTAGTGAGGGATAGGAAGCAAGAAAATTTGACTTTATGTTCCTTAGCTTCTGCCTTCCCACTAGAAGTTTTGTTCCTTTCACAGCTCCAAGCTCCTCCATGTTTCTTCCCTTTACAGCCAAATCCCCCACCCCTAGCAAGCTCTTCCACCTACTGAAGGACAGCATGCCTTTCCCCTGCTCAAAAGCCTACGGATCATCTACCCTTCTTTGGGCAGAACCTCATGCCCTATCACGTCCTGCCTCTCACCTCTTGATTGTTGGCCTGAAGAAGAGTAGGAAGCATGCTAGCTAACTGTGGAAGTGTGCATCAGACCAGACCCATGACCACTACTGAAGGCCCCGTTACTTCAGCTGAAGAAGTGATCCCTGCAGGTAGAAGCAATCCCAGGCAGTTAAAGTTGCTGCACATCATCACTAAAGGAAGATCTAGGCACATGCATCAAGTCCTGGTTGCAGATCTGCTCCCTTGGGAGCTGCCTTAGAAGGAGAACACCTCAGTGTTGCTGGCAATTGACTCCAAGCCAGCTGAAACAACTAAGATAGCAAATATAAGTCTTGCCATCTTGTTCAATGCACCGTGCCTCACTCAAAAATTGCCATTATTTCCGACACTGATACAGAGAGGAAGTTCTCATCTTCTGCCTGAGATGGCACCGTGCCATCATGCAAGGATGACGCACACCACAAGTCATCCACACCGGAGGTCTTCTCTCTCCTTCCCTGCCCTCTCCCAGTCTCATTCCCATCCTTCGTAAGATAAGCTATCTAAAGCATTTCAGATAAATGATTTCTAAAGCTGTTTTTAATGTGGGCAAGAGATTGTGTTTTCCCTCAGCCTTGTCCTCTGAAACAGCTCCAAATTTTGTCTGAAATTTTCCACACAGACAGATATCCACTAGAGAAGTTACAGCCTGAAAGCCCAAACCAGTGGTTTATAATGGGAAGTGCCAATCAAATTTATTAATCTGTGGTGCTATCTCATGCCTATAATAACCTCATGAAAACTCGAGCTCTGACATGACTGAACTAATCCACAGGGACTGTCTATAGCTACTCTGAAAACCTCATATTCACGCTTCCTCCATGCAACACTGAAAAGCAAACAAGACCTGAGTGTCAGCAAAGTCACAGATGTGAAGCTGTTATGTGACAATCTATGAATTCCATATTAATTCTGGATTGAGTAAATATAGTGTGTAATCCGGTCAGTAGAATTAAGTTACTTTATAGCTACAATGAGTCATTAGAGTTTCCTGTCAATTTAAACTACCCTAATTTAATAGGAACTGCTGTAACAAAACACAAAAGCAACCACAATGGTTTCTGGATTAAAAAACACCTTATACACACTTAAAAGACAATGGCAAAAGCTAATCACTTTGTGAAACGTATTTCCTATCTCCAGCTGAAAGCCCGTTTTGCTGAGTAGCGAGTTGCCAGATGAAAAGGCTACAAACAAAAAACAGAGACATTTTTAAAGGCTCTTTCCCTGAAGGAAATTGGGAGAGAAAGGTTAGCCCGTTAAGAAGAGAAACTGTGCTATGCAAATTGGAGGTCCTCTGCAGAGAGGCAGGGAAGGATCAGCTGTAGGAAGCTTAATAATATTGAGGTTCCCTATGTGGAGGGTAAATAGACATGCTCAGTTATCTGCATATGGGAATAGTTTGCTTATTCCTTTATGGTCTGGTTTTTGTTTTCTAAAATTCTTGTGTTCTCCACAAACCCCTGTTATTTTTAAGAAGATTGTTTTCTTATTAATATAATTTCTGGAGGGAATCAAATGGCAAATCCCAAGTAAAAGGCAGGCCTGCAAAGCCAAGCACAGTTAGCATAGCAGAGCTGGTGCCCAGCACTCTGAGTACAGCTGCATGATCCCACCTTGGGAGATGTCACAGCTTGAGGTTTAAGAAGGGAGACACTTCTTACAGGATATATGTCTCAAAATAGGGATCCTGACCAAGTGTTCGGTTGAATCCAATGAACAGTTTTAATTGATACATTTTTTTTTGAAGGACACATTTCCAAAATAAAACATTTAGTTCTTCCAGACTAGAGTGACCAAGTTTCCTAGATCACCCTGATCAGAGTCCAGGGAACAGAAAAAAAAAAAAGGGTAGTTCCCAGTTCCAGCTGCCTACCCTCAATCAAGTATTTACTGGGTCAGAAAGAACTGGCTGACAACTCCTTGGATCAAAGATTTGGTTCCTGATCGGTAAGACGACTGGGCTCTAAGACCTGCTCTACTGCATGTCTCCTGTGAAGTTGAATGCATTCAAAAGAAGAGACTGAGGTTCATTTGAATGCTCTGATAAAGAGATAGGCCTTGCTGTAAGAAAGGGAACTTGGGACAAGAAACCTTTTCCACTGACAAGACTATGCGGTAAGACAGCACTCAGTTAAATGGAGAAATTGCCAAACAGCGTGGAGGTCCGTGGTTTCTTAGAAGGGGAAAACTCAGCCCCACTCATGCTTATTGAGCTTCCATTTTGCTTTCTCTTAATCTGTCTTCACTTTTTGCCAGCACAAGAGCCTTTCCTCTAGTCTAGCTGTAGACGACAATGTTTTACATGCTATTGGGAAGGCAGATGAGTTATGGGGGAACAAAAAAAAGTAAATGTCAGAATTTAAAAATCCCTTTCAGTCATGTCATTCCCTCTTTTTGGCTTCAGCTGAGATGAGTAAAATGCTGAAGCTCTTGGAAATTCTGAGCAGGGCAACAAGTGAGGGCAGGGACACGTGAACAAGCACAGACATGGTGCGAATTTTGGGCTTGTCCTGGACTCTATGATCCTTGTGGATCCCTTCCAACTCAGGACATTTTATGATTCGAGTACAATGGCCCTTCCCCAGTGGGTGGGATGCCAACGGTGAGGCTGACAGAGGGCATATCCCTTGGGTTTATTTCTTGCTCATATCCTGTTCTCCTGACGCTGTATATAATAGCTTCTATTAATCCTTCACTGCAAACCCTTCCCACACACCAAGAACACATAGAAGCCAGTTCTCTCAGCTACATCTGCAATTCTTCCTCTGAAACCTTTTTTTCTTATCCCCACAGTGTATCCTCCCCACTGACCGCACATACAGCAGCTGCCAATCTCCCATGTGAGCGTTTGGAACAGCAGCATCCAATACACACTACCTGGTATAGACTTCTCAGTCTATTTGCCTACCTCTTCCTTCATTGTGTGAATGTAGCTTAGAATTACATGGTGCTTTATCATCTCTGAAACATGCTACAAGGGAGGGGAACTGACCTTCTGCAGTCACTACTTGCAGTAAAACAGCCTCTGACATATCATTTGACCAGCAGCATTGCTCAGAAAATATGCCACTGTGCAAACACTTTTAAGAACCTACATGTTTAAGTCTAAGAGTAACAAAAAAGAATGTTTCAACTTATGATGCATACTTCTAGGGATGTCAGACCGTGACAATGCAGAATAATATTATTGAATAATATGTATGTTATAATATATATAAAATAACCTTCAATATTTATTCTCTTTACAACATCAGCAATTATTGCTAATTACTTTATCACACTGTTTTAGAATGTTTGCTTTGCCTGCTGTAGTGGATATCAACTCTAGTGAATGCCTATATTAAGATAGTTCTCCACCACTCTCATATATGAGTAACAAATGTAGTAATTACAATTTACAGAGGGGTACATGAAAAAGAAAGTGTTGGCCTTTGCATCTCCTTGCTTTAAAGTCTCTGTTTCTTGGGATACATTCAATTTATTTACTTTTTTCAATTCCATGCCTTAATTTATAAAATAAAGTTGTTTGTAAATTGATTAAATTTTCAGTGCCCTTTAAAAACAGCTATATCTTTCCCAGCTGAGTGCCTTAATCAGAAAATGCTTTATCTCTGACCTGAAAAGGCACATGTTGTCAACTATGTTGTTTCTGGGGTTTAGGGAGGATAGAGAAGCCTGTTATCTTAGTCACCTTTTAACAAAGCAATGGTTTGATGGAATAATTCCAAGTTATGAAAACCATATTATTATATAAAAAAACGGAACTGATACAAAAGCACATTAGAAGGCCAATGGAAGATGAATACTAATGCAGTATGTTCTCAGTGGTGCCACCTGCTCAGGTACACACTGTGGCACAAAGTACAAGCTGGTTTCTCAGCCAGCCTCAGTCTAAAAATATGGTCGTTTAACCAAAGCCCAGTCTGGAAGCTGTAAGCATTTGGATTCCTATGTCTAAATCCTAATTTCAGAAGAAGAGCTGCAGTCCCCAGGTAAGGAATGAATGAAAGAATGAACATGGCAGTTTCCAAAATTAATGATGAATCTAGCTACTATTCAGAGAGAGCATGTCCTTTCAGCAAAGCGTGCATGGACATGATAACTAGCCTTGGCTTTTTAAACCAGTTTTGGATTAATTTTACCTCAACTGTCCTTTGTTCAATTTTTAAGAGCCTTTCCAGGCACTATAGCTTGTGTCATACTATGAATGCTGAAGTGACTGATACACCTCTTCAAGAGGTAATAAGAAAGAGGGAGTCCTTTAGCAAGCACATTTGATGCTGCTGGAAAATAGCCTCACATACACATTGCACACCAGTTTGTCATGTTGTGTTCCGTGGAAACTGATGCTGTCTTGTGACCAGCTCATCTGGAAGTGACAGAAAACTGTGGCCTGGAGAAGAACAATCTGCAGCATAAAAGATACTTAGGACTGGCACATGAGCCCAGTCAGGTCTGAATTTAGAAGAGGCAGGCAGGAATATGGGAGCTGGGAATAAAGTTTCAAGGTGGCGAACAGTAGAACCCAATCTTGCATTTGTCCAAGGATGGAAGCTATTAGGAGCAGCTGAATGCAGGAATATTTTCTTATCATTTAGATATTTACTCCCTTTTATCTGCCCTAGTGACTCACATAAATATATTTTGCATGCTTCATAAAAGACTACATATTGTCATGTAGGATCAGACAATTTCAAGCCTGCTGTTCATCTTCTGGGTCAAGTCTCGGCCTTCTCACAAACTCCTAGTTCACAAGCTGTGGAAAGGTTTGATGAAAACGTAACTGACTCTCTAGACAAAATAAGGTAGTCAGCCTCTGTCTTCCCTCCTTACCAAGTTTCCTGCATTCACTGCTTTCCCTCCCTCTGCAAAAACACTGCCCAGTTTCATGCTGAGCTGGAGTGAATAATCCAGGGTTCTCCTATGCCTGGGACACCATTGGTCCTTCACCATGGATTTATGGCCTTTTTATAGGCCAGGTGACTCAGAGGACAGTGTAAGTAAGTTCGCTCGCCCAGTGTAAGATCCTTCTGAATCTTGCTATCTCTCACCTATTCCCTGAAATAAAAAACTGAGAAGCAATCCTTATTTCAATGTGCAGCTTCTCCCAGCAGCTCTGTCCCACATGACATTATCCAGCACTTTAAAATGCAGCCGTTGTATTTAGCACTGCAACCTCCTACGTTGCCAAGTTCCACACCTGCACTCCATGTTGTATTAAACAGCCATAATTTCATTTTTGTTTTTACATTTTTTGATTGCTGCTGTGGTCAGAGAGTTGCTTACCACTAGCATGGCTCTCTGGTGTACTGGAATCCTACTGTGTGGGCATGTGTGAACTCCAGCCACAAAACCTCAGGATTTTTAGTTCCTGGAACATAAGGAGCTGAGTCTCTGATGCTCCATCAGTTCCCTTAGTATTCAAAGCCTATATTTCCAGGAACTCAGGAAAGCAGGTATGGGTTGAGCAAGTAATTAAAATCACAGACTAGAACTCCTTGAAAATGTGGTTGTTGTGGGGTAAGGAATTATTCCTTCTTCTTCAAACACATCACTATGGAGCCCAGAGTCAGTGACTGGCAAGTGTCTTCCCCAAATTATGGGAATGCTCAAAAATGTGGCCAGCATGTAAAAGGTAAGAACATTTAATGAAGATCTGGTGCTTTTGGTTCTGTTTGCTGAAAGCAGAAGTGCCAGTACTGCCTTGGGCAAAGAAACTGAGTTTATGTACAGCTGTCAGTGATGAACTGCTCTTCTTAATGCTGTTCACCCCATGGGGGGTGATGAACCAAAACCAGGCTCTGCTGTCTGTGCTTTTGACTGTTCTAAGAAGATTTTGAAAACGGACCTGCCTGAACAAAGGAACAGAAGCCCTGAGGTACATTTAATCTTCTTGTCACAGACAGGTAAATGGGAATCTAGGGGAGACTGAAGCCATTATAGTCTTATGTCTCCTATGGGTGGAATGCAGAGACATCTCAATGTATACAAAATTTCAGTCTATACAAGTGAAGTACATATAAACCTAAAACACGGTCCTACCTAACACATACAAAAAGACCCTTTCTTCTTGTATTGGAGGATAGCTGGAGAGGAAAGACTGATATTAGTATCAACAGACTGATATTTGATGAACTTATGCCATTAAGTCTAGGTAGTAAAAGCTAGTAGTTAATATTTTCACAATACGTTGCATTACTCATATTATTCAGAAAATGTTGAAGTGAGAAACTAATTTTATCATCTTCCTGCTGCCATGTTGTGTTTAAATAGGAAAAACCAGCCCTGATTGTCAGAATGTATCAGCATGCAAAAATATACCCATCATCTTACTTTATTCTTAAATTCAGTGGAGGCTCCAAATTCGAAGAGAAACTTCACTACATCATTGTGGCCTTGCTGTGCAGCAAAGAACAGAGAAGTTGCACCTGACTGTAAGGAAAAAATGGATTAAAAACCCCCAAACATGTAACACACTTGACTGAAGTATACACATTTCAAATTAAAAAGTACAATCAGTTGAATATCAGCTGAAAAGACATGATGAGTTTGAGAACTCCAGAGGACACTAGGTATCTTAGGTCAGTTTTCTTCCCATTGCACTGAGAAATCCATCCAGCATCATACATTTGAGTAAAACGCAAGTTTCACAAAGGGCTTCTGCACAGAGTTTCTAATATAGACCTCTCAGGATTAACTCACTTCTATGCAGTCACCAGATAGAGAAACAAGCCCAGAGTGAGAAAAGTCTTGCCCAACAGAGGAAGAACCAATTTAAAAACAACCCCTATTCCACCTGCTGCTACAACCTGAGACAAATAGGAGCATGAGATGGATTTGGGTCAGGGTCTAAAAAGACCTGGGAGGTAGTTATTTAGTACAGCAGAGCTTCACCTTGCTGCACTCTCCGCTGACAAAATGTGACTGCTGTTGACATAAGTCATCCTGGTCTCCTGGAGCAGTAGCTCCCCATCCAGCCAAGCAGCCTTCAAGAAACTGTAACCAGCCCTGTAACTTCTGCTTTCCCCTTAACCTCACTGAAGAGTGGAAACCCCATATTTTATACTAGTTGTATAAGGTACTGTCATTGACATGTGAGTAAACAAGCACCCAGAAATGAAAATGTGAGATTTTAATGGCTGGACAGAAGGAAAAAGAAAGGGAAAGAGAGGAGAGGGAGGGGGGGAAAAAGAGAGGAGAGGGAGGTGGGGAAAAGAGAGATAAGTCAAGCAGGCTTTCCTGGTTTTGTGTTCTCTCATCCCATGTATCACAGAAGGTGCAGGAGAGAGGAGCCACATGTGAAATTCACTCCAGTGCCCAAAGCCTTTACAATAGCACATGGCCCCTTGAGACCATTTCAGAGGCCCCTCTCTCAGACATATTTAGGGGACTCCCACTTCCCCAAGCTTCACAACAACTTCAGAGTACATGAGCACTGGTTTGAGTACGCAGATTTCGTTTCAGAACAGTGTCCATTGGTCTTTGGGGCTTAAACTTCATCTGTTTTGCATTCTCTCTGCGCCAGAGTGATTCTGGAGGATTTAAATGTTTCTCTTTTTATTGGCTTGCTGAATCAGTATGTTCTGAGCAATACACAAGACCAGCTCCATAAAACTGTTCTCAACTTTTCCTTTTGTTGCTGCTTTTCAAGCAGTGTTTACCTAAGGGAAGGGACATGTTTAAATACATGTTTTTCTGGAACAGGACCCCACTGAAAGACATTGACAGTCATGGTTAGAGCAAGTTTAGGCCAGTAAGTGCAAAGACATTTATATCATCAAACATAGCATTCACTGACTTAGTAACCTGCAGATGTTAACATGAGATTAATGCTCTAGTTCCAGGTAACCAAGGCAAGTAAGAAACATTTACTTGTGTTGTTACAGTGATGAGCACTCTCTTGCCCTGTGCTGCCTGCTGCCATCCGGTGTTACTGCATGCCATCCTTACACTGCCCTTCTCCCTGGACCAGTACAACTGGCTTGTCCCAGAGCAATCCTGCTCTCTGTGTAGCCAGCATACAGACCAGAGCGGCTGCAGGTACTCCTTACAATCATTTGCGCAAAGTATGGGGGGAAGACACTTTCCCAAAACTAGCCACTGACCTTGTTCCCTCCACAAGCAAGCATGTCATGGTGTGAGAGATGCCTTAAACACAAAGCAGAGATGCAGGGAAGGCTAAGAGTGATGAAGCTCTGTGATTGTTAGAGGTGACTTGGCTCAGACTAGGAGACAGAAGCTCCAATGCATACCAAGTCAAAATAATCCTCATGCTGGCAATGATATCCGCTCCATTTTTAAGACCAGACTCTGCAAATCAAAAGGTAAAGGACTTCTCCTTATCATTTATACCACCCAGAGAGCTACAAATTACTGTGTCAATAAGTAAAGCTGCAGATGTATAAAATGTGCAACTCTGGGGAGGCTACATCTCAGATGGAACTGCCCTCACCAACCAGATGTGCTGGAAATGTTTTATAAATTATTTACAAATGCACCTCTGTCACCTCATTTTCTATTATAAACTCCAGACATCTGATTCCTCGGTGCCCTCAGGAGAACAGACTCTGTTCATACATGCACTGCATAGCAAATGACAAATAAACAATTGGCAAAAAGCAATATGCAACACTTTTTTTATTATTTGTAATAAATCAATGGTCACTTAATCAGTCCCTGTTTGAATGCACAGCTTCTCCTACCTCTCTCTGCAGATTGATATCTGCTCCTTGCAACACCAATTCCCGTACACAGTCTACGTGACCATAGTAAGACGCTACCATCAGAGCTGTTGTGCCAAGCTGGGAGTAAGGAAAAAAATAAGTCAGTATGTTCAACAGACACCTCCAGCAATGAATCAGGCTGTCTGGAAGAGACAACACATATTCTGAAAAGCTGAGGAAGTTATGATCATTGAAAAACTTGCTATCATTTAAAACCTACTGTCAAGAACACTTTGCAAATAAGCAGTTAGCAGTGCTAAAGCAAAAACACTACAGATTTGCCTGCAGTGCTAAGGCCTGACCATTCAACAAATACGTATGCAATGACTTCATCTTATTGTCCCAAAATCAGTGCAACAAGAATAACAATTTTTTTTTTTTTGTTTATACACAGCATTTTTATCAGACAATCCCAAAGATATTTGCATCATTTCCAGAAGAATAACCTTAGACACAGTGACTGAGTGACTCAGCTGAGTCACTTTATTCTGAGTCATAGTTAAGAGTAAGGTCCAGGTGATTTGAATACTAATTCATTATCCAAACGATGAGAGCAAACTCACTCTGGGATTCCTCACACTATAAGAGAGAACTTTCCATACCAGAACTTCACATTTGAGTTCCCTCAGTAGACCATAAGCTCACTGCTCTAGTGAATCTAGTAAGGTTTAGGTTATATGTATGCGGTGCATGGACAATGCATGGAAACCATATGCATAAGGATGAAATTCATCCTTCTAAAACATTCACACACACCAGTTCAATTTAAAGAAGAAATGTGTGATATTATCAAAAAGAAGCATGCAGCCTTAATTGCATGAAAATATTTTACTCTAGAGAATGTCTATGTCTGATATAATTAATGTCAGGATATTTTATAGTGCATTGAAAAAATATTTTGAGAAAAAATTAGCAGTAGTGGACCTTATTTCTTCACATCAATCTCTATTCCATTTACTTCATGCCCCATCTGAACAACCTTCCCTTCCTGTCAGAATGACAGTCACAGATCAGTTCCAGAACAACTGCAGGTCAAATACTTGCCTACAGGGCAAAAATGGAATGAAAATGAAAAAATAGGTTAAAGTCAATGGGCTTAGAAAATCTCTTGCACTTTGAAGGTATTCAAAGTGAGAGAAGCTTTGGGAAACCCATGTTTCAGGTCGGAAGTGGTACTAATACAGTTCAAAACAGGCACGACTCCCAATAAGTCAGTTCCAACACCAAATAAAAGCAATCTAGGAACTTCTCAACCTCAGTTTTCCCTTACTCTTTGCCATGGCTTAGTACAATCAAGTATCTCTCCATTGGCAGTTGGAGGCAGAATAGCGAGGCATACCCATTATGTGTGTTTTCAACCCATTTATGACCTCAAACTAACTTCAATCCATGCCAACTACAGTAAGGAAATTCCCATGAAATCCCAGGCTCTTCTTTGCTTGGCAGTCTCACTGTGCCTTTGTGCTGGTGCCAAGTCCAGGAGGTACTGGGGGCAGGAGAAAGAAGTTAGGAGGCCAGCAGTTCTGACAGCACCACTGGGTGTAGGGCATTGCATACCACACAGGATGGAAATGGCTGCACATCAGATGGAAACTTCTACGTTACATTGTCTACATGGAAACTGTGGTCCAGGTTTCTTTGGTTGGTTGGTTGGGTTTGTTTTTTTTTTTTTTTTTTAATAATTATGAGGAGCTCTGCTAGCTGACAGAATCATTGCTACCTGGGCCCGTTCCAGTCGGTTCTTCAATGTGATCTATTACTACAATGACTTTTTCTTGAAAAGAGAAGCCTGAGGTGCTAAAATCTGTGTTTCTAATGTCAGCGCCACAAATAACTGTGTAAGCACATTTTTGAGTGCTGGCAGATTCCTGACCTCTTGCCACCAATGTAAATCATCACACTATTTTATCTTGACTATCGAGCTTGCTTCCTGACAAAAGAAGATTTTAAATCATCCCTAAGTGTCATAAGACTCTCAAAAGTCTCATGTTAGATCCCTGCCACACCCTCGGTGCAGCAGGCTATAGAAAATGATGTAAAATCAGTGCCGTGGGTGTAGGTGCACCATGCGCATACACTGTCTTTGCAGTCCACATCTACTCGCCCACTGTTCAGCAGCAGCTGGAGAAGAGCCAGGTTTCCTTTTCTTGCAGCCCAAAATGCAGCATTGGCGAGTGGTGTTTCTTTCTGGTGAAAAAAAGAAAATAAAAAAGGCAGAAATAGAACACTTTAGAAGATGCCATTGGACAAACACACATGCAAATTCTGCATTCAAGCCAGGTAAGTTTCAGTTTAGTGTGCTGTTCTTTCAAAACCAGGGCATGGAAGAGAAGCTAATTTAATTTATTCGTGCAATTAAAGAGACTGGTCTCCCTGTGCTACCTCATGTTGTTTCAGGTGTCCCCTGTGTCCATGGCAGCCTGTGTCTCTCAGCGTGCTCTGTAATGAGAGATGATGACGCTAGTCCAGATCAACAGGGGAACATCACAGGAAACAATGTGCTAACTGGTACCTGTATTATCTGCTCCTGTGGTGGGGCTGGGCACAGTTAGAGAGGCTGAATCATCCTGTTGACGTGTCCTGCTGCAGGACATCCTCCTGGCTTTCAAGTTAAGTCTCTGCCATCTCCTTCTTTTCTGCATATAAAGTCCTAATACAGGAGAAGTACTGCTTATTCATCTCACATACTGTTTGGTCTGCCTCTTCCCTGGAATTAGCATCTTGTAACTGGGGGCATATCTCCTGGGTGAGGCTAGGAATAATTTTAAAAAAAAGGCTAAAATCTTGCTGTTCAAAGACTTATGGATTCTTTTACTATATATGCAAGGCAATATATAAGGCAAAACTGGGAAACTCTGAAATCTAGATAACACGGGCTACTCTTAAGTAGTAATCTAATAATCTTCTGAGGCTTTCTTAGTCCTAGAAAAAATGTCGCAGTCTGACTTCTCCTGGATAGGAGCAAATTATCAGTGGCCCAGCATAGGAGTGGGACAGTAGAAAAGAACCAAACCATGGACTTTGCTCCTGACCTCCCTGTCTGATCCATGCAGGCAGTTGCCAAAATGCTGCCCTGACCCGTAAGTGCTGCGATGGGTGAAGTGCAGAGGAGAAAAAACGCTGTGATGGCAATGCTATGTAGCCTAGAGAAGGCTCACGCTGCTGATTTTTAATAAGATCCCAAACCACCAACAGTTCAGTAAAGCATCTTTTCACTGATAGACATCTTAGGCCAAAACAGTGTCAAAAATACCTGGAAGCCTTGCTCTGCAGGGAAACCTGCCTTCAGGATAATACAGAGAGAGTGCAGAATACATTTAGCAGTCAACCATTCTGCTTCAGAAAATGTCATACAGACTTCCCCATGTCTAAATGTCAATGTGCACGTGTAGTGTGGTAGAGAATCAGGACTAAAAGGTTTTATGGTAATACTTAAAATTAACACATAGAGCAGAGTTTAAATTGCTTCCTTCACTGTCAGACAGGGAATTAATCTCACAGAAACCAGCAGATGCAAGACCAATCTTGTGTGAATCTCTCCCAGATCTGTCTCACTGAACACTTTCCATTGGTTGTTTGTTTAATATGCACAGGTTAGAAAATTGGCAGCTGTTTGAAACAAGAGCAGTTTCAACCATTCAGTAAATTACAAGACACTTCCTATAAACTGATAGTGATATTTCTTGTATCAGCACACACAAGGACAGGAACCTGAAAAATTTAGCAAGCACAATAGGCTAAATTCTGATCTTTCTGTTATAGCTAATACATTTCTCCTGGTGAATCTGTAGATACTCTTGATCAGAGTAGAGGTAGTAGTTTATACCCTTCTTGCTGGCAACACAGCAGTGTTTTCCTACCTTTTTCCTTACAACCACTAAAATTTTATTTAAAAGCAAACAAATGACCTAAACACACAGAGGCCCATGTTGCCCTTTTTGTTCTTATTTATTAGGCACATATTTATTTATAGAGCTGGTAGTTAGGAATATCGTCTTATTGTCTTTATTATTATGATATTCAGTGGAAAGCTATTCCAAAAGAATGATATTTAGACCTTACAGAATGGGAAATCGAATACCTTACCTTTTATTGTCTTACTCTATCCCTTAAAGTTTTAGGAAGCTTTGGGGTATGGCAAGATATCCATACAGAGCAAGATTTATTTAATGCAGCTTGGTTTTCATTATGAGGGCACAGTAACAATGTGAATGCATCTTATTATGCCTACCATACAACAACTCCTTTATCAATTGGGTAGACAGGAACCTGAAACCATATTCAGGAACTCTTTACTTGCTTTCATCAGTTTACATAAGGAGAGAACTAAGTTGCCAGTGTTAGCCTAGTCTGGAAGTAGAAGTCCAAAGTCTTTAGCCTTTTTGCCCCCTGTAATTCCTACAGTAGCTCTGCAGCAAAGTTGTCCTCATATTTTGGATCAGACCCAAGGAATGGAAGAATTCTCCAGTGCATCAAGGACACAAAGTCAGGTTTTTCCCAGAGGTGCTTTTGACCCAATTTGGAATGACTGCTCTTGGTACTTGTTCTTCCCCTCATGCCTCCACGTTACTAGGGATTCCTTGTATAAAAGTAGAGTATACAGCACACTCAGACCATCAACCATGTAGTGATTAGATAAAAAAAAACTAACACAAATCTGAGCTATTTTACCTGCTAAAATGAATGGAATGTGTAAAATAATTCAGATGATCTGGGCACCCTACAAGGACAGCCTCAAGGAGTACAATGTGGCAATTTCTCTTCTGCTTTCAAAACAAGGATTTATAACACTATGTTCTTCATTTTCAGGTGGAACCAGCAATACTGACATTACTGGTAGGCGAAGTACAAGATACTACTTTGGGATTAATAATCTGATTAATTCAATATTTTTTGAGCAATAAGTGGGTTTTAAATCACACGATATGACACAAGGCTTGACTGCTGTTGTTCAGTTATGAATTCAATCCTGCCTCATCAGATACTTCTTAGGGAGAAGTAATACTGAATTTTAAGAGATTAACTGGATACGATTTTCAAGTCACTCTTATTATAAAGCTAGTCTGATCCTAAAAACTCCTTAAAATAAACAACTGACCCTCAGCACAGACAGTCAGGGAAGAGAATGCAGTAAATGTTCAAAAGTGATTAGCTAATAGCTTTGGTGAAAATGACACGTTTCATTATGACATTTGCTGCAGCACCAGCAAATCTCAGGATGTAATTTCCTCCATTTCATTAAAAGCTCTGAAGCATTATTTCAAACTCTGGCTGTGCTATTCATTTTAATTGTTTATATACTCTTACAAGAGCCCAAAGATGAAAAGTTGCCTTTACATTCATGCTGCATTGACATCAAGAAAAATACTTATTAAAAAATTGTCTAGAGGAAAATATATCTTATAAATCTGACAAGACCATTTCTGTGCAGGAATACAGAAATAAGTAAAATGTGATAATGTATCTGTATGTGTCAATTTAGGAATATTGGGGGGGAAAGTATCATTTAAATGCTATGATTAGCAGCTCCTGCTCCCTGCCCCATGTTTGCTTTGCTGTTTGCAGAGAAGGAGCAGGTCACAGTGGGGTAACAGCTGAGGAGGAAGAGCGTAGTTCTTGAACAGAGATCTTGAAGATTAAAGAAAAGAGGCAATAGGCAAAGAGAAAGAAAAGAGAGAAGAAAAAGAACACTGGCCTGGCAGCTGGTTCCTTGTACTGTCACAATACAAGAAAGTTCACTTTTCTTTCTCAGTCTCCAAACCAGTCCTAATGGAAAGGAGGAACTGAGTAAAAAGTTTTAAGAAGAAGAACTAGAAATCGTGATCAAGCTTAATATAATGGAAAACGTTAGTGGGACTTTGGAGGATAGTGAGAGGACTTTATTAGATAGCAATACATGCTACACAAAGGATCTTGATAAAAAAGAAAGGTAGCTCAAGATGTAAATGTAAGCTTAGACAAGCAAAAGCTGGTAGGAGAAGAGAGGATATTCATGTCTATAGACAGTGAGAAAGATGAATTCTTCCTCACGGGCAGGTAGGATAATAAGATGGAAAACATGAATAGACAGTGGCAGAGACTATATGAATCCAAGATAAGTACACAGTCTTCTGAGGGAAAAGAGAAAATACCAAGCAAAAAGACACAGAAAAGAGAGACAAAGCAGAGGGAGGTTGGGGCTGCATTCCTCCAGAGGGAGAAGGAGCAGGTAGTGAGCTACCTCAACCAGCAGTACCTGAGGGAATAGGAAGTGAGATATAGGGCACAGAAAATGAGCTGATAGGAACAGCACAGAAAAATAGACCTAAAGAATAAGATAAAAAAAACAAGAGGCCAAAAAAAGAAGAAAAATGCAAGAAGGGGCTGGCACCACCAGGAACATGGGGCTAGAATCCATTAGGGTGGGTGCTTGTGAGAAATGACAGTGGGAAAAACTCATGGAGACAGAATGGAGGAACAGGAGGAAAAAAAAAAGAAAGGAGGTACAAGGCCAATGAAGGACCAAAAAGGAAAGGAACACAGAGATTCCACCTGGTCCCTGTCACATCAGTGGCTTTACCTGCAGGTGGAAACCACCTGCTGCACCACTATCAAACCAACATGGTACCACCACAGCAGCAGCACTCCGAAGGGGAGACAAATTCACAGAAGTGAGGGGTGAGTACAGGGAATAATCCATCAAACAAAACAATGCAACACAAGCAACATGGCAAAGGACTGGCACAGAGCTGGTGATCAATAAGAGAAGGGCAAGCACAGCATCTAGAAAGTGCACAACAGAGAAGATGTATATCTAGCATAAATATTGTCCATTAGCATCAGTAAACTGCTGCTTGCTCCTGTCTTTGCCAATTTATTTTATTAATCCAGTCCTCAGATTAAAAAAAAAAACCAAACAACAAAACAACTTGATTTAGGTGATCTTTTGAAAATGACTATTCTTGCACAGTTTTGGATGGATGAAGCACAAAAAGTGACAGAAATCACAGACAAGGAAGGAACCAGCCTGGTTTCAGTGGCCACTACAGTCTGAAGTGAAGAGCACAGATAAACGCTGCCTCCTCACTATTACACAACCAGCACTAGCAGAGACCATCAGAAAAGTGAGGAGGGGCCTCCCGACTGCACCAAAACCCACAGCACTGAGGCCGGCCACCCTAAAGCTGGCGTAAGGATTCAGGGACGCTCCCAGTTTATGTAACACCGACCATCCATTCTTTTGGTCCATCAGCTGCTATCACAGCACTCCCGTGGCACCCCATAGCCCAGGAAAGACGCTCCTGTTTTAATTCCTTTTGCCCTCAAACACCCTCGTTTTTCCTCAGTATATATGTATTTAAATACAGAAATCCCTAAATCCAATAATATGACAGAGCACTTCAGGGGCTGCCGGCACAGCAAGCACAAAGCAGGAGACCAAACTCGTTTCCCCCCGCCCCTCTCCGCGGCTCCCGGCTCACCTTGAACGACATCCTGCACATCTCAGCTCCGCGCCCCTGCGCGCCCTTCGGTTCCGCGCTGTTCCGCACGCCTCCGCGCCCCGGGGCTGCGCGGGGCCGGGGCGGGGCGCAGGGCCGGCGCCTCCCTCCTGCACGGCTGTGTGCTCATGGGCTTCTGGCTATTATTCCCCTTGCCCCTTTAAAGGTGTGGATGTTTTGTGTTTGTTTGTGCGTTGTTGTTGTTTTGTGGGCTTTTTTTTTGTTTTCTTCCCCTGGAGGGGTGTAGGAAACGATCATTTTGCTAATATATAGGAGGCTCAGGCAGGATCTCTCAGCAAAGCATATTTTATTAACAATTTTGCAAAAACGGGTATTCTACCTAAAGGTAGGCACTTGGAATAGGACAAAAAGCCCCTGCTCTATATTCCCCGCAAAATCACGGCTGCAAATTCCCTCCCCTGTTCCCCATTGGTTGGGTACTTCAGGGTTTACATCTGTAGTCTTACCCAATGCCTGCCTCAGTTTACATGTTTCATTCATCTAATTCTAACAATCCCTTTCCTCTTGTCCATTTATTTAAAATACGGATTCCTGTCTCTCTGTCTACCCTTCCTCCTAGCTTAACTTTTTAAATACAGGAATCAATATGCATTCCAGGATCAGTTCGAAGAGACTTTGTTTTATATTAAGGATTCATAGTCTGATGTCTCTCAGTCCTTCCCCCACACTGGGGTCAAGTGCCAGATCAGTTGTAAAAACAACATTCCTCCTTCAACAGCTGCTTACAGGGGATGTTAGAGTTGTTGTTATTATTCTTATTTTTATTCTTTTTATTGCTATTTTTAATCAGTGGCCAAGGCAGCCACCCATACCAGCAGCATCCTCCCAAAAAACAAGACACCGTGGTGGGAACCCGCACTGCTCAGCCACTGGTTCAGACCTACAGGTTGAGCCTCTGCCACTCAGAAATGGCACCAAAATGGTCTGAAACGACTCCCACTCCAGCCCCGGGTCTCCTCACAGACCTGATGGCATCTCCATGGCACCTCTTTTTTATTTCACAGCCTTTTCCCTTCATATCTAGGAAAAAACTACCAGGAGAGATGGTTGTGAGTGTACCCACACAGCATCGCACCACACCTCACCTTGCCTGTCTCCAGCTATCATCAACACTATCTCCCATGGGTGATGTGCACTCATTAGGAAGACAGTAAGTTCTTAAGGGCTTAGTTTTAAGCCTTGAAAATGAACAACCATAAAGCCAATGCATGTCCTGTTTTGCCTGGCTGCCGCAGATTTCATTCAAAGTCTGTGTGATATAAAGTAGGCAAAACAGGGCATGCTCTGGTGGGAGATTCCTGAATTTCTTTGCTATTGTTGATTTAAACTGAGCCCTTAGGGATTTTCTTCTTTTTATGTGCACACATAAATCCCATTCATGGGAAAATTATGCATGTGCATTGAGAGAAAATACTGGCACTGAGATTCTAATAGTTTATTCTACAAATCTGCAAGTAGAGGATCTTCTGCAGATTTGTTTTTCCTGGGGCAATATTCATATGTGCATACAGTAAACTAAACTGTAGGCAAGCAGATGAAAGCTGCTAAAAGCTTAAACTTATCTCAGAATGTATGGTCTGGTGTGAACCTCACCTTAGTTACTGAGATCATACAAACATGGATGACCAGTCTGATTTTTTCTTAAACTTCAAAATAAAGAATAAATTCTCAAAGATTACATAGTTAAGAGTCATCCTTGATCAGATCCAGTGATGCTTGCCCATGGACAGAGGAAAAAGTTACTAATCTGTACACACTCCCTGCCTCACCCCTGGAAAATCCCTGTATTAGTATTTATTCAAACTATTGTGAATAACATACCATTCTTTTCACATTCATCAGCCAAAATGTTTGATTTTCTGACAAAGTAAAAACAAATCATTCTGTGGATGAAGGACAAAAAAAGGAGACTAACACAGTAGAGGTTTTGGGGAGGTCTGTATTTATTTTAGATGTCAAGGGACAAATTCTGAAGTGTCTTTCTTAATTTGCCCACAAAATCTGAGGCTGCACCTATTTTCAATTGCACACGGCTCCAGTGATTTTGCTGTTTTCATATTCAGGTGCAATAATTTGTCAGAACTGTTGAATAGGGAAATACATATATAAGGAACATCCTTTTTTGGTGACCCTTTGAAAGTTTATCCCACAAAGCATTTGGTATATCTCTCTGTTTGCTGTTGTACTCAAAATCTTGTTTATGGGCAAAGAGGAAACACACTCACGCATATAAAACCAATAATTTATAGTTAGTATAACTGAATCTTAGCAGTATAATCCAAGAATCATTACTAGAGGAGATGTAATTACTGCAGAGAAAGGAAAAAATAAGTCTATGCAGAAAAAAAAAAATCATAATTAATAATATTACAGTCAAAAACTCAAAAACACTTCCTAGTTTTTACTCTTTTTCCTGATATTATCCTCACTTTCCTCCTGCTCTACTGGGTCCTAAAGTTGGTGGTTTCATTTTGGTGGTGATGGTTTGGGATGTTATAGTGATCTGTCAGCATCTGGAGTTGCTCGCTGAAGGGAACATCATGTTCACGTGGATGGCTTCTTTTTCCTTCCTTCAGGACCTGCATGGGGTCATTTTTTACATTTGCTAACAAGCTTTACATCTTGTTATTTCTTTGCTGCTCTGCAGCTCTACATTTTAACCAAACTTACTACACATGGTGGCTTTTATGTTTGTTAGACACCTTTTTTTAGTTCCTTTTGTTCCCTAAATCCAGTTTTGTCCAGCTCCAGGTCTGCATCTCTGTACCTGACTATTGGTGACTAATTTATAGCTGTGGGGTCACCAGTGCCAAGTTTGTGTCCCACCTCTTATCATACCATGCCCACTCTCAGGTACCCTGCACCCTGTGTCACCACTTCTCAGTCACTGCAGGTCTGCATTTCCCTATGCAACATTGTTATGTAAGAGTCGTAAAGCTGTGGTAGTACTACACATAAGTAAATGAAAGTAAAATAAATCACTCGTAGACACTTGGTCAATTAGAAAAACTGCTGTTATAGCTAAACCATGTAAAATGAAGTTTAGTGGAGGTCAACAGAGCAAGCCTGACAAGCCTCAGTCTTGAGGCCTTGCAAACTGAGTGCCTGCCACTAGCAGTGGAAATACTGTATTTTAGGGCTACATGATTACGCTACCCGCATCTCTCCTATTTTTGATA
Organism: Nesoenas mayeri; assembly: GCF_963082525.1. Taxonomy (NCBI): domain Eukaryota; kingdom Metazoa; phylum Chordata; class Aves; order Columbiformes; family Columbidae; genus Nesoenas; species Nesoenas mayeri. Next base: position 50,204,086 of record NC_137543.1, on the reverse strand, counting down.
CTTGGCAGGATTTTTAGGATTTCAAGATATTTGAACTGATTGGGATTTGTTATCTGTTTGGCAGAATTAATCTGCAGGGCAGCAGGCTGCATGTCTATCACTTAATTTCATCAGTGATTATTTCAAATACCCTGAGTCGTGTACTTTTGTAAAAATCTGAAGGCTACCTAAAGTTAATTGATGGAACAAATGAAACCATTGCCTTTAAAAGCTGATCCAACTGTTCTGTCTAAGTCACAGACAAACCTCACCTATGACAGAACAGTTCAGGCACAGCTAGATATGGAGAACTAAAAGAAGTGGCAGAAATTTTGGATTAGCCAAAATATTCATTTGGAGATCTTGATCCAAACTTCTACAAGTTTTTATGCAAATGCATACATTCATTTCTATTTGCTTTAAAAAATAACAATCAACAAGCAAATACACCTTTAGAAATGTCAGTGAAGAGCAATATAAGTTTGCTTGCTGTGTATGTAAACCGAAAAGCATGTTTCAGCAGAGTATGGTAGTTAGTATATGTTTTGTAACTTCAGTGAGCTCTGACATGGGATTCTGCCCCCATCTCTAAAGCTGATGGCTAAATTTGACTGCCACCTTCTAGGCTCCAGAACTCTTTACTGTAGGGTGTGTCACACTCCGCATTTGTGTAACTCAGGAGATATTACATTGACAAACATGTTTCTGCACTAACTTTTCTCATTTCCCATATGGCTGTGTGTCCCTACTGTTGATGCCTCTGCTACCAATATCACCTGTATGAAGACCATTGATGGGAGCCTCTGACTTTGATCCTCTGCCTGTAACTTTTTTTTTTTCCCCCTAAAGATTTACAGAAGCTGGAGACCTTACTATTATGTTATTGATTTCAGCTGTATCTGCATTGCCTTCTGTCCTGGGACATTTGCTTCTATGAACATTTAGTTATTTAAATATTCAAAAAATGTAAATAGGTTTGAATGCTTTTCCAGAAATAAATTACTTTATTGAAAGATTAAAAGCAAAAGGCAATTTGAAATGCAAACTAGAGCACTCTTCAGCAGTTTCAGTTAAAAATTTTGAAGCCTAATTTTACTCAGACGATAGTAATGTCCCCAGTTACTGTTAAGAGCAAATTTAATTTCCATTTTATTAAGGTATAAATCCTCTTTACTACTCTAATTCTCTCTGTATCATTTAAAAATTCTTCATCATTGCTTTTTGGAGGACTGCTGTGTGTTTTTGCCTGTGACCCCTTGTTTGGGCTTGGCAAGCCTTTTGTGGCAAAATCTTCAAAAATGGACTGTCACTTTGGCTTCCTTACCTTTTCTTGCTGTGTAACTCAAAACGCAGACACCCAGGACAAACTACACTTTTCCAAGCAGCAGACTACAGTTTTTACACATCAGTTTTCACCAGTGAGATTCAGTATCAGCACACAACAAGACTTCTTTCTCTTTCTCTTTCCCTGATCTTTGGACCCTCTATGCTTCTAAAATCACTCTTGATCTTGGCTAAAGCCTGTAATGTGCTGTACAGCAAACTGAGCTGGCCAGCTTGGACACCACCAGGAGTTCTGCTGTGCCAGCATGGACATCTGAGCGAACCAACAAGCCCAACTGCTTGGCTAGCTAAATCAGTTCACGCTGATCTCTCTGGGGATGTCTGCATTAGTGTTTCAGCCTGGATCAGGAGCATGCTTGTGAAATGAATCTCCCCATCATCTCCCATTATTGTGCTGTTCTCATTGTGATCTTGTACTATGCAAACTGGATGTATTTTTAAATTTAACTCTAATTTCTCCAGGAGCAGACTTAGTGGACTGAAGCTGCATATGGGTATTCATGTCCTAGGTCTGAATGACAGCCAATCTGAATTGAAAAAAACAAAACCAAACAACAAACCAAACCACAAACCAAACCAATAACAAAAAAAACCACCCCAAAACCAAGCAAAGAAACAACCAACAAAACCATGAAATGGGTACAATGGTCCTTCAGGTCCTTGTATCACAGTATCACAGTATCACAGTATGTTCTGGATTGGAAGGGACCTCAAAAGATCATCTAGTCCAATCCCCCTGCTGGAGCAGGAACGCCTAAGTGAGGTTGCACAGGAACATGTCCAGGTGGGTCTTGAATGTCTCCAGAGAAGGAGACTCCACAACCCCCCTGGGCAGCCTGTTCCAGTGCTCTGTCACCCTTACTGAGAAGAAGTTTTTTCTCAAATTTAAGTGGAACCTCTTGTGTTCCAGCTTGATCCCATTGCCCCTTGTCCTATCATTGTTTGCCAACGAGAAGAGCCTAGCTCCATCCTCATGGCACTCACCTTTAATATATTTATAAACATTAATAAGGTCACCCCTCAATCTCCTCTTCTCCAAACTAAAGAGACCCAGCTCCCTCAGCCTTTCCTCATAAGGGAGATGCTCCACTCCCTTAATCATCTTGGTTGCCCTACGCTGGACCCTCTCCAGCAGTTCCTTGTCCTTCTTGAACTGAGGGGCCCAGAACTGGACACAATATTCCAGATGGGGTCTCACCAGGGCAGAGTAGAGGGGAAGGAGGACCTCTCTCGATCTACTAACCACCCCCCTTCTAATACATCCCAGGATGCCATTGGCCTTCCTGGCCACAAGGGCACAGTGCTGGCTCATGGTCATCCTGTTGTCCACCAGGATCCCCAGGTCCCTTTCCCCTACACTGCTCTCTAATATGTAATTTCCCAACCGATACTGGAACCTGGGGTTGTTCCTGCCCAGATGCAGGACTCTACACTTTTCCTTGTTAAATTTCATTAGGTTATTCCCCGCCCAACTCTCCAGCCTGTCTAGGTCTCGCTGGATGGCAGCACAGCCTTCTGGCGTGTCAGCCACTCCTCCCAGCTTAGTGTCATCAGCAAACTTGCTGATAGTACACTCTATTCCCTCGTCTAAGTCGTTAATGAATATATTGAATAATACTGGCCCCAGTACTGACCCCTGAGGTACTCCACTAGATACTGGTCTCCAACTAGACTCCACACCATTGACTACCACTCTCTGGCTTCTCTCCTTAAGCCAGTTTGTAACCCACCTCACTACTCTATTGTCTAGACCACACCTCTGCAACTTAGCAACTAGGATGCTGTGGGAGACTGTGTCAAAGGCTTTACTGAAGTCAAGGTAGACCACATCCACGGCTCTGCCATCATCCATCCACCTTGTAACATTCTCATAAAAGGCTATGAGGTTGGTCAAGCATGACTTACCCTTGGTAAAGCCATGCTGACTGCCCCTAATAACCTTCCTATCCTTGATATGCCTTGAGATAGCACCAAGGATAAGTTGTTCCATTACTTTCCCAGGGACAGAGGTGAGGCTGACCGGTGACATTATGAGGTGAACATTAATTTGAGCGCAATATATTATTGTTATTTCAAATATCTTTCAATATATTTTTAGACAATTACTCTTAAAAAGAGGAATAGTGACAAATTTGAGAGGCGCTTCTAAATTAGTTCGGTGAACTGTCATTTTACTTTCAGCATTCACTTTTATGTATGAGGAGTTTTAAATCATGGAAGTGCCAGTACACATCCATCAATGTGTCACTGTGAAAATGCATAGGCACACACACACACTAGGTGCCTCACAGCCTTGCTGCTGAGATGGTATGTAATCCCCTAACTTCATCATTATTAAAATATATACAACATATATTATATTTGATAATAAATATTAATATTTATGAATGAAAAATATGCTGTTCATTTCAAGCCAAAACATTATTCTTGCTGGTACTCTATGGACAAATAATAACGTAACTTTAGGAAGATCTGATACTCAAAGCACTGAAATCAGAAAGTCCTACCATACAATGACAACTCCCATTAATTAATAGGATTGCGTCTGATTAATTCATGCTGTAATGCCTTCCCAATAAATTTGCACCATCTTTTATGAGGCTTTCAGGCTTTGGGAGACACTTATCTGGTTTTGTTGATTTGTTTGTTGTAGAACCTAATTTAATTTGAAAATGGAATATTGCAAAATTCAGATAAAATTAATCTAATAGATTGAGTGATTGTCAAATTTACAGTTACCAGAAACTCTATAGTCTTCAACTGCACTTGTATACTGAACTTTTAATGTAATTATATATATATTTTTAAGTCATACTTGTATCTCTGTTATATTGATGGTAATGCCTAGGTAAGGGAAACTGAACATTTTTTTCCAAGATCCAATAGCAAGCTCTTAGAGGGTTTGGGCTCGATGCTGCCTTTGTCTGAAACACAAATATCATCAGCACATATTCCATGTGACATATTGGAACTTTACCTCTCATTCAGTCCCAATGCCAACCTCTAGCTGCACAGTGCTCTTCTCTGCTTGTTGTCTCCACTGAGTATGGCTCAGGCTTCTTAACTACAGTCCTTCTTTGTGCCAGGGAAACAAATAATCTGCTGTATACATTTCAGAAAGTTGTGTACTGTAAAGAAACCGCAAATTCACTTTATGGCCCTTTTGCAAACATCCATTGTTAAGTCTGTCTCCATAAGTAGGCAATACAAGGTCTCTCATGCACCCAGCATAAGACATACATTTCATTCCCAGTACTTCATGGAAAAGTGTAACAGCTACAAGTTCCTATCCCTTAAACAGCACTGCCCTTGGGAAAAATATGTGCTATTTCTGCCTTGCTCTGTGAGATGCAGCAGAGGTCTGCTTTGCTTAATAATTGGAGTTTGAGCTGTGTAACACAAACCTCTATGGGACACAGTAACCCATTTTGACCAGCTTCCATGAGATCCAGTCAAAGACAGAGCTTCCCGTGAGAGCTTTTCCTGGGACAACTGACCACTCTGCCTTCATCACTGTCCTCAACCTGCTTCCACTTAAGTATTGGGAACAGATTTTAGGAATCCAGAAATAGGTTCCTCCCAATGACTGGCCCATGTGATTAATAAATGCTGTCAATTATTCCTTTCACATAGGTGACAGAGCTTTGGGCTGAAGCTTTAAATGTTCATATTGAGTTGAGACTGTGATGGGTGCCTGTGCAGAGAATGATGCTCTGATGAGTGGAAGAAATTAATGGTTGGTCTGTCTTTTCCAGAGTTACTGCAAGTCCGTATATCTTTAAACAGTTTATCTTTATGCATTTATTTCATTATAGAAGAAGCAGAGCAGTCAGTTAAGATATGCCTGAGTTTAAATCATGAAAACAATAGGAAGACTGTATCGAGTACTCTTCCAGTTATTGCTGAAATTATAGGATCTTTCCAGCATATTATTACTTTTCTAAAATATTGTGTATCTTTTGTAACACCTAAAATTGCTACTTCTACTAGACTAAAAAGTCTTGAAGTTTGCCTTGTGACTATACTGGTGAAATTTATGAAATACCAAAACTTCAAAACAATTTAACTAAAGGTTAGCTTTTCATAGTATAAGATCATAATTAATTTACTTCTTTCATTTCTGAAAAAAAGACAGAAATCATAAATATCCTGCAAATAAATTGTCTTACAATCACGCACTGTTAGTAAATTAAAATTTTTCTTGGTCAATAAAATGTGTTTAAATCATCAGCAACAATTTTGATAAAGCAGTCTATAAACCAAAAGATTTTCCATCTGGCCTATCATTTACATTTCCCTTGCTTAACTGCAGCATAACCAACTCCATGGGCTGTTTCTTGATTCTATAATGTTTACAAAAAATACAGGCCTATTTTACTAAAGCTAGTGTATAAAGAATGTTCTTTAAGTTACTTTTTATTTTGGGAGATACTCTTAGAAATAAACAGTGATAATAAGAGAAATAGTACAAATTACTTTAGAAACAAATCCTGCAGACTTCTCAGGAAAACTGTACCAAATATTTATGTATCCCATAAACCTGTTAAAAACAGAACTGAGAATTTACAAAACTGGACCTGAAAAAGGAAAAGTTTATCTAATAATAGAAATAATCTACCCAACGTGTTCATAACTGTATGCATTCATCCTTCTAAGGAGATGTTACCTTGAACCTTTCTTTTCACTCCACGATCCTTTTGCTGAGGCCTCCTACAATATCAAACTTCATATCGAATTTGCTGGTATAAGCTGGTATAAGGACACCCAGCTGCTAGGACCACACGGGTGTTATTAACTTCCTTCATGTGGACCTTCAAACCAATGCCTTGACTTGTGACCTAGGAACCAGAGAAAAGTTAGGATTGCACTTGAGCACATAGTACACAATGACTTCCACAGATTGCCATTTGAGTATTTCAATGAATTTGCTCTTTTGTTCCATCTTTTCCATTTGTTCCTAGCCAATTAATGCTTTTAGCCACACAGATTAAACAATATGTCAGGAAAGTCAATGAAAGGACTACAACTACCATCTAAGACCAATTTCCAGTCCAGTGTAAGCACCATCATACCAACTTCACTTCAGTGTGAGTGCCCTTCAGCCTTCAAATAGCTGAAATTAAACACCTGTATGTTAGCATCTGCACGGGTACATTATGCTTTAAAATTTTTATCCTTCCCCTCCCAGTCTTGAAATTTTGCCCTCCTGAAGTTTTATTGCTTTCAGGTAGCGTGTACAGATTGTGACTGAATATTTTCTTCATCTATCATTTCCTTTTCCTTTACCTGCTTTATCCTCTGTATATGTTGATTTTATGACTCAGTCTGAAGTTAACTGTTTACCTATTTTCCATCTGCTCAGCCAGAGAGAAGCCAGTGAATCTGTATTCAAGTGCTTTGGGTTTACAGGGCTTTTAATTTCATGTATGCTACTTAACTACTGACTGATACTCATGCAGATAATGAAAATGGCTGAGTCCATGGAAAATCTAAACTTGATGGGCAGTGAAGCTCTTGTAATATAAAGACACACTCAAATGAATTCATATAGTGGCCATTTTTCCTGGGCATTGCTTGTACATTGTTATATATAACTGTACAGTGGAAGGTGATGTGGGTCTGAGAACATATATATCGCATGAGTGTGAGAACAATGCATGATATATCTTATATGCTACTATGGGTAAGAAAATCTAAAAGGTGACAATTTAGTCTTCATTTCTAGAAAGCACAATGAATAAAAGAAAGGCTTGATTGGCATAAGGGTTTAGCAAAAGGACAGAAAAATCATCCAGAAGTCCAACAAAATATTTTAAAATATAGCTATAAATTGAGCAAAAAGCAGATGATTTTATGAGGAAGGGAACAGGATTGCTTCCTCTCCTTTTCCATCTGATTGATTAATTTTCTGAATGTTTGCAAAGTTACATTGGGTTTTTTAACTCCAGGAAACCAGATCCAAGAACATGCCATTATTTTACTAAAGGATTAGGTTCTTGCTCAAATAAGCCACTTCCCAATAAATTAACTGATGCTTCCTGTCTGAGAAAGGACACCTCTGCCTTTTGTGCTGTGCAACCTACCAGACAGCTTACAAGAATCTTCTTTTTAATGTGAGATTGCAAAGGATCTCCTGAAGCTGGATTCCTTACCCGAACTGCCCACAAAACTATGACAGAAAAACATATCAGGTATTACACTACGCAAGTGCAGTTGAAGAGAATTTGGAGTAGATTCTAATAGACACAGGGTTTAGCTGTCCATTACAAATTCTAAGTTTAGGCATTTGTTAACTCAGCAAGTTAATAGACAACACATCTTTGTAGGAGTTTTCTTGTTGTAGACTTAAAGGCCACTTACACCAGATACTTCCAGATCTCCATTTGTAAAAACTTACATACTCCAAGTGCCTTACGATTTAACAAGTTTTTAAGAAATAGGTTGCAAAGACCAGTGGATATCATACCTGATAATGGGGCGTTTTGTTTAATGGAACATTTGAAGATGATGTTACTTGCATGTGTTCAAGCCTCTCATAGGTTTTATGAAGTATAAACTATTGCAGGAAGTGACATGATGGACATGTGCAATAAGATAACTTCCTTTCCACAATGTCATGGTTGGAAAAGGAGAATATTTTTAAGTTGTGCTAGAAATTAGAGACATTTATAGATAGAATAGCCAAATCTGATATATTTAAATTGGCAGCATGCTACATTTATAAAAGCCAACTTTTCTACAAAGAACACAAAAATTGTCTCCTACAGATATGTCTCCGTGGCGTGTTAAACCCCTAGTGGCACAAAACCAAGGGCGATGATGCTTTCTAGCAGACAGAATCAGTAGCTTGTCACTAGTGCTTCCTGAAAGAGTATACCAGGGATCTCCCTTGCTAGTGCTGCGTGGCATGTAGCAAAGTCCTCATGAAGTTATGAAATACTTTGCTACTCATATAAATCATTATTAAAACATTAGAGGAATGTGTATCTAACCATATCTTTGCATCGGAATCCTGCAAATTTTATTGAGAGAACTGGATGTGTGAGAGCATGTGGGCTTGGAAATGTGAATAGATATGAAACTTAGGATAGCAATGCCATTAAGTGGTGCAACTCCTGATACAGAAGACCTAGTTCTTAAGCCTCCTCTCCCTCCCTAACCTCCCCTCCAGCTTCTGTATTATCCAAAGCCTGTGCCAAATACCTTCAAAAAGACAGAAGGTTCATTGTCTGCCTGGGATGAGCAGGAGCACCCTTTGCACAAGCACCCCAGAGGGTTGGCTGTGCATTGTAGCAGGGTGGCCTGGGCTGTGCGGTTTCCAGCAGCCTCAGAGCACTGAAAATGGCAAGAGGAGTTGGGATTTCTGCAGCACGCTGGCGCAGGGTGTCTTCCCAAAGACCCGCAGGTAGAAGCAGGGTCTGTCTTGTGTGGAGGCAGCCCTGTGCGAAGAGGACGCCGGAAAACCTTAATTTTACTGTCTGTATGTGACACGACAGGTTATCGCTTATGAGGATGGATGCTCTGAGATTCCTTCACAGTCCGTTAAAATGACCGAGTCGCATACCTCTGAGGGGGGGGGATCAGAAAGCTTCAGCTAAGCCGTGGGTTGGTGAGTTGGGAGGTGTCACCTCTCAGCATGCCCGCGGCACCGGGCGTGAGGGCACACACCTGCCTCAACCCCACTGCTCCGGAGACCCTTCCCTTCCCCCGCTCTGTCCCGCACGCCCTGGGGGACTCGATTCGCTCCGCCCAGCGACCCGCACCGGGGCCGCGTCCCGTCCCGTCCCGCCCCGCCCCGCCCCGGTCGGCGCACGGCAGGCGGGGAGGCGCGGGCAGAGCGCGGGCAGCCCCCCTGCCTCCTCCTCACCCTGCCCGCCCGCCCACCGCAGCTATAGAGCCGCCCTGGGGGCGGCGAGGGCAGAGCCCGGCGCAGGATGGCTGCGGCGCCGGGCTCCCTGCTCCTTCGGGCGCTCCTCCTGCCGCTTCTCAGCCTCTGCTCCGCGCAGCCAGAGCCGCCCGTCTCCCGCGGGATGGGGCTCAGCCTCCACCCGCCCTACTTCAACCTGGCCGCGGCAGCCAGCATCTGGGCAACAGCCACCTGCGGGGAGGCGGCGGGCGGCGGCGGGCGGCCGGAGCTGTACTGCAAGCTGGTGGGGGGGCCGGCCGCCGCCCCCCTGGGCCGCGCCATCCAGGTAACCGGGCTGCTGTGTGGGGTCACGGTGCCGGGACCCCCTTCCCCTCGCACTCCGCTCCCCATCCTGCACCGCCTCCCCGCGCTGCGGAGCGCAGTGTGTGTGGGGGTGTCCCTTTTGGGTAGTCCTTTCCTCTCTGGAGGCGCTGGCATTATCCTGGCGTGCGTGGTCTCGTTTTCTCTAGGGCTTTCTCCTGGCTGAGAGTGTGTCCCGGGCAGGGGAGGGGAGCGTGGGTCAGCCGCACCCCACGCAGGGAAGCACTGGGGAGGGTGGAGGAGGGCAGCGGCGCTTCTGCCCTCGCCTCTGCCTGCAGGTGTCCCGGCATCCTCTGGAGACCGCCGACCCCGCGGAGACCCCCCTAGCCCCGGTGCCCACGGTGCTGCGGCTGCTCCCGGGAATGCGAGAGCCCCTCGCCCCGCCGGGCGTCCGGAGGTGGCTTAGAGGGTAGCCGAGCGGGATTTTGTGGCCTCACCGTTTGGCCCATGGTTTGCGGTGAGCAGCGGGATGCTGCTGAGGGGAAAGCAGTGAGACTTGGGAATGGATGGGGACGTACTGCACTAGTGGCCTCTTCACTGGAGATCTGGCCTCTTCCCAGCGGGTGGTGTGAAGAGAGGTGCGGGGTTAGTCAGGGGGGTTTGCGGTACTTTACAGGCACTACACGTGAGGTTCATTGTCTATACCTTGCATTGCTTGTGGGAGAAAGCCAGAGATTCCTTGGAAGTCTCATGAAGGGTATGAGCACACAGGGCAGTGAGGATGATGACAGTCTCCCCTGGCGTAGCATAAGATTATTAGAGATATTTTGTGCCAATCACAAGAAAGACAACAATAAATGACAAAACTTCTAGAAAAGAGTTAATGGAAATACATGTTTCCGTTGGTAGGAACTTGTATTAACTTGTCTGTTAGGGAGTAAAGAAGGAGTAACAAATACACCAAACTCAGTGATGTACTGCGATGGATGTTCAGTATTGGTTTGATCAAAACTTTGTTAAAGGGGGACTTTCCTAAAGCTTCGGACTTTCCAAAGCTATTTTATTTGTATTCTCTCTTGGTGGGAGGAGAAGATAGACAGAACGAAACTGCAATTTGAAAGGGATTTCAAAAGCTTTAAGGTCCGCTATCTGACTCCAGGCAATACAGAAAGAATGCAATTAAATTTTTAGCATCTTTGAAGAAAGGTTAGTGTTTCAAAGTCTTATGAGGTGTTTGTATGTTTTAATAGTAAAATAACTCCTTATATCTGGCTTCAGAAGAGGTTGCAATAGATAAGACAGGTTTTATTATCATTTTTTAATGAGGACAGTTGCTCAAGAGAGGGAGAGAGGACTAAGAAGTTGCAGCATATATAGTCTTTGTCGTGTGCCAGAAGGGAGCATGCACCATCACGCAGCCTCCCCTCGCAGTTCATCAGGCAGGCACAGCCAGCAGTGTGCCCTGCCCTGAACTCCTCTCTGCCATGCCTCCCTGCCTCACCACAAAATCTCGGTTTACCTCACATCTGTGTAGTGTCATCCATCATAAAAAGCTCAAAGCGCTTTGGAGATGCTCACAGGCTGAGTATAACACAGTTTAACTAATAGGAAAACTGGATCACAAGTATTACATGTTTAAACTAAGGTTAGAAAAAAAGCTTATGATGATCAGGAAACCGCTTGGTCCTGTGTTTCTAACACACCTCTGAAGTTCAGGCATCCATTCTTCCATATTGAATTCAACACCCATGTTTAAAGTTACCTGAAACAACTGTGCCATCAGGTGAACAGCAAGCCAAATAATCTCTCAGCAACACACTATAGCCCACTGCTGCAGTGGAATCTCATACTAACATGTCTTTGACCATCAGAAATCACAATATAAAAAAAGTCAGCCAAAGAAAACATCAGATAAACATGTCAAGCAAGCAGAACGAAGCCTGCTGTGTGATGCACATTACCACCGATGTTTTTGGTAATTATTCCCTTAGTATACTAACATCCAACTTGAAATGAAGGTTTGCTGTATGTAGGAAGAGGCTGGAAAGGGGGGGGAGTTCCTCTTGTTAAATATTTGCCTTACAGGTCCTAGGTTAGAGGGCAGTTATGGTTCATGTTCCCAGAAGGACTATTGATAGCTCAAGGCACAAGGAAGCATGTTGTGCCTCTTACAGCATTTGTGTAAGTGTGGGTACAGCAGTGTCTCTCTCCAGTTTTAACAAAGCCCCATTGAGATACATAACATGAATACTTCTGTGGTTTACCAGTAGCTGTTGTGGTTCAAGAATGGTTGGAAAGTCTTTCAAAAGACCAGGGAAATCCAGCTATGGAAAATGCGATAACAGCACAATGTATGTATTATCAAGCCACTCCACCTCACAAGATCAAAGACACTGCAAATAAGAGAATCTCTTCCTTCATGAAAAATTGGAGAGAAGTGTATTAAACTCTTACAGAAGCTGAGCTTACATGGAAGGATTTAAAATCAGCATAAGTATTCACGTGTTGTTTCTTAAGAGTCTGTGGGAAGGTCACGAGGCTTTTATATAAAGTGATAGGTGTAATAGTCACTGTGTCAGGCCAGTTCAAGTTAAATGATGCCGTACACTTGAGTCACTCACTTTTGGTGTCTCTACAAGGCTGGATTGCAGCTGTTCTCCATGAATATAGGAACTGGAAAGAAGGTGTGGAGGGTGATCCTCAGTCTAATGAAGGGAGCAGAGAGTTCTGTTGCCAGTGCTATCCTGAGCACTGAAAATAGGGCAAGGAGAGGAAGAGCCGCCTGAGCTTAATTTCCACTGCTCTGCCATTGACCTCTCTCATTCAGCTTGTGATTTGGTGGCGTGTCTTTTAGTGAAGGTTGTAGTACCTGGCAAATCCAGAAAAGTGTTTGGAGGTCGTTTAAAGCTCTTTCATGAGGTGATTGGTGGGGTGGACAGTCCCTTCATGGGCAGCTCAACTGAGGCTCTGAAGATGGTGCTGGACATAGGCTGTGGAAAGCATTGTGTTTCCCTTATTTAGCGCATTGGCAAGAGGGACAATGACTTAATAAGAACAGTGTTGAGTGAGGAAATGCACTGCAGTGTAAAATATTTCAGCAACTGATAGATAAATGGCATGCCTGGTTTTGTCTGCCAATCTATGCACAGTGGTGTGCAGGTGTGAATTAAAGTTTAACTGCATACCTGTCCTGCCCTGCCAGTGGGCACAGAGCTGCTAGGTATTAAATAGTGAAAAAATGCTTCATTGTTGACACTTCCTATTAACTGACAAGTGAGACATTTTTGTCCTCGAGTGTCTCTGATCCACGCCAGTGTATTACAGCAAACTCCTTCATGTGATTCCAGTTTTCTCCTTCACTTGGGAGAACCAGGGGCAAGGAGGGTAATAAGGTCACCAGCAAATGCACACCTGCCTGTCTGATGAAATGCAGCCAAAAACAAAGTTTTGAGGCCCATTCTCCTGAAATAGAGATGTGTCCTGGAGCAGCCAGGCTGAGCTCGACGTGCCTGAGATGCTGCCAGTGGGAAGCAGGGAGGGCTGCTCTGCCCAATAATTTACTTTCTTTCATTTTTTGTTTTGCTGCCTTGTTGGCAGTGTTGCTGGAATGTACTTTAAATAACTGAAACTCCAGCTGTTGCAATGAAAGCCTTTGAATTATGTGCCCAAAAAGAAAAAGGGTGTATCTTGAGTTCAGATCAAGTGCTCTGGTATAGTGAAATCACATAGGTGTAAGTGTTACACTTGCATTTAATACTCCCCATGGTTTTCTGCTCATTCAGCCTGTTTTTTGAGGCTGTTTCCAGATTAGAGCTGAAACTGCTGTAGCAGCATTTCCTGTTTATTTCCAGCCTGATAATTGTGAATGTGAATTTAGATCTGAAGAACATGTTTCATGCACATTATAAAACTATTTAGGGAAGCTTATACTATTGTAACATATATATATCAGAACTCCAAGTATGCATTTATCAGGAAAGGTGCTCTGATGTGATGGTAATTGCAATTGTTGGTGCATAGATTGATTTCTCAGTGTATTGATTTTGCAGATAGTGGCACGATGTTCTTTGTCATCACTGCAGAAACCGGCAATGTTGCCTGTAGCTCGCATGGGCTGGTGTGGTGTCTGCTGCAGCAAACTGCATCTGAATCCAGCAGAGTTTTGCCGTATTGTAGTTGGGAGGAAAATCAGTCAAAGCATCTTCTCCAACAAAGCTGGAGGAGAATCATATTATAACAATACCTCAGACATAGGTAACCAACCTACGTACATGAGGGTTTAGTAAGTCTCTGAACAGCTCTTTGAATTCTCAAGAGTTAACCCTCAGCTGGGTTGACACCTGCAGTGTTAAATCAGAATAGGCAATAGCAGCCATGTCTTCTGGAAACAACATCATATTCTGGGCTTTCTGGAAGAGCAGGATGAGGATGGAAGCATTGCTAGATGCAGATGCTGAAATTATTACTACTGATGCAGAAATATTCAGTAAATATCTATGTTTTGTATTTGAAAGATACAAAATGGTTTATTTGTATCACGTGAGAACAATGAAGTAGTTTCTAATCCATTAGTAACTATGGCAGATGTTAAACAAATTCTGTTAGAGATGAGCATCTTAAATTCACCAAGCTTGCAAGACTGTACTCAACAAGAATGTGAGAGCCCTAGTGCTATTCCTCTAGTAAAAGTGGTCAAGTATGATTGCTCCAGTTACTTTACACTGGTTAGTCTGACAGCAGTGACAAACAAAATAATGGCAGTTTTATGGGATTGTGTTAATACTTAAAAGGTAGGAAAATACTTAACACCAGGCAACATCGGTTGTGGAAACAACAAACAATTTGACATATATTTTTGATGAAAATATGCTTAGCTGATAAAGAGAGTGCTGCAAGTATTACTTTATAGAAAACATGGGTCCAACACTGTGTCAGGACCTCACAGGCAGAATGAATTAAGCAAGGGTCTCACTGAAGTAACCATTAAGAGGGTACTGCCATTTAATGAAAATGTAATTTTTCTCTTGGGGTTCTACAAAGATCTGTGTCTGACACAATTTAGCATTTTCAATTATTATCTCCACCCAGTGACTGGGATAAGAAGTGAATGGGATGCTAAAAAGATCCCTTAGTAGCTAATTACAATGTTTCAACACAAATCATAGTAGACAGTAAAATGCAGTTTCTTGAAGATAAAAATAATGCTCATGGGGCAAGCCAAGGTGCAAAATTAAAAGACAATGAAGTTTCCTGAAGTTTATTCACCATTATTGTACAGAAGAGTCCAAAGAGCTGTAGAGACTGTCAAAGAGACGTTATCAGAGCATCTCAGGAGAATGGAGTTGTGGCCTGGAAATGGGGTGGCAACATCTGCAAATGAAGATACAATGGCATTCTTTAAAAGGAAAAAAAAGGGAAGAGTCTATAGGATCCATTGTATTTTCCATGAGAACATATTGTTCAGAAATCTCTGATTCAGAATGTATTATAATGTCATGAAACAAATGAAAGCAGTATTATAAAATTGTGACACCAAACTTATAGGCAAGTAACATATAGAATGTGTTTTATGCTTTTATTAATACCAGGCTATGTACATATATGGATATTCCGTGATCTTTTAGGAGAGTTTGGGATGATTTGTGTGTTGGTCTTAATCCAGTTCTAAGAATATTTGTTTCATTAACTTCCTGCAGACGTAATATAGGTAATTTCACCAAAGTATCAATAAATTCATTAATAAAGAGTTATTCTAGTTTTCTTAAAGAGATTTCTGAAATACTAGTTTTTAACATAAAATTTATCATGTTTCAGGGTGTAAGTGTGTATTTTTATTGCTAGGGAAATAATTTATACATTAAAAATTACACTACATAAAGAGAGAAACAAAATTTAGCCACATTTTGAGTCAACGCTCATGTTTAGAACCTAAACAGCAACACATTTCTGTTGTGCATAAGATTTCAGCTAAGACCATCTTTTTAATTTATTGTGTTTCAGGGACAGTTTTGTGATTATTGCAATGCTGCTGATCCTGGTAAAGCTCACCCGATAACCAACGCAATTGATGGCACGGAGCGCTGGTGGCAAAGTCCTCCTCTTTCTATGGGCTTGAAGTACAACGAAGTCAATGTCACTTTAGATCTGGGGCAGGTGAGTGCATGAGCTATTGGGTGAGGTTTGACCATTTTTTTAATTTATATAGAAACTTTGCAATTGGGAGGGATGTTAGAACTGATGGTTTTTAACTTAAAACAACACAGCTTTTTGGTATGGTTTGTGTTCTATATTTCTTCACCAAATTAACTTTAATAAAGTGATTATTTTCCTTTGGGAATTTTGATGATTTGGGTTCTTGCCACTGGCATCACACAGATTTAATGACTGCGTGCTTTCTTGCACAAACACTGTAACTCGTTAACCTGAGGTTACAGAGGGGACTGCTCTGTTGAAACTAGGGCTCCATCTTCCATTTCGTATTCTTCTTTTCCATGGGCACAGAGAGAGAGAGAGATATATATATTTCATGGTTTCTTTACTATGCACACATTTTGAGAATACAGTTTGGAGTCTGCTTTTGCCTTAGGGGTCCTTCTGGTTTCTCTATCATCCAGCCAGATCTTCAATATAGACAGGAAAATACTGATGACATGATCTAAAAGGGAAAGGACAGGAAAACCAGTGTAATATGAATTAGTACTGTGACAGTAACATGAACACCCATATTTCCTCTGCAGGCAATAATCAAGTAGCCAACAGTAAAGTCTCTATGTCTGTATTTTAAGTCACAGAGACAGATTCTCAGCTGCCATAATTGGGCACTGTTCCAGTGAATTTAGTTACACTCAGCCAGTTCATGCCAGCTGAAAATATATAACTATAAATATATGTTGGGGGCTTCAAAATATATGTATACATATGCATATATATTTTGGACAGTAGTAATTATTCATTGACTGATTATATAGGACAGGATTTTTTGAATAAATTTTTTTATTTTGTTGACAGCAAGGGGATGAATAACTAAGGAAAAATGTTTCTCTGAGACTCAGCTGCCCTTTTGTTGGGGATTCAGGTGCAAATTATTTTATGTCTTCTGTTATATGAGATTTTAATGCTCCTGTCCCTCACATGACTGGAATGGTTCTCGTTTTGAGGATATCTTCATTCAGTGTTTTTGGATCCAGCATAGCAGCAGTGCAGAAAGGCCAGACAATTTAAGATAGAGAATATCAGTAAACTAAACTGCTGTGATTTTTGAGTTTGCTCTTCTATTAATTAAATAAATGACATGCCTGTTTTCTTGTTTGCTTTTCTCCACCGTACCATGAAAGAAGGGAGAGCTATGTAGAAGCTGATGAATTTTTAGGCCACAGTGCTCGCATTGGCTGAGGACACCACCTCTTGAGTTGTATTGCTCTTTCTGTTCCACTGTACAGTTGAGGAGTGTTGCAGCACCTGGTGCTTTGCGCTCCTGTGAAATGTGAGTTGCTCAGTCATTCTTTCCCAGCAAACTGTATGGAAGTGTGTCTTTCAGGCTGGGCATACAGAGCAGGGACACCGAATGCAGAGGAGGGTGCTGTGGGAAGGCAATCAGCTCCCAGTAAAGCAGACCTTAGCTTCTGAGCTACTTGTATCCATCGTGGTCACTGCAAGACTCAGGATTAGGTCGCAGGCTATAATTTGTCTTATGGTGTAGTCCAACGTATTTGTGACCAACACTTTTGCATCATCATCATTCATTTGGGTGGTACATTGCTCCATCCAAAACTTCTGTTTCCACTGTGTACTTGTTAGCTTCTTTGGGGGATCTACTGACAGACACTTTATCTTTTTTATGTTGAGTGAACTTCTGAGAAACCTCTTTCCTTCAGAGGAAGGATATGAACTGAGTTCCTCCTTCTTATGGGACTCCTTGGAGAACAGCCGCTATGTGATAAAATTCTTGTAGTTACTAAAGGATTTCTCAGCGAGAGGCTGTGTTTCTCTTTACTCTGTTACCACGTGGAAAGGCAAATCTGAGCTTACTTGGAAATGAGGGAAACCCAAGACAAAGGTCAAAATGACTGCAGGTCTTGTGATCAGGAAGGGATCATTTTAGTTGCAAATGGATGAGGGTTTAGTAGGATTCATGTGACTGTTTGTTTGTTTGTTTTTCATGGACATTATCTTGTGTTTGCATTCAGTCAGTTAAACCTTAATCTCAGGATTTGTTTCAACTTGAGATTCAGTTTTGACATTTTGCCTAATATTCTCACACCTCAAATTCATACAGTAATGCACAATACTAATAGTGAAGAAGAAAATTAAATACTATGACACAATAAGTCTACTTAAACAAACAGGTAAACCCCAATTCACCTTACCTTGTTTCAGGGTCCTAAAAATTAAGAGCTTAGTGTGTGTTAGTCATGCAAACTTTCTCAGTATTTGGCAGAGACAGAAATTTTCAGACTGCAATCTCCCCTCAAGTAAGCTGCAATGAAGGTTTTGGCTTTTAAGGAAAAACAAATGTTCTTAAAGTCAGATGTGTGCCTATATACCTTGCAGAACCACAGGCTGTAATATTGAAAAGATAGCAGAGATGTAGTTTCGCTCACTGAGTGGTTGTCCTGTTCTTTATTTTGACACAAGGCACCTTTCTTTACGAACAAAATATGGAAATGTTTTTGCATGTGCAAAACATGACAAAGAGTAAGGTACATACCCGTGCAGGGAAGCAATGACTGAGTTGTAAGTTGATCACCAAACATTCACAATTAGAGGAAGTAAAATGTAGTGCAACGTCAAAAGCTTTTAGTTTACTGTGCTTCTGCCATTATATCTGTAAGACTGAGAGTAGAGTCCCAACAGAGCCTTTCAACATGGTCTAAAGACAATATTTAATTGAAGGGTTGCACCATGATGGAGGTTTGAGCACTCAGTACCATGCAGTTGAAACAGAACATCCACCTGCTGCTGCTTCTGTTTCACAAGGGCTAGGAGTGATTTTGAATGTCAAAATCCCATCAGGACGTTAAATCTTTCTGCCAGAAAAATGCCCATTTTGCTGTACTTTTTAATGAGAGAAAAAGTAAAACTTTTAAAGCAAAAGCCCTGCTTTAGTTCCCTTTCTGACTTTCTGTACTATGGTTACAATTCTAATTAATCACAGTCTTTCTTAATAATGATTTTAATGTTGATCCCTGAGGCACTCTCTCCATTGCGTTAATGTATGTGCTTATACTGTGGCTATTCCTGACTTGTTTAAAATATTTGGATCAAATGAAGTCTCATTTATTCCTTTAGTTGGTCCTGATTTTCCCAACATAGTTTTCAACATATTTTATACTTCTGATTCCAGAATGTCTGACTGAAGTTCATTGCCCTTTCTCTGACTCTTTGGATTGCCTAATTTTAGCAGGTGTGCCCTCATCTTTGATTTGCTTAATGCTCAGCACATTTTATAGTGATACCCCCAAGGTATTTTTCTGAACTCTGTCTTCAGAAGAAGATGAAGGTTTAGGATAGCATGATAGTGTATGATGAAAAAGAAATGTCTAACTGTTACACTTCAAAAAGTGTAGTCCACAAATTTTATTGTTGCTTTTAGTTGTGTGTCATTTTTCACTGCATTTTTGTGGCAATAATATAGTGCTGAAAGACTCTGGCTTGGTGAAGTCTTATGCACTAATATGTTGAATAGTTTTTATGTAGCAATAAAATATGTTGTAAAAAAAATATGTTGTAAATTAAAGGCACACAGTGGAACCTAAGGTCTAAATTAGCACTTTTATTAGGGAGAGAGGTTAACTCAACCATAAATTTAAGATAACAGAGGTGGCCTGTTTAGGACTTCATGCTTTTATGTTATCTACTAATTAAAGCCTGTAAACACATTGTAAAAAAGCCTTGCACTTTGGCAAATCTTCTGAGTTGCTTTGATATGGTAGGTATTTCTTATAGGTTTAATTTTTATGTTGGATAGCAATCCTTTATGTCCATAGCTTTGTAAATAATATTTGTTGTGAATATTAATCAGCCTTGGCTAATTGTTGTTATTAAAAACAATTGTTCTTAATGAAATAATTTCAATCTCTTGTAAGTTAAAATGTGTCTGAAGCTACAGTTAATTTAACTGGGATTCTGGAAAATATTAAATGGCCTGTAGGCCCTTCTCCTGTAGGGAGGAACTGTCAAGGTGGTGGGAGATTTATCACAAGCTTCCAAAAATAGTCACTGCATTCATCGTGCTTGACTACTGAAGACCTTATATTACCGCTGATCCTGAAATTAGACCCAGCTCCAGTGTGGAATTGTGTAACCTCTATCATAACAGTGAGAAGTCCAACAAATTAGGACATGAGAACCAGTGCATGAAGCTTCTGCAGTCCTACAGAACTGCCCCAGCAGTGAGGCAAAGCCTCTGGAACCCCTGCACAGCTCCGCCTGTGCAGTGACACTGATCCCTACTCTGCTGCTTTGGTTCACACTGGGGAGAAAAGGGGCTTTTAGGGCTGGGGAAGGTACAATATTGTCCCTGCATTACCCAAAAATAGGGATGCAAACAGCACAGAGAATCTTGCGTTGTTTCATATTAGAGAACTCTGGTTCTGAGTATTTCAGTTTGTACAGGAAGCTGATTTGGGATGATGCCACAAAACGTTGTGCTTTGAAGTTAGTTGATTTTGGCTCATACCGCAGTAAGGTGAATCTCTGTGAACTCTAGATTAACACAACTTCAGCTAATCAAGTAACAGCTGTCTGATAGAAGTTTCTAAAAGTTATATCAGGTAAGGCATGCTCCATTTATTTCTTGGTCACACTACAAGCAACTCATACTGAGCTGACCTGCCAGCCTTAATCAGGGAAATACTCTAAATACAGACTTTCTTGTTCATATGTTGTCCTTTAGGATATAGTCAATGTGTTGTATTTTCCTAAAACTTTAATTAAAGACCTTTGAATGGCTCAGCATTTTTATTTTGTTATGTTTGCATGAATAGATCTATGTCATTGGCTTGAAAATGTGGTTTTGGTGTTGATTTGGTATTATTCTCAAAACATTAAAAAAAAAATCTTGCAAGCATTGCTGTCCTTCACTTTCCTGACACTGTCTTCTTCTGCTTCTTCTTCAGCATCCCTTTAGGAAGGTCTTTGTTCCCACTTATTGATCTCACTTCCCTCCATGCCTGTACTTATGCTTCTCCCAGCTCCCTTTCCATGTTCATTCCTACACATTACTTTCATTTTGTGATATGTTATTCTAAATACCTCAGTTTCAACTAAATATAGTAAAAGCAG
This sequence comes from Nesoenas mayeri, assembly GCF_963082525.1. Taxonomy (NCBI): domain Eukaryota; kingdom Metazoa; phylum Chordata; class Aves; order Columbiformes; family Columbidae; genus Nesoenas; species Nesoenas mayeri. The sequence goes on along the minus strand of NC_137543.1, from coordinate 50,183,313 downwards.
GACCTCTGCTGATAGCTTTCAACTCTCTGCACTTCCCTGTGTTGCCTTCCAGAGCTGACAGTACTACTGTGTTCTTTCTACTTTGGATTGCAGTGCTCATAAGGGGATGTTTATCTCCTGGACAGCTGGGGTCTGAATCGTACAAATCCTTTCCCTTATGAATAGCTTCAGTGTTCTGTGGAGAAATAGGCCATATGTAAGAAATAATTATGAACATTGAGTTGGTCTTTATCCAGATCCCAATGGAAAAGTGGCTACATGAGACATTTCAGGATAGTAACTGACAATCATTGATGTATTTGCCTGCAGCCTTGGCAAAAAGACCAAGGACCAATTGAACCTGGACAATGGATTACCCTTTCATTTCTGGAAATGTTCTTCTTTCCAGAACAGTGACTGTGAAGTGTGAAGAGCTTCTCCCTTCTGGTCCTGCCTGTTGACTGTGATACAGATAAGACTTAACATCTTCAGACGTGTCAATGAGGCATATTCACAGGCATTGATTTACAAATGTTGTAGAATGGAACGTTTGCTCTGTTTTGGTTTAGCAAAAATTTAGGATTTATTAAGGTAGATCACAAGTCTAAGATATGATTTCCAATAATGCTTAATCAGCACCTGATTAACAAAATTATTTAAAACAAATGAATGGGATTTGTTATAATTAAAACTATGTTACAGATTTGATGATGTCAAGGATCCCATCACACTTAAAAGAGAGAGAATTAAATCACTTACATATAGACACACACGCAGAGGTATATAGTTAAAAGCTTACATACAAATGTTTAAACAGACACATACTTGCACATATTAATCCATGAATATTTGAATATATTTACACTAATCTATAGCTTAGTGCATATGTATGTGGAATATATTTGGAGGTACACCTATACAACTTTCCTCTCAAGTTAAGGAATTGTTCATTTTAATGCATTCTGGAGCAGGTGCTAAGCACAATTATTATTTCCTTGGACCCCACTCCTGCATTGCTTCATGTCTGAGAATTTCAGCTTAGATACTGAATGATCATCAGATTTCTGCCTCTTTCTCCCTATTTTTTACTAACTTATACAGCAAGTAGAGAAAGATTGCAGGGAATCTTTCGCAGAGATCCTTCAGTGCAGGGGCCTCACTGTTTTCTGCATAATGTGCAATTACTACCTCAGTGATAGTGGCAGTATTCAAAATAATGTCAGAAGCCTAGAAAAAACAGTCTGAAAAGTCTGAAGCCTAGAAAAACATGTTGAAGGAAGTTTTGGTGCTGTAGTTTTATCTGTTAACAGTCTGAGGAAATACTATTGTGTTGGAAACAGCTGTTCTCTGTAGTTCTGCAACTCAGATTACATGAAGATTGTTGTTGGTATCTCTTTGAACACATCTTGAGATATATAGGATGACTCAGATAGATGACCTACCTGGCTCTAGTTGTGTTATTGGTGTTACCACACTACAGGAATTTTTATTCTTTATGAGCCAAAAAGGGAGAACAATCTTTTGCTACATGTGTGGCATACAGCATAATGATTGCTCAGAACATAATCTGTTTTTCATGTCTACTAGTTTATGTCCTGTATTTAACTAACAAGTGATTCCAATATTTTACTATTCTATATTTAGCTGGTAGTGGTAGGAATGGAGGAAAATACAGTATACTTTTTAATATGCATGTCTTTCTTCCATTTGCATACATATTTCAGGATGCAAACAAATCTTGGAAATTCCTCTATTTAAAGAGCTGTTTAGAATTTTAAGGAGAAAATGCAGAAAAAGTTTTTAATGGCTATTGTAATTTTTTGAATTCTCATGAGAATGCAATGGGTCGTAAAAAGTTTTCTGTCTGGTGGGTTAAAATAAGTAATATGCATAGTGTTCATGAATATTATATCATCAACAATAACAGTACAGTGTGATTCTAATTCAATTTAAATGAGTTTTTTTAAAGACAGTCTTAAATTCACCTGTAAGGGCTTTTACAGAAGTGTTTCTTTCTTTATAATGTAATATTGGTAATTCCCAATGCTGAATTATAATTTCTATTCTTCAGATTAACATTCTACTGGCTGATTTTTAAAAACTTTATCCAGGTTTTCCTAAACTGTCAAGGCCACTGCCTGCAAGAACATTTCAAATCTGAACAAGCTTAAGTGAACAGGAAAAGGTCACATCAATATGGAACTGGTTAAATTCCAGCTGTTGACAATCCATTAGGTTTGACCCGTGCTGCTAGATTACAGCAGGATATGGTGTTGGGATGTTTACAGGAATACATCCTCTTCCAAGCATGTGTTTCCAGAGTGGATTGTTTCCATTACTGGAAACAAAATACAGTTTCTTATTTTAAACTTAATTCTTTATTCATATAAGAAATCTGTCAGAATTTTGATTAAGATGTATTTCATTTTTTTTGGTGATTTTTTAATTGTCATGTAACTACACAAAAACAGCAGTTATTTTTAATGCTTACTTACATTTTTAACACTCCTTTTGAAAAACAGTCGTTTTTTTAATGAAAGAAATTTGACTTAAAAGCAACCAAATAAACATTTTTTTAAAATGAAGAAACTCACTTCCTTTTTCCACTAAACTGAATAACCGAAAAAAAAAAAAAAATGCTGTTTCGAGTTTATTATGCCTTTTTTCAGGGTGGATCTTATTTCTGTCAGTACAATAGCATCAAGATTTAAATTAGTGAAATGCCATCTTAGAATATGTGATTGAAGTTGGGTTTAATGCTTGCTTTTATGGGTCTTATGTCAGCAAGATTACTCCTCTGTTTTTACCTGGAATTTATTTTGCAAGCCAAGGATTATTTTTCTTCCATTGTTGCCTCATCAAATCTGGAGAGAGGCCTTTCTTCTACTTAGACAATATTCAGTCAGAGTGATCATTCCGCATGCTTGATCCAGGTCAGAGCCAAGTCATTGGCACTTGTGTGAAGTCAGAAGCAGGACACACGGTGGGGTTGGTGACTAAGGTTTAGTGATATGTTGTCCTGAACTGATACTAATTTATTTTTTATCAAGACCTATCCCTTTTCTCTTTCTGAATGTGACTGTACAAACCTGAACAGTATTTTAAACTATGAGATGTTAGAGCTGCATGCAAATTGAAGGTTTTCATATGCAAGAGTAGATCAAAGTTTCTATACAGTTTTTATTTCATTTTGTGGTTTGCATGGAAGTATGCAAAGTGTGGTAATGGGAGACAGTTCCTGCACTGACAGGCTTGATAGAGAAACGTGTTGTGGGGTCGCTAATATAGCACACGTTAGACTGTACTTCAGCTTCACACACGTTGAGTAGTCTTAGGCTTAAGCAAATTCCACAGCTGCATAGCAGAAGTGGCCTACAGGTGTTTGGTGGATGGCACATGCTGATTCAACTGTTTTACTGTTGTGTACTTTCATTTTGGCCACTTTAAAATAGCATCTGCGTGAAATAATATAATAACTGCATGACAAGCTGAAGCAGAGGTCATCTACCTCTTTGGAGAGTAGGTAGAATGTCATTGTCGTAATGATTCTACAATGTGACTACAATCAATGGGGCCCTGGAGAAGGCAGGCCCTTTCTGTATGCTTCTTTTGTTTCCTCTTGAGCTTTCTAAACCATTTGTCTTGATAAAATTTGTATGAATCAACACACAGAGTGCTATTCACACTTGCTAACATGCATGTAAGGATGGGGGCCACAAAGACCTTAAAACATAGGGGAAGCAAGACTGCTAATGGGTAGGCAGTTGTCTGCCAGTGCAAACTTGCTTTGAACAGGACAATGCCCCTTGAGAGAATCAGCTGATCAAAAGCAAGAACATGAAGCACTGTTTTTTCAGGAATTTCAGAACTCTCCTGCTTTCCTGGGTGGATACCAGTCTTTGCACTGAATGGCCATACTGGATCACATGTATTTTGCTGATATCCCTGCTCTGAAACTTACCAGTCAAGTAGCAGAAATTACTTAGGCAAAGAGTATCAGAAACTCAACAAGAGCAAATCTTGCCACAGTTCCCAAACTATTAACCTATTTCTGACAATCACCTATTTCTGTTGGTAATTTAAGGGCATTACTCCAACCTTGCAGTCATTGTGCCTAGTTCTGGCTTCTGTCATGGTTCTGTCAACAGAATTCCTGCCACTTACTTTGCTTGATACTGTTGTCTAGTAAGTAATTTTGTATATGTAGATACTGTCTGGCTATTTAGGTACCTAGTTTAGTATGACAGAAGATGAAGTTGATGCATGTGAGGGTAAATTCTGACACTAACACGATAGGTTATTTTTTCCCCAGTTACTTCTCCACTGACCTAAGTAAGCAACATTCAGGAAGTCAGCAGTTTCTGAAATAGGTTTCAAGGTATGACACCAGCTGCAGTGGTGCCTTGGTATGTGCAGAACAGATGATGATTGCCCTGGGTAGTTGTACATGCTGCATTAAATGAATGCACAATGAAAAAGTTTCCGTTTTTTTCCTCTTGGATGTGAAGTATTATCGTGAGTACATGCTCCATGAATTCTCTGAATTCTTCCCATTTCTCCATGAGAAGGTTTTACTTTCTTCTGTGGATACTTTTCATCTTCAGAAGTTGATGTCTGAAGTAGATGTGTGAAGACTGAGGTTGCATGTAGCCGTATGACTGCAACATGCATGAAGCCATGGGATTGGCATGTGCAGTGCTCGTTAACGACACATATTTCCAAATATCTGCTCTACTGTGGTGTTCACCATTTGCATCTGACTCTTGGTGGCTCCAGCTGGTGTGACAGCTATTGAATTGGTCCTAGTTGGCAGCTGAATGGGCCAGGCATGGCAACAGATGCTGTTCCTGGTTTGTGGTTGGGAGCTTGTATGCACTTGTGGTTTGGAATCTAGCAACCTGTGTACTAGCTTCAGGGTTATGACATCTGTGATATTTGAGAAAAGATAAACTGCATGGGTGTATTTGATGTGAGGGCTCTGGCAGCAGCTACTTGACAGACTGTTGACTGTAACTCCCTGCCTCCCTCACCAAAGGAAGAATCTCTTGGGAGCAGATGGTTCCGAATTGAAGCTGAGTGGGAAATTCCAGTACAGTTTCACCTGAATGTTGACTGCACCTCAGTATCAGATCACTGTTATTTACAACTCATATCCATATTGTGGTTGTTTAAATTCTAAATGACCCTTAGAATCAACAGCTCTTTGAGCTTTTTCAGACAATGAATGAGATACCAGTTATAAGAATCTCTTCCATATTTGATACCCACAAAACTCTGGGGTGGCTTGCTTCTGTTACTTGGAAAGTCTGACAAGTGGCAAAATTATCTAGAAATATTCCTGAAGTGAGGAAATAAGTGGCTTAAATTACCATAAAATGCAGTCAAAGGAGTCCCAGTGTAGAGAGTGCGTGCATTTTCTCTTATACCATTGTGATTTTTCTTGGCTACAAGCACAATTACGTAGTTGGAATCCAACACAGATGTACCAGGATGCTGAAAAAGTATCTCAGTTCAATGATGTGTCAAGATGCCAACTTTTCAATGTTAGGAGCTATACCCTTAACACATCCAAGCAATCACTCATGTGCAAAACAGAGCTGTTCTAAAATGTAAGAGATGGCATTTAACACATCCTTTTTCAGCTTTCTTAATGTATTGGAGCACATTGCTGGGTGAGGTAGCCAGGTGAGAATCTGGCTTATTATCTTGACAGGAGTGAAATTGCAGAGGATAACCTTATCACTGTACACTAAAGAAAAGGTGTTTATTTGCATCGGTTTTTGTATTGCAGTAATTTTTTAAAGTTCAGAAAACTCCTGATACGTTCTGTATATATTCTGTCACCAGCTCTTCCATGTTGCCTACATCCTTATCAAGTTTGCAAATTCTCCTCGTCCAGATCTCTGGATCTTAGAAAGATCAGTGGACTTTGGAAAAACTTACACCCCCTGGCAATATTTTGCTTGTGAGTATCAATCCTTGCATCACTGCTCTTTTGTGGACAGGTTTTGTTAATGATTCGCCCAATAGGAGGAAAATCAGATTGTGGGTGTCTCTAAAGATTTCAACTTCAGTGATGACAGTGAAAGTCAAATACATATCTCTCGTCTTAGTTATCTGCAATAAATTAGCCATGAGAGTGTAACTAAAATGAGTATGATATTTTGAAAGTGTAACTCAACATATGAATATTTCTCAGTCTGTTGGGAGTTTTAGTTTTGTTTAGTTTGTCTTTGTTTTGAATATGTCAGAACTACAGTGTCCTTCATCCCATGGGACCCTGAACTTCCTCATAAAAATCAAAGGCAAATACAAATGCAAAATCTTGGAGGACGTATGTAGCTTTTTTTGTGACAATATGAGAAATATTGTGCCATGTTTTGTCAGGCAACACTGAATTGCTGAGGACAAGAAATAATTTGTTTTTTAGGAATTTCCATTTTTCTGTGTTGAGTGACACAATCACTGGTTATTATTCAATTACAGGGGAGAATTTACCAAAAAGCAAAAGGGATACTTCATAGTTAATTTAAATTAGAACAATAATGTTTATTTATTTATTTATTTTGTTCTCACTTGACTAGACTCCAAAGCAGATTGCTTGGAGCGCTTCGGAAAGGAAGCTAATCTTCCAGTGAGGAGGGACAGCGATGTCCTGTGCACCACAGAGTACTCTCGCATTCTGCCTCTTGAAAATGGAGAGGTAAGTGCTGTTAGGAAAGTGATGCGTAATGTTGGAAGGAAGCAGTATTTGTTTCAGAAGTCTGGTGTTTCAATAAAAACCTAGAACTGGAAGTAATTTTTCAGCTATGGCTGCCTGAAGCTACATTAATAAGTCCATAACCAACCACTTAAGTAGCTGGTGAGATTTCTGAAGGGTGAGCTGGCTCCTCCTAATTTTCACCATCCCCTGCGGGCGTAGGGATGGTGCTCAGATGGTGCTCTGCTGCTCAGAGCCACCTGTGTTGATTTTTCCAATGCTTTAGGTACCTCACAAGCCATATGCATTTGAAGGTGTTGGCCTCATTTTCTGAACACTTCCAACATACAGAGCAGAACTTACTGCATCAGAATTGCTCATGGGTGTAAAGGCTGTGGAAGCAGATATTTACCATTCAAAAATAACTAACTATTTAAGAAAACAATATATAAAATGCTACACGTTTATAATACAATACATGTGTTTGGAAGACATTGCTCTGATTTTAGCTGTTGCTCCCTGCTAGATAGAACCATGGCTAGTGTTACTTGAATAAGTGTTAAACTCCTGGCTGTGCTGATGGCTCCTGCTGACTTTCTCCTTTTACACCTGAAGTGGTTAGAGTCCAGATCTGATCTCCTCAAGAATTAGCCAGAATTTTGAGCATATGGCTCTGTGGTTGTGGTTTCATATTGAAGTAGAATTTGTTCATTAACATATCTGTAAAATTTTCCAGTAAAATGTGGTAAAAAATTTTCCTAGAAGAACACTGCTGTTGCCATCCACTACTACATGTTGTGTGACTTTTCCTGAAGGAATTGTCCTGCAACCAGAGCCATCACCATTCCCTTGTTATGTACTTCAGAGTATAGGAGACATTTGAAAATAGAAATCTGTTATCTGGTCTGTTCTAAATAAATGAATGTCTCTCACTCAGACCTGTATATGCATACTGGATTGTTAATTTAATAGAGATTCATTATTGCTAGGCTGCTGGCATCTGTTTCTTTAAAACATAAAAAACTACCAGAGCCCTTGTTTTGGAAGTCAGATAAACCTACTTTCATGTGAGGGGATTTTCTAAAGCAACACTGTGTACTTTCTTCCAAAAGACCATTAATACGCTCCCAGGCACTGGACCTGGTAACAATAATATTTTCCAGGAATGTTTGTGCCTTAACCCAAAAATAAATGTGCTTTGGGAAACAGCCAAAACTTGATGTTTTTACTCAGGCAAAACTCCCATTGACACTATCAGCTGTTAATGTAACTATTTGCAACTATTCCTATTGCACTTTTTGTGTGTTATATCTACTGTTTTTAAAACAGATAGAGATAGATACTTTTTTTTTTTCCTATGTACCATATGGGTACTGAGAATTCAGGAGGGTCCAAGACTAACATTATTTTTCCCAATATCCTGGCTTCAGTATGAAGTGTGTAGTTATTACTACAAATATGCTCAGAAACAATAATAAGTTTTTGGATTCTTTTATTAATTTTTCTCTGTGCTGCTACTGACACTTGCAGTTGATATATTTTAACAAAAATGTGCTTACTTCTTTGTTAGATTGTGGTATCTTTGGTAAATGGCCGCCCAGGAGCAAAAAACTTCACTTACTCCCCTAGTCTTCGAGAATTCACAAAAGCAACAAACATCCGCCTTCATTTTCTCAGAACTAATACACTTCTTGGACACCTGATATCGAAAGCTCAACGAGACCCTACTGTAACCCGTAGAGTAAGTACTGTTTTCACCCAGATATGCTCAACAATTGTGTTCAACCTTTTGGAGACCAAAAAATTATCTGCATGTTTTTTCACCATAAAATTTTACAGTGACCCACCTTTAAATCCTCATATTTTCTCCAGGTTTGTTTGAAGCAAGAAGGTAACCCATTCAGCACAGATTTATGGAGGGGAAGTAATGATTAATGATTTAGTTATGGACTGTCTTCTTTCCCTGTGTTTGAATATGGAAGGAAGCTGAGTGCATCATAGGTGCTATAAGGAGCCAAAGTGTACATCTTCTAAACTATCTTATGCAGGGCTGAGGAGCTAAATCTCTTCAGCTTTGTTTGACACTACTTTCTCCCCTATTTTTTCAAAGAAAGATTTGCAGGAAACAGTACCTGAGTTCTGAAGGAGCAGGAAACAAAGGGCATACTTGAAAGTTACTATCTTGCCATGAATTATTTGAGATGCCTAATTGTTTTCAGTGGATTTTGGACTATCCAAGAGCTTGAAAGCCAAATCCCACTCCCACTCAGTGGGGAAATGTAAGAAAAATGATCTCTCTCAATGGAACACTGTATGGAAATTCGTATACTTAGAGAGAGTGCAGACTTCATATTGTATTGTTATTTTTAACCTTTTCATTTAAAATGAAGATTCAGTAACAATTGGAGGAAACCCTGGGGTGAGGCACTGCACAAATATGTGTGAGAGTTTCTGCATCAAAAAATATGAAACTATTCCAGTTGCTTGATAGCACTCCGATTAAGTAACTTTATTGTCCTAAGTAAATTTTCAGATGTTGCTCACAGGCAGATGTAAATGCTGTATTTGTTGCATTCAACAAGTAGCACAGCTTTAGTGTGAGGAACTTCTGATGTTATCATAGCCATGGTATGTAGGATAGATGAATGAAAAGTTGAGTGTTTTATTATATTGTTAAAAGAGAGTCCAACTTTCATTTTAGAGACTTTCCAAGTCTTGGAAAGAGTTAATATTCTTAAGGAAAAGATTTGTGTTAAACTTACTATAGAAACAGATGAAAACCAGACCAATTCTGTTCTCTTTTTCAAGTAACTACCTGGCTTCCCCTGTTAATGGTTTGGAGTTCATGGCACACCAAATGATATAGAGCATATTGTGCATCTATACTACGGCCATTTGGCCTATTAATCATTTTGTCTTATTGCTAATTTGGCTTATTAGTGACCAGTGACAGTACAATCACTGTTAGTAGTAAAGCATAGCTCTGCAAGGCTGTACGAAACTATAGAATGGGTTGTGAAAGCTCATACAAAAAAAACGGTCAAATATGTTTTCAGCTGTGCTGAAAATACTGAAAGCCTAGATTTTACTTACAGTATGAAAACACCATGCACAGTTAGAAATTAATGTGTGTGTTTGAATAGAGACAGCTCAGAAGGCAAAAAATATTTCCTAGTTTGTATATCCCATCTGCTGTTCTTCACCTGCCTAGAGCAAAGAGAACTAGTTGGAAAATCTCTGCCTTGGAGAAGCATCTCATCTGTGCCCAGCCAACTTCACCTGTGTAAAAGTAGGGAATGTATATGCAACTGAAATGAATTGCAGAATGGTTGAGGTTGAAAGAACCTCTGGAAGTCATCTGGTCCAACCTCCCTGCTCAAGCAGAGTCACCTGGAGCCAGTTGGCCAGCAACTTGTCCAGCCAGCTCTTGAGTATCTCAAAGGATACTCCACAGCCTCTCTGGGCAACCTGTACCAGTCACCCTCACTGTGAAAAAATGTTTCTTAACGTTCAGAGGAAGCTTCCTGTGTGTCAGCTTGTACCCATTGTCTCTGGTCCTGTCACTGGGCACCACTGACAAGAGCCTGATTCTGTCCTCTTAGCTCCTTCCCTTCAGGTATTTATAAATATTGGTAAATTTCCCCTGAGTCTTCTCCAGGCTGAGCAGTCGCAGCTCTTTCAGCCTTTTCCCATTGTACGGATGCTTCAGTTCCTTCATCATCTTCCTGGCCCTTCATTGGACTCTCTTCAGTATGCCCGTACCTGCCTTGTACTGGGGAGCCCAGAACTGGACACAGTGCTTCAGGTGTGGCCTCACCAGTGCTGAATAGAGGGGAAGGATCCCCAAGGAGACAGGCTATATATACCACCTAGAGGGGCTGTATTGTTACTAGGGTGAGCACAGGAGACTGCATAATGTTCTGACCCTTTTTCTGTTCATCCTCCAGTGCCATTTAATCTGTCCCTTTAATTTTTCTGGGGGTACATAGAGATCAAAATTTACAACAGCTCTGCATTCTGCTTGATGCTCTAAGGAGACAAGGAAACAGCTTCTGAGCTACAAAAATGTATGCAGAAGTTACTATTATTGTGTATACAGTAATGATATTTTCACTGAGTCGAACCAATTAAATTTTTATCTTCTGTTGCCTAGATGCCTGCAAGGCATGAGGCTGAGATACAAAGTGTTTCAACTTCAGGTCAAAATTTCAAATCCGGTTTGAATCACGAGTGATTTTGAATGAGCTGGTGATTTTGGTCTGTTTCTAGTGTTTAGTGATCACATCTGACTGAATGGGGAAACTGCACCGCCCATACCAGCACGTCTGGTGTGTTGACCAGACCAAGGTCTCACAAATTGATACTTTGACAGTACTTTACATCTCCTTCCTCAAGCTGGCTTTGAACAAGCTTTGGGCCTGGGTACTGGTGGCTGTGTAAGTGCTGGGAAATGGAGAGCTATAGCAATATGCATTTGATGTGAACTCCATGAACCTGTTGCTATGAGGCACCCCATTAGTATTGACTTTGATTTGCTGGTACTCGTACTGGGACGTAGACATCAACAGAGGCTTGACCACTGGCTGCCTGACTTTGGCCTTTTGTAAAAAAATTCTGATAAGCAAGATTTAACAATCTGATGTTGATATTTCTGACATAATGCAAGTAAGGAAAGATCAATATGTACTTTTTGTGCTTGTTCCATAGTATTACTACAGTATAAAGGACATCAGTATTGGTGGTCGATGTGTTTGCCATGGCCATGCTGAAGTATGTAACACAAAGAGTACTGAAAACCGATACCAGTAAGTAAACTGAGCATAACATTTATTTAATATGAGAAAAAAACCCACATGAATGTTTTCAAATTACCTTTTTATGATAAAATTATACAAGCTTATAGGGATTTTTCTTTATATTTAAAACCTTGAATCTGCTGATATTTGACAAGAAAACGTACAAAGAGCTATTGTGCATGAAATATCATAACAGAAAGGTCTTATATTTTTCTTTTTAATTGAAATAAGAGTTTGGCATATTGAATAGTTTTTTAGAAACTTGTAGTTCTTTATGGAAAACATGGGTTGGTATCACCTTTCAAGAGCAGGAATTAGCCAACTCAAGAACAAAGTTAGTGAACTTCCTGGAGATATTGTGCATTGTAACTGAGCTCAGTCAAGATCCAATGGCATTCAATCGTTACTATAAAAACTAAAAGCAGAAATTAAATGAACTATTCTCTTTCCCTGTGAAGTTTATGATCTCTGTATTGATTTCACAAGGTGTTAGATCAGGCTTCTCAGCTCATCTGCTGTAGGAAAGTGACCGTGAATAATCAGGTTATATCTAAAACATATTTTAAAGGCCTGGTTTAAATCAGCTGTTGCTCTCCACTGTGGCATTGAAACAAACTTTTATCAGGACAATGCAATATTTTTGATTGTGTTTTAATGAAGAGTAAGTGGGCAAGTGGGTGCTTCATTTCCAGATATCTATGCTAGAGAAAAGTAAGTATAGAAGGTATAAAGTCTATGGGAACAGGACGGTTATACTTAAAAAGTTTATTGCAAGTTATTAGACTACACAGATAAGAGACAATGTTGGAAAAGGCCTCTCCAGTCTCAAGGTCGTTGTTACTCCTGAGATTCAGTTACTATGCACAATAGTAGGATTTAGCCCTTAAGGAAAGCCTGCCCTTTAAGTAGGCTATTCAGCTAAATAAAAACAAATATGAACCACATTTTCTTGACGAATAGTGTGCACTATTTTTAAAATAATGAGATTAAGTTATGATCTTGGTGTATTAAAAAAACTAATAAAATTATTGTAAACAAAGCATAATGAAAGAAATTCTGAAGGCATGCCTGTAAAGGTGATAAATATTTTTGCTGTGGCTCAACAAGCTTGAACTTTGGAATGAAGCTAAAATAGGATACATTCTACACTGTTTTGTAACGTAATGATTTAATAGCCTAAACCAAATTTTAATAATCCAGTCCATTGAATCCAATTATAATTGTTCTCTATAACTAATCTGTGTTAATAAACTCATAATCACATTATTAAAGTAATCAATCATGAAGAATTTTAGGAAAGTTCAAAAACGTTGTAGTATTACTGTTCAACTTCTTTACATGTGAGCTTATGTCCTGTCCTTTTCACACTACGTTTAAGTCTTGAACTGCAATAAAATTAAGAAAAAATAAAGTTTAAATCCAGCTTCAGTAGAATAAGAGGCTTTCATTTTTGTAGATTTCAATGTGAATGTCAGCATAACACTTGTGGGGAAACCTGTGATCGCTGCTGTCCAGGATATAATCAGAAACAGTGGCAACCTGCAACAGCTGGGAGCACAAACATATGTGAACGTAAGTAGCCTAAAAGATGCTAGATTTAAAGGGACATTGACAAGTGGGTCAGAATTAGCCATAGCACATGTATTCATGGAGCATACACAGCACGCTGCATGTTTTAACACCTTTTTTCTTTACTGAGAAAATTATTTCCATACAGCAATAAGGAACAGATGATACAGTGAATATTATTTATATTCTCTCTTATTAAACAATGAAAATAGTAATTTGTGTGAGCATATTACCTGAGAATAGTGGAAGCCGCCTTGTAGTATATTGAATCAACATTTCTCCCCAGTCTTAGCTGTCTGCTGACAGATTGTGTATCCTCACTAGCACAGCAGAAACTATGGGCATCTTGTACAAGTTCACAATTTGTCTCCCCGTCACCCAGCCTCTTGTTGTTCAGATTGGAGAGAGATTGCTTAAGGCTCACACTGCTTGCAGGTGCTTGACCTGCCCTGTGTTCCCCTGCTGCCCACACTCACCTCATGTGGGCACACAGGCATTCTTGCTGGGGACTGCTGACAATTCCACTCTTGCACCCCTTCCTGTGCTTGTAGTTGGGAGTTTGGAGAGCTTAAGGTCCACAGACTGAGTAGTCAAGCTGGAGAAGCCTACTGACCTTTCTCCCACCTCCCCTGTGTTCCATTCTTTTGCTAAAGAGAATGATGGTATGGACTCTCTTTTGGTGGAGTGGTGGGTACTGTTAGACATGGGTGTTTTGCATCCTCCTGGCCAGGAGGTACAGACGGTGTTGCCATCGATTCAGCTAAACAGGGTGCTGGACCATATTGTCTAGATTGTGCTTTTGCCAAGAAAGGTTGGACCAGATGATCCTTGAGGTCCATTCCAACCTGGTGTTGTATGATTCTATGATCTATGTGCACATCTCACTCTGAACAAAGGTGTTGGTAGTCTGTATTTTCTTGTCTGCCATTGCTGAGAGTAGTGTAGCCACTGGGTACAAACCGTTAACAGGGGAACCTTATTTGAAAGCCAAAGTGATGTACCTATATGATTAGGTTGAGGAATATAGAGATGGCTCGTTTAATCAAAACTGCGCTACAAAGACCGAGCGTTGGGAGGGAGGAAAATGATTGAAATATTTGATAGGAGAGAGGCATGTTGGGACACAATTTTTGAGCATTATTTGAAACCTCATTTTAATTCCCATCTTTGAGAAGAAAACATTTTCTGCCAGAAAAGAGATAGACAAAGAACATAAACATTGTCATGTTTTTTAAAGAATGAGTTTATAGAAGATCATCTACAAGATTCTGAGCCAAAACCACTTTGCTTCTACCTGCCTCTGAAAAAATATCCTTTTTAGTATGGATTGCTCCTAGCGCTTTGAGGTGATTTGTTGAGAGCATTTGCCAGATGCAGACCTCTTTTTCTGGCAGCCAGTAATGAAGGAATTAAAGCAACTTTGTTAAGCTTCCCAGAAGTCTGAGGTCCCTTGAGAGAAACTGGTTGAAAGAGGTTGGTGGGAGCTTGCAGGGATAAGCCCAAACTCTTCCTGTGAGTTTCTGTACTGTATGGATCAGCAAACAGCCCAAAGTGGTGAGAAGGTGCTTTGTGAGGGAGAGGGGGTTTCTATTCTCCTGTGAGAGAAAATACTATTACTATAATCAGAGCAAGTAATTTCCTGTTGCTATTAGAAGACCTACTTGTGAGCTGTACCTCACAGACGGTTTGGCCCTAGAGGCAATGAGCTTTTATTTACCTTGGTTTTTTTATAAAGAAAAATCTTCTTTCCTTTTCTGACTTAGTATCTTGAACCAGCATTTCATTTTTGCAATGTTTTATTTTCTTGAAGAATTATATGAATAAAACCCACCGAAGACCTTCACAGTCTATCACAGCCTGGCCAGAGAACCCAGTCTTGGCCTGTCTGGTTCCTGTCAGCAGACCACAAGTGAACCTGATGGCAAACCTTGTACAAAGCTGTTGGGACAAAGATGTAGAAGAGATACAGAGAGTGATCCAGTTTCTCTTCTCTTTCTGTATGATCATATAGCAAGGCACAGAGAATCAATTGTCCCTGAGTTGTGCTCCCAGTTGTGCCGGGTACTTGGAATAGAGTTTTTAAGGATTGCTTCCCATATGCTTGCCTCATTGCAAAGAGAGCAGGGCCAGGGCCCTTAGATTCTGTTTTGAGGCACTTGCAGGAACCCATTGCCTTCCAGAGTTACCTTATGTCCATTCCGGATGAAGGGAGGGATTTCCCTAAAAATGAAGTCATAGCTTTACGAAGTCAAAACTTCGGGAATTTCCTGGGAAGGTTGCCCTGGAGTGCTGGAATTAAATCTGTAATTAAAAGCTCACCCAGATGCTTGGAGAAGCCTTTTTTGCTTCCTGCATTCCTTCAGAAAAAATCCTGTTCCTCTCCAGCGAGGAAAGAATATGTAATCAGAAAAAACAAAACAAAACAAAACAACAAAGGGCAAGACCGTGGTTTTGTCCTTTTATTTTTTCTGTTTGCTTGCTACTGTGGTTGGTTCCTACTCAGATTTCTATTATAGTTCTGTAAGATTTCAGTGAAGACAGGCAGAACTTTACATGACCAGTGTGAAGATATTAGTTTTAACTAAGATGGGAAGATTATGAGATAGACATACCTGATCTCTAGGAAATTAGATATATTATTTTGTGGGTAAAATCATCACCCTTTACTCAACTTTATTTGCAGGAACTATTGAAAGTGTAGAGCCATTTTTGAGATTAATTCTCTTCTGCAAGCAAAGCACAAGCATTGGGCTTGCTCTGGGATTTATGTTGCCAGGCCTTTTTGCAAAAAGGTAAAACAGCAAAGGTTTTTCAGGATTTAGGTCTCCCACGTCAATGTAAGGAGATTGGTGAAAACAGCTGATGCGTGTACAAGGCCACAAGGGGATATATTAGTGGATGTATCTCAAATGTTTTCAGTAGGTGAACTTCCTAGACTGAGCCGTATGAGAGGCCGATGTCCCTGCAAGCAAAACCTTGCAGGTATCTGTCAATCTTTTCTGACCACTGCAATACCAACACCTGTCAGAAGGAGTTAAAAGTATAGCAGAACATGTATGTAGAGGCAGATTCAGAGCCACTGTGAGTTCAGCTGCTACCTTTATTTGACCTAACAAAAGGGAAAAATAAAGGAGCTAACCATAAACTACCCAAAGTAAAATTTATCACAGCTAAGACTGTAAACAACCATAAACTGGGGAATTAATTTTTTTTAGTCACCTAATTATATACTTTTCTAGACAATAATAATATATAACATATAGAATATATAACACTATGATATTAACAATAATATATAATAATATATAGAATTAATAATAATAATCATCATAATATATATTATATATAATAATTATATATATTATATATATATTATTATTGATGGTGGTGGTAATATTGTTCTTCAGATCATACTTCTTCAAACCATACTTCTTTTTGAATCCAGAATTTTCAGGAAGTAGAATAAACTCCTACTTAAAAATATCAATTTCAGAAAACAGCAGCTAGGTAAATGCATGCATAAGTTTGTTGGTATATTTGTACTATATGTATGACAGTTCCTTGGTGTAGGTATTTTATTCGTGTTTATCTTATTGTTATTATTGTTTATTGTTCATTTTAAAGAAAGATTTAGTGTACACAGCTTTAGCTCAGATGTATTTTTAGACATGGAAAAGCAGAATAAACATTTGAACATGCTTTTGATAACTTTTGAAAACTGCTGAGACCATTCTTCTGGAGCTTCCTTGTTCTCCATTTATGCATAAATATATAGTTTTGAGATGACACAACTGTTGCCTCCTCTGATAAGCCTCGCAGCACATGCTTTCTTCATATCTAGACCATCCTACCATGTTTCTGTTGTTAAAATCCTGTTGTTGATAGGTAAATATGTGCATTTGAGCATATTCCAAGATGCCTGAGGGTATGTATAAAAAAAAAAATCTGAGCTTCTTTTCACCTCTGCTTCATTATTGAATTCCAACATTATAGTGAAAACTGACTTGGAGTATTACTTTTTTCAGCTTGCAATTGCCATGGACATGCCACCGATTGCTACTATGATGCTGA
This sequence comes from Nesoenas mayeri, assembly GCF_963082525.1. Taxonomy (NCBI): domain Eukaryota; kingdom Metazoa; phylum Chordata; class Aves; order Columbiformes; family Columbidae; genus Nesoenas; species Nesoenas mayeri. The sequence goes on along the minus strand of NC_137543.1, from coordinate 50,166,198 downwards.
TGTTGATCAGCGTCGAGAAAGCCTAAACATCCTTGGGCATTATGAAGGTGGAGGAGTCTGCATTAACTGCCAGGTAAAAAAAGGTCATTTTGGTCAGTTTAAATAAAGGACATTTGAAGAAGGGCTATGGAATTGGGACTGTGTCCACACCAATAGTTCGGAGGCTGACCAGTCTAGATGGCTCTGTGTTTCTGCTGTTGTTACTTGTACTCAAAGCAGGGAAAAAGGTGTCTGAAAATAATTTACATAGCACAACATCGCTTGCTAATATATAAAAGACACATACAAGTTGTGTTTGTGCTCAGTCCTGTGTGATTCAAATAAAGCCACACAATGCAACAATTAAAACAACTACCAAAAAAAAAAAAATGTCTTTCCTGTTATTATGAACTCTGCCATTTCCCTGCTTAACAGAAGGAAGTAAAATTAACCAAATTAAATTCCAGATCAGGCCAGCTCATTCCTTACTACAGTAAAACACAGAGGACTCTTGTTCATCAACAGGAGTAAAGGAAGGCATAGGCTATGCCAAGAAAGAAGCTTATAGGTATTGAAAGAGCACACAATTGTAGAAGGGACCTCTGGAAGTCATCTAGACTAGTGCTCCACTCAAACCAAGACTAGATACAAAATTATATCAGCTTGCATCAAGAAATGTCCACTTGAGTCTTAAAATTTCTGAGGATGAAGATTACACACTCTCTAGGTAATTTATTACAGCACTTAATCACCCTTGTGGTAAAGCAATTTTTATTACTGTTCAGTAGGAATTTTGCCAGCTGCAACTTGTGACAGTTGGCTTTTATCCTTCTGCTGTGCGTATCTGAGAAGAGTTGACTCTATCTTATGTGTAACCCTGCCCTTAGGCAGCAGAAAGCTGCCACTAGGCATCCCTACCCTGCCTTGAACCTCTCTTCTCCAAGTGAACCAAAGCCATTCCCTCAGTTTCTCCTTACATGCCACATTCTCCTGCCCCTTAACTGTCTTAGAGACTCAGGTGGGTTGAATCAACAGCTGTAAACTTGGAGTCAGAGACTTTATGCTGTATCTGTCACTAATAAACAATACATTCTTGGAAAGAGAAAGAGAAAGAATGTCTCTCTTCCTGAGTAAATTTTGTTCTACCCTGGCTAATTGCTATCAGGAAAGGTCACACAAGGCTCTGATTAACTTGGTCTAATATTGGATTTACTTCTGTTCTGAGCGGGACTGAACCACCTGACCCTCTGAGGTCCCTTACAACCACCGTGTCTCTGTGATGTGCTCTGTGTGATGTGAGCATCACTGTCCCAGATTTAGCCTCAGTCTTTCCCAGCAGTAGCACAGATCAAGACACTAGAGGAGAGCCCTGGAAGAGCTGGAAGCAGAACCTAAAACTGCTGCTGAAACCAAGAGCTCCAACCGTGAGCAGCAGCCCCATTAATATCCTGGTTGACCTGCTCATGAACTGCCCCACCAGCCCCCTGCATTAAATACCAAGTCCCCCCTCACAGCCCTGAATTTCAATGTTCCCTAAGGAGGAACTGAACAGCGAGTGGGAGCTGAGGGCAGCTGCTCCAGGGAGAAACTTCCTCTCCACTTCCAGTTCCCTGCTTATGAGACTACGAGCTTACAAGATGCCTTGTGACCATGAGTTAACTCAACTGGTGAATGCCACCTCCGCTGCATGCTCCTGCACCCCCACCGCAGAGGAGAGCTTTGCTGTATGAGTTGAAATACACTCAGGAATGTGTTCACAGGGAATTTATTTATTTTTGCTGTAGTTCAAGTTGTTTACAGTAATTTTTCTGTATGCTGAAAATACCTGTTTACAGAGGTGCACACTTTTCCAATAGAAGATCTGTTTTGTGCCGACCTGACAGATTGGGTTTCAGTTAATTTTGATGTTGCCCACCTTAACCATAGGGTATTGAAAAAAGTAATACATTGTGTGAGGAAAAGTTAATGATGCAGTTGCCTAAACAATGTATACATTATGATAAGAAAAGACTGTAAAAAGAGATAAATATCATGTAATAGTGAAAATAGGATATTTTCCTAGATTCTTTTTTTTTGTTGTTGTTAAAATAGCTCTTTTTTTATCATACTTTAAAGACAAAATTCACCTTCTTTATGTGAGAATACAATGATAAAGAAATCTGTAGAGAACAGATGGTTAAAGAACAGCAAATGACGAATGCTGTCTTTTTTTGCAGTCATATTCCATTTTTTTCCAGTGCTGATCATTCCTTAGTTGTATACAGAAACAGTGTAAAGGATGTTATTGTATCTTAATTCTTCCAAGTTCCCATTTTCATCTCATATTCTCTTTTTGTTTTATTTTGCACAGCATAACACAGCTGGTATTAACTGTGAGAAGTGTGCAAAAGGTTACTATCGTCCTTACGGTGTTTCAGTGAGAGCTCCTGATGGCTGTATACGTGAGTCCTTCTTTACTAAGTATCTTCTTATGGTAGGGTCTTAGGGCATGGGTTTATTCTTTTTTTGCTATACCCTGGGCATGGGATGCATCTTTTGAGGAGGAAAAAGGGAAGAGTGGCCAAAAGATATTGGAGAGCAACTGCAAAGGAATTTATTTGTTGCTTTAGACCTTTTAGACCCTTCTTAACTTATGTATCATGAACCTAAACCTTCAGGCCAGCAGCCAAACCATAGGAGGAAGGCAGAAAAGGCTGCTGAGGAGACAGGATCAGGAAAGCCTGGGTTGCTGCTACACACCCCATGGTGAGGTGGCATGACCTCTAGGAAGCCACTCTTATCTCCTAGTCTCATGGCCTTGCTTTTCTTAGATCTCTGATGTAGATATGAGATATCCTTTGGCTCTTGGTCACTTGAAAATTTTATTCTATAGCTCAAAAGGTCAGGAGGATCAATACAACGTTCAGTGAGTAATAAGTAATACAATAGGATAATTACTAATACAACATTTAAAAAAGAAGAACTGAGTACAGGTAGAAGATAAGGGTTGAATTACAAACAGGCTGAAGGAGCCTTGTGACAGATAGGAGGAAGCTGTGGTTTGTCATGTCGGATATTGATATGAATGGGAAGTCAACAGAGCTGTGGTGTGCTGCCTTAATGTTGCATGTGGTGTGTAAGGGAAGGTAGTTGGAGCATGGTGCTCATTCTAGGGCATGCTGAGAGATGAGCAGAAGCCACAGAAAATAGAGTTTCTGTAGTGCTGTGGAGTAATTACATGCAACTTTCTGAATCAAAAAAAGTTAAACACTCTGAGAAAATAATATAGGTCTTGCTTCTAAGGGATATCACAAATATTAATTGGTGACATAAAGTACTTGGAAAATACGTTACAGTATGCAAATTTTCATTCTTAAATAATGAGGCATTCACAACTGCGAATGAAACACTATTATAATGTTATTGTGCACTGCTGTGAACAGTAAATTCATTCTTTTCAAAAAGCACCTAATTGCTGATACTTACTTAGCCTGCAGCTGTAACTCGGAGCATGCAGAGGGCTGTGAGGAAGGGTCTGGCCGCTGCTTCTGTAAGCAGAATTTCCAGGGAGAAAACTGTGAACGCTGTGCTGATGGATTCTATGATTATCCATTTTGTATCCGTAAGTATATGCAAAACATACCACTTTTTCAGTATTTTAACTGTGCATTAAAGAATTAGCTTGACTTGGTTAAAACACCTGGCATTTCAGCTTCACATGTTTACACATTCTGATAAATCAATTGTCATAATACTGATGAGACTCTGGTTTATTTTACAAAATGGTAGTTTCTTGAATATCAAATAGATTGTGCTGCATTCTCACAGTTCTGAGTTCTTTTAAAATATCTTCGTTGAGGCTACAGCCTGTCTTTCATTAAGTCATGAACTCCAGTCCTAAAGCTCTGGACAAATTGTTTCAACATGTCTTGGGGTGTTTAGGTATAAAGAAGTGGAACATGACTGTAGTGAGAAAGATGGGATAAAAGAGTTATGTGTTCTCCCTGTAACCTCCTAGGATTTGGAACTTGGATCCCTGATAAACAAAGCTTGTGGGTTGTCAGCAGCTTCTAAAATAATAAAAAAATAATTCTAAAACAAAGCCTGTGTAATTTTGGAAACATTCTCCTGGCAGAGATTAGAGCTCTCAGCCATACTCTTATTTTTGCTGGACTGTGAATAGGTGCAGATATGTTGCGAAAGGAAGATTTCCAGTTTGTTTCAGGTTTTTTAAGAAGTGGTTGCAGAAGTGGTTAAGAAGTGTTTGTAAATCCAGAGAAAATAAACATATTAGGAAAAAAGATGTGGCACTGAGTTCTTCTGCTGACTGAAAATGGTAACAGAATGCTAACTAATGCTATTGATTAATTGAAAATCAGATTTTTACTTTAAAATAAAGAGATTAAAAGTATGTATTGGGAATTCAGCAAATAAAATGCTTTCCCCATAAACAAATTATATATAAAAGAGCTGAGGAAAAAGTAACATCAGGATCATGTTTACTGCATAAAAGCTTGTGTTTCCATGATCAGATTCTAAAAATGTATCAGTGAGAATGCTTTATGCCCTCAGGAGAAGCATGTTTCTGACAGCCGATAAAACAGATGTTCTGGGACAAGATTTGAGGTCTGACTAAAACAGAGATATCATGATAAAAATGGAAGAAGAGGGAAATCAATACAAAACAAACAAACAAAAAAGAGTATAAAAAATGGAATGTTGTTTGAATTCAACAGCTGTGATAGAAGAAATCTTCTCTGTACAGTTTACTCTAGATTATCACATCTCATTTATCCTCTTGTTTGTAATGCAACGTTTTTAAGTTCAGCTCAGGTAGACCTTGGTCTAAAATTCACTGGTGTTGGTAGCGCTTAAACTTTGGATCCCATCTTAATGGAGGAAAATGTGTTGAGGTGTCTTTCCCATTCCTAATCTGGAGGCTTCTCAAATAAAAACTGTCCTTACAGTTCAGGTAAGGAGTGATAGCAACACATAGCAGGAGACGGACCTTCAGCTGGAAGCAAGGAGAGTGAAATAAATACGGAGCTCCCTAGATAGCTCTCATAACACCATCTGGCATGAGAAAGCTTTCTGTACAAAAGGATAAAGAGGAGTGAAGCAAATTGGTAGCATTTGCAAATGGTGTCTGGCCTTTCATACCATTCTTTTGAGAAGGGAAGTTTGCACCTGAATTGGAGAGCAAAAGTAAAATGTTTCTTATCCTGTTCCTAACTGAAAGGACACAAAGTTGAAGTTGTTCCTAAGGTCATATGTCTACTGACAGGAGATGACTTCATGGTTTGTGCTGATTTTTAGTGAAATAACTGTGTCTGTTTCAAATACACTTCATTGTTTCTTTTCTTTTAAAGGTATTCCTGTATATCCTTTTACTTCTCCAGATCCAAGAGATGCTATGGCTGGTGACATAATTGGCAAGTTCTTGGTGTTTTGTTATTTTTTTCTCCCATTTCACTGTTTTGACCTGTGTCACTATTTTTCACTGTTTTGGTGGTGCCTGCTCTTTCATGGAGATTTATGTAGTAATTTTACCACTGTTGGTATTTATCTTTCAGAGAGCATTTGTTCTTGCCAGTTCATCGTATTGTCATGTTTGTACTGAACAGTTTAGTAGGCTGGCTTCACAAAGAGTTATGGATCAAAGTAAGTTGGACCAGCCTCCGGCAAACATCTACGGAAGAGGCTGACCATCTTGTTTGGTGCTCTTACGAACAGATCCATCAAGATGTTCTGACATGTACAACTTGTCAGCTGCTTTGCAGTGTAAATCTCCTTCTTAAAGACTACCTGGCCTCTGCTTCTGGACAGTCCTCTTGCACCTGGCAAATTGTACATTGCCCTTGGCAGTGAAGAACTTTGATTTCTAAGAGAGCTACATATTTCTCATTTAGCCCCCTGCAAAGCTGCCTGAAATCTATATGATTCCCTCAGTGGGCTTCTATTTTTTAGTATATATTATTATACTGCAGAATGGAGACATCATCACAGCTAGCACTTAGTCATATACATACTTGTAATTCATATCAGGATTAATAACCTTAAAAAACCTCAAAACCTTTTTTATATCCTAAAATGGACATACTTCATCTTTATTTCTACTAGTTTTAATAGAAGTGAAGTTTCTGCTGACAAATGAAGAAGTGTTTTCTTCTGTGAATGTAGTAGATGCTTAGATATAAGCAGATAGTACAAATCCATGTATGTATTTACAAGTCCCAGTTGTTTTCTTGAAAGTGTCTGCAGTTGCCATCACAGCCCGCAAATCCTCAGTCTCCTGTACCACTTATCTCCTTCATATGGCATCCACAATAACTGCCCTGGTAGCCATATCCTGTTCTCTCACATATTTTTTAAAAGGAAGAAGAAAGAAAGCTCTGAAGAAAAATGGATAAATATAAACAGGAGAAAACAGATCTTGAGCTATTTACATTTCCAACAAGTAGCATCTGAGTCTGAAGGCATAAGAAAGGCAGCTGCCTCTAAGCAGAGGCTTCTGTGTAGAAGTTGTAAACTTGTGCTGGCAGACTAAGCATGATTACGTATTATTATTTTTTAAAAAAGACTTGTATGTAAGGGGCATACAAATAGTTTTGTCAGTTCAAGAGAAATAATTGCTAAGCACTGATCTGCTTTTCTTGCAAACATAAGAGGAGCTGCATGATTTTATGCACTAACTTTGTTCCTTTCTTTCTTTTCCTTTCCTGTTGTAACTAGAAGGTGGCTGCAAACCAGGATATTTTGGCCCCCAGTGTCTACGTAAGTGCCATAGTTTATTCGATGCTTGGAGCCTGTGCTCAGTGTAAATGCCAACCTCCGGCTTCCAAGTGAAATAGGAACTTTAAGATCATAATGCCACAAATATTTTCTTTACAAATGTGCTCTTCAGCGTGCCAGTGCCACGGTGCAGGAGTGCTGGGTGGTGACTGCGATGGAAATACTGGACAGTGCAGATGTAGAATTGGATTTTGGGGACTTTCCTGCGACACCTGTGCAGCTGGATATTTTCATTACCCCTTCTGTCAGGGTAAGACAAATGTTCCCTTTTTGCAACGTATCCAAAATGCAGACCTGAGTTTTATACTGAGGGACGAAGTTCTTTTGCCAAGGAGGTGTGTTCATAGGGAACTCCCCCAAAATTCACTGAAATCAAAGAAGAAGAGGAATGTGATGAGGGGACATTTCTATCTAAAAACGCCCGTATTTCCTTGATTGTTGTCTAATGTCAGATGCAGCTGTCAGACTTCAGTTTGGGGTTGGATTTAGTAACATTGATGAAATTTAGAATATGTTTGGAAGCATTTATTTTACTTATCTTAGGTTTTTTTTAATTTTTTTTTTTTTTTAAAGTGTGTTTAATTTGGCTTTGCAACCTCGCTTTTATACACCCTTTCTAATCAATACTAGAAAACTGACTATTTTTAAACTTTATTAACTATCTCTGTACTGTCTTTTTAGGCGTTTTATTAACCCCTGCCACTTGAGATTGTAAATCAAAACCATACATTGTTTCATTTTAGTCTTAAAAAAAGATGTAACTATTTTCAATAATTGTCATACCACTTGGCATCAATGAATCAGGCTCTGAAGGGGGACAAGCTACGTGCAGTGCTGCAACACTGATATTGAACCAAGTAGTTACTTTCAGCCAGATTCTTTTGCTCTTTCATTAATGTTTCCCGTGATGCTGATTGTTTGTTTGTGTTTTTTTTAATTTTCATTTAAAGAAAAATAAAAGAAGACAGCCTATGCAAAGGCTGTGTCTGAAATGTCTTTTCTCATTTGCAGTGTGTGAATGTAATCTGGCGGGTACCCAGCCCGAAGTCTGCGACTTTCTTGGGAGGTGTCTCTGTCGCTCTGGGGTAGCTGGACTTCAGTGTGACAGCTGTCAGCCTGGCCACCACTCTTTCCCTGCCTGCCAAGGTAAGGCTGCTGATTGCATGTGCAGCATCAAACAGGCCCTCGAACAGGCAGGGTGAAGTTCTTTTCAAGTACTGTTTTTGCCATAACTGAAGCAATGTTCATAGCAGTAAATGGGCCAGGGACTCTTGTTCTCTACAGTGAACTTCTCATACATTCTCATTCTCCAAGCACTACTTCCCGGCATCTTTCCACAGTGTGGAAGATTATAGTGTCTGCTCTCCCATAGGCTTTTTTTGCATGGTTAGACAGTTTGCTATAGCCTCAGTCAGTACAGATGCCTTACTGATAACTAAAGGATTTGAAAGCTGTTTTCACATGGAGACTACAGCAACAGAGCACTCTTGACTGCTAAGGAACTGGCATAGTGAAGCATTGATCTGCTTTAGCAGAGGGTCTTCGTTTGGTACCTTGTAAAATGTGTGTACTGTAAATCTGAAAATGAGATACTCTCATTTTACCCTTAACAGTGATTTCTCACTAATTTTGAGATCATATGACAGGCACAGATCCAACCTCTGTTCACATAATCATGACATGTGACTAGTCTCCGTAGGGTTTCACCAGGGTACCTGTCACCAAGGACCAGTTGGCCTTTTACAAGAGAGGAAAATTGATCATGGTGGTTTTCTGTGTGTATGAGCAATCCATCAAGTCCTGTCTGGCCCCTAGGTTTTGTCTGCCTTTGCAGTGAGTGAGATAGAGGCCCTTAATCCTTAGTGAATTTTACAGTGAGAAAGAATATAGAGTATTGCTGAGTCCTGGTGTATGTACTTCCTGTACAGCATAGCAATATTTACATAGAACATTATGATTTACTTTCTTCTCTCTCATTATTTTTGGTTGCTTGCTATAGTAGTCCTCTTCCTTTTGGGCTTACGTACTTGTTTACATCCAATGAATAGACAGCAGAATCCTTTGTGCCCTTACAAAGACAATTATATTGTGTTACCAAACACAATGGGTAGAATAAAGAAACACTACACGACCGCATTTTATGGTCTGGAGTAGATTAACATTTTTTAAATGAAAAACATAAAACCAGGATTCTGCATTTGGACACACTGTTCAGTGGTCTAAACTTCTTTTTTTTTTCTTAGAATTGAATCAGGTAGCAATCTTAAAGCAAATCAAACTTGTATTGAATACATTTGAACTTTTAACACCAAAAGCTGAAAAGAGACACAAAAGCTTAAAAAAGCTTGCAAAAACAAAATGTGAAAGACAGACAAAAATAGTTGAAAACACAGTCAGTGGGATTACTCAAAACTGCTGTAGTTCACAGCTTGTTCTGTTAAAATAAGCTGCCATGGGTTTAAATTCAAACTAATGCAGCGTGCTGCAAACTGTGGTGGAAAGTGAGCAGCTCAGCCTGCTACTCCTATTTGAAATTGTCATCTTCAGAAGGGAGGTAGATCTATTAACTTCTTGGCTGCTGCAGCTAGAACTGATCTCTCTGGTCTTGTCTTGTTGAACTCAATAGAAGCTTTATTCAATAAGAGTGATATCAAAATAAAGCCTTTAAATGAATTAGTGTTATTAAAATGAGGAGAGAATGCAATATAATGTTTGGCTGAGGGTCGACTCTAGTGTGGGTGATGTTTTTGGAAGCTTCGGTATTTATATGTCTCTATCATGAACTTCCTAGCAAGCCCTGTGTTCTTTCCAGGCTTCTTTGAAGTAACAACAGCCACGTCAGATGTCCTTGGCTGCAGCAGAAAGAGGAACCAAAAGGGGGAACCAGGAACGTGAACAGGGAACAGAAAGACAGTGTTTGTTTTATATTTCTGTCAGTCAGCCATTTCTGTCAGTCATAAAATGCAAGTGATTATCTGCAATACTTCAGCTTGTACCTGGCGCATCTGGGATTCCCAGATGGGCTCCTATTCATGTACCTATAAAGTGTGACCCTGTGTAACATCCAGCATCATTTCAATAAGACAGCACATCTTGTCTATGATAGAGCTGTTAGCCTAAAACAGTGGTAACTCCAAGAGAAGTCTGACAATAGCTTTTGTTATGGTCTGACAAGGTGCCTTGGATGTTACATGTAGATTCCGGCAATGTGCTGCTTGCCAGCTTGTAGGATTAAGATGTCAGCAGTTTTTCCCTTGTGCATCATGAACGTGTGCTTGTGTATCATTACTAATAGCTTCTTGTTACCCATTAGGCCTGGCCTAGCTTTGTGGATGCTGTTTCTCAGAGGTTATTTTTTAAAGATGTTAAGTACTTCTCTCATGTGACGTTCTTTCCACTGAAAGATGGATGTCTGGCCCTTATACATGTTTTGCAAGGCATCAAACTAAATCTTTAAACTGTACATTACAGAATTACAGTAAGAACCTGATTATCAGTGATTGAGGAGGTAATTACAGTATAAGCATCTATTTAATTATATTTAATTTTGGTGGTAAGATTATGGTTCATCTAGTTTCTTCACAATTCTTTACTTTCAAAGGTCACTTTTTTTTGGCAAATTCTGGTTTAAATAACTGCTGGTTTAGACATATATCTGTCAGGGTGTTTATTATTTCTTTTTCTCCATGCAGAATGTAACTGTGATGCTATTGGCTCAGTGGAGAAAACATGTGGTCCTAGAGGTCAGTGTCTGTGCCATAGCAACTACGCTGGACTGAGCTGTGACCAGTGCGCTCCCAGTTATTACAGCTATCCCAGCTGCTTGCGTGAGTAAAAGCCTTTCCTTTTACTGGGGTTTCCCTTCTTGTTTCTGCAATACAGAAGACAATAGTTTCCAGTGTTTGGCCTTGGTGCAGTTGTATCTCTCTTCTAAAACATGAAATCAGGCTTGGCAATGGGCATTTACTGAGTTCTGACTCTGTCAGCTTAGAGAACGTGGGCTGTGTTCCAGTTGTTTGGGCTTCTGATATTTGGTACACCATCCTGTAATCTTTTAAGTAAGTGCATTAGTGTGTGCCCTCGACATGTGCCAACACTGCACCATAAATCCTAGTCTAGAAGGGCTTGACTTTACATATCTTCCATCATATCAACATTTTTTCCTGCCCACGTGGATCAGTTGATCAGGCCCAGCATCTGTCATTAAAATCGGCAAGTGACTTGATCATCATGAACAGGACTGCTTTTTTCTAGAAATCAAATGGTTATTAGTGCTAAAGAAGGAATGTATCCTCAGAATTCTGCTATTACTAATCACCAAAACAAAAAAAAATCTGACAGGTTTGTAATCCCTCTTTAGGAGACTGCCTACTATTTTACTAAAATAATTGCCATTAACCATTTCACCCTTAGACTCTAGCTGAACCAAGACAAGTCCCCTGGGCTGTAGCAGCATTGTTGTTTTTTTTTTTCTGGCATTTTCTTATTTACACTGTGTGTGTAAATCATTGCACAACTGAGACCTTACATAGGAATCTGAAACAAGACTGGTTGCATGGTGTATCTCAAAGCTTGCTTCTGGCCTCCCCTGCCCTCAGATCTAAAGGTGTGATAGGCATATGGTTTTATATTCTATAATTCACTACCATATTTTTAAGTGTAGGTCAAATCACAGAATTTGCCCCGTGCTTTCTGTAACCATAGGAAGATCAAGTAAGCAGAAATCCAAAACCAAATCTGCTCTTAGGATGGGACAGAGAAGTTGAGGAAGGGGATTCATTATGGTTCCAGATAATCCTACCTGTTTCTGTCTAGAACAGAGGAAAACAATGTGAAGATGGTACAGGTCACCTCAGACTTACAGGTTCCAAATAGGGATGAGGACCTTGTGAGTTATAGGGGGACCTTGTGAGCTATTTATGGGAAAGAAAACAGAAGAATGCTCTAGACAAATAGTATTCAATACCTCCACAGTATTAAAGTTTTGGAAAGTTATTGCTTGATATCTACAGGTGAACCAACCCTCCCACCACTGCCTGTGTTTGTCATTGTATAGCTTGTCAGTGCTCTCCCGACGGTTCCCAGCACGACATGTGTGAATCTGTATCGGGGCAGTGCTGGTGTCGAACAGGTGTCACGGGACGACAGTGTGACAGGTGCCTTTCTGCAGCTAACAACTTCCCCTATTGCCAAGGTAATGCTCCTGGGGGAAAATCCTTCATTCTGGATATGATCACCCCTGTTTTTATTGCATGATTCTCCAGGGCAGTCTGCTGCTTACAAAGCTGTATAGGAACCCCCTGAGGCATGGGGAGGGAGAGACACACCATGAGCACATACTAAATGAGCTTGTCATTCTGTATGTTATTTCATGAAGTGAACTGTAAGATTAAAACTTTTTTAAAATTATGATGGCCCAAGAACTTTGAGAAAACGTCTCTCAGTTCTGTAGGTTAGTGCTGTATTTTTCCAAGTGACTACTTTCCATATCAAACCAAACAGTCTAAACCAAGGCTAAATACACATTTGAAAAAATCATTATTAAAGGCTTCTGCGGGTCTTGACATTTAAAGTATTTGTGTCCCCCAAGGTAACCATACTAAAAAGCCCTTTCAAACTCACACCTGCTGCATTGTACTTCTGCACTACTACATTCCACAGCTCTCTTTTCAAAATGTCTTTCAATGTGTTTGTTTTTTAATTTCATAAAGGTGCCAACAGTGAATGTGACCCTTCAGGTAGCATTGGTTCTCATTCCGTAAGTATTGTGCTATTGCAGTATGTGCACAGTATATGTTAATAATTCGTGTGCCTTTGCTGGACACATTCAATTAATTGCTCAAGTCCTGAAGCCTGCTCTTAGACTGTGGGAGAATTGCATGAGCTTATTAGCAGAGTAAGGGTGGAAATAAACTTTTGTGTTTTGTTCTTTGATCATACCAGTGCAATTAGCTGTTGAGGGTGGGATTTTTTATTGATTATATATAGAATATTCAAACTGCTTAGTCGTCTTGGTATGCTAGAACACTAATCTGTGCATATAAGCCTGTGCATGTCTCAGAGGTTCTGAGTTGCAACAAACCATTTCAGCATCAAATTATTACAGAAAAAAATACTACCTCTTTGTGACTGTTGCTATACCATGATTATTAATATAGTGATGGTTATCAGCAGCAGGATGTTATGAGAAATTAGAGTCTGACCAATGGAAGAAGTATCTGTGTAGGCTCATGTACACAGTTATGTGTGTCTTCCACCAACACAGGAAGAAGTAAATATGAAAATTAATTTTTAAGGAAATTTGCTTTTTAAACTTTTTGCAAAACAGTTAGTACTTTAGAGCAGTTCTAATAAGGCTATAAAAGAATCAGAAAGTACAGTGTTTTGGATATTTAGAATAAATTAGATATTGGAAAAAATATGCAGGGGTGGAATAATCCTGTGCTGATAGTATGAGACACAGAAATATAAGATATCTCAATCAGCCTCAGCTTCCATGCACCTGTAAAAGTCAGTAAACTACCTGAGCTGTTAATATTAGGTTTTTCTTAGTACTAAAGAGCAGTACGTTTTTGATGAGACTGATGAACCCATATTAACTCCTTTCTGTCATTAGGGCTATTGTCAATGTCTTAAGCACGTTGAAGGTCCTACCTGTAGTAAATGCAAACCATTGTACTGGAACCTGGCCAAAGAAAACCCCGAGGGATGTACAGGTACAGCTTCATGACATATTCCTTTGGCTTGTGGAATGTGCTAAATTATTTTGAAACTCATCTTTTTTCATTGTGACCATCTTTGGTGCTCAGTGACTTTCACAGTGCTTGTTAATAGCATATTTTTCATGCTACTTAACTGTAACACCAAATTACCCATGATACCAGCAGTTACTTTTAGAAATTCGACTGTAACTTCATGAGTGTTTGCTAGTCCTGGACCAAGGTGTGCTCTGAGTTACAATGATGTGTATACTTCATATGGCCCTATGGCAGTTATACTGGAGGGAGATGGGATTTCTGCCCTTAACACTTACACCAGAATTTGGCTCATTATTTTGAGGAAAAGGTGCTTTTTCATTTATTATAATCTCCTAGTTTGCAGAGGAGTAAAAAGCCTTCTCATGGCCTCAGGGTGTGACGAATCTGTTACAGTTTATATCTATATCATATTGTTCTGTTTTAAATTTTCAGTGTTTGCTAACAGTGTGTCTTTTTCAGCAGATGATAAAGATTAAAAAGAATAAAGATAAAAAATCTTTGAAGATTTTTTCTCCCCAACTATTTAATTTCTAACAGGTTCACCAGAGCAGCCACTTAGGATGAGTAGCCTTAGAGCTGATATTGATATTATGATGTCTTTGACTATAAATCTCTAAATACTGTACACTCTAAACACCTTTTAAAAGATTAATTAATGCACCTTTCATGTAATTCATCTTCTCTGCCTTCAGTCACAGTGTCAATACTGGGTTTCACCAAACCTGTATGTCAGCATAGCTCATTCCCGCAATATTTGCTTCATTTATATTTCATATGGAGAGTTGGACTGGTCCCAGAGTAGCACTGCAGAACAGAAGGTGCCAGTCAGGCACTGTTTTGCATCAATTGTCTGAATGTTTCTAAGAAAATCCATACTCACGACTGTTTTTGTTAAACACAAATTAGAACATTTTAGAACACACCAGTGAATTGCACATACACAGAAATCCTCATTCTTCTTACTTTGCTTTTTCTTCTCACCTTGTGTCAGTACCCATCTGCTGTTCTGAACCTTCCGGAGTAAAATCCACCTTGTGGCACTATGACTCAGAATTGCAGATTCAGGGTGGTGTGTTTGTTTGTTTGTTTCCTTCAAAGTATCTTGGAAAGACAAAATGCAGATTGTCCTTTTTTCATCTGTGCAGCATGCCAGTGTGATGTGAGTGGAACACTAAGTGGAGTTGGAGAATGTCAGCAGGTAAAGTGAAATTAGAAGACATAATTAAATTGTTTTTTGTAAAGAAAGATCATTGTAACATTCAGTAAGGTAGAAATGTTAGTACTCATTATCGCTTTTGCACATAAAGTGGGTAGTTTTATACAGCAAAGAAGCAGATTTGTACAGAAGTTTTATATAACCTAGGGATGTATAAAAGTTCTAAAATCTTTTCATCATTTTGAATTTATATATTTTTTAGTCTGTTCATTGAAGATCATAAATGACAGAAGTTATGTCCAGATAGTATTTTTTGTTGAAAAATAGAATGTTTTTCCTCTAGAGAATCAGAGGAATTCAAAGCACTGAAAAAGTACTGAAAAAGATGCTGAAACATTTTTGATGAAGTTGTTTTCTTTGTAGGAAAATGGGCATTGTTACTGCAAATCTAATGTTTGTGGAGATTCCTGTGACACCTGTGAAGCTGGTTATTATGCTCTTGAAAACAAGAATTATTTTGGCTGCCAAGGTAAAATGAATAAAGGACATCTCTAGTAGCACATTTTCACTCATCAGAAAAGTCTTTAGAATTCTCTAGGGTGTATTAATAAAATGTGGATGTATTTGTCAAATCACTCATGTGCACAGCATTTTGCATTATGGCTTGTAATTGCCTGTAACCTGCATAAATCCTCCTTTGGTCTCCAAAGGGAGCAGCAACAAGGCAGATGTTCCCACTGTGGTTCCCAGTCACTTTGTGCCTCTTTCATGGTCCTTCTCCTCACCTTCCCCCATCCCTCATTTACCACCACATGTCTGAGGCTTCTCTGTCAAAACCCACAGTGAGATTGAATGAGGCACTACTAAAGCTGTTACCCTATCAAATAGGTTAACTCGGAGTCCTTCCTCCTCACTCCTCCTCTCAAATTCTGGGGCCAGGGATGGTTGGTTTTCCTGCAAGTGTTATCTCTAAGAGTGGTAGCTCTCTCTTCCACTTAGCAGTTTTCTAAGGTTTGCTGCCACAATAAAAACTTAAATTGCTACAATAAATACTAGCTTGATTTTTTTGTTGTTGTTTTTGCAGGCATATTAATGTAATGCTTTAGCCCAATGCTCAATGTGTTTTGAAGCAGAGCCAGATGTAGCTGTAATGTGGAGGAGTGATCCTTTTTCTGAAGAATTCTTGCCCTGACATGTGTTTTGAGTGGTGTAGGGCTACTTCAACACCTCCATTCCCTCCTTGTCCCCCCAGTGTAGGTTCAGGTTTGTTAAAATTATTGAAAGCACTTTCACTGACTTCAGTGTACTTTACACCTGTCTTGGGTCAATGCAAGAGATTTATTTTCAAAACATTGGAGTACTTCCAACAACCATTTAATATGTGCAAAGTTAAAAATAATGGCTACTGTATTAAGCACAGCTTTTATGCCTAATGTGCAAAGCAAGGAGCTATTGAAAGGGATCTGATTTCGCAAAGGTGTCAAATACCCTAATTGTAATTGATTTCAGTGAGACTACAGGTGCTTAACATGTCTTAGAAAACAGGGTTTTTACATTACTGTGTAAATACATGTTTAGGAACTTTTGACCTTTCAATTCATCTTGAAATTTTTAGCCTAGACGTACCTGTTCATTAGTTCATTTCTAGAGGTGTCCTTTAGTTTGTGTCACAAGTCCTGTCTCCTGTAGAAAGTAATTTAATATTGATGCTCAGTATCGGTTAAAATTATGCATATGCTATTACATGAACATATATATTCTTGATGTGTGCAATGTTCGTAAGATAAACATTGGGGTGCCAGGCTCCAAAAAATTAATATCTTACATTTTTTTGTAAGTTGGGTTTTGCGGTTTTGTTTATCTTGTTTATCTTATTTATCTTGATATTGCTGTAGAAATTCTGACTTCTTAGAAAAACAATTGAACAGCTGTTCAGCAAAACTGTAGTTCAGTAATGTGGCATGGCTTGTTACTTGTGATTTTTTTTTAAAATGTCTTTTGTCACATTCCAAGGAGAAATAAAGAAAACAACCACAAACATGGGAAGCCAGAAATAATTGCAGCTTATGCACGCGTGTTAACATGTGTTTGAAAGGGTCTGAAGGGAGTCTGAAGGGCTCTGTATGGAGGAAATGAGTCGATAATTGTGTTTAACTAATGGAAGCGAAGTGTGTTTTCTGATAACTTTCATCACTTCTTTTCTGATGGGATATTTGGCTTCTGCTCTTTGTCCGTCAGGCTGCCAGTGTGACATCGGAGGATCCCTCAGCCCGATGTGCGCCGAGCCCCAGGGTGGTTGCCAGTGCAGACCGCACGTGGTGGGGACGGCCTGTCGCGAGTGAGTCTAGATCAGGCTTCAGCATAGTTCTCTTGAAACTGCCCGCAGGTCCCTTTCACGTGAGATTCTGAGTTTGTTGATAAAAGAGCTGGTAAATTGTATTAGTTATTGATATTAATTTTGTTGGGCAGCTTTCTTCTGTTATTTTAATAAGTTTTTTTAAAATATGTTTCTTTAAATAACCAGTACCTGTTTTGCATTGGTATTGCATAAGTATCTATGTATCAATCAAGAGTCATATAGGAAAACGTATGTAAGCTGTAAAAGCTTCTGGAAAGTGAGTTCTCACTACATCCATTTTATCATCTATCTTGAATTTATTAGCTGCTACCAGGACTCCTCAGTCATCAGTAGGTCACCTCCCTCCCACTGCTTTATGCTCTTAGGTGTAGATCATACAGCGCCTGGTAATTCTTTGTTGGTGTCTTTCTCCTTGAAAGGCCTGAAAAAAACTATTTTTTCCCTGATCTGCACCACATGAAGTTTGAAATTGAAGATGGTACTTCTGCCGAGGGAAGGGAAATTCGGTTTGGCTATGATCCTCGGGAATTTCCTGGCTTCAGTTGGAGAGGATATGCCCGGATGTCCTCTATACAAGTAAGCTGGTATTTCGCTCAAGGCTTTGGGGTGAAAACATAGGATGTGGTATGTATGTCTCTATAGTACTGCTGTGTGTGTGCAAGGTCATGGAAAGATCAGAAAAAAAAAAAACAAACAAGACAAGATATCACTAATCCTACCCCTTTGATACTGTATCGCTGTTTGGATCGGTGAGCATTGGTATTACTGCAAGTTGGTCATTGCTTGTGCAAATATATGTTCTTCAGAAATGTTCTTGGAGGGTTTTTTGTGAGGAACATGCATTTTGCAATAGATGTAAAGAAAAGAACTCATAGCTTTAAAGTCTAGAGTGCTAACTGCAGAAATTCTTGTCATGACAAGGACAGTGGAATCAGTAGAAGATTGATGCTTGGCTAAGTTACTTGAATTACACAATTCCATGGTAGTGTGCGTCCATAAGATTTTCAAGTACCATCACAGTGCTACCACTGAAGTTGTCTTACACTTGCAACGTACATTGGACAAAGAAGAGAAAAGTACCAACTTTTATTAGGAATTATACCTTCACATTACAGCAAACAGGAAAATGTATTATTCAGTAGAAGAAGCTGTGAGCAGAAGCATATTGGCATAATTTATTTTAGTCTCATGAGAGTCTACAAATAAACTAACCAACGGTAGATTTAAACAATAAATGGGATTTGCTCATTCTTCTTTAAAGTAGTACTCTGGTATAGTTGTGTCCAACCTCTGTAAATTGTGCAAGGACTAACGAATTACTATAGACTGAGACATAAGCACATAACCACTGCACAAGTGTAGTGAATTCCCTTCAGTTCTTCATTTTGCACTCCTTCATCTTTGTTCTTTTTTTTTTTTCCTCTCTCTCTTTTAAAAATCCCAGAGTTCACATTTCTTGGATATTCAGAATTACTCCATGTTTACCAATGAAGGCACCTCTCCAGAAGCTGTGATTTCTTCTGCTTTCTAACTCAGATGCTTTTTATATTTCATATTCAGTGGAATTTTGTAAAGAGGTAGTGAAAGGGCTCAGTCTCTAATCTTGCTAAAATTGTGCATTGTTTTCTTACCTGGATAAAGTTTTTCACTCATGTAAGTAATTGCCAGTTCCAGGCCCTGCTTGGCTAGATCCTTGCATAAGTGACATAGTCTCACGTTCTTAATTTCAGGAAGCTTTCCTAAATTTGATATAGTGTTTCTGTGTCCTTCAGGACCCTGAAATAATCCTCCTCACATTTATTTTGTAGAAGACGAATAGTGTTGCCATATCTACCACACAAAAAACAACTTTTTGTGAAAAGAAACTATTTCAATACAATTCAAAATTTTTGAAGTGAAATTAATAAGCTGTGTGTGACCTCAGTGGAGCTGGTGACCTGTGTCCTGTCATCCTGGGTTTCTCATTATAGATTGAAGAGCTGACAGCTGAGCTCACATTTTAAAGTGCTGGCCAAAGTTGCCCAAGTTTGTGACAGAGCTCAAAGAATAACTTCTCCCCACTCCCTGCCTTTGCTTGAAGCCAGGGACCACCATCTCTTCCTCTCTTATTCCTCATATATTTTTTTTCTCTTCAACGTGTCTTCTAGATTAAAGCTTAGAAACCGTTTTGAATCTCCTGAAGCGTGTTTCTTTATTTCTTTTGCCTTTTATTTTTTGTTTGTATCTATTTTTCAAGTGTTAACTCAGTGCCTGTTTTATCCATGTAGTATCCTTCAGTAGTCATCCTTCTCCATTTAAAACAATACTCATAAAACCTTCCCCTCCTTGTCTGTGTTTTCTGTTCTGGTCCACCATGCTTCTGCAATCACCTGTATTTTGGCTATCTAGTCTCTGTAGATCTGTCAGCCCTACCATCTGTTGCATGTCTATTTTTGCTTTCTGTTTTGCATTTCTATTGAGAAAGTGGAGATCTCCAGATTGATGATGACAGAATTGAGGCATATACGTTCAGAATAGCATATGGGAGCTGTCAACCTTGAATTTATGATAGCTTTTAGAAGTAGGAGAAAATGAGACTTTGTGCTCTATTCTCAAATGTGTGGACCTGATAAATCCTGTGTGCTTTGGGGAAAGCACAATGGACCACAGTGGTGGGGATCTCACCATACCACAAGCATCTTGGAAAGGGACAGTGAGTGGATTATGATGGGTAAACTGGGAGATGAATTGTGAGGAGAGATTTAGGATGGAAAGAAGGAAGCCAAACCACTGAGGTTGCACCGATCCTAGTTTTTCCCAATCCACCACCAACCTTTGAACATGTATCTGCAGATTCTGTTGCTCTGCAAACTAAATTGTGGGGGCTGTGTGAATGCAGCCCCTGACAGGCTTGCTGTCTGTCCATGGCTGATGAGAACTGCGTGGCTCCAGAGGTGTCAGCTCAGCTGAGGGCAATGAGAGCCATGGCATCACATCTCTAAGATTAAATTGTGAGATCTGGTAGAGGAGCAGAAGTTTCAGTGACGGTCTGAGATGTCTGCATGCTGTGGAACGTTATGTGTGACATCAGATATGGATCAATGGTTCTGTCCCGTTCTTCAGGAAGCCGGGAATATGGGCAGCCGTTGATACCATATGTCTTATTTATGGTACGGGAGGGGAGAATAACAGTGAAATACTGTTCATGGTTCAAGGTGTGATATCAACATACATGTTAGTTCAGCCATTCTGTGTCTTTCTGAATAAGATGTTATCCAGCAAGAGTTATTTTATTTCACAACAAGTTTTGTTCTATATTCTTTTGTAAGCTGCCTGAGCCTTTCTTTTCTGTAATGGAGTTTGTCTTTGTCAAATGGTTTTTTCTTTCTCTGGGTGCTAGTAACAAATAATATACTTTCCTTTCCTCCTTTTTCCCCTTTCTTTTTATTTTTCCCAGCCAGAGGTGGTTGTGCCTGTCACTGTGGCTTCCCCTAAGCTCTTCCACCTAGTCCTCCGCTATGTCAGCCTGGGTTCAAAAAGCTCTAAAGGGAAGATCTCAGTTGCTGAGGGAAAACATTTTGGCACTAATTATACTTGTAAGTGAATTAATTTTCTCACTAGGCTTGCCTGTCTTCCTCTGTCATACACCAGCATTGCTATTCCAGTATATACTTGTCAGCATGTGCATTTTTCTTGTAGGACTTTAGTATGGTGCTTGCATGGCTTCTAACTGTTCCTCTATTCAGCACTTTATGGCTGTTTTTGTTTATTAACTTCAATTTTTCAGAATGAAGTGAGGATAACTTTGAATGTGGAAAAATCAAACCTCTACTTATTTCGCATTATCCTGAGGTATATTAACCCTGGAGGTGAAACATTATCTGGCCGCATATCTGCTTGTCAATCTCGGCCTGAAACAGGTAGGTGCAACTCAACAGCACAACAGATCAGATGAATGTTACATCAGAAATGCCTTTTCCAGGTGCACCTGATTCAAATTTGCAATGATGCCACTTAAAATGCATCTCTTTTAACAGTGTCAGTGCTTTTGTGCTTTTCCTAATATATTTTGCTGTGTAACTGATGTGGCTGTGTTTGCATGAACCACCTGCTTACAGCAGTAATCAAGATCTGTTTTTTCAAATGTTTGCCAAACAGTACTTTCAGTTCTGGACTTGGCAGCTCTGAACTGTGTATTTTATGAAGCACTGAAAAAAGGGATAGCATCACTTGGTTTAGTTGCCTTTAATGTTTCAGTTTAAAGGTGGCTCTGCCTTCATTCCACGAATAATATTTAATTATTAATCTGATCCACCAAGTTAGCTCTGACTACAGACCTCAAGAGCATGCAGTGTCTTTTGGGCCCTGATAAAAGATAAGTCCATATCCTTTTACTGGTAGGGGCATCCCAAGCCTATATTCAGAATTATCTCTCATTGTGCCTAACCTCTGCATACTGGTGGGAACTGATGGAGTTTAGTCATAGATCCCTTCAGTAATTCAGAAGAGATGAAACCAAAGACTTAGCAGATACAACTCAGCAGAGTGGCAGCAGTTTGTGGTCAGGTCTGGCTTATATTGCCTGGCAGGCAGGGAACCAGCTGTTGTCTGTGTCCAGGGGCTTCAAAGAGGAAACCTTTAATGTTCATAACAATTGATCCTCATGACTTCTCTTCGATAAAGCACCCTGCGGCTGTATTTCTGTTGTACATCATCTCTGCCCAGAAGTTACCTTCAGTTACTATCTGTAACTAAACATTTTACATGGTACTGAGAACCTCCAGCATCTGAAATATTTGGCTGAAGGTCACGTGAGAACAGGCCTTGTGTCATGAGTCAGTGCAGAAACAGGTTGAATGGAAAATAATGGAAGGGGAAAGTGAAGAAGTGAACATTTCAGAATATTGCAAAACTGGCCATTACAGAGGATAAGCTCTGCTTTTCTGAACCAATTTGCTTGAAACTATTGATAATAAGAATGAAGACAACAACCACTGTATAGCTCTGTAGCTTATTGTGCATGGTCAAATGCACTGTTATTACATATTGACAAGAGAAGCATTGATCAGCTCCTGTTAGACAGTTTAATGGATGAAATCATTAGTCCAGCTCACTGAGCAAGTAGAGACATTTTACACAGTCCCTTATTTTTTTACTTGACTTTTTTTTGCTGGCAGGGGCTGCTCAGAGCAAAGAGATTGTCTTCCCACCCAGCAAGGAGCCAGCTTTTGTTACAATGCCAGGAAAAAGCTCCACAGAACCTTTCTCACTGGTTCCAGGCACGTGGACTGTCAGTATAATGGCAGAGGAAGTCCTCTTGGTAAGAAAACAATTGAGGAAAATAAGTGCTTGAAGGCTATCATGATGGTATTACTCTGGAGATATGTGCTGCAAAGTAGTCTGCAAGTAATTAAAATTCAGCACTAGCAAAGAGTACAGCAGCAGAATATCATTATAAAAATGTACAGTTCTGCTTCTATTATTTTTTTTTTGGTACTCTGACTTTTCCCTGCTCTAATTTTTCTTGTTCTTATAGACTTTCAGTCTGTCCAGAATCTGTACCTTCAAAGCATAAAGTAGTATTAACATACAGCACAATTTTTTGAGCATAAATGCTCACAGAAATTGGTAATTCTTACACATCAGATATCGTATCCAAAGCTTGTCTTAGCCACAAATGACCAAGGCTTCAGTTTCTTGACAAAGATTCTTCAGAAAAGTATTATAAGATTGGCTGCATGATTAGCAGATCATTTTCTAAATGTTTTAATCCTCCCATCATTATTCTCATTTTACTCACTGAAAATGTGAGAAGTTTTCTGACAGCAACTTTGAGAAATTGCTATAAAAAGACAATTTTTTGAGGTGATCATTTATGAAAAACCTTGAACGTGTATGATGGCACAGACAGCATACTGAAATCCATATGTATATTGTATGGAGTTAATTTAATAAGTAGCCAGTGTCTTTTAGTATTTAAGCCTAGGGCTTTGTTAAATTTGTGGAATACCACATGAAATGTTACAAAAGAGCTTGCAAACATATTTCTTGCTGTGACAGTACTTATTGTGCCTGGGTTTTTTTACTGATACTTTTGAAAATGATTTTATTAATTATCTTAACCCAGTGTGTTCTCACAATAGCAGTTTTTATAAATAAGCTCTAATACGTTAATTTAAGTAGGCAAGACAGAGCAAAAAATACACCAGCTTTTGAAGCACAGTTTAATAGATTACATGGAATATTTTTATAAGGTCACCTGGGACACCTGAGTCTCCCTGGTGGAGTCACACAGAGTTGAGATGTGTGCGTGGGGATTGCACCCATGGGTGAAAACTGCACCCAGCTGGCTGTGTGTAACTAAGTTGTGGGGAGGCTCTGGTGTCAGCACCATCTTTTGAAACACATGATGGGAATGTGGCTTTGGAGTTTGCCTGCTCACAGAGAAGCTGCCTTCATCCCATCTCTGTGAAGGTATAAGTAGAGTTAGAGGGACACATCCTGCTGTTATTGGCCCATACAGCAACAAAATCCACGTCTTGCAGATATCCTCTGTAAAAATTATTTATGTGACCGGTTTTATTCATTGCTACATTGTGAAAGTCTAGAAATGTTCCTTTTGTAATGCTCTGCATGGTCTTGCATTTGTTGTATTCTTTGTTCTTAGGATTATATGGTGCTGTTACCTAGTGATTACTACGAAGCATCCATCTTGCAGATACAAGTTACAGACCCTTGCACCTATTCGGGACATGCTTCAACAGAGCAGTCAGTATATATGCTGCAGAATTAGCCATTGTCTTGGATTATTTTATTATAATCCTGCTGCACTTGGAAACAATAATAATCTTGTGTTGTGTTTTGTTTTGTTTTTGTTTTTGTTTTTGTTTTTTGTAAGCTGCTTGCTCTATCAGCATTTGCCACTGGGCAAATTTTCTTGTGTCCTTGGTTCAGAGGCAACATATTTCAGACATGGGGGAGAATACAGAAGAATACCTGTGCGACAGCCATCTCCTGATCAGCCAGTGATGTCCCATATCAGTGGAACAGAGGTCAGATTCCTACCTGTTAATTGCAGTCCTATCTCCGCTGTTGGTTATAAACCTACTGGACTAAAATGGTTGCAGATTTACTGCTCAGGATTTGCAGATCTGTAACCCATCCCTAAAACAGACTCTGTGCCAAGTTCCACATTTAATACAAGACTGTGTAGATGAATCAGTGTAGGCAGATTTATAACTGGTGTCCAGAGTGAACATTTCCCTCTGATGAAAGTATCTTATTAAATAAAAATCCCTCTGCTTTAGGGATACTGGTTTGCTCAGCATACTGTTTAATTGCAGGAGAAATGGCATAATGGTTTGTCAGCAGAAATGCTGTACACAGTGTCACTCTGAATTAATTTTTTTTGTTTCTTAAATAGCTATACTTATGTAAAAATACTTGCTTTACTAAAAAACAAGCAGAAACAATTATGCCACTGCTGTAGGTCCATTTAAAGAGAAACATGTTTTATGAAATGAAAAAATACACCAAAAGTGTGTTTGGTTAAAATTAGGTGTTTTGCCAAGTAAATGATAATGGCATGTAAAATGATTATGTCCTCTATTACTGTTCTCTGATATTGCTTTTAAAAATACTCAGTGCAAAAAGAGTACTTATATGGCACAGACCCTGGTGCTTCATCACTGATGCATGTGCAAAACTTCACTGGTACGAATAACTGCAGTGAAGTCAAGAGGGCTGTTGACAGAATTATTTACATGTTTAAGTGTTCATAGCCTAAGGCAATATTGAGGAAAAAACAGTTCAAATTTGAATATAATTATACAGCCAGTTGTGGCAAAACCCCCTGTAACCATAGTACTTTCCATGCAATTATTAATACTTTGAAGTATTTTGAATCAAATATTGTTTTAAACAATTTGTGTGGGTAAACTGAAAGAAAAGGTTGATGCTTCAGAAAGTGGCATTAGCTGTCTGCTGGAGAAAATGCTTTTGTTCTTTGTAGGGAATCAATATACAGCACTGCTCTAGTAGGAATTGTGTTCCTGGAAATGTTCTTCTCAGTGGAAAAATAAAGTCAATTTTCATTTGTTATTAAAGATAGCTTAGAGATGAGGGTGAAAATTTTTCAGTATCATTTAAGTTCCATCATTGGTACTTTCTACTGGGGAGAAGAGAAATAATATACTCATTTTGCAGGCTTATTTTACAGCCTTCCTAGAACTGTTTTAATGTCAGCTCTTTTGTGAACTTGGTTGAATCTTGTTAGTGGCCAAAGTGATACACATAAGCATTGCTTCCATTCTGCTGAATGTCTTTTGCTGAGGCAGTGCAGGATTGGCCCTGGACTGATACTGAGCAGTCATCTTGCAAGGCAGGAAAAGGGAGCTTCCTACAACAAAGGGAGTGAAAAATCTAAAGAATTTTTTTCTTTTATCAATGATCTTGATCTAGGTCGATTTACAGATGACAATAAATGTTCCTCAAGTTGGACGCTATGTTCTTGTTTTTGAATATGCCAATGAAGAGGATCAGTTATACACTGCTGAGGTAATAATGCATAGCCCTGGACCTGTCACTGAAGGCAGAGTAAGAATATACAGTTGTAAATACAGGTAAGAATTTCTGATGTAATCACTAAATGATTAAATAAGCATTCAGAATATAATTATACTTTTTAGATATTGGAATCAATTTGACCATGTAGGTTGTTCAAATTTTAAGGCTACTTAAAATCGAGTATGTGAATCTGTGGGTATTGTACAGATTTTTTTATTCTCTCTGTGCAATCAGCTCATTAAATATTGTGACTACTTCAGTGAGCTGTTTTCCTATACAAAGGATTACTTTTCTTAGGTACATTCGTAAGTCCTTATAAACTACTAATCTAAGGGTCCAGTGAAAGAGCATCACTGTTCACTGCAGATGCCTGCACTGTTTTTATTTAGTTAAAAGCATGTTCAAGGGCTTTAGCTATAAAAAAAATGTAGCTGACAGTTTTACAAGAGTATTCCCACTGTTTCTAACAGGATCTGCTGAAGCAGAAGTTTAAACATCTCTGAAATTCTGAGTGTAGCCGTCCTCTCACTGTTAGGCTGTAGGCAAGGTCTTC
The DNA here is from genome assembly GCF_963082525.1 of Nesoenas mayeri. Classification (NCBI taxonomy): domain Eukaryota; kingdom Metazoa; phylum Chordata; class Aves; order Columbiformes; family Columbidae; genus Nesoenas; species Nesoenas mayeri. The sequence continues at coordinate 50,140,078 of NC_137543.1, read as the reverse complement.
AACTGAATGCTTCTTTATCCTTGTTGACTACTGAGGTTACTGCAGATGTTTCTGCACAGGAGATTTTGTCTGTCCTGAGCAAGATTGCCTTTAACACTTGAGCATTTCAGTTTATGACTCAAATTAGGATTGTGATCCTGCAGATGTTTAAGCCCCTGGGAGAGCCTGCCCAGTGCCAGGGGACTGCCGACATACATTCCTTTTTCCTGTGAGTCAAGTGTTTGGCAGATTGGAGGCTTAGGGATATTTGGGATGAAATTGCCCAGTAAGGAAAATCATTTTCATCAGCATGTTTGTGATACAGAACAGAGCTATAGGCAGCAGTGACCTTGTCAGGTTGTTGAAGGAGAAAGCTCTTTTTTTATCCTGTTACGTAATACTTCAAGATCCAAACCACTTGCTATAAAGCTTCCATTTTATTGCTTATTTTTTCTAAACACAATATATGGGCTGATTTTGAACAGTCTTGTTTGTTCATATGATACACTAAGAACTTGGTCATGAAAAGACAAAGAAAGCTCTTGCTATTTTAATGTAGCAATGCAGTAAATTCTGCAACCATTCTGCATGAAGCTAATAGTCACATTGCAAGTAGATTGCTGTGTCATCTTTCCTAAGCAGGAAGCTACAAGCCTCTTCTGTTACAAAATAAATCAAGAAAGGACATAGTGAGGTGCATGCAGATGAGAGTAACGTGTAGTAGTAGGAATATATTGTACCAGGCCATCTTACACCTCTATGAGCTTTGTAACTCCCAATAAAGCACTGTACGAGAATAAAACATTGCAAGCTTCTAGAGAATCACGAGTAAGGGACCTACATTTCTCTGGTCATAAATGTCCTTAGCCCTGAGCTGACCTTATTTTTGAACTGTGTTCTAACCAAGAGTGAAACTTTCATATTCCCTGGTTCCTAGTGGAGAAATAAGCAGTCGTATGGTGGTTACACCTTCTCACCCAGGCCATGCTGGCTGGCCTACACAAGCAGAAGTGCAGAAGAAATAAAAGAAATTAAAGCCTTATATGACTTCTCTTCAGCAAAATGGAACTGATTCTACTTTTGGCAAGCTGCAGGGATCATGCTCCTTGAACAATGCATTTTGAAGCCTTTAGCAGGACTCTTCCTCTTAGTACGTATTTGTCTTTATGGAAGATGCGCAGCCCTTCGGAAGCAGTCGCTAAGAGGCAGACCTACATTTTTTCACTTGTATTGAGGAGCACCTCAGTGTACACATAGCTTCCTAAAATTGAGACATGCCCAGCTGCCATTGTGTGGGAGACACCTGCTGACCCACTCCATCAGTGGTGTGTGGCAGAACTGGAAAGCAGCAGCTGGTACACACTGGCACCTTGAGGAACACAGATCAAGCGCAGAATATTAGTTGCATGCCATGTTACACAGCTTGGAAACCTCTGCAGATAGCATGTATGTGCATCTGTCCACATCCTACTTAAAGCAGTAGCTTAAATGGTGATTTGAGATGAAGTCTGGAGGTTTGGTTTCGGGGTAGGTCAACCCACAAAGGACAAGCAGTATTTTGTACGTGGTACATCCTTTGTCTTCCTAGTGAGGATACAGTATGTTCACCAGTGGCCAAAGTTTACCTGTGATCCAGTGGAACGGCCAGGCATCAGGGATGAGGCTGACCAAAAGCTGGGCAGCTGAGTTAGGTGATAGGATAACCAACACAGCAATGCCAGCAGGCTCATTTTTAACCCTGCTTTCTTTCTCAGTTTCCTTTGTCGTAGCGTTGTAGTTGATGATAGAAACCGAATTGCAGCCTATGACCTGCTAGCAGATACAAAGATACATCTTAAAGCATCATCAATTAATTTTCTTCTGGTGAGTTTTTGTTTTCTTTTCCCTTTTCTAACACTTGTTCCCTGAGTAAGGAGAGATACTTTTCTCCCAATGTTCACATGCTTAATAGTAGTGTGTGAAAGGATGTGTATTAGATGCTTGAAGATGTTTCTTTATATATACTCAGAGAATACTGAGTCAAACTTGATCAAAGATAAACAGAGAATTGCCTTTCTGATAAGAGTTTTGCCAACTCTCTCGTGCTTTATTTCAGTTCCTCTCTCCCACATACATGTGAATTTTAAATGAAAAATGTTCTAGTAGCTTTTATATTTCATCATATTTTTTAAATCTACCTTTCACTTTTTGTAAATCTTCAAAACCCACATTGGAGTTTTCTCGGTCTCTTAAAAAATCTCGGGTAATAGATGCATTCATTTCAGGTAATAAATGTATTCATTAGTCCTATCTTTTAAATGCCTCGAGTGAAAAGCCTTCACTGCCCTCTTTTGGCCACACCACGAATACATTGTTTTGGACACTGAATTTCATTTCTGTTTTCTGTTTTAGAGAGAAAAGGCAAATTACACAGCTGCTTAAAATCTGAAGTTGAAACCCAGCTATAAACACATAGTAGTTTCATGGAACTGTTAGGTTTAACAACTGTTACATGTTTTCATCATTTCTTGAGGGAGTGTTGGGTGTGAACAAATGCCGTTTAAATTGTCTATTAGCTCCCTGCAGCAATTGCTGTGCTAACAAGACCCATATTGAAAAGACCTGGATATTATTGGTCTCTATCTCCACATGTAGAGTCTCTTGTGCTAAGATTCTCTTTACTTCTAAATTCTAGTTTTCATTCACTGGAGAACATGTTGCAAGAGAAATTTCAATATTCTCATGAAATACAGGAAATATTTCCCTGTGTTAAATGTAAAGACTGCACTTAGCAAATAATAGGAAGAAAGGGGGGAAAAAAGAAGAGCTCCTGGTCTATGAGCACTAACTATGGAGTCAATGGCAGCAGTTTTGGAGTTAAAGACCCTCATGTGACCCCCTGTCATTTAGATCAGAGAGGCAAAGGGGAACCACCGCCAATGCTGGGATTCAGAAATCAGGTCTAAATAAAGAGGAGATGGTGTTCCCGAGGTTGGCTTTCAAGAAGGGCTCTTGCAAATTGATAGTCTTCACCTCATGCTGATGCATAGGAGTTGCCTAAACCCAGACTGTGTTTTGCACTAACTTTAGCTGCTCGTAAAGTGCAGTTCAGAGCTTCAGAGTCTACCCTTGCTCTGTTGCCATGGGCTGGAGCCCTGGGAGTCATTACATGCTGGACAGGCACAACATTTGCTGTTCAGGAAAGGGACTTTTAACATTCTGCCTTCTAGCTTGTGAAGGGTTTCTAGTCCCTGCTTGCTACTGCTAAAGCACAAGCTGAGCTCCCTTAGGGCCTGGTTCTAAACTGAAGCACTTTGTGCATTAAAGAATTCTCCTTGTACATTTTTTAATTATGTTAATACACAGTGCTAGTCATCTTACTGCCTATCAGGTACTTCTGTCTCCTTTTCAAGCAGTTCATGCACAAGTATTCTAATCTGCACTTCTGTGTTTTGTAAGTGCAAGTGATGTGTTTTATTAGTGCAAACTGTTGTGTCTACCCACAAGCTTTCCCTTACATCCTTACCACCATGGCTACCGCAGGACTACCACAGCTTCATGTGCTCATGTCTGGTTCTACTTAAAACAAAACAAAACAACAACAAAAAAGTCTCATTGGGAGCTTTTAAAATGAGTTCTGAATCTATTGGGAGAAATCCTGCTGTCACTGAAACTCACTCCTACAGATTTTGTGCAAGTGTTTGTGCCTGTTCTTCAGAAGGTCTAGGAATTCACCCAGGTTCTAACACCACAGATGAAGTCTTTTTCCCTTTGTTCGCTCCTTGTCTAGCTTCTAACCACCCAACGCTTGTCTTCTGTCATTCCCATTGCCACACGTGTACTTACGTTTTAATTTATTTAACTTCCCAACAGCCAGTCTTCTCCTGAGAAGGACAGAAAAGTGCTATTCAGCACTGAGGTATTGAGGTGCAGGCAGCGAATAGGACGCAAAAATTTTGTGGGAAGTCCATGACAGAACAATGCTTTGGGCTCAGGTTTCCCTATCGTAAAATTAGGCTCCATCCTTCCCCCTCATCCCCCCCTGTTATTTATGATGTTAATTGTTAATTGTGCCTTGTGCTATTTTTCAGCACAAGGTTTGTATTATTTCAGCCAAAGAATTTTCTTCGGAATATGTGGATCCTAAAGTACAGTGCATAGCTGCTTACAAGAGTACCCATGATGGAAGGTAACTTGCTTGTTTTTATTCCTTGTATTTTCTGAAAAAGACCTTGAAAGGCAGGCTAAATGGCATTTTTATTCTTTTGAATGAAGCTTTGCTCAGTGGTTTACAGGTGATTTGTAGACTGCTTTTGCAAAGTGGTATTTGTAAAAAAAGCTAAAGTGTTAGTGTTAACCTAGATAGCCAGGATTTTGTTAATACTAGCATATTCCAAGCCTGTCTGAACCATAGAGTGCTAATGCATTAGAAAACACACATCTCTCACAGGCTCTCTGGTGTGACAGGTGTCCAAGCTGGAGCAACATTACGAGTTCTGTGACCTGAAATCCTTCCTGCTCCATCTGGAGTTTCATTCTGCACGTTACTGCTTCAGCTGTTCCAAAATGGCTTTAATTTGCTGTTAGGTAGGGGATGGGACTGCCCTTTCCTGCACAAATCTACCAGCTTAACTTGGCAGCAGCAAATTACTCAAGATGTAAACCTTCACTTCACAAACAAGCCATTCCCTCGTCCATCTCATCATGGGGCCTGTATGGTTGGTCTGCCCTCAGCATTCACCCCAAGCAGCAATGCCACATGATCCTGCTCCTCCGTTATACTTGTATGGGATCAGTAATTAGAGCACTCGTATGCCACTTGGTTGACCCAGGTTGATGACTCTTCTCTTGCTGTGAAGATCCAAACCTGAACTTTCACTTCCCACGTGGTCAGTTTGGGGTTCTGCAGATCACTCGTCGTGTCCTATTGAAGCTCTTTTCTCCTTATATTTTATTCTTTGGGCCAGAGAGGAACTATCGCTGCAGTTTTCAAACCAGGGAGTCCCACATTTCAATTCCTGCTGCACTCCCCAGGATGTCCCTCCTGATGCTACTCCTAAGGCTTTCTTCCTACTGATCTGGCAATGGGAAGGGCCTCAAAGTAAAAGTAAATGTCATTTGCAGGACTTCAGAGGCAGAAAGTGTTGATGACTAGGTTTAACAGTTTTCCAGACTGTAGCTTCTAATACAATGGTTGAATTGAAATAGTGAGCAGAAAAATTTGGATAGTAAATTGGATAAAAGCATGTGACTATACTTGGCTTCCAAGCGTGCATAGCATTGAATTGCAGCTTTAATCATCCTGCTCAGAGTGCGACAACTGAGAGTAGCTTTTTAAAACTGAAGATACTTGTCCTCGCACAAAAGGTATTTTGCAATCCTGCATGTTTACATTCTGAGTAAAATGGGGGAAGGAGGCTGGGTGAAAAACAAGATTTAAAATAAAGCTAATGTAGAAATTTGTACTTTTTACTTTGGTTTTGTGGTTTTGGTGTTTTTTTTTATGTCTCTGTTCTGTCATTGAGACCATTATCTGGCAGCATTTTTGCTTTTCTGAAAGTGTTTAGTGTTCACCAAGTCTTGGCTCAGTTTAACAGTATTGTAAGTGGATACTGCATGTGATTTCCCACAAAGGCCTGGCAAATCTGTCTGTCCTGGCCCTGAAACACACTTGCCATTGCAGTTTTGGGCCTGTCTTGAGCGAACATTAATCATTGTCTGTTGTATACTTACGAGAAGTGAACAAATACTAGCAGGAAACCCCCAAAAACATTTTTTCCTGCATTCTTGGAAAATGCTTCTCTCCATCAAGTCCTTCAGAATTAAATATACCAAGGAAGGAATAGTTAAACACAGCAGTGAATGAATAAGGATGCTTTCAAGGAGCACTGTTGTTTATTTTGGCTCCATTTCTACAAATATTTGAGTGTATACTTAACTTCTAAGTACTTAAGTAGTCCAGTTGACCTCAGTGGGAAAACTTGCATGTTTAAAGGATACACCTACATAAATATTTGTAGAACTGAGAATTCAATACACTCTTGGTTCTTTTAGGCTTCTCTTTCCTAGCAAACTCTTTCCATTGACATTGTTCAGGGGAGTAAAACCAGTTAATGTACATTATCCCATTTGTGAGTTAAATCTATACCTCTTGTTTTCACTTACTTCCTGATCATTTACATAGAATCCAAAGAGTAACAGGGGTTACTATTGCATTATTAAATGTACTGCAGTCTAATATATTGACTTTTGTGAGCTCTTCCTTGTACAATGCTTAAAAAATTCTCCTGGCCCTGAGAGTAATTACATAATTCTGGTTTTAGTGCAACGTGCATTCCCTCAGTGTATGAAACTCCCCCAGCAGCTTTGGTTTTGGATCCATTCAATGATGGGAAAATTCCTGAAGTACAGAGAAATATACTGTATGATCCACCAAGTGTCACTTCATCTCCTGACTCAGTTAATGGAGTCACCTTGACACCATTACAGGTATCTTGTATTTTGAAAATATTGTTTCCTAAGTTATAAAGCACGTTCTTAGTGAAGTTACATAGAAGAGATACTTCAAGAGTATTGAAACTTAATGATGTGGTACAATCAAAATGTTGCAGACTGAGTAAGCCACCAAGAAAATATACAAAAAGAGAAACAAAATTGCCAGCTTGTTTCTGAACTTCAGAGTAGCCTCATGGACTACGAAAGAGCATTAGATATGCTTGGCACACACACAGATAGGAGCATGCAGTGGTAATGACATATTCTACATATTTTGCCATATTTTACAATAATACTAGAACAAGCTGCCCAGAGAGGTGGTAGATGCCCCATCTCTGGAGACATTCCAGGCCAGGCTGGACGGGGTTCTGAGCAACCTGATCTAGTTGAAGATGTCCCTGCTCATTGCAAGGGTTGGACTAGATGACCTTTGAAGGTCCCTTCCAACCCAAACTATTCTATGATTCGATGATTCTTTGGAGATATTGCTAACTTCGCTGCAGGTAGGTGAAACATATATGTTATCATCAGAGCTGTTCTTGTTTCTGCAGAACCAGATTACCTTGTGTGGCAGAGTGCCCCACTTAGGCAGATACGTATTTGTGGTACATTTTTATCAGCCAACACACCCAGTATTCCCCGTGCAAGTGCGTGTGGGTGGGGGACGTCTGTGGTCAGGTAAGCATTTGAATTTGATCTAACCCATTTCCTTTCTCAGCATTTTTGTACACGGAACATTTTTTGGCACCACGTTTTTTCTTCTAGGTTCCTTCAATGCTTCATTCTGCCCGCACACCTCTGGCTGTCGGGATCAGGTGATTGCAGAAAACCGAATTGAGCTTGACATTTCTGAAACTGAGGTCTCTGTTACAGTGATGATACCAGATGGACGAACGCTGGTTCTGGTACGTTTAGTACATAAATGTACTTGGAAATATTATTATCAGTTTCACCATTCATTTAGAGGTAGATGCAAAGATGAAAACCAAAAAGAAAGAATTTGATTTTTAATGTTGTGTTCCAAATTTTTAGAATTTTGTGCACTGCTTCTGTTTTATTTTAAATTTTTAAGATATCATACACTGGGGGTTTTTTTGTTTTATTGGGTTTTTTTCATTTTTTGGGGTTTTTTTTCATTTAAAATGTCATGGGTTTTGAGAAAATCCAAAATGCATAATGAAGCAACTTTTAAATATATAAATGCCTTAGCCTGTGTCTTTTGCTTTTCTCTGAAATGTACAATTTAGCTTTTTTGTTGTTTTAAGGAAAATGTCTTAGTTGTTCCAGCAGACACCTACAGTTACAAAATTCTTGACAAAAAGACAGTGGACAAGTCATTTGATTTTATCAACCAATGTGGAGGAAACAGTTTTTATATTGAGTAAGCATCGCTTTCTAAAAAACAGCATTTGACAGCAAGCTGGGAAATAGTATTATTTTCACTCTGTATTTAAGACATATATATAAAATCCGCATCATTGTGCTACATTAAAATGCTTTTCATGGCTTACGCTGGCCCATTAAATTTCCATGAGTCATTTTTCCATGACTTTCTATTGTAAATGAAATGTAAAGGTAGAGCTTTATTGCTCACAGTACAAAAGAAGAAAATCTATGTCATCTTTCTGTCTTTGGTATTTCCATCTTTGGTATGTAGTATTTTGCTTGGCATGCCTGAACTGATATGACTAATATATGCACTTTTTTTGAAAAAAAAATCTCCTACCTGCATGTTCAAAGCCATTCACCACTAATTTAGTTAAAGTATATCCTTGCATGTACAGTGATGCTATCCTTATGTCAAAGAACAAATCCAGGGCCCTAATTTACTGAACCACTGCAAAGCACGCTCAGAACAATTCCCAAGTGCCAGTACTTATATGATTTATATTTCAATTTAAATAGCCCAGAAGGATCGTCTGCCTTCTGTAAGGACTCTGCGAGGTCACTGGTGGCTTTCTACAACAACGGAGCTCTGCCATGTAATTGCCACAGTGCGGGTGCCATGAGCCCTACCTGCAGCCCCCTGGGAGGACAGTGTATTTGCAGGCCTAATGTCATCGGTCGTCAGTGCAGCCGATGCCAAACTGGCTACTATGGATTCCCGTTCTGCACGTGTAAGTACATACTCGGACTTATTCAGCGCCTGACCCGACCTTTTATTTAATTCTGCAATTTCACTGCATAGGTACTGCAGCCTCACTTTTCTCCATAGGGCTTGATCATATGAGAGGCTGGTTGAGCCACCTTATATGTCACGTAGCATAGCTTTCAGTTTAATGCAGAAGTAACCCCATTCCCTTTAAGCACATCTAGTTCATGATGAACTGCACCTTCACATATGTTGTCCAATCAGGTGTGGCAGGTACAGTTTTACTGGTTACTTACAGTTTTACTGGTTAAAATTCATATTGCCACTCTTTCAGTCAAATGGATTTTTCTGCACTGACTGCTAAATCCTGTCTAAGTTATTGCTGTTGTATCTGGGTTTATATCTTCAAGATTTTCTATAGATAATCAGACACATAGCATCCTTAATTCTTCTTTTTCTGATGTTATTCTAAAAAACATCACCAGATTTATAGATTACACCAAGAGTCTTCAGCAGCTTTCCTAGATATTATACTCTAGGTTTATTACTGTTAATTTGTAAAAGTTGTGCTCTTCACACCAAAAGTATTTGTCGTTGAATCCTTGGCAGTTTTGGGAAATTATAATAATGTTTGTGGTGAAGTTAAGCAACCAATCTGTGGAAAAGAGCTGGGAACTAAAGCTACTCTTTGAAACCACCATTATAGTCACATGTTGGTTTCTGTGACCCTGAGCTTAAAACTAGTGAGAGAAAAGAATCATGTGCTTTATACATAAGGGTTGTATGTGTTTGCGTCAAATGCAAGTCCAGAGGAGGCCACAAAAATGATCTGCGGGCTGGAACACCTCTGCTCTGGGGAAAGGATGTGAGAGTTGGGGTTGTTCAGCCTGGAGAAGAGAAGGCTCTGGGAAAACCTTATTGCAGCCTTTCATTACTAAAAGGAGCCTGTAAGAAAGATGGTGACAGACTTTTCAGTGAGACCTGCTATGACAGGACAAGAGGTGATGTTTTTAAAGTAAGGGAGGGGAGATTCAGGCCAGGCATGAGGAAAAAATTCTTTACAATGAGTGTGGTAAAATCCTGGCACAGGTTGCCCGGAGAGGTGGTAGATGCCCCATCCCTGGAGACGTTCAAGGCCAGGCTGGACAGGGCTCTGAGCAACCTGATCTAGTTGAAGATGTCCCTGATCATTGCAGGGGGTTGGACTAGATGAGCTTTAAAGGTCCCTTCCAACACAAACTATTTTATGATTCTACGTTTCTGTGATTGTTGGTTGAGATGTGATTGATTGTACAACTTTTTCTTTGACCTAGTATGCAACTGTGGGCAGCGTCTTTGTGATGACGTGACTGGTAAATGCATTTGCCCCCCACAAACTGTGAAACCAAAATGTGAAGTGTGTGAGAAACATTACTTCGGCTATCACCCTCTTGCTGGCTGTGAGAGCTGCAACTGTTCAAAAAGAGGAGTCGTTAATGTGGCAAGCCCAGAATGTGAAAAAAACAACGGGCAGTGCAAGTAAGTTTGGGTTATGTGCATTATAAACAATGTATGAGTGTTTTGATTCACTGTTCTTTTCAGTTATTTGGATGGGATGAGGGAAACTCCAATAATGATGAATAGGGATTTAAGCAGTGCTTGGCGATAGTGAGAACTCAGCTGTTTCAGGGATACCTGCAATGTTTATTGAAAACTTGGTTTGTGCAGGTAAACAATAGTGGGATTTGAGATTCTTGGGCCTGCATTCTGTTTGCCAGTGACGTGCCATGTCAGTTCTGGTAAGTCACCAAATCTGTGTCCAGCAGCAGACCTCACATCAGAGCTGCTGACTTCTGGACATGTGCATCATTTGTAATGGTGTACCTTATCTCCCCAATTCTTAAAACTTCACATTTGACCTTCCACAGTCTGCCTAGGTTTAAGTCCAATGATGTTTTTAAGTACCATAATGCTTGAATGTTTTCAATGAATTTTGAAATATTTTAATGATAGGTTCTGTGTGTATGGAAAATATGGTTCTATTGGAGCTGTAGGTGATAACTCCCCTTATAATTATGCCTCCTATATGATATATCCTTATTCTTCTGTAGGTTAGCATGCTGAGATGAAATTTTTTTGTTTATTTAGTTTTAGTCTCGTATTTACATCCTCTAAAATAAGTATAGCATACAGCTACCATAGGGAATGTTCCCATATTCAGATGCTGTCATTATTAGTATAGTTGAACATTTCTATTATTTCCTTGGGAAAATCAAGTCCTTAAATAGCAAGCACAAATACTTGTACATGCCAATAAGTTGTGTAAGGCCTTGGTTAGTTTAGTTTGATTGATTTGGCTATGTTTTGGTAGGGTTCTAACAAAGAGAAATATCATCCTTCCTGCTCTGCCATTAATCCTGTAAATCCTGTAATATGATAGAGGACACTAATTTTCATAGAATGCTCTTATTATTTCCTGAATTTAAATTTTTTCCTAAGTCTGTCCTTTTGGTACAAAGTCAATAATTTTCTTACCCCTAAGGCAAAACAGGAATCTCTCTTCCTATTTAGAAAGTGTAGCATATTCTGTATCTCCTGATGCACTCTCAGTCTGATTAGTCTCTGCTTTTATTTTTCCTGTACTGTTCAAAATAAAAATGAAAATAATACTATGCAAAAATTTACTTCAGTCAAATAAAATTTAATACTTCAAAGAAAGGCCTTAGCACATTTCAACTCGAGTAAAATTGAGGATATTTTTTGCAGAAATAGTCACATTTTTCCATTTCAGTGAAAAGCTGTATTGCCTGATTATAATGGTGATATTTTTCATGTGCGGCCTAATTAGAGATATCAAAGAAATGACAGTTTATGGAAAAAAGATCTGAAGCAAAATTTGACATTTACCTTTTGGGCTGATTGCTGAAGTGTATAGCTAACTACTACATTCTGATTAATACTTTTCCGTCTGTGGATTACATTAAGTTAAAAGTCCCCATCCAGCTCCACTTATCTGTATGTGGTGGTAATGCACTCAGAGAGACTCTGAGAAGCTTTGCCTGTTGTTTGGTGAATTGAGTAATTGCTTTCATGTAATGCCATGAGGTGCAGTCTACCTTGTCCGCATACTTTGTTTCTTCCAATTAAATTCGTAGTGTTAGTGCACATCTAAATTTGGTGCTGAGAGCCAAAGGACACTCCACTGACTTGCTGGACTTTTAAAAACTATCTCACCACAACTGCAATGTAAAGACGTGGATGGTGGTGGTGGCAGACATTATTTTTCAATGGATTCTTACTCTCTTGAAACCTCCTTTGGGCTGGTACAGACAGTTTGCCAGCACAGACAGGAGGAAGAGTGATCATCAGACCTACATTTTCACTAGTTTTACCAGACTGTGCAAGTTTGTTGTAAAGGTAGGATGAAGTAGCTGCTGCTAGTGAACAATGTTGTCTCTTACCTCAAGCCTCGTTCACAGTTTGGTGTTGTTTTTTGGTATCTTCTGTACTTCCTCTAAGTAAACCCGAGACATCCAGCCTCCACTGCGAGCAAAGTGGATTTTTATCCTTTGTGAACAGTTATAAACTAACCAAAGCCTTGTGGTAGGTTGACGTCCCCATAATTATTCATATGTCAGGGATTCTCCACCTCTGTGTTAGCAGGTGAACTCCTTGAGAAATGCCCAGTCACAGCCTCCAGCTATAAATCATCTTCCAGCTCCGCTTCCCTGTGTACAACACCCATATTTCACCCCTTGGTGTACAGAGAGAGTAGTTCTGCCCTGCAAGCACTGAATAGCTGTAGAAGTCTAATTCCATTGTGAGCATTTATAAGCTTTGAAATCAAATCCATTCCTAATCAGTTCCACAACCATATAAAAAGTCTCACCTTTGGAATAAGAGAACAATACTAACCTGCTGCTGAAAAAGTGATGAAGTTGTGTCATAGCCATGCAAGCACTTCAAAGATCCACCTGCCTTTTGCTTTCATCTTCCCTTCCTTGCTGCATTCCTGCCCCCCCTCCTAACTCCCTCCTCTGTGTGTTTTTGTTGATAAAGATGCAAACCAGGAATAAAAGGACGGCGGTGTGATCAGTGCTCTCCTGGTACTTATGGTTTCCCAAACTGTGTGCCATGTAACTGCAACAGAGATGGAACAGAACCAGATGTTTGCGATCCCCAGACAGGAATTTGTCTCTGCAAGGTCAGATAAATCAAATTACTTCTGCATTCACAAGCATCGTTTACACGTCAGTGACTATTTTGTATTTAATGGGGTAAACAAAGTGAGTTTATCATGTAGTTTTCAGTAAGAATTAAATACAAAACAATCACACCTTGCAGTATGTGCACAGATTATCATGGTATCAGTTAAATACCATTTTTAATGAGTTCAATATCTGTCAATTTTACAGGCGCTCTTAGGCTTTGCAGGTTGTTGCAGTGCTGCAGAGTGGATGTCCATTGATTCATTGAAGCAGTCTGTACCCTGCACACATTCACTTTATGCATCTGTATCTTGACTCTTGGATGTTAACCAGGTCCCATGCTTTTTTTAGCCATATTATGTCAGTTGACATTTCACCACACCATTATATCCAGGAAATCTGCTTTTGTTCTGTTCTGCATAATTAAATGTGATAAATGTGAACTTTCACAAGTGACCTTTTATATTGTAGGGTTGGAAAAGCCAGCAGGAGGGTTTTGGCAGGGAAGTTACCAGCTGTCTCTGACTAATATTTATTACTCAGTGATTCACTTTATAAACTGGATAGACAGCTCATAACTAAGTCTCCAAGAAGCCAGTTTCATTTGCATGTGGAATATAGTGTATCCAGACAATCACACATTTTAATTCATGTTTCCATACCTTTAAATAATTATTCTTTCAGAAGATTTGTTTTATGTGCAGGAAGTTTTGGGGGCCTCACCAAAACCAAAAGGCAAACTCTGAGATTTCTTTCAATTATGCTTTAACAGGAGAACGTTGAAGGTGCCGAATGTGATATTTGCCGACCAGGATCCTTTTATCTGGACCCTTCTAATCCCAAGGGATGCACTTCTTGCTTTTGTTTTGGGGCAACCAGCAACTGTCGCAGCACAAATCTTCGTAGAACCAAGGTGTATTCAATAGTTTTTTTTCTTTCCTCTCATGAACCTGCATTTATTCCATTAAGGACATGTCCTATTTCTTCCAAAATTGAAAATATATTTTACAAGTTTCTGGGGAGGAAGAATATTCTGCAAGCAATAGTGCAGATGTAGTGCAGCCTTGTTAAAATGCAGTTGTAGTGGGAAAGTGCCTTTCAACAGAAATGGCCCTTTTCACGTGTTTGTTTACAAATCACTAGCTGGACTGAAGTGGAGCTGGCCATCTATTGCTGTGTCTTCAGACACTTGTTCATCATTAAAGTCAATGGTGTCCTTCAACACGCTTTGATAAGCACATCATTTTACATGTCTATATCACAGCTGCATTTTGAAACCTAAGACATGTGTGACAGATTCTACAGAGATTGTAAAAATTGTATCTCTTCCCTCCCTACTAAAAAGACATGACATCAAAAAAGGAAGACAGATTTTAGTAGTGTAAATAAATGGTAAGATGGCTGAAGACTGGAAAAAAAAAAAAAAGCAACAACTGCCTGAAAAAATACAAGAGAAAGAAAAGAGAGAAGCAGAGCCCTGGAATAATGGATGAGTAGTTTAGTTTAGGCTTGGATGTAGACTAGATGCAATCCAGATTGTGCCACTTCACTGTTTACCAAGCAAAGGATGAAAAACTGGCCCTTTTGAAGTCAGTAGCAAACTTCCATTTGCTTTATGAAAATTTCCTCTAGTGATTAATTGTCCTCACAAAGACTGTTTTTGGAAACATGTCTATCTTTTTGTGTTATTGCTCTGGCCAGCCAAGGTCAACCCACCACAGAACTGTTCTGGAACATACACATTATGCTTTCTTACTCCCAGCATAATGATAAATAACAGGATGTATGGTCTTTCATGAAATGACACCCATGAACACAAAATGTGCATTAAAGAGCCAGAATGTTAGGCTACATTGCCTGCCTCTCCAAAATAACTTGCCATGTCCCCTCCCTTGCAGTTAACCTACCAGAACAGGTCCTCACTCTGACTTTTAGGTTATGTCCTTGGTTTGATTTTGGAATGGACTTAGAAAAACACCTTCAGATTATATCCTTGGGTTTGTGTACACAATTGTTACTCATCTTCAGAAGGATTATGACTTCATGTGACTGAAGATGGAGTTGAGGTTGCAGGTGACAAGCCAAATGCCTGCATCCCAAGTAACTTAGGCACACCCATCCCACTTACACTCTCTTTTGAGGTCCTTGCAATATCCACTGTGCAGAGACTTAAGGCTGGCTCTGAAGTCATTGAATTTCATGCTAAGGGAATTGTAGAGGCTAAATAATTTCTCTTCGTTACTGGATGCTGATAAAGTTTAATAAAGGGTGAGACAAGCTTTTATTTCCTTTATGTATTTTCATCAGTTTGTGGACATGAGGAACTGGCGCTTGGAGGCAGTGGATGAAAATATTGACATTCCAGTCACTTTCAATCCGGTCAGTAATAGTGTAGTGGCTGATGTTCAAGAATTGCCTGCTTCAGTGCACAGTTTGTACTGGAAGGCACCACCATCTTACCTGGGAGAGAAGGTAAAAGACACTTAAGTCATCTGTTTTAATAACATGTATTAATTTTTTTGCCAGCATATTTGATAAAGAGTCTTGTTGGTTTTCTTAGATACTTTTCTCCCTCTTCCCTCATGACCTTCTCTCTCTTACTTGTCATGCTAGAAATCACAACATTTGACTTCTCAATACAGTTATAAATTATAAACCAATTATAAACCAATTATAAACCAATAATAAAATTATAAACCAATAATACAGAATTAATCATCTTGGTGGGTGCCATGGTCAGGAGCTATGGTTCAGGGAGCTGATACCTTCAGCTGCTTTTCTGAAACCCAGAACACATAGATCTTGCCAATGTGCCCAAATATCCCTAAGACTCCCTAGAGTGCCTCCTGGGCACATTTCCGAAAGAATAAAAGGTGATTACATGCTCAGTGGCATGCAAAAAAAACCTCAAACTTTTGTTTTCAATATGTTGCTTGGGAAGAGCAACACCTGGTTTTCTAACCTTTGTATTCTTTGAAGTGCTTGCTGCTTGCTGCAGGTCTTCTGCCTGTGTTGATAGCTGCTGACCAGTTGTAGGACACACAGGCTTTTCAGATGCAATCTTACCGTCATACAAGTGAAAAAAAAATGAATAGACCCTAGGGCATTAAAAATAACACAATTTTTGAAGTTCTTCCTAGTCCCCATTTTAAGGACTAGAGCAGTATTTTTCGCCCTGCTCTCCTATGCTCAGAGGTAAATTTCAGTTAAACAGCATGTTTAGTGAGGGTGCTTTTTGTCAGTTATAGAGGTTCTACTTTCAATGTCTGCAACTCATTTTTCAAATAAATTTCTTGATAAAGCACACTTTATTTGCTACAATGTTAAGCCAAAAAGGACTTTTGTTGTTCCCACAACATATAAGGCAGGCAATTACCCTTGTTAAGCACAGCTATTAAGAACAGTGCTGAGAGTTCTGTGTTGAATGTCACAGTATCTAACTAGGCATGCCATGACTTGCTTTTATTTACCATGACAACACAGTAAATAAAACAGTTCTATTTTTGGCCCAGCTTTTACCGTACACTGTGTGTAAGCATATATTTTGACACTGGCTGTACTGTAGTAGTGAAAGTATCCCCCAAAACGCTACCTTGATTCTAGCTTTAGAAGCTCATACATGTACCTGTCTTTCATGCTATTGCATTCTGAAAATGTCGGCTTTTGGTCTGCTTTCAGTGATATCTGGTTTTGGAAAATGTGAACAAGATCACCCCAGACATTTTCAGTATGATGAAGATATAAATACTGTTTCCTCTTATCTTAAACCTTTTAACTAGTTACCCTGAAACATTACTATTTAGCAGAGTATATTTCCTGTCCTCTCTCTATTTTTTCTTTGCAAAGTTAAAAGTGAATAAAATATAAAACCTACAGCAGTGCAGAAACTAACAGTCATTGAAAAATTCAGATCACATCATCCTTATTTTCTGCTCTTGTGTATTTTAACATTCTATTTAATAGAGCACTCTTAAGGTTAGAAAATAAACACTGTGCATATAGAATACAGAGGGTAGTTTACAACATCAATATTTTTCCATTATAAAAAAATAATTAAGCAAGCAGTAACATAACAGCCGGTCATATGGTGCAGTCCTAAAATGTGTGTTAAACAGGAAATTAGCTCTAACTTGAATTCTCTTATATTTTTGAAAAAACATATTTATATGAGGTTGTTTTGATTACGTTGGCAAAATATGGCCAATGTTCCAAATGATGCTTTTGAAAAAGCAGTTGGCTAAAGATAATATCATTAATTATGTTCCTGTGATCCAAGGAACAAATTTAGTACCAAGATGTCTGTGTTATGTTTGTAATTCATCAAAGTATATGGGAAGGGGTAGAGTGAAGGCTGGTGCTTACCCGCAGAGCACCAAAACCTGACAAAGCTGTTCTTCCTCCCACATCAAAACCAAGCATAAGCCATAAGAGCAAAAGACGCAAAACAAAATAGTATCTATTTGGCAAAACACCTGATTTCACTTAGTACCCACAAACTTTCCTCCTAGGCTCTTCTTGGAGCAAACGCTGTCTGGGCAGTGCCTGGAGCTTCTTTTCCTCTCAATATGTTTTGAACTGGGTCACTCAGACACAAGCCCTGTAAGCTGTTGGTCAGATGATTCAGACATACTCACCTAGGTCTTTGTTTCAGGCAGCAGCATATGTATTTGTTTGGGTTTGAGGCCACCTGTGGTGGAGCCAAAAGAAGTGTAGTTTCAGCTGAACCTACAGCAATGTTCTGTTTACAATAGTGCTGATATCGGTAGAAGTCCTGTCCTCCATGAGGTGGAGCAAAAATTTCCTGATTAGATTCACGCTTGTAGTAAGGTTGAAAAATGCTGGTCTGTAAAACCCAGCTTAGTCTGACTTCTGCTTTTTATCCATGGTTGTTCATGGGGTGCATTACCATTTTCACTGTCAGTCTGATATCAGCTCCTTGATGAGCCAAATCTGTTCTGTAGAGTCTGGGGAAGACCAATGTTCATGTGAACACGTGATTTCTCCATGACCACAGATGGTGCAATCCCAGGTATGAAAAAAAACAACCCAGTGCAGGTAACCTTCCAGAGGACAGGTACTGCTCAAAAAGTGATGCCAGATATGCTAAGTAAACAAATTTAAAGAATTTTCTTCCAAGGAACACATATTTTTATTTTTGGACTAAAGAACAAAGAGTAAATATATTATCTGCAGTGCTGGAAAATGGGGTAAACTTGAATACAAAGTTATATTAATATCAAGCAATAGCACAGTAAAATACCTCTGGTTTTGTGCATTTTGTTATAGCTTTCTTCATATGGTGGCTTCCTAAGTTACCAAGTGAAATCTTTTGGCTTACCTAGTGAGGGCATGGTTCTTCTGGATAAGAGACCTGATATACAACTAACAGTAAGTTTTGAAACTTTTTATTTTAAGCAATAACAATACCAGAATTTTTTTCTGTTAAATGACAACTGTGGCAGATTTTGCTCCTATAGTGTGCTTAACTTTTATTACTTGCTGCATTTCTATTAACGTGCTCTTACTACATTTTATTCAAAGCCATCAACACACACCTATCTCTCTTGCCAAAGTAACATATTATTAAGCATAACTAACTTGAGAGCAAATGAAAAGATAAAACAGATTTTTTATTTCTGTAGAATGCACCTGTGGAAAAAAAAATAATTAATGCCTTGCACAGTTGTCAACAAGTATGGCCTCAGCTCTGCAAAGTGCATTGGATTCCATATGTAATTAATCTTGCTTTTTGTGAGAATTTTCTTCAGCATAAAATGAAGTATAATTAGAAGACTTCAAAGGGCTGAAGTAAAAATTTGTTTTAGATTAACAGTTTTTTTAATTTAACCAGTTTAAGGCCACAATTGAAATCTTTTACTGTTTGTTGAAATTCCTAAGGGAGTGACTTTTTTTCTTCAGACCATCAGAAATACTAACTCAATATTCTAGGATTCTCACTGGGAAACCTGTCCCATAAAGTACTACGGTAAAAGTACTACGGTAGTATCCAAACTGCACCAGGATGTCAAGTCAGAGTCCCTGTTCCTCAGTCCCTTATTAGTCTTATTCCCCTCCTCTTGCCAGCCACAAATTTCCAAGGTAAGCTCTAAAGATGATATCAGGAAGCAGCTCCTTTTCTGAGACGGTGTGGCAGCAAAGGAGACTGAAAATATAGAAGTGTTTTTACTCAAAAGTAATAACTAGTTCCTCTGAAAACTGGTAAGCAGTAATTTAATTCTCTTGGTGTTTTATTGGAAAGCAAGGTTATTACTAGGCAAAAGCAGTGAAAACTCTGCTGACTCAAACACAGTGTTTGCTATACAACTTCACTGATGAAATGATATACAGTTTTCCTAGTATTACTTAAGTTTTCATCCCCCAAATAACAGCATTAATGTGCTTAACCAAATTTTATTGCATCTGAACAGTTTACTGTAAAGAGTAGTGAAACATCAGTGTTTTATCCTCATTCTCACACAGGGCCAGCAAATGAAAGTTGTTTACATGGATCCCAACAACCCACTGCCTGACCGTCAATATCATGGCCGTGTGCACCTGGTTGAGGTAAGAAACAAAAATAGAATGACCTTCGCTTTTCTTCCCAGTGACACATAAATCATGCAGAAGTGCCAAATACCTGATAATGTTAATGAATATAAAATTTAATGCTGCGGATCTTAAGTAAAAACTTTATTTTCCCTCTTTAGTGCCACATTGAATCTGGGTTCTTGTTCATGCCACTTACTTTTAGCACCTTTAAGTCAGGCATCTTGTCCAATCTAGTCCGTAGCACTCCCTCCAGGGCCAGTGGAGTAATACTGGAATCAGTCATCAATGGAAGATGATTCATTGCAGCCCTAGACATGTACTTAATAGGGATGGAATGAACTGTTATCTGTTTTTCTTGGTGTCTAGGTACCTAGTCTTGAATGGGTGTCCAGCATTTAGGTAGCTGAAGGGAGCAGGGATCATTCCTACCTTAAATCTGTGCTCAGAAATTCAAACCAGGTTATTTCCGTCTCATGTGTAGGCAAAAATTAAAATGTTTCTTCATGCTAGATTTCATTTTCAGTAATGCTGTGTCTATTAGTAGCAAGAAAGCATGTGAAGGCAGACCTCAAAGGTTAGATTTGTAGGACTTCACTTACTCTTAAAAATAAAAGCATTTTCCTCCACTGTTTTGTGGTTTGGTGGGTGATACCTCAAAGAAATTTGGATGTCTGAAGAAGAACCTATATGCTTCTTCACTTTTTGATACCTCAAACCTATACATAGCTTGCAAAGTATAGGTTACACCCCTTTTAATGGTAATTATTGCTGTGTTCACATTCATTATATTTATTTTCCTGACCTCTGTTTCACCCCACACCACTTGGCACTATAGGAGTCTGTTCCACACTTCTTTTTTCTCCCTTTTTCCTGTCATCCTGTCTTCTTTGCAGATCCTCTTAAAAAAGAAGCAGCTGGGTTGTGCTCATTTTGTGCCCTTAATGTGCAGGGAAACTTCAGGCATGCCAGCAGCAATAACCTTGTATCCAGAGAAGAACTGATGATAATCCTGTCTCGACTAGATGGTTTACACATCAGAGGCCTTTACTTCACGGAGACTCAGCGATTAACCCTTGGTGAGGTTGGGCTGGAAGAAGCCACCAGCATGGGAAGCGGCAGTGTTGCCTACAGCGTAGAGAGATGTTCCTGCCCTCCGGAGTATGCTGGTGACTCATGTCAGGTCGGAAGCATTTGCCTCCATCCTGTACCATTATCTTCTGTCTTGCCTACAGCTGTTCACACTGATTTAGTTAGAAGAACAGCCTGGTTATTAAAGTAATTAAACATGCTTCTTGTAAGCCACTTTCAATGGCTCAAATACTTTCACTGTCTAAGAAGCACTGTAGGGTTATTCAACTCGTGATTGCTTTTGTGGAGCTGTGAATGTCATTTTGTATGTGTACAGCACTATAACGAGGGATTCTCCTGTGATGTCCTGTGACAGGCTGAATAATCTTGGTTGGTACTTACTTTAATGCAGAGAAGGTCAGAATTGACTTGATCACAGTCTGTGAGACTCTACACAGTGAAGATTCCTGGTGTTCCTTATTTTAGCAGGGTCTAAGGGAAGTAACCTGGACATAGATAATTCTGGATACTTTTCTGTTTTATAGGAAAATGTTTGAAAGCTGAAGTTAACACATTTGCAAAAAAATATTTGGAGATATTTTTATGAAAGATAATGTAAACATTATAAAGTAACACTATTACCTGAAGAATGGTGAAATCCTAGCTACAGTTGTATATCTCGTCCCTCATGCTGGTCCTATAGCTGTAATTCTTTTGGTTGTCACTTTGCTTAGTTTAGAGCTTGACTGTTCCCACATGTAAGCATTCAAGGCAGCAGAATAAAATACAGGAGAGATAAGCAGTGTACAAAGTGCACAAAATATGAGGAATTATTCTCTCAGAAAATGGTTGAGGCTTACCATAAAGCAGCAATTGCTGTACTAACCTTGCAAACATTTTTGAAATGAGAATGAAAGAATAATTTCTAGACTGGAGCAGCTGCAGAGAGACCGACCAAAACAACTTTTATGGCTGGCTTATGCCTCATGTGTGTATGCGCGGCTCAGGGCAGCTTTTCATCCTCTGTCAGATACCATTTTGGAAGTATTTCTAGAAATGTGGGGTTTTTTCATATATTTGATGTTCTGTGCCACAAACAAATTGATGAGCATTGACTGAAATTCCTCCTGCCATTCCATTGCTTTCAACAGACTGCCTCAATAAACTAAATTGTTGGGGGTTTTTTTGTATAACCTTGTAGAAATACATAACGAAAGGAAGTGATCAAGACACTCACCTGGGTAGTTCATAAGCCCCGTATGTTTATGCAGCATTACTCAGGCAGTGATCTACTGCTCTAATCACCAAGCTCTGTCTGGCTGCCTTAGGTGGGGTGGAGGTGATGCCTGCCACACCCCGACTTAGGTATATATTGAGCTACAGGAACTGCGGGGTTACTTGTTAACCTCAGGAACGGTAATGTGTGCTGTACAGCTTGACTCATGGATAAAGTTTAAAGGTGGGGCCCATCGCAGCGCAGCGCCTCATTAATCTGAGTCAGAAGCTGGAGAAGAAGGGTGAGTATAAGAGAACGAGCGAGCGCCAACAGGAGAGCAGTGTATGTTTGCAGCGGAGCTAAAGGAAAGCGATGGCCCAAGCGTGGAGGCCAAGGAATGTAGGATGGCTGGCTGTCATGTTAGTAGCCCTGGGGCGTTGTTTAGCACAAGATATGCAACAGAGGCTATGGTATCCTCACCTGCAGGAGGGGAGTCAGCAGCAGCAAGTTCAAAGGGATTTTTACCTGAGACAGGTAATTTGTTCATTTTCCCTTCATCTTGTGTGTCCTTTTTTTCTTTGCTTTTAAATGAAGTAATTTGATAACAACTTATACACTACTTAATATAAAAGTAATAAGCAGGCTAATCTTATATCTCAAAGTAATTTGCTAACAAAAGTGTGTGCTAGAAGTTGCTTTTAAATTGCTGTTTACTTGAAAACAGTCAGCCTGAACTCCAAAGCATTGTAAAGTGCCTGGAGCTTTATCTTCATCTGGAATAATTTGTCAGTATCATGAACGCTGCTTCAAAAACAAAGTGCCCACGTACTCCAAATGTGTTGTTTTAAAGACAGCATAAATAGAAAAACAAAAGGCTGCACAGATTTTTTCCAAATGCATTTGGATGTATTTTTAAAATAAGTGACTCATTTTGCTCTCCAAAAGAGACTTTCAGTAAATAAAATTTGCATGCATTAGAGCCTATATTTTACTTAGTCATGCTGTTTAATGTATTTCAGGCCCTGTTTCCTTCAGAAGCTGTGGATATTGGCTCCCTGTTGTTCAGGGAACTTATTCACCATTTGAAAAATGTATCTAAAGGGTTCCAAGTGCCTAATCGAAATTCAGTCCTTGCTCACATTGAATTCAGTACTAAAAACTCTTGATGATACTAGTTTTCTGCTTTTATTTTTTTAAATTTAATTTATCCCACATATAAAGAAGGCAAAGGTGTTGCTAGCAACTGTTGTTTAAACAGCAATAACTCAATATTCCTTTTGGGATCTGCTTTGGGAGAGGTGATTTTTAGTTTTTTGTGTTTTTTTTTTTTTTTGACAAATTCATTCATTAATCCTGTCCCTGCATAAGTACTTACACCTCACATCGCTTGAACATGTTTCGAGACACCGTCCTCCAAACCTTTTGCTCTTCATATTAGTCTCATCGGTCTTGGTGGTGCAATTGCTATGAGAAAAGATTTATGGCTTTAAAGCTCATCTGTCACCTGTTTTCTGAATGTCATTGGGGCCACCCCTAATGGTGAGGTGGAGGTGAGTTATAGGTGCAGTGCAGAAGTACGTTGCTGGAGGCAGGAACCTGGAAAATGTTGGTTTTGTGGGGAGCACAGCCTTCTCCCCCCTTTCATACAGCTGCTGATCTTCCTTGCACCACACCAGCTTAGTTACTAGTCAAAAGGAACTAGGAGTAGAAAGGACAGATTTATGTCCAGCCATTTTTGGTGTGGTTGGTGTGCCAGGAGGAGGGTGCTGAGCAGGGAACGTGGGCATGAATTTTTTTAATTGGTCTATACATGGAAAGTCTGCCTGCCCAGCAAGAATTGCTTGTACTTTCCCTACCCCTGCACTTTCCCTGCCCAAGCCAAAGAAGAACATGGTTTTAATATATTAGTTACTACCTTCCTGGTTTATGCTGACAACTTCATGTCTCTTGCTTCATTCATAACATTCCTCTGGTTCAGCTCTCTATTTAAACCTGACTTTGATATGACAGGCTGTGCTCCTGCTCCTGTGTTCTCAAGAGCTGAACATTCTTCTCATGCTTCCCAGATCTCTTGGACAAGCTTGTACTTAGAATTAGACCGCTCTGTGTGTTTCGTAAGATCACCTACCTCTGTCTAACCATAGCTTTGTATAGCTCCAGGTAGAGTTGTTGTGGAAGTCATGATGAATTCGTGTAAAAGAGATCTCATTAGAAGTATTTCCAAAGAACACAGTGTAATTAAATTAATATCAAGGTTTTACTTAACCACTAGCTAATATGTGAGATTTCCATGTATTCCTCTTTGAGAACACTGTACTGTGAATCTATATCCAAATCTTTTTCTGTGGTTTAAAAATCATATTCCACACCTTTGTACATAGCCACAGGAAATGTATTTTGCACAGAGGTTAGAGTCAAAATGATGAAATCCCCACTACCACAAAGTGTAGAGCCCAGGGTTCAGATGAAACTTCTTCAGCTCCATTCATTGCTATTCACTGTGTTAAAATACTTATGATTTAAACAACAATACAGGCTTCAACAGTATGGGCTTAGAAGAGCTTGCAAGGAAATGTATACCTTCACTACCGCTTCAAAATGGCAAACAATTTCAAAATACCCTTCCCATAACCTGTAAAACTTTATTTTCGCCAACACTCACTATTTTTCTTCTCTCTGCTTATTGTCTAGGAATGTGCCCTTGGATTTTATCGTGAGAATAAAGGATTATTCACTGGACGCTGTGTCCCCTGCAGCTGCAATGGAAATTCAAATAGGTGTCAAGATGGTACTGGAAAATGTATTGTAAGTAAATACTAACATTCAAGAAATATTTTTTTTTAAGTGAAAAAACCCTCACATTTATCTTATTGCAGCATAGACTATACAGTATTGTTAAACTCCTAGCAACTTAAACTTAAAATGATCCTCATTCTCTGTATCTTTTACTGTTAATAAACGTAAGTTTCATACACTTACATGTAAATTTAATGTAACTGTGGATGGTTAGAATAATTTGTGTCCTTGTTTTTGTCTTCTTCTTTCCCCTATAATTTTTGTTAGCTCATGGTATAAAAAAGGCATGAAAACAGTACATATGTGTTTGCAGTTATTTACAATGAATATGGATCTTACCATGGCATATGCAGTACTTAGTTTTATACATATATACTAGGGTTTGCCAACACATAGCATAGCCTTTGCAGTATCTCTTCTTTAATCATCATCGGTAAACCTCCACTAATCTTAATTTACAGCTAGATTAATTTAAAAATATTGGAGTAAATAAGATGAGATAAAGGGGATAGATGGTAGATTAATTAGGAAATTTCAGCTGTTACAGAAGGTATAGTGAGGCAGATTTGCTCCCTGGCATATGATATTAAACCCCAAGCCGCCTCCCGGGAATGGATCAGCCCTCATAGCAACGCAAGTGTGACATTTGGCCGACTGTGCTTCTCTGACTTATATCCATTAGGCTTCTTTGAACAGTTTGTTCTGA
The DNA here is from genome assembly GCF_963082525.1 of Nesoenas mayeri. Classification (NCBI taxonomy): domain Eukaryota; kingdom Metazoa; phylum Chordata; class Aves; order Columbiformes; family Columbidae; genus Nesoenas; species Nesoenas mayeri. The sequence continues at coordinate 50,115,011 of NC_137543.1, read as the reverse complement.
AAAGTTCCCACTTAAAAAAACTTTTCACTAATTTTTCACTTACTGTGTAAACAAGAACCATGCCAACATCTTTCATGGTCTGTCTTCTCTGTTATTTCTTCCTTGTTCGTGCTGCATCCGTTCTGCCTGCGGTGCATTCCTGTGCGTTATGTCATTCCCCTGACTTTGTCTCCACCAACCCTCTTGCTTTAATGGAAACTTATAAACCAATTCTGCACATTCTGGGGGATGACTTACAGGCTGCTGCTTTGGAGAGGCAGGGCAGGCCATGACAGGAAAGTGCTGCAGCAGAGCTATAAAGTTGAGGACGTTTTACTTCAGATTAAAATTATAAAGGGAAAAAAAAAACAAAAACAAAACCAAAAACAAACACAATTTTTTCTTTTACCTCATGAAGTATGTGATTTAGGATTCTCTTTAGCCTCTCCTTCTCACTTTCAGATAGATTAACTTTCAGATAGATAGAGCTAAATCAACACTTGGCCCTGGGACAAAATTTAGGGCAAGCGAAGTCATCCAGGATAATGCGGTGAAAAATGAAAGCCCAGAGGGCCTGTATTTCCATCATGAGCCAAGAAGAAAGTTTGTGTAGAGGAGCCATGGAACAAAGACCTGTATTGGTGCAGAGAGGACAAGGAGGCTTCCCAATGTGGAGCTGTTAAGTTTCATATCCGAGGTGCAAATCTTGCTCACGTGGCCTCCTTCTTCCCACTTCTCACCTGGAACACTGGACATGTCAGTGTTCATACCTTCACATGTCAGTGTCTCTCCAGTGACAGCCTCCAGAGAAGGCTTTCTGAGGCTGAACCCAGGCTGACACTTTTCTCCGTGGCAGCAGTGCAATCCTTGCCAGCCCAGGCAACACTTGTCCCACTGGTTGCTGGTGGAAGGACAGGGGAGCAGTGCTGCGCTGCTGAAAGTAGAGGAGAACAAGGTACAGGAGGAGATGAAGAAGACAAAAGAGCTGCTTCTCCTCTGCAGAGGAAAGCTAGCCCTCTGCCACAAGTCGGGCTTTGTGTCCTCATGGTCCCTGCCTTTCCTTCTGAAAGGCAGGTTCTCTCAGCAGCAGCATGACGCTAAGACTTGCTCATCCCATGACAAGTTGTTTCATGTCATGTAACCCCTGTGTACATAGGTATTTCTGTTGTGGTCCTGACATGCTCTGTTCTGGCTTCCTTGTGCCGTCCAGGTGCGTATGGAGCCACCTGAGAGTCTTCCTTTCAAAGCTGTCAGTTCTTGGAGGTCTGGAGATGCTGTGACTCCAGGGGTGTCTCTGGCCCTGTGAAGCTTGAAGGAGGACCCATGAGGGCGTTGCTGCTCTGGTTTCATTCCACCATGCCTTGGGAGCACAGCGTTATGTTCTTCAGTCCTTAGGCACCGTGTAGCAAGAGGAAGAACATGCCACATTAAGAGTGGCTTATATGTGACATATCTTAAACTTTCTTTGGCAATATATGGAATTTCCACAATTTCTATAGAGAAGTGAGTAAAATAAAAGTCAAGAGATAAACTTTGGGAAAGGTTCCTCCAAGATGACACCAAAGCAGTTATTTTTAAAGACTTCTCTTTTAGTCTTTTTGCAGTTTAATTTATTTTTCAGGATTATAACAATTTACATTAATTTTTCAGAAACTTTCTGAATTTTTCATGAAGATTTTTCAGGAATACATGCACCAGCTTTTGTAGAGGCTGCATTTTAAAATGGTTCTTTTTACACACATAGTGTCTTCATATTTCTTTAGCTTTCCCTAGCTAAATGGCCCACACATGAACTCGAACTTTTCCTGTTCTTTCCCAGAACTTTTCACAAGTGAGCCACAAATTTAATTCTTTAACCAAAACAAAACCAAACTAGGGGTTACTACCTGCAGCGGCTGAGGGAAGGGCTGTTGATGTGGTTGAGGGAATCTGGGTGTGAAGAAATCTGGAGAATGGAGTGTGAGAGAAGATGGGTGAGACACAACTATCTCATTTGCAGGGAAAAATGCTCCTCTGCTGCAAAATGTGGTAGTAGGGCCTTCAGCCATAGCCTTAAGCCACTAAAGTCCATGAAATGGGAGTGCAATCTGCTCAGTGATTGTTTTCAGACAACTTCACACTTTCTCTTTCCACCTTTCACTTTATTAGTATACCCCCAACTCTGTGGGACACTGGATCAGTATGTTGCACACTGAAGGAAACAGTTGTAGAACACGGGAGTATGAATGTCTCTTGAGTGTTGGTCACATGGAGTTTTTATGGCTGATCAAAACTATATTTGAACGACTTTTATTTTAAATTAGTGTTGATTTAGGTAATGCAAAAGCAACTTGTTCATCCTCTTCCTGTAATGCATAAATGTTTGTGACAATTGCACAGCACCAGGAATAGGACTGTTTCTAAAGTAAGATATAATTCCCAACAATTTTGTCATCAAAAAAGTGCCTCAATTATATCAGATTCAATTGTTTTCCCAGCCTTTTCTTTTCATTATTTATTCCAGTTACCCCAGATAATTAAAATTACATATACACTGGAGAAAGTACATGAAATTCAATTCTGATCTGAAGCTACTAAGATAAAGACTTTTTTTATTAATTTCACGGGATTTTTTAAAGAGCTCAATTAATAGCATGCTTCTAAATGACATCTGCCTTTAAATTTTGAATCTTAACACTAATTAGAAGTTCCATTTAAACATAGTAATTTTTAATTGATATATCATGACATAGAGAGTGCATTAATGGACTGGTGCTTAACAAACTACGTATCTAATTTGATTCCTTAAAATATATATTTAATGCTGCTTATTTATCTGTTACTTTTCTACAATAGTGAGCAAATTGTGCTTTCTACAATTTAAAGAATCATTGGAATCAATCTGTTCTGGTCATGAAGGCAGTTTGGCAAGAAATGCTTAGTTATGTGGAAGGAAAAGACACATCCTCTGAGTAGATTGGCTATAATTTTTTTAAAAAGCCATATTGAGTGGTAAAAAGCTGTTAACTGTCTTGCTTGTTTCCTTTTAAAGAACTGTCAGTATAATACTGCTGGGGACAAATGTGAGCGCTGTAAAGATGGTTATTTTGGAGATGCCACTCAAGGTTCCTGTCGAGTGTGTCCTTGCCCTTATACAAACAGGTACAGTAAAAGGTCATGAGTAGTTAAGAGTATAGAGGACAGGAAGAAGAGAAACAAAACAAAACAACAAACCAACCCACAACGCAACTACTACTGCAGGATAATCTTTTTCCGTGTTTTCATATCACCCAACATGGTGGGGTATCAGATCCGTTTGAGGCATGTTAGGCCAGCAGTAACTTAGTGCTCTGCCTCATGGCATTGCCTTTTTTATTAAGCTGAGTATTCCAATTCTCACTCAGTTCCTGAACCACAAAGACATGTTGGTCATCACCTGGGGGACCCCCAGGCAGCTGTAATGGGCTTATAGTACAAAACCACCAGTTACTCCTTCATAGAGAGAAATATGGGATGAGAGTCTTTTCCCTTACTGGGCATAGCCAGAATCTCTCTTGTTTACTGAAATGCAAGATGTGAGTCAATTAAACAAGCCTTTTATGTGAATTCAGAAAATTTAGTAGGATGCAAAAATAATATAAAAACACTGAAGTTGTTAAGCACCTATCTAGATTTCTGAAAGAGTATGGTTAGTCTTCAGGTGGATGCTCTGTTTGAAGAGCAAACCTACTGAGCTAGAAAAAAGTCCATTTCATTGGATCTAATAAGGTTGCCAGGCTTTTAAAATTGGGCAGTAAATTGCATTTCAAATGCACTGTATGTTTAGCCACATTGTCATCATAGGACAGTTCTGAAAGGCGAAACATGTTATATAAAACCATATATAGATTTTTTAAATCTCTAACCTATAAATTACTAAAGGCACCACATAGCATTTGCCAGGTGCATTAGCAAACACTGAGTAGCCTTAAGTAAGAGATTTACACTATCAAACAATAGGCACGTTTTTCATTCATCAGAGAACTCTGATAGATCTGTTTTTGACAGCATTGGCCTCTTCTGCAGGTGTTTGCCTGAGGCTGACCAAACATATTTGCAGTCATCTTTTGCTTTAAGAGTGATGAAATACCTAGGCAGACCATAAACCTGTGCAGCTTCATAGCTGCACATTAGGGTGGTAAATACCATTCCTGACATAAGAAATGCATCCCACCTGGCATTATTGGAGTTGACCATTTTCCACCCAGTCAAATTATATGTAATTCGTAGTGCAGACATCTGTCTTTGATACATAGACTTGTTTTATGCAAATGTTCATAGACTAAGAAATGGAAATAGCAAGCGTTCTAAAACTCTATTCTGCCTTGGTTAAAAACAAACCAAAATCCCCCACGATATTAGCTACATAAAAATATCCTCTAGTGTTTCCACTCATGAAAAAAAAAAGCTATCTAAACAGGAAGAAAACAGGCTGTTGATTCTTGCCTAGTAAGATAAAATAGCTACCCAGACTTGTTTTATTTTACGGCATCACTGTTAAGGTTTATTTTAGGCATTCCTTGGGTAGTGAACTATTATTCTTAGTCCAGAGGGTCAGGAAATGACTATTTTTTAGTCTATGGGAAGAATTTATACAAAAAATATGAAGCTTCAAATAATTAGCCACAGCAATTTAGGTAGAGGCAATTAAATTAGCTGAGAAGTAATTTGGCGGTATAAAACCTTTTTAATTTTAAAATAATTTAACTTAATTTAGCCTCTAGAGTGTAAAACCTCTTTGCTTACAATAATATTTTTGCTGCTTCTCAAAGATTTGCAACTGGCTGTGTGGCAAATGGTGAAGAAATTCATTGTCTCTGCAAAGAAGGCTATACTGGAGTTCGTTGTGAACGGTAAGTGACTTATTTCTCAAGACCAAGGTTTTTGAGAGACATCATAAAAGGAGGTTGTGTCTGTTGGGTAATATATGGGCATACACATATATGTACTATGCACATGCTTAAGGAGTATTTATTTATAGGAATAGCTGCTAGAGTGGTGCTATAGTGTAATTCTAGATGAAAACTAAACACTCCCTGAAGAAATGTAAACAAATCTCCACAGGCTATTTAGTGACTACACAGTTTAATCAAAAAAGAAAAGAGTGAGCCTCTTTGCCTAAGTGCCTTGTGCCCTGCCTCATCCTGCACTCGTTCTGGTAATAATGACTCCACTTCCTTCATTCCTTTTTGAGTTAAAAACCTTTTCACATTTCCTCTAATGTGCCTGATGGTGCTTCAGTGTTCTTAGTTATCCAAAAGCCACCACATAACGTTTAACACAATGCCCTTCATCCCAAATCATTCTGGAGCATACAAACACAGCACTGAAGCCACCTCATTTGCTGGAACGTTGCAGCAGTTTGGCAAAGCACAAGAGGAACAGAGGAACAGCATGGCAGTTTTGGGCAAGCAGAGGAAGCAATTTCACTGAGTTTCAAATCCAGGGGAAATTCAATCATAACGGAGTGGTGTTACCTGGTTTGGAAACTTGAGGCCAATAAGTTGTGATGTCTCACCTGAAGACAGTAGCTCCAGTAGCACATTGTCTAGTGCTTCAAGTCTGTTACCTTTGGCATCCAAGCTGCAGATCGTAGCCAGATTTTCCCTTCCCAATATACCTATGCATCAGCTGCTCACCATGGCCCATGATGCTCACCATGACCGTCACACATTACCTCCCCTATAGATCTTACGACAGAGTGATTTCTAGGAACATTAGCCAGCCAGCTGGGGCAATATATTTTGCCTATAAAACGTTCAGAGATCACTTCCACAGACTGCTTTGCTGGCAGATGGCAAGAGGAGGTGTCACCCAGCAGAAAGCTGAGAGTGTCATTCAGTGCCATTGCTGTTTGACATGTCTCACATGTGCTTGCACTATGATCCTCCTTAATATGTGTTTTCTGGTGGGATGGTGTGGTTTTCTGGGTTAGGCCTTGTCAAATTCTCTGTGTATGTATGTATCTGTGTGCAATGTATTTTTTTAGATTAAGTGAATTATTCCTACATGAGCGTTATGGGAGTTCTTTTATTTTTAGAAAAAAAAAAATCTGCAGTACTTGGAAAGATATTTTTAGTATAATGCAGAGGATACTGTAAATCAAAAAGAAACCCTTTTTGTCTAACTCAAGACATGGAATCAAAAGTTCTTGAAAGTTTGTTCAGGAGAATAACTGGTGTTTTTTGTCAAGGAAAATTAGCATCAAATATTTAATAAAAGTTATTTATATCTCTTTATCTAGCTGTGCTCCAGGATATTTTGGAAATCCACAAAAATATGGAGGCTACTGTCAGAAATGTAATTGTAATAATAATGGACAGCTGGCTAGCTGTGACCACCTGACTGGAGGTACGTGAGAGTCTAGAACACGGAAGGGAACGTTGTTTTCTCTCTAGGAAGCAGAGAAGGAAGGAACTTAGATAAGTTGAACTGAAGGAGAAATCTGGGCTTATAAGAAATGTAGATAATTTTTAACAAAAATGTAAGTTTTCTTAAAACATAACACCACAGTAAAACAAGGGCTGTTCTGAGTCATTGAATTCATCCTTGTATGCCATTTTATCATGTATTTCCTTTCATAAATACTAACAATTTTATTTTGTTTTTCTATTTCATGGGCATGTTTTCAGATGTGCTGTGGTTCCTCTTCTGCCATGGTTAAGTCATATCTTGCCAGTCTGTGTTATATACTTATGAAACTGAGCAGTCTCAGTGTGCCTTTTTAAAATGTATTTGGGACACCTTATCATAGAATCACAGAATCATTTTGGCTGGAAGAGACCCTCAGGATCATTGAGTCCAATCATAACCTAACTCTAGCACTAAACCATGTCCCTAACAACCTCGTCTAAATTTCTTTTAAACATCTCCAGGGATGGTGACTCTACCACTGCCCTGGGCAGCCTGTTCCAATGCCTGGCAACCCTTTATGGGAATAATTTTTCCCTAGTATCCAATCTGAACCTTTCCTGGCACAACTTAAGGTCATTTCCTCTTGTTCTATCACTTGCTACGTGAGAGAAGAGACCAACGCTCTCCATGCTACAATCTCCTTTCAGGTAGTTATAGACAGTGATAAGGTCTCCCCTCAGCCTCCTTTTGTCCAGGCTGAACAGTCCCAGCTCCCTCAGCTGCTCCTCATCAGACTTGTGCTCCAGACCTTCAGAGTCTGTATCAGGCACTGCCATCTTAGGTACCCAAGCTATCTGTGTTTATGGTGGAAATTAGGACCTGATTCAGGAGGCTGTTCTATAAATCCTGCTATACCCCATCGTGCAATCTGAGACATCTGTGACTCTCTCAGTATCAGTCACATGTGTACTCCACTACTAGTAAGCCCTTAGAAGAATTTTATACCACTAGCATGTATTTGGTTTATTTATTATAATTCTTAAGTAAAAGGCCTGATCCTATGCTCCTCAGACTGTCTTTACCTTGATTCACCTCAGTCCCTGAGATACTAATTTATATCCAGAAATACATAGGCCACTACTCTTGAAAAGGACCTTGATTCTCCCATATTTTCATTCCTCAATAAAATTACACTTTACTTTCCCTGTATGCAGCTTTTCTTCCTCACATGCTAGTGAAGTGTCAAGCTAAAAACTCCTAATATTTCCATACTCTTCCTTTCTCTGCACTGCTGTTTGTACTTGCATTCAAATGACCACAAGGATCACCTTGGTCACAGAAATTAGAAAACCAGCAAGCGATGTGAACTGCTGTTGACACCTGGTGCAATTTTTCAATAGCTATTTCTTTCTCATTTCATATTTCATCAGTGAAGTAATACATCTTTATTATATTTATACCTTGTGTGGAACAGTTCCAAGCAGTGTTTGATGTTTTGTCATGCCTTTCTTTTTGAAGCGAGTGTTTACTAGCACAAACTAATCTGTAGGGCAAAATTCAACAAGCCAGTTTTCAGTTTGTCTCCAACTATATATTCTGAGCAGCCATCTCTTTCTCTACATCAAGAATAAAATCCTCTGTGATCATCAGCACAGCATGTTCTAGCAGGTTTCTTCTGCATGATGTTCGGCACTTGGCCAGACTTTCTCATTTCACCATTTCTTGGCTGATGTTGTTTGTGCACAGGCTGTAATAATAGTTTTATTTAATTGGTACTTCACAGCGACAGCTGAAATGTGTCTGGTGTTAGCTGAATTCCACAACAGCACAACTGCACAAGTAGTTAATTTCGGGATAATTTCCTTCATTGTCTCACAAATATATTCTTTGTCACTTGCCTCCTTTTGGCAGCAGCACTCACTACCAATCCCATTTTGCTTCCTGATGATTTAATGTGCAAGTGCCAAAGGAAACAGCATATCGAGGCAGTTTGTTCCAGGCTGTTTCATGCTGCTGTTAAAGTTCAGGTCCAATTTCATCACTGTAACCTCTCACAGTTGGAAACTCTTGTTGGCTTTTGATAGCAGCAGCCTCTACCCTGAGTGCATCCTTTTCCTTCAGAGTAAAAGACATGCCACAGCCCTTTGCATTTTCAAAAGGAGATGAGAGTTTGGCAGTAGGACCAAGCCTGTAGAAGGAACTTGGGCATCAAGATGGGGAGATTCCTATTCTATATGATGGCATTTCATTTCTAGGAGCCAGTTCCTTTCCTGCCTCCTAGAAGTTAGAATCCCAGGATGTTACAATCTCATGTGCACCTGGAGAGCATTAGGCTTCTCGTAATGGGATTTGTAAGACAAACGAGCCAAAACAGACACTGAACAGGCAATCACTTGTGCCAGCTTGTTAGAAAGTCTGAGGGCAATGTCTGTTGCGTAACACCTGTATCTGTGGCCCATCCGCTGTGCCTTGGGTTATGTACAGTGCCTCCTTCCATGTGTACACTCTGGATTTCTCTCAAGCTTGATTAATCCCTCAGTCTTGCAAGATGAGACAGGTATGAAGGAAGTCTATAAACATTTCTCAGTTCCTTGTGGGTAAGACATTCTTTGGGGAATCAGAATTTTTGGTTTGAACATGGATGCTCAAGAAGATAAAGGGGTTTCAACCTATGTCCTGGTTAAAGTGCTTTAACAATACAGCCTTGGCTACAATCCTGCTGGTGTTATTCTAGGCAAATTCTGGCAATACATTCAGCACACCTGATGTGAGAGAACCTCCTACTGCTACCCAACTAGCTACCATCAATTTCGTTTGAGGGACGAAAAAGATGTTGAACTCAGCAAGGCATAAGTGGGAGCTGAATGTTTCGGCATGCTCAAGCCTTCTGGGCATCTGGGCTTGTTCAGAGTGGGTATGGATTTGGGAAAGGGCAGCACCGTGCTTTAATGGCTGCCAACCATAAAAAGTGAGGGCAAAAATGCAATAGTAGTGTTTCCATAAGAAAACTTTGGTTATTGATGACAGTCTTGTGATTTCAGAGTGTTTCAATAACGAACCAAAAGATGTGGATCCAAATGAAGATTGTGACCGTAAGTAATAAAATGGAACTGCACTTAGATTGCTGTCTGCTGGCTTCAGACGTATACTGATGATTTTTTTAAGGGTGGCAGAGTTTAAGGAGGACTGGAGATGTCCTGTAATGAATCCTTTAAAAGCAAACATTTAATCAAACACTTGGAAAAAATGATAAAAGGGGTCAACTAGCCAGATGTAGATGGGGCCTCCTCCTTATTTCTGGGTTGGGTCACTTCTCCTTACTACTGTGGGCTTTGTTGTTGCCTTAGTTCTTCAGGTGGCACCAAGTGACAGGCATTGAAGTGTGTGTCCATTGCATCTAATTTATTAACGTACCCAGTGAAATGTTCTCTGCACCAAATGTCAATAATATGTATTGTTCTGCTTTGCTCATGCTCCCTACAGCTTGTGATAGTTGTGTAATCACGCTACTGAAGGATTTGAGGACAATAGGTGATGAACTTCTGCTGATCAAGTCTCAGCTGCAAAATGTCCATGCAAGTACCCACACACTGGAGCAGATGAGAGATCTGGAAACACGCATCAAGGACTTAAAGGTAGACGCACATAAACAGAAAACTGGATTTCAGATTAAGCAGATAAGAGCTGAACCTAGGAACTTACGCCATCTTTTCGTCAGCTTGCAAGGAAACACACATCAACTTTTGATTTTAAACACCAGATGCTGGCAGCACTGGGCTTCACCTGTTAAAAGAAAGCTGTTGTTTCCATGTTATGCTCTGAAAGAAAATCAGTATCTCTGATTTTTCTGAGGGCTGTTCACCTTGAAAGATATATCTCTGAGGTTTCCCTATAGCTCTGTCTGTTTCCAGCACTTCATGTCTCTGCATTACTGAAAAACCCCAACATTCCAATTGCCAAAGTTCATCCTAAAAAATTTTCTTCAGTTGGAATAGCAGTTTCTCTACACTTAGATAAAAAAGCCCAGGTTTGGGGCAGCAATTGGTCAGCCTTCATGTCAGTAATGCTGCTTTTATTTAGCTTGGGTAAAGATTTAATCCAGTGAACTTTTGCTTTTTGTCTCCTGGTTATGGGTGACTTATTGAAGTTTTTCTTCTTTTCAGGTCTTATTGAACAATTACCGTTCTGTTGTTCATAATCAGGGTTCAAAGGCAGATGAGTTGGAGACAGAATTCATTAAACTAAACCGTGATATAAATGCTCTCCAGGAAAAGGTGACTTGCCAAATCAATTTCAAAATACACATCTATTGACTCTTATTTTAGCATGCTGTATCCAGATCTTTTTAATCTAATCACTTTTTTCCTTTGCTAGGCTGAAATAAACTACAAAGCAGCTGAGATGTTATTTAATAATTTTGGCCAAACTCATCAGAAAGGAAAGGATTTGGTTTCACGAGTACAAATAGTTGTCAACAATATACAAGGTAAAAATAATTTCTAACTCCATAACATGTTTTGTTCTATGGAATCTTTTCAGTTTATTTACAATATTCTTAACTAAACATGAGAGGTTTTCTTAGAAAGCAACTTCATAAATCAGAATCTAGACGTAGCTGTGGAATTCACCCTTCCTATTAGAAATCTAATACATAATGTTAATTTAGAAGCCTACCTTCCCTATGTAGTGAATAGGGACAGAGAAGCTTTCCCACAGGGACATTTAGAGCAACAAACTGACCATGCTGACTTTAATCTGACCTCAGTCTGGGCTTCTAGCATAGGCTCTTTTAAGTTAGAAGCTTAAAATTATTGCTGTGAACTTGGTCATTTGGGACATATTTCAAGCCTGATGCCATCTTATTAGCTCTGGTTGCGTGACATGGGACACTTTTCAACTTAATACAGTTAATGCAAAATAGATCTGCTTCATTAAGGAATTCAGGAATAGGCATGCCTTTTTCACAAAAGAGACTTATTTGTGTCTTTTGCATAGGCTTAAACGCATCCTCTCTTTGATTTTAACAACACTCTTTTTCAGTGCTTTTGGAACAAATAGCTGGTACAAATGCAGAAGGTAACAACTTGCCCTTGGGAGATGCTGTTAAAGAACTGGCTGAAGCTGAACGCATGGTGAGGGAGATGCGAAACCGCAACTTTGGCCAACTTCAAGCAGAGGCGGAGAAGGAGCGAACAGAAGCTCAACTGTGTAAGGGCTTGTTCTTTCAGCTTCTTGCTCTCTAGAAAAATCAATCTTAAGTCTGAAGCATTATTGATTGTTTGGGAGGGAGTGCAGGGAGGGGCATTTTACAATGTATCCCTGGGATCTGTAGCAGTCATTAGTCAACAGGAAAGTTGTAGCTCCAGAGGGATTTTAAAAGCATTTTTAGTTTGTTAAGGAAGACATCGAGTTCAGCTGTGGAAGCAACCCAGTAGGTCCTTCTTTAACTAGATGTATCTCAGTAAAACAAAGACATAGCCTATAATAAGATATACCTATGCAGCACTTCTGTGTATTATATAGGCTATGGCAGATGCAGCTATTTTAGAGGCATTATACATGTAATTTAACAACAGATTTTAAGAAGCTGCTGGAGTAGTCCCAAGGACCAGATCATACAAGGTTAAGGAAGTTCAGAAGACCTAGTTGCACTAATTATACTCCCTTTTATGTTTCTCTGCATGTCTTTTATTGGGACATTCAGAAACCTGATTCTGGACATTGGAGACTGCAAGGACAGTAGAGTCACATGCTTATATCCTAATGAGGGGCATAGTTGAGAAATGTGAATGACCTTAGGAATAAAAGTAATTTCCCCAACTTTAGACTTTGATACCTACCTCTGAGTAATTCTTCTGTAACTCTTCTTGCAGGCAGTGAAACGGACACTCTGAAGAGTGTGATTCATTTCACCTCCTCTGTTTTTCTACCTTCTTAGAGATTAAATGTGTTTATATCTCTCCACTGATTACAGAGGAAGCTTTGACTAGTGCAGATGTAGACATCTGCATTGTAGATGAAATTGTTGATGAAATTGTGTAGTTCCATATTAAAAAAAAAAAAGAAAACAAGAAAACCATTCATTATTTGCAGATCATCTTCATCCTTACTTAATTTAGGAGTAGCCAAATAAATGTTTATCTGTGCCCTGTGTTCACAGCAGCAAACTTGTGAGCAGGTCTGATCCAGTGAGATGCTGAATAGCATCTCTGCTATAGTGACACTGAAATGAGCGCTGCAAAGGATGCTCAGTATTTCACACAAGCACATCTTTCTAATCCTAAATGTCAAGCCCTTTTGAAGGAAGTTTGTTCTGGTTCCCTTCTGTGAACAAAACTTTTCTTTCTGGTCCTCATACTGCAGTACTGGCACGTATTAAGAATGAACTACAAAGGTACCACCAAGAAAATCATGGGCTTATTAAAATTGTGAGGGATTCATTGAATGAATATGAATCCAAAATCACGGACCTTCGTGAAGCTCTGAATGAGGCGACGGGACAAATCAAGCAGGCTGAAAACTTAAACAGAGATAATGGAGTTCTGTTGGAAGACATCAAGGTAATGTTGGGGTTCAGGAGAAGAAAGTTAAACCTCAGGAGATAAAAAGTGGTTTTGATTGCTGCTTTTGGCCTTGCAAAGCCAGGTAGCACTAATTCTTTAGGCTTTCTCCAGGGCCTTTTTCCATCATTTGATGTATGTGTGGACAGGTATAAATGTAGTCGGCTCCCACTTGTGACCTGTTTATGTGACCAGGACAGCATGACGAAGACATAGCTCTGATGAGAGCACGGAAGGAGCCTCTGCCTGGCCCTTCTCTTCAGCTGCCTTTTTGTTTCCTATTCTAGATCAAAATCCTGATGCTTTTGTACTTTTTGTAGTAAGTTCCTTAAAGTATTTGGCTTTAACAGGCATAAAGATGGGAGAAATAACATGTGCAGTACTTTTGAATTATTTGGGATTAATATTCTATAGAACTGCTTCTGAGGTCTCATCAGAAAGGTGACAAGAAACATCTGTCATTCCTGAGCAGTGCTTGATTTTTAGAGCTGGTAAATTGTACAAGAAATGAGTGTGTTGCAGGACCCATTCTTTTGAAGTAATTGTGATTTTGCTGAAATGTATCACTGGTTTTGCACACTTCTGTCCATCCAGTTTGCTAACACTGCTTGAACAAAAGAATTTCTGCATTCAGCTGTCTCTTTCAATATTCAATTGTACTTCTATGTGCACGGACTGTACATGTGCCACCTAAGTATGCACAACTGTGTTAAAAGATGGATGCATCTGTAGAAGTCATAAATCTCCTGATACACTTCCCTGGTGCAGAGAGATTTGACACATTACTGTGATAGCAACCCAGCTGAAGAGAGCTAATGTGTCCTTCCCTGCAACACCACTTGCCTGGCTGTGTTTGTGGTGTGCCATTACCCTAGAGCTACACTGTGGATTTTCACAGGGCTGCTTTAGACCAAGGAGCTTCTTTCCCCTCAGAGCTTTCAAGAGGATAAGGTGAGGAGGTTTCACATCCCCTTTCTGGTAAGATCCCCAGGTGAAGGGATAGTGAAATCACTTTGTTTCTGTCTTTGAGAGAACAGAAAATATCAGGGTAGTCACTTGGGGGCTGCTTTAGCTTCCAGGTTTGAAGTTTCCAGGTTTGAGAAGCCAGACACTTAGCCTGTCCTGACAGCTCATCTCAGCTGACCCATACTACTTTTACTTTGAGGACTAATAACTGAACTACCATAGCCTGCTGCCCAGCTGACTCCTGAGTTTTCTCATTCCTCTAACCAGCAGGATAGCATTAGACCCTGAACACTATAGGTGTCTGATTAGCACAGCAATGGTACCTTTAGTAAATCCTACTGCAAACTAGTTTAGGTAGATACAGTTTTCCCTCTCTTTCATTTTTAACCCAATCATGTGTTACTCAACCTTTCATTTTTCCTCAGAAAAGGATTGAGGAGACAAATGTGCAACAGAAAAGTATCTTGGATATTCTGAGCTCTGCCCGAACTTCCCTGACGCAAGCTAACAGTGTACTTGGATTACTGCAGAAGAGCAAAGAGGTATAGTTAACCTTCTTAAGTTAAGGTTAAAACCCCCAATACTTCGCTGTCACTGTAATAGGCAGCATAGCTCAGTGGTTAGGACGTGAGGCTTGTCTATGTAACACTGAAGGAGATGAGGACAAAATCAAACGTGTGAATACAAATAAAATTTTATCTTTATAAACCCACAGGAATATGAAAGCTTGGCTGCTCAGCTGGATGGAGCAAGGAAGGATATGAATGAAAAGCTGGCAAATAGCTCCTTATCAGCAAGCAAAGAACCGCTGGTGGTGAGGGCTGAGGAACATGCCAAATCTTTGCAAGACTTGGCAAAACAACTGGAAGAGTATGTTGCTATTCCTGTAAATGAGAATTTTTTGTACATAACTTCCATAGTTGCAATGTTCTGTCTGCAACTTCACTTGCTTTAATGGCCATTTGCAAACTTGAAAAGAAATTTGGTTTGTCTTTTTCTGCTTCTTCCTGATGTGCAGATGTTTTGTTTTCTTTTTTTTCCCCACAAACCAGATATTTCTTCATTTTTCCTGATTTTTTTTTTTTTTTTCCCCAGAAGTAGGGACTGCCATAATATGGCTTTATTGTGCTGCATTAACACATCATTAACTTCTTACTAGCAAGAGAAAATCCATGTATACAGAATAGGAACATATTTAGAATATCTTTTTTGTAGTGTTATTTCCTGTACTCGCACTGAGGAATACCTTTATGATGTCAATGAATTGGGGCAAATAATTGGAAGCAATGTTGTCTTGGCAGAGTCTTCAGACCTGCCTGTTTAGCATTATTGAGGAAAAGATTTCCTATAGTTTTCTCACACATCAAGGAATCTTCTAGAAAGGCAAAAATATGAGAAACTTGATGTGGATCAAGTGTTTATCTCTCCACTACTTGTACTTTACCTTGGAATTATGAGTGAAGTTTGGAGGCTTTCTATTGTACATCTGAACAAAATGTAAAAAGTGAAATGCTTTTTTTTTTTTTTCTCCTGTGCAAATTGTTTGCATTTTGTCATTATGCCAACTAGAAACTCTCAAAAAGTTAAATTTCCAGATGCCTAATTCAGGTGGAAAATTCTTAGTTAAAATAATTTTTAAAAAACATTAACTTTTTATTAGTTTTCAGCATGATTATTTCAATTAAAAGGACAATGTTCTCACAAATACAAGGCAGCTAATGTTGGACAGTTGCACAGCTCATGGAAAGCGGATATAAGAGATTTTGTCTTTTGTTTCTGATTCCAGAGCTACTGCACTGGTTCTTGGGGAAAAGCCCAAGGGTGGTGTAGTTGGTCCATCTTGTGCCTCATCTGCTGCTGTAGGATGCTGGAGCAGCCAGAGATTATCTGCAAACTGCAGTTCTCTGAACTGAAGTGTATTTGGGAGACTCTGATGGAGATGCGTTATTGACCTTGTGCCTTGGTGAATTCTCACAACTCTTATAATTTAAAGGCTGCTTTGGAGGCCCACAGTTGTGCTTTTCAAAGCACCTGAACTTATCCCATAATCTGAAGAATCTTTTCATATTGGTCTGCCTCTAAGTTTGATATTTTTGCAGAAAGAAATTACAGATCTAACTGAAAAACATTTTATGTATTGGCATTGATTGGAAAATACTGAAAATACTGGATTCAGGATACTTCCCATAGGCCACAGTTTTTGCAGAAGGTTGCATTTTCCACCCTGTTTCCCACAGAATAAAGAACAGCGCCAGGAAGGATGAGCTGGTAGGCTGTGCTGTGGAAGCTTCTACTGCCTATGACAATATTATTAATGCCATCAAAGCAGCAGAGGAAGCAGCCAGCAGAGCTGGGAATGCAGCTGACTCAGCTCTATCGGTAAGTACCCATAAGTGGCCAAATGATGGTAAACTTGGTACAACTAGATTTTTTGTTAACTACCGGAGAGTCACCAAAAAAACTCGTGTGTCTTGGTGTGCCTTACTTGGCTGCAGTGATTATATGAACTGATCTTCTGTGGGCTCATGAGTTAGTCTTGGTTCAGCACTAGGCAGACTAGTTACTGCCTTTCTGATGAGGCTGTCCACATGAATACTAACTGTTCCTTTCTGTGCAAAATAAAGAGATGTGTATAAGGCAAAACTGGTAATCTCTGAATGCGATTACAGGTATTGTCTTCTACTTTGCAGGAGTAACACCCACAAGTTCTTCAGCAGAGGAGTAATATCTAACAGTCATGTGCTAGTAATTTCTTCTGAATGCTCCAAAATCTGTCAGAGGTTTCCTAAAGACCAAGGGTGTATTATGCTTAAATTAATCGTGATAATTGTTATTTAAGGTGCTGGTTTTCACATTAAATCTCTGCCCTTGTACAGTTGGTTTTTTAAACTGGAATGGGCTCTTTTACTTTTAAAATTTTAGTAGTTATTACAGCAGTCTTACATTGTCATGCTTTTGTTACCAGACTGTGAAGAGAGAAGATCTATCGAGAAAAGCTACAAAGTTAAAAACTGACAGCAGTACACTCTTGAATCAAGCACAAGAGACTGAAAAGACTTTGCAAGGTACTGAGAATGAAAACGATAGTAGAAATGTAGGCACAGCATGACAAGCTTTCATTGAACCATGAATTTTCACAGCTCAGCAAAGCTCTGCAGCATACATTTAACCAGAAGATGCTAGTTCCATTACAATGGGTTATCTTGTTATGGTTATTTTGAATGGCAAAAAGATGAGAAAGTGCATTTCATACCTCTGCTATGCTATACACCTTTCCACACCACCTGTCCAACAGAGAGCTGGTATTTCTTTTTAAAATTCATACAGGGCATTCACTGTTTTGCAGCTCTTGGTCCGACCCTTGAAGACATAAAGCAAAGAATTGATGTTGCTGATGGAAAGAAGAATGCACTGCAAGTTGATCTTGTCACTCTTCAAAATAATCTCAATGGGATAAACAGAGGTCTGTTACTGATCACTTCTGGTTTGCCTTTTTAATCTGTTACTATGAGAATCTGCACGTGCATTTTTATGTGTTTCAGATGATATTGACAGCATCATCACCAGTGCAAAGAACATGGTAAAAAGTGCCGAGGATGTCACAACTAATGTACTGGATGAGCTGCTGCCAATTCAAGAAGATGTGGAGAAAATGAAGAGCACCTACGGAAGCACACAGAGTGCTGGCTTCAGTAAAGCATTGATGGAGGCAAACAATTCAGGTAGATGTTGTATTTGCTGTTGCAGGTGCTATCTGAGACTAGCCAACTCGCTGTTAGGTGAATGTGGTCAGTTCTGCAGCAGAAATCTTAGCCACCAAAAAGTTAGGCACCTAAGCTAGTGTTCTGAACTTCCTATACTGTGAGTGAAAAGGGACAGCTACAGCAGAAGGTGATCCAGGCCATCTTGTGGTATGTATTAAAAGCCGATACCATGACTGGTCTCTGAAGACTTGGAGGCCAGTGACTAGCAGGGTGCCCCAGGGGTCAATACTCTGTCTGATCTTGCTTGACATCTTCATTCAGGATCTGGGTGATGGGGCAGCAAGTCTGCTGATGACACAAAACTGGGAGGAGTGGCTGATACATCAGAAGGTCATGCTGCCATCCAGAGGGAGCAAGAGGCTCCAGAAATGAACTGACAGGAACCTCATGAATTTCAAGAAGTCCTGTAGCTGGGGAGAAAAAAACCCCATGCAACAGTATTTGCTGGGGGCGACCCAGATGGAAAGCAGCTTTGCAGAAAAGGACCTGAGGGTACTGGTAGGCACCAAATTGAACACGAGCCAGCAACATGACCTTGCAGCAAAGACTGAAACACAGGAGATTCCCTCTGAACTTAAGAAAAATGTGAGGGTGATCAAGCACAGGCACAGGTTGCCCAGAGAAGCTGTGGAGTCTCTATCCTTGGAGATAACTCAAAAGGCATCTGGACACAGTTCTGGGCAACTGATTCTAGTTGTCCCTGCTTGAGCACTGGGGTTGGACAAGATGACCTCCAGAGGTCCCTTCCAACCTCAGCCACTCTGTGATTCTGTAGTTTTTCTGCTGCGCTGACTAGAGAAGGGACCTAGAGAATTAGCTTAGGCTAAGGCATCTCTTAGCTGAAATTAATTGAAAAGGATTACATGCAGACCAAGTGAAATATAAAATAAGGGACAATAACAAACAACATCTTTTTTCCTCTTTTCAGCAACTTTCTCAGATATAGTCAAGAGAGAGAAAACATTTTAAATAACATAAATTCAAGACCTAGCCCTGCATGTTATTGTACAGTCATAAGATATCCCTGCAGCCACAAAACCAGTTTAGAAGTCATATTTAGAAAAATAATAGGTCTGGATTTCTTTTTATTTGGCTTCTGCATCATACTGTTTCAGTCTGCTAATGCTTCCAGGCTTTTTTTTTTTTTCAATCCCAGGGGATGAAAAAGCATTTCCTGATCTAATGAAAGTTGAAATTATCATAATATCTTCTGCAAATACCTTTGGCCACAAATTTCAGGAGTGCAATAACCTCAGTATAAGCTGCTGATTTCAATAAGGGCTTCCTAATATTGTAGGAGTGATGAAAACAGTTTTGTCATCACCCTGCTAACGGCTTTTCTGATAATCATGTAGTGATATCATATTTTTGCATCTGTTTTCTTCCTCTTTTCATTATCAATGTTGGTTTTTATTTTTAATTTCATTGCAGTAAAAAAATTGACAAACAAACTTCCAGATCTGTTCAGCAAGATTGAGAGTATCAACCAACAGCTGATGCCAATAAGCAATATCTCAGAGAACTTAAATCGCATAAGAGAGCTGATTCAGCAGGCAAGAGATGCTGCAAATAAGGTCTGTCCTGAACATTGCAACCATGCTTGGCCTCAGTGGTTTCAACACACAGCAGTACTTTTGTTCCTCTTTCTCTTTCTGAATCATTTTGTTAAAGTTTATGTGAAAGACCAGACACAAATTTAAATCAACAGCACCACACAACACTTAAACTGTGACGATGTGAAGCATAATAATTTGTACATAAAAATGAGTGGACACAGTAGCATTCTGCTCCATCCTTCTCCTGCAGGCTTTTTTTTCCAGGGCCTCTCTGCAATACTTATTTGTCCAATAGCCTCGTGTCTTCCAAGGTACGTTGTGGTGGCTTTGGCAGCAGGGGTAGAGTCAGCCCTGCAGCTTAGAGGCTCTGCACCCATGCATGGCCAGTTGAATGCTGGCATTGCCAAAAAAGTTGTGTAGTCCTGTGCTCTCATGCCTCCAGCTGCCCCACCACACTAGGAGTCAGCTACTGGCATCTTCTTTTTTGGATGATCCTTCTCCATTTAAGCAATTGCTATAGTTGCTCAAGGGATAACATGGTCTCAGGTCCCTGATACGCATCGCTGAGCTCATCCTCAAATAACCTCTAGTTACCATGAATAAGAGGAATTTGTGACCATGATGTAAATAACTGTAGTAGGATGTGTCTTCATTAATATCAGAGGTGCATTATAATTTCCAACACACAGTCAAGTCCAGCTAAGGGAAACATCAGGGTATGTATGTAGACATCTAAACAATTCATAGGCTCGCTCTTTAGAGCTGCAGGGCATGTCCTTCCCTGTCCCTGTATTCAAGGTAACAATTACTTGACAGAGGCATGGTTAAGAGTTGATTAATTGATGTCTGGAGTAAAAAAGTGCTGTGTTAGTGATAAGTATTGATAATACAGAATACTGTATTATCCAGTCTGTTTCCTAATAATATTGCTTGCTGGGATCAGAGTCCAAATCTGTAGTAATTGAAGGCTGTAACATGACTAGAATATGCAATAGGTTAATTTGCAATTAAACACAACAGTGAAATAAGTAGGAGTAGTAGCAATAGATAATTGTAACATACTGAATTTTGTTTTTCTTAACAGGTTGCTATTCCTATGAGGTTCAACGGCAGCTCTGGTGTAGAGGTTCGACCTCCAAGCAACCTTGAAGATCTGAAAGGCTATACTTCCCTCTCTTTCTTTCTCCAAAGACCTCTCCTCCAGACAAGATTAGACACCCTCCAGAGGACATCAGATAAGTTTGTACTGTACCTGGGTAATAAAGATGTAGGTATATTTTGATATTTAATCTGATTTTTAGAACAGACAATATGTTTTGAGAAATGGAAGGGAGATCATTTATTCTGACCGAAGTTTACAGCTACTGTTGGCCCATTTCTATATAACTGTCATTATGTGGTGGAAGAAGTGTTTTTTGAAGAATAGTTCATTCTACCACCAACAAAGTAACTTGTTAGGTGACTGGCTGCTTTGCCCTTTGCTGGTTTACTCCTTTGGAATTTACTTATCAGTCATGGATACCATCATACAGTCTTGTCAGAAGTGCCAGGTTCTGCAGCAATTGGCACAAACACAGCTCAACTCCTGCCTCAGAGCTTTGACCCCTTTCACAATAAGTCACTGTGAGTTTCTCTGTTGGTTGAAAAGAGGTGATCACTTCAGTTTTAAAATCCAATCTCTCAGCTCTTAATATTTTTGTCTTTTGAATAGGCAGAACATTACAGATCTGCTGTGTATACGGGCTTGCTCAAACACCATCAAACATCTAAAAATTTCCTGCATTTGGTTACTAACTATATACTTTTAAGTCTTGTTATCTAACAGCAGATGCATCTGTAGTGAGTCTTGTGCATACACAAAGACCTGTTTGAAAGTAGTTGCTCTACGCTGGATTTCACCTTTTTATCCCCTGAATATCTGGCCAGGATATCTGTTGACAGCATTTTGTTGACAGCCTTTGGCACAGTCTCCCACAGCATCCTCACAGCTAAGTTGAGGAGGTGTGGTCTAGACAATAGAGTAGTGAGGTGGGTTGCAAACTGGCTTAAGGAGAGAAGCCAGAGAGTGGTAGTCAATGGTGCGGGGTCTAGTTGGAGGCCAGTATCTAGTGGAGTGCCCCAGGGGTCAGTACTGGGGCCAGTATTATTCAATATATTCATTAACGATTTGGACAAGGGAATTGAGTGTACTATCAGCAAGTTTGCTGATGACACTAAGCTGGGAGGAGTGGCTGACATGCCAGAAGGCTGTGCTGCCATCCAGCGAGACCTGGACAGGCTGGAGAGTTGGGTGGGGAATAACCTAATGAAATTTAACAAGGGAAAGTGTAGAGTCCTGCATCTGGGCAGGAACAACCCCAGGTTCCAGTATAGATTGGGAAATTACATATTAGAGAGCAGTGTAGGGGAAAGGGACCTGGGGGTCCTGGTGGACAGCAGAATGACCATGAGCCAGCACTGTGCCCTTGTGGCCAGGAAGGCCAATGGCATCCTGGGGTGTATTAAAAGGGGGGTGGTTAGTGGATAGAGAGAGGTCCTCCTCCCCCTCTACTCTGCCCTGGTGAGACCACATCTGGAATATTGTGTCCAGTTCTGGGCCCCTCAGTTCAAGAAGGACAGGGAACTGCTGGAGAGGGTCCAGCGTAGGGCAACAAAGATGATTAAGGGAGTGGAACACCTCCCTTATGAAGAAAGTCTGAGGGAGCTGGGTCTCTTTAGTTTGGAGGAGACTAAGAGGGGACCTTATTAATGTTTATAAATATATAAAGGGTGAGTGCCATGAGGATGGAGCCAGGCTCTTCTTGGTGGCAAACAATGATAGGACAAGGGGTAATGGGATCAAGCTGGAACACAAGAGGTTCCACTTAAATTTGAGAAAAAACTTCTTCTCAGTGAGGGTGACAAAGCACTGGAACAGGCTGCCCAGGGAGGTTGTGGAGTCTCCTTCTCTGGAGACATTCAAAACGCGTCTGGACATGTTCCTGTGCGATCTCACTTAGGCGTTCCTGCTCCAGCAGGGGGATTGGACTAGATGATCTTTTGAGGTCCCTTCCAATCCCAAACATACTGTGTGATACTGTGTGTGTGTGATTTTAATCATTTCCTGTGAAATATGGTATGTTGGAGAAATAAAATTTGAATTGTTTGGGAAAATGACTGCTTCCAGTCACCTCAGTAGGAAACATTGTCCTTGACTCCGTGTTATTCCAAACATCTTTTTTATTTCACAGATGCTGAGTCTAATTTTTACTAAAAGTGCCACGTTTTCATGGCTTTAAATGAGAGGTGTTACAAATGTTACAACTATTTTAGCTGTTATTGTTATAAAAATAAAAAGACACATATGATTCTTCAATTAATTTGTAACTATATTCACTGAATCAGTGCAACATATATAAGATTACAATTATTTCTTCCCAAAACTGATAAACTTAATAACAATTCTCTTCATTAGGTGGGTGGATTTCTTATGTCTCATGTCTCTGAGGAAGTGCTGCTGTATTTTACCTTCATTAGCATTAATAATTTATTAATGATTATTTGCTTTGCTATTTTTAGGCTTCCAAAGACTATATTGGTATGGCTGTGAAAGATGGTCACCTCACTTGTGTCTATAACCTGGGAGATGGTGATGTAGAAATAGATGTGCAGCCACTTGTGACTCAAAGCGAAACTGAGGAAGCCGTTATGGATCAAGTTAAGTTTGAAAGGTACAAGATCCACAGTGCACAACAGTCTTTTCCAAAACCTGTTGAGAACAACTTTTGTTAGTGTGATGTGATATTTTGCCTGTCTGTTCTGGTTTTAGGATTTACCAGTATGCGAAGCTGAATTACATCAAAGAAGCAACATCAGCTTCCCCAGAATATAAAACGCCTTTGACTGCCAGCAGCGGAAGCAATGACATTCTTCTAAATCTTGATCCCAGCACTGTTGTCTTTTATGTTGGAGGATACCCACCAGATTTTAGGGTACAAAGAGTTGCTTAGTCTTTAAAATAGATTTCTGTGTTAATCATTCTTTTGTTCTTATAAGTACAGATTGCCACTAGCAGTCTTTCAAAGGCTGTGTAAAAGTTTATCCGTGTCAGTAGGAATGGACGGGATGCAAGGTGATGCTGCTTCCTATAGAAGCTGCCTGGCTTGAGCATGCTAAAACACAAAGAAGGGAGCATGATAGTAGTTCATCTGCTGAGGACAGCAAGAAATCTGTCCAGCCCTGCCAAGTACTATTCCCAATCCATCCATATGACTTGGCTTTAAATTGTGCTGCAGTACTCCTAGGGCGGTATCAGATTGTTTGACTATTATATATAAAGATATAATAATCTTATTATATTAAGGATGTCATATTCTGTGTCTTATTAATATTTGCAATGAGTCTTAGTACTTACACATAGATGTAAAATTTGTCAGCTGATGTTGACGGAATGTTTTTGATGACACTATCTTGCAGCCTCCACGTAAGCTAGACTATCCTCATTATGAAGGCTGCATTGAATTAGACAGCCTAAATGAACACATTATCAGCCTTTACAACTTCAAGAGGACATTTAATCTCAATACCACTGAAGTGCAACCCTGCAGAAGGTATGATGTAAACAAAGACGTGTTTCGTATTCTGTGATTTTATCATGATGAATTTGTGTCTTTTCACATCCAGAACAATAACCACTGTGGATGAATTACTGATTTTTTTTCTACCTTTTAGTCATTACTACATTCCTTAGAGAAAATCCTCAGTGTTGGCACTATTCACATCTATGGCTATCTCAGTCCATTGGCCAACACATTAAATGTTGTAATGCCCAGACACAATTCATAGGCTGCTGTATTCAGCTCCTTTATAAAGTAAATACTACATTAACTGCAAAAAAGTCAGTCACTAATGATTTCCTCTCTTAAGACCATATGCAATTCCAATAGAAGCCAGTGGAAGATTTTCTCTTTGCTTGGGTTAGATCAGAATATGGCTCTATCAGTGGCCCTGTACCAAATGCTTTAACTTAAGATTTTTTAAAATTATGACAGTAAGTCCATGTGGTAACAGTTTTTGCTCTCCTATATTCATATCTGTGACAATTAATTATTACAGGTATAAAGAAGAGACTGATCAAAGCTATTTTGAAGGTACTGGTTATGCCAGCGTCACACTGAAAGAATCAAATATCCACAGCCGAGTACGCTATGAGCAGACAATTGAGACTATAGCAGATGAAGGCATTGTGTTTTTTGCAGCAAATGAGGTAATTTGTGAAATGCTTCTGTCTGTTTTGTCGTCCAAGAACATTTTTTTAAACTTTGCTTACTCAAGAACATGTTAGATTTAATAGTAACTGGTTTTGCCTGTTTTGTGTTATCTTATCCCCCAAAAGCTTTATGGAAGCAACTAGATAGCTTCATTCAAATTATTCACATGAGAGTGAAATACATATGAAATTTTGGAAGTTTGTATTGGATGTTTTTTTATTTATTTTTAATTTTTTTTTTTAATTGCAGGATCAGTTCATCAGTGTGCTCATTAAAGATGGTCATACAGTTTTTAGATACAAAGTTGGCTCTGAGCCTCCAAAAGAAATAGAAACCAATGCAACTGTAAATGATGGAACATTTAAACAAGTATGTGATTTTGAATAATCAAGAGATCATTATTTGTAAATTACATATTAATAACAGCTGAAACTAAACATACTGTTGTAAAGTTTAGTTGTGAAGTTTTCCTTTTGTGGGGAGGAGATCAAGCTGCTGGGGATCAGTTTGGACATGTGAAAATGAATCTTTCTACTGTTATGCTTTCCTGTGAGTAAATTCAGTTTTAAAAGAAAAAACACCAAAGGAAAAAAAAAAAGAAAAAACAAAACAAAACACTTTGTCAGAGTTATTACTTTATTTAAAGAGAGCTGTGTACATTGTGATTATTAACACTAGTTTGATATTGGATTAGTGTTTTCACCACCTAAGAGTTTGTCTTCAGGCGAGGCTGATCTTTACAGAGATTCCTCTTTTGCAGACTTTTTGTTGTTGCTTGTCTACTTAGTTTCAATCTGGTTCTTTTGTAGAACTACAAGAGTGAAATTGTAAAGGCAGTGTTAAACTATTTGATGGACAATGTTGATTCATTCTCTTTTACCGTTACTACATCTCCAGCTAAGTAGGATGGGTTGCAGGGTCTTCTGGAAGGAATCTTTATGTTGTGTACTGGGTCAAGTTACCTCCACCCAGCTGACTGACCCAGGCTTTGGATCTTTCACTATCAAATCAACATCTACAGGCTGAGATAAATACATGTGTTTTAGCTTTTTAAAATTTAAGATTTCTTACGTTTTCTCACTGTTGCTTTATGTTTGTATGTATTTTTGAGAATTCTCAACTCATTGAGCAGCCCTGAATCTTTAAGTGCAAACAGAAGGCAATATCTGACTCTTAGGTGAGGTGTATTTTGGGGGCAGTCTTCCTGAGGAAAATAAAACCTCACCTTGCATTTGGCTGGTAAAGCATTTCCCTTGGGCATTTTCTTTGGCAAAATGCCCAAATTCTGTGAAGTACCTTTGAACCACTGCAGTTTTTCTGGATTTAAGTCACTAGTAAACAAGAGGCGGTAAACAAAATGTGTCCTGCTCTGTGGAAGTACTTTTAATCTGCCACATTATTTTTGTTTCTCCTAAGTGAAGTAATCCTTGTTATTCACCTATTTCAGATTCATTTGGTGCTAGCCCGAAGTAGGAATACTGTTCACGTCAGTCCTGATATTAAAGCAAACATAAATGTCTTCCCTTTCACTAAGTACTATCTAGGTGGAATTCCATCTTCTCTACGGGAACGGTGAGTAACTATAAAATGACTGTAACACACAGGCTTTTTCTGGAAACCCCATCTAAACTATTTTCTTAGGAAATTTCTTTCATATTCTGTATCAGGTATCTTATGTGACGTGAAAATATCCGGTGTATAATACATGACCATGACTCGTGATTTTTGATTAATGGTGGGATCTTTGTTGGAGTGTATCCTGAAGGTTGGGTTTGATCAGCATGAAGTATGTGTGTGCAAGAAAGATCGCTCGTGTTCTGTTTTTCAGTTTCTTATATTGTCAGCATTTACAGGCTGCTGTACTGGTGTGTGCTTTGAAATATCAGGCTACTGAGCTCTTTTTTCTTCCACTCCCTGAAATCAGCTTTGATATATCCACACCTCCGTTCCGGGGCTGCATGAAGAATGTGAAAAACCCTAACACTGCATCTGTTATTTTTGACGAGACTGTTGGTGTCAGCAAGAAATGTTCAGATGATTGGAAGGTAACTAAAAAAGTTCCTTAAAACCTTCTGCTAGAGTTCACAGAGTGTGGCTCATCTATAAATCCTGGCCCATTATGTTTTACTTAGGTCAAAAATTATATTTGGTTAATGTGTAATGGTAATAAAGGAACCTGGGCTTGGTATAAAGATATGGAAGAATGGAGACTCCACCCCTAATGTGATAGCTTGCTCCAGCACATAGTCCACCCTCTTAATTAAAATAGTACTCTGTACAGTTAAGAATTCATATTTACCATGTAAACTTGTTGGCTTCCAGTTGTTATTGATTAGGCCAGAATACTTTGTTACTTAATACTAGTCAGGATGTTTCTTCCCACCAACGTGCTAATTAAATGACTTCTAAACCTTTTTTCTTGAAAGAGCTAAGCTGACTCTGCTTCCACTGCAGTCTCTCATTGTAAGGCTATTGCTCCACTCATCTGGTTGTTTTATAATTATTGCCTGTGCACCCTTGAGTTTTGCCATGTTCTTTTTAAAATGGGACAATGGGATGTTTCAGTGTTGGCTTAACCAATGCTGCATGGAGAGAGGAAAATCGCACTTCTGCTTCTACTTACTGCTACTTACATAGTGTATGACCCCGTTTGCCCTTTTACTATGAAAGTTTGCGCTCAATTGCTTTGCTTTTGTGGCATCTAAACCTTCTACAGAGCAATTTCTTCACAGGCCATTTCCCTATGCAAAGGATCTGACTTCACTCTCTGTATCTGTGTAACTTCTCATGTATTAAATTCTGTTTTGTTCAAAGAGGCCCAGATATATTCTGTCCTGTGACTCACACAGCTTCAGTTATGTAGCTCATCTGCACAGGTCTGTACTTGCAAGCTATTCCTACAGCTGCTCACTTTTGTGTCCCCAAATGTGAAAGCTTTCAAAGCCATTGTGTCAATGCAAAGAGTAGCTAGAGACAAACAGCTTGTTATACTCAGCAAGTCTCACCTCCCTTTAGAATCTCTCAGGTCATAGTTAATGCTGGTGAAACAAATTCATTCAGTCTGTTCTGTACTGAAATAATTGTACTTGCAGTTTGCCTTGTGGTTGGATTTGACTGGAGTCGGTTGCAATTACGTTGAGTAGGGCAGTTTGTTGTCCCATGTTGCCACTTCTTCTGATTAAAAGGAAAATCACTGAAAGCATTATTATCTCCCTTTCAGCTCATCAGATCTGCGGCTTTCTCCAAGAAGGGAACGCTGAGCCTGAATGCAGCAGGTTTCCCATTTCCCAGGGATTTCCAAGTTGGCTTTGGCTTTCAGACCACGGCATCGACTGGAACACTCTTAAATTACAATCTTTGGGTATGAAACAGGTTCAACTTAAAATCTGTGATTGGTTTTATTTCTGGCTCAGTCATGTCTGTTTGTGACCATGTCAGTTTGGCGTCAGTTTCTGTTATAAGTCTCATGTAGATTCCTGTATTTTAAGGCAAGAAATGGTTATTATAATAATCTTTTGATCAGGGCATCTTTCATGTTATAGGCCAGAGAAACTCACCCTGGCAATTTCTTCATGCAACCAACAAGTAGTTCAATGAGTAACTGAGCTTTGAACTTAAGCCTTCTGCAGAGTAGATCATGCACCGTAACATCACCATCCCAGTAAGATAACTGTTGCCCAAAACAGTTGGCTGGAAATTTTCTGAGGAAAAATTGGCATTCTGCCCACACAGATATGATCAAATGTGCAGAGGAAAGGGATGGATTTTGGCTACGTTCCCTCATAAAGCAGGAAGGTTCAAGCAGAACCCCATTCTGGCTGGCTGAAGGAGTTAAAAAGGGAATGCACATCAGGCATTTGAGAGGTGGAGAGTGGAATCCTCTGCTTTTTGTAAAAATACTTTAAACTAGTATTTTAAAGAACTGCTTGGTATTCAGAGTGCAGAGGTATTTTAAAACAGAAACTATGCTAATTGTGCAGAACTGGACATAATATCTGGTACTAGGTGGCTAAGAAATGTAGTTTAAGTGTAAGAAAATTTCTTTTCCATGAGAGATCACTGAGAACTGTTATTAGTGGCAATATCAAGGAGAACTAAAGGTGCTTGCATTCAACTGATCATTTTGTGGGATTCTTTTACAGCCTAATATTCTTACCATCTTTCTGAGACCTGGCATTGTAACTGCAAAGATGGGACAGATGGAAATTGAACTGAAAAAGAACTATGAAGATGGGTCACTGCATTATGTGACAGTAATAAAAACAGACAACAGGTGAGTCCAGTTCTTCATCTGGTTCTTTAATGTTGTGGTTGGAGAAAGAAGATTAAAATTTTGTGTGACTTGTTCTTTGGGTAGACAGCTAAAAATGGCTGTGTAAAAATGGCTAAAATAGTGAAATAATGAAATAGTGAAGCAAAAGGAGATTTTTGATCAATGAATGTGCATGTCAGTACCTGTGATGTTTCAGCTGTACATCACTGTGAGTGCCTTTTATAGACTGTGTGAGTTTTGGCTGTTTGTCAGGCAGGAGCTCTGGAACTCTTCCTCTTCCCATAACATTTATACATGGCACTGTAACATTGGTGGCGAAAGGCCCAGGAAAGAAGCTAACATTGTGGCTGTTTTTTCCATAATGATCTGTTATGTACATACCAGAAGAGACAGTTTACTGAAATCCTCCTAAATCAAATTGATTTCTGTGGAACACATAAAGTGACATTAAGTGTTAGTTAAAGGGGCAAGTTCTGAATGACTGGCTATAACTGCAGGTAATTATAACTTAATATTATCTCTGCTAGCAGTTGCTAACATGTCAAGTGCACCATTTTGACACAAAGGATGAAATCCTGTCCCATAGTTGTGAGCTTTATCATCAATTTCAGTTGGAGCAGGATCTCACTGTAGGACTGAAGTACCAGCTTCAACTCTTGCTCAACATCTACTACCAAAAAGCAGAGCAGTTTCATAGCAGTCAGTGAGCACGTACTGAAAAAAATCCCAGTAGCTCATTAAGCTCTAGCATAATTACAATGTAACAAGCAAACACATCTGTCAAATGGTTCTTTTTATATATATGTTTCATTTAGGCTCATAACAATTTTTTAGATTACATGTTTATTTTTATTCACTCTGTTTCAGAGTACATCTGCTGGTTGATGATGAATCTGCATTAAAATCAGTTGACTCTCCAAGAGCACGGGCATTAGTTGAACCTATAAAATTTGGTGGAGATAATTTTGAAGGTTGCATCTCAAACATCTTTATAAAAAGGTATTTGGCCTAGAAAGAGTTCTGTTTCATGCATTTTGGTCTGTTGTCCTCCTTTAATCACACTAAAATAACTTTTTGCTAAATTGCTTTTCTTCTACATGTGGGAAGCCTTCATGAGTGCATAACTTCACTGCTCCCAAATATTCTTTTATTCAGGCAGATTATACATGGTATCAAGTTGTAATTAAATCTGCTGTTCAGATGTAATGGAATTTTAGTCTGAATCATACTTGTTTAGTAGTCTTTAAATCAAAGAATGAACTCAACATAGCAAATTGGAAGTGTCCCAACAAGGCATCCAAAAAGATATGCTGGATTATATCGTTATAGCTGCACAGGGAGCAAAGCTTACTGACAGAACCAAAGCAGATACACGAACAAATGAGAACGTATGTACAGAAATCGGGTGCCTGATTTATGTTGTCTTTTTTTCATATGTTTATCCAGTTATTAGAGACACCTTACAGGTGAAATTTGGGAGATAAATTAGGCATAAATATATTCTTTAAAGCATTTCTTGAGTCACAAGTAATTTCCCAGTGAGGCTTTGTTTTATCTAAGCTTTGGTGAACATTTATACGTGTGTAGAATTTACAAAAAAAAATAGTATATTTTGATTTATCATAGAATCACAGAATGGTTTGAGTTGGAAGGGACCTTTAAAGATCATCTAGTCCAACCCCCTGCCATGGGCAAGGACACATTTCAGTTGATCAGTTTGCTCGAATTATATCTTCATTTAAAGCACTGCAAGACAATGAAATAATTTGTATATTAACCTCCCAATTGGAAGACAAATTTGAAAATTGCTTTTAGTACCAAAGTAGATGGAGAATTAATATAGTAGCTAGTCTGATCGAGTGAATGGAGAACTGGACTGGAACAGAAGTAGTTCAGGTTCTGCTCTCAACTCTACCACTCTCCTCATAAGAAAAACACGGGCAAGGAGATTCATTGCTTTTTCTAGTTGCAAAGTGTTCTGTAATGTACTGATTAGAGATGCTGTGTACAATTTACAAAATGACAGTATTACTTAATATTATTCTTTATACACACAAGAAATTGGTTTTGACAGTCTTTCTGATAATTTGCCTGTAATACCAAAGCTACATATTAAGTTGTGGTGGGCTTTGCCCCTTGACAAATCTCATAACATCTTATTTAAGGAGAGAGTGAATTACAGAGTTAGCAGAATCTGATGTTGCCGTTTTTTCTTGATCTGCCACTGGTTATGCACAATCAACCAGCAAAGTTTTGTAGTCTGATCCAGCAATCTTATTCTATAAAGGCTGCTGTCATTTTTTCCCCCTTTTTCAATGGCAATATTTGTTTGTGGGGATTTTTCAACAGATAATTTTTAGCAAAAAATACTTTGTTTAGAAAAGATGAGAACAAAACATCAGTTATTTCCACAGCCAAAAAGAAATGGGCAGAAGCAGGACAAATAGGAATACTTTTTACAGCACTAAACCTACATTTCTCATCGAAAAATAAGAATTGGTAGTTTAACATCAGGTCACTAGGAAATCTATTTTGTACAGAACACGGTTCTACAGTATGTTGTTGTTTAGGTTTAAGAAAAGGGATGTCGTGTCACAGCACTTACTGCTTTCATCACTCCAGGACAGGTCAGCTCCCTGAGGTTCAAAATCTCATCAATTATACTGCAAAGACTGGCGTATCCCTTGGAGCTTGCCACAAATACGAGAACCTCAAACCGATGTTGCTGAAGGAATTTAAGAATCCTCTCATGTTTAAGATGCTCAAGGTATGCTTATTTTTACTGTCATCTTCTCTCCATATTGATGCCAAAGCTTTGCCTGCACAGCCACAGTTTGTAGAACTGAGATTCAAATGTTGTTATTTTCCTTCCATCTCACACCCAAAGCAGGTTCTTTTTGTGTTGAAGTTCCATTCTAAACCCATACCTGTCCAGAATGACAACAGCTTTTCTGTCATTTAGAGAAGGCTGTTGACTGTCTCAGGTGGGAACACCTAAATGTGTAGATTGAAATGTTTTGGGTTTTTTTTTTTCATGTTCATGCACAGTAAATGTTTCAATTTTGTCTTACAGGTAAAGAATGAAAACTACCTTGATTATCTGAAAGCCGCTAATTTGCCAAACCAGCAAAACCACGATTTACCAACTCAGTTAAATGTCAGCAGTGAAGCTTATCTCCTTGGAAACACCCCCAACAGTTTCTTATCCTACATGTTTTCTCCACCAGCATCTACAGATAGGTAACACAAATGTTCTCTGTTCTCCTTGTAATACTTGAGTTGTCAAAGCTGCTTGAATCTTTGCATGGCAAGAGCCAGGATTTTCTTCTTGCTTATATCTTGGGGCATAACAGAAGAGTGGGTCTAAAGGTTTGGGCATTTTTTTTCCTTGCTAACATTTACCCAGACTGAGTAGACTGACTTGGATGTGGTAGAAATTACAGTGCATATTGATGCCAAATCCTAAGCCTGAGTATGTCAACTTTCATTCACATTCAGAAATACAGGCAATGCAAAACACTGTGATTCCACCCAAAAGCTATTCTGCATTTTCACAAATGGAGTTTCAGTGGCATTTTTCTGGAGAACATAAAGACTACAACAACTAATAAAACAGACCCATATTTCAAATGCTTTCTTTCCCCTACAGGTTACATTTTTCTGCAGATGTGCGGACTCGATCATCAAGAGGATTAATAGTTTTCATGGAGGAAAGGTCTGAAGACTCTTACATGGCTCTCCACATTTCAAAAGGACGTTTTGTCTTTTCACTTGGCTCTGGAGGAAAACAAATCAAAATCAAAACCAGTACTAAATATAACGATGGGCAATGGCACACTGTAAGTAGTATGGCACAGGAACTGTGGTGAAACCACAACTAGCATTCAGCAGGCAAAGCCTATTGAATTTTTAAGCTATTAGAAATTTTATTTTGGTAATCTGAAGTTAATTGCTGTGCCCCAAATTTCATGTGGTTGGCAGGTCTGTCTTATGAGAGAGGTTACAGAAACTGCTGGTCCCAGCATGTTCTTTTGAGTTTAAATATTTCAACAACATGGTGTTTAAGTTAAAGAAAAGTATCTCCAGAGGTTTTCACTGGCTTTGGGGGTTTCTCATTCTGTTATGTTTGTGCCCTGCAAAGGTGGTCTTTGGCACAGATGGGAAGAACGTCCGCCTTGTTGTTGATGGTCTAAGGGCCCAGCATGGGAGATTAGCAACAAATTCTGCCATCAGCATTAAGTCGCCAGTCTACGTGGGAGGGCTGCCGTCACTGAAAAGACAGGTAAATAATAGACACATCCACCCACACACAGTCCTCATGCTGCACTAATTACATGTGAAAGTGTTAATATGTAGGATTTCCATGTTGAAAAGATTTGGCGGGTATTTCCAAGCACTGACTGAGAACCATCTGTGACTGCTGTTTCCCATTGTTCATTACAGACCTTTTTCCCTTACCTGTTAAAAGACATCTCAGCTGGATCAATATTTTCCATGTGTGTTGCTGAGACACTGATGACAGCTGTGTACAGTTTTCATTTCTGTTCTTTAAAAAATAGAAAATAACAAAGTCACATTTGTAATTCCAGGCACATCCCCTTCCCACAGAATATTTGCCTCAGTGGCATAAGCAATAATCTGTAGAGAAGCAAAGGAATCCTTCTCATTAAAGAATTATGAATGTAGAACTGGATTTTAATTGGAAATATGTTGGTTCCAATTAATTTAAAAACTGGACAATTAATGATGCTGGGCCTTTTATAAAATCAGATTTAAATAAACAGCCTCTTAAGAAGGGTGTACTTGGCATTTCACAACTCGTGTTGTCTTTTTGACACATCATTGGGAAGCAGGAGTTGTATTAACTCAAAATCAACTGTTACTTTCATATTTTAAGTTCTTTTTCTAAACTTTGAAATACATTTTCACTGCATCAGAGATGGGTTTTAGGTGCCTTGAGTGCCACTTGTTTTTCTGCAGTCCAACAATACATAAGAACTAATGGGTATTCTTACTAAAAAAATGCCATCGTGCTTTAGTATTAATGTTTTGATATGTGCTTCCAGAATATACCAATGAACAGTTTCAAGGGTTGCCTGAGGAATTTTAAGATGAATGGACAAGTCTTGAATGCACCTCAGCAAAAAAATGGTGTACTTCCATGTCTGGATGTTCCTGCAGAGAGGGGGATTTATTTCTTTAATGAAGGAGGATATATCACCATTGGTAAGATGTGTAGAGATTATAGTATATGGAATTATGTCTTAAGTGTGTGTGTGTGCATTAGTAAGGATTTTTTCATTTATTTTTTATGTGGTTTTCTAATTATCTCCTCCTGTGATTACTCCTCTACCCACTGTTTTGTTCTCCACAGGTAATTTGCTGCTGGGCTTGGATTTTAGGATTGTATTTACTATTCGACCAAGGAGCTCAACAGGTATACTCCTCCATGCTGGAAGCAAGCAAGACAACTACTTGACTATTTACATGAAAAGAGGAAAGGTAAGTACACACTGTTTCCATTTCAGCTGCATTGCCCTCATTTAGCAAGGGAATTCTGACCTTGAACTCTGGACTTACATATTACATTTGTCTATATGTACAACATTGAACAATTTCCTCAGAGTTATTTAAAACCATCACATGGAAAATCGTGTATTTAACCTGTCTTTCTGCCTACGTTAGCAGCTTCCATTGTGTGCACACTAACTTGCATGTGCTTTCTTCATAGTGGTCAGCAATAGAGCACAGTCTTAGTTTTCTCAGGCTTCTGGGCCTTTGCAAAAATCCATGGGGAGGCCACAGCAAGTGATAGGATGAGAAGAAATGGCCTCAAGTTACCCCAAGGGAGGTTTAGATTGGATATTAGGAAAAAATTCTGCCTATAAAGCATTGTCAGGCATTGGAACAGGCTGCCCAGGGAAGTGGTGGAGTCACCACCCCTGGAGGTGTTTAAAAGGCATTTAGACGAGGTTCTTAGGGACATGGTTTAGTGCTAGAGTTAGGTTATGGTTGGACTCGATGATCCTGAGGGTTTCTTCCAATCAAAATGCTTCTATGACTCTATAGAACTCTGAAGCATATTCCTACTCCTTCTTCAGTCATTATATGGCTGTACTGATGCAGCTCTATAACCATGTCGATTATACAACACAAGCGGTCTTTCTTCGTGTTAGCATATTCTCCTCTAGTTGTGTCATGGTGGTGATTATTGTCAGTGTTGCTTTTTCATAATGTCACAGCTTCAGAATGTGAGTCTTGGACTACAAAACTATTGTGGTTGCTGCTGGGGGGACATCAACTAGAAAGATGTCAGTGCTCCACACAACCTGCTGTCTCATGGCACAGTTTAAACCAGCATGAGTCTACCTAACTTCAGAAAGCTCAGCTTTGCTCTTCTCTTTGCAGATTAGGGAACTTCTTTTTATTATTTATCTTTTTGTCATCAGCTAGTTTCCCCCAGATCACTGATCTGGTTCAAGATACAGCTAGCACAATTAGCACAACAAGCAGTGGCATCAACAGCTGAGGACTCCTTAAGGGCAAGACTGACCACTTTTTTCAGCAGTAATTTAGATTCATGCTGGCTGTCAGCGTGGACAGGATGCAACAGGAAGGAATGAAAGGTCAATGGGACACCATCCATCAGCCTGATAGGAGGTGGCCTCAGCATATCAGCTACCTGACCTTTACCAAGTTTGTTGTAACTATCACACCAGAAAAAAAGTTTGAAAGGAAAGCGTTGAAAATAAAATGATGCACTTGCAAGGAATGAGAAGCAAGATGTGAGAAAGCACAAGCAGGTGCTTGTTCAAAATGTCACCATAAATAGCCAGGTTGCAAGGTACATGAGTGAATTATGAGTAGTCCAAAGTTGTGTGAAAGGCCAGAGAAATGTGCTGCAGAGATTCTCTCAGGAGATGCTGAGCATGTAGAAGACTGCTTTGAGAAAGGAAAAGAAGGCCTAGTAGGAAAGACTTTGTCTCAGAGAGCTTATGTCAAAAGAATTAACACCATTTGGTAAGATGGAGAAGGAGAGACAAAGGTATGTACTTAGGGTTGTAAAATTTGTCAAATATCCTCTCCTGGGATTCTACTGAGGAAATTTACTTTCCTCTTGGAGAGGATAATATGTATACAATGACTGCAACTTGTGAAACTATTAGGTGAAATGCAGCCATCACAAGTTCAGTAAATTACTTAAAGTACTGTATTTTTTCTGTTGTGCTTTTCTTTGTCACAGTAACTTAAAATATAACATTGGTACAGGTCATTGCTGCTGGAAATAGCGGTGCTGGAGAATTCCAGACATCAGTCACACCTAAGCGACCTCTGTCTAATGGACAGTGGCATACTATCGCAGGTACGTTGTATCTTAACAGTTCTTCTGAAACTTCGAAAGGATGGTGAGCACAGAATGCTGCAGCTCTAGGTTTTTATTAATAATTTCACTTCTGTTTATTCTGAGAATACTCTTTAGAACAAAGTGTCTTGTGTTAATTCAAGCCTTTATGTAAGAGGGGGGCTTAGGGCTGTATTTAGAACCAGAGTACTGAGATGAGATGTGTCAATCTGACTTTGAATTCAAATAAAATCTAATATTCCTATGAGTTAAATTTCAAGACAGATGCTATTTAAAAGTAATGCCATACCTAGTTGATTCTTTAACAAGATTGAGAAAGACTACTCATTTACCTGCTTCTTTGCAGTCTCTCAGAAGGAGAACATGTTGCAGCTAGAGGTGGGTCCACAGCATAACTATACGACTGGAGTTCCACCCCTTCCTCCTAGACGTATACATCAGCCACTCTACTTTGGCAAAATTCCAGGTAATATTATTGCTGCTTATTTTTTCATGTATCTATGTAGCTTTTTTACTTTCAAAACCAAAATCCCATTCATGCATGTATTTCAATATCATTCCCCCTCTTTTTAAAGCCTTGCAGTACTTAATTTTCTTTAAAATCACTCTCATTATATTAATTTGATCTTTCTGTCTTGTTTGTGTTGTTTTGTTTTGTTTTAGCAAATTTGGACACAGCGTGGCTTCCAGTTAAAGACCCATTTTTTGGCTGTCTTCGGAATATTAACATCAACGACAAACATGTCTCCACCAGGAGAATTTCAGAGGTTCATGGTGTTGTGAGTTTGCATGGGTGCCCAGCAAAGTAACTTTGCTGTTATGGTACCTGTACACACATCAGGCTGCAGCTGCTGAAGTCACACAATGTGCATTCCCCTTTTGCTGGATCACCACGTCACTGTCATCATGCTTGTTATTCAGAACAGCTGGTGAGCAAATGCATCCTCTGGATGTGGACTGTGCCAAAGAGAATTGAAAGTATTTGTTCTGATAAACTCCCTTTTAAATGTTATTGATTTCCAAGGTAATCCATTGTGCCTTTTGAAATATATGCAGAAAATAGAACTGTATATACCTGACTGGGCCAAGTTCTGCTCTCATCAACAACAGCATAGACTTGAGTAACTCCAGTGTCTTAATTCTGCAAATCTGCCTTAATGCTGGTGATCTTGAGAGCAAATTTGATCCACTAATATAAAGAATTATATAAAAATAGAGATCTCTTTGGATTGACGTTTATACAGAAATGTACATTAATGTTAAAAGTAATAATAATATAAATGGAGTTTGAAGCACTTTAAGGAGTGAAATTTTGGGAGTTTGTTACAATGCTAGGAATTCTGAGGCCAAATAAATGCAGTATGTTCTGTAAACCATCTATTTTCTTGTTTGGTTATTTGAACATGATGTTTCTTCTTTGTGCTTTTTACAGGCTGGTAAATCCTGCTTGCTTTATGCAAATATTTATGTAGTTTTAATAAGCTGATCTGCCTGAATGAGCAGGAGTCCATAATCTCTGCTTATTAGAATTTGGTTATATAAAAACCTCAAAGTGTAATTTTCCATATAATCTTCAGAGCCAGAAAGTCTCCTCCATAGGCTTTTTTTTTTTTTCTGATTAAATGAAGACAAGTTATATTAGGAACTGCAGTTGCACCTGTTACAGTTATGTAGCATGAATTACAGGACTAAACCAGCAAAACTCTTTTCTTTGACATTTATATGTTTACTTTGTACATGATTGTGACCCATGGTGGAGGGCACAGTTTGCTTTATTCTTCTGAGTACAGGGCTGAACTGAATAGACTTGATACGTCTTCTTCTTCCATTACTATTCAGAAGCAGCATTTTGATAGTTATTGCGTTTTTTTCACTTCCCTGATGCCAACCCTGTTTTGCAAAATTAAAACATTTTCTAAGGCTGGTTTTAGGCAGTGATGCAAACAAACCCTCCTTCTCACCTAACTCAGCATTTTCCTCCTGCCTTCTACTGTCTTCCTGCTGAAGGTGCAGCAGCATGTCCTCAGTGTGCTCAGACGGAGGTGTCAGCTGGATTAATAGCAGAAGACACCAGACCAATAGCTCAAATGCCTTTGGTCCTTAATCCCTTATCAAATTTCTGCAGCTTTGTAGGGTGGCAAAAGCATCAGGAAGTCCTTCACACCAAATCTTGTGTTGCTTTTTCTTTTATGGCAATTCTGTTAGAGGTAAATCTATGTCTGTGTAGAGGTTTCTTAGGTGTAGAGCTGGTTATGGAGGGAATGGGATGAGGTGAAAGCGTGCCAAGGTTGAGGCCTCTGCAGGAGCAGAGGATGGGAATGGTGGAGCCCTCCCTCTGGAGATGCTCTGCAGAAACAGCTTCTCCTGTACCACCGCCTGTCACGTGGGACAGAAACAGCCATCAGCCTGGAGATAGTGGCCTTTGGAAATCATCTGTTTGGACAGCAACAACTGAATCCTTTCTACATGTAAAACCTACTTGTGAAGTAGATTGTCAAATATTCGGGTGACCCAAACTGTGGAAATACTCGATTGATTTACCAGCCTTAGTTGGCACTGAAAATTTCCATAAGGAGAAAGGAAGAACAGTTAAACTTTATCAAGTAATTCTCTAGTAACATTTCACATCTAATGCCCACTCAATTGTGCTCTGAAGCAGATTTTCCCTGGTCACAAAGAAAAGCCTTTTCCTTCTTCCTTCCCCCTTCCTCAGTAAAAGCAAACACAGCAAAGATTTTTTGCATCAAAACCTGGAGCCAATTCCCTTCCATCTGATTTTATTTTATCAGAAGTAGTTTTAATGCTGACAAGAAGAAATGAAAAATGTATGAAGACTTGAGTAAATATAAGTTATAATGATTAGTAAGTATTAATTCAAATAAAATCCTAATTCCTTTAAAAAAATAAATAAAAGAAAAAAAAGAAAGAAATAGAAAAGTCTCTTTGGTTTTAAGGTTCTTGGTGGTTGTTTTCCCCTCCCACCCATTCTTCAGTTGTATTGTTTCCACAGAGTCAGGCTGTCACACGTTGTTGGCACAATCGATAAAAGCCAACTAGAGTTTCAGGCTTTATACTTTAACATAGATAAATCTATATCAGGCTGAAAAACAGTAAACAGCTTTTCCCATCCTGAAGAACCAGTGGATAATCTTTACATGAGGAAAGTTGTTCTGTTTAGATTAGTCTGATAAAGAACTCTTATTATTGAAGAAATCCACATGGACACTGAACTGTATTTCATGCATTATCTGTTTTGTGCTTAGAATATTCTGATTTTTTTTTCATGTGGGAAACATCTTCTGGAAAAGAAGAGCCTGAATTTTCAAGCCTTTCAAGTCATGAATTACAGACACACTTTTAGTTGTAAAGATCCCTTTTTTTCAGGTAGCGGGTGTTCCCCCAATACATTTTATAGCAGACCAGAAGTGACCCAATCTTGTAGTAAGATGAAATGTTATGAGAATAAATAACAATGTGAGCCTTGGATAAACACCATGTCATTTTTTTTTCCTGTTATAAGTAATATTTCCAAGGCTTTTATCATCCAAGTGTTGCCATTTGACAGTAACTTCCATGGATTATTTACATTCTTTGGCTACAGCATTTCAGGTGATTCCCCCGTATCTACCAATTTCCATGTTAGAACAAAAGTAAATAGCTCTCCCAGGAGAGGCTTTCCCTGTAATTTTAAATTCTCTAGTCATCTTTACTATTTGCTATTCAAGCCTTTAAGTAATACTAATATTTTCAATGGTAAAAACTCTCAACTCCAGTCATCCTTTCTAAGCCTGCATTATTACTCCTTGCATGTTCAAGGGTACAAAGGTATTGCAGCTTGCATTCACCTTAAAATTAAAAAGGATAACCAAACAAATGCATATGTTAATGTCTGCTGGCAAGATTTTGATATATGGTTTGTACCACTTGAAATTCCAGCTTCTGAAGAAAGTTTTGAAAAGTTTAATGAAAATGGATCAAATACGGTGTTCAATACACTGAGAGCACATGGCTTAAAACCCACACTCTTTAACAGCGTATTTAGATTGCTATAATGGCTCCCCTGAATCACAAATCAATTGCATAAGGAGAAGAGAATTTCTCTCTAGAATAAACCACGTTGTTATTGCCAGCGCCAAATCTCTCTCTCGTCCATATAAGTTACAAGGGCAAAGGGTTTTTCTTTAGTTAATTTGGATTAGATTTAATTGGATCATGTTATCTGAGGTGGCCTACGCTAAGGTCTGTGAGTTCCCATTTATCATAACTACAAACCACAGCCAGATTAATGGGACCTGACAGTTTGGAAGCCTGACAGTGAGAACTGCAGGCAAATAAAACAAAATGGATCAAAGGGCACTCTAGAAGGAAATACACATTCACTGTAGACAAAAGCATCTATATTCAAAGAAAACTTTTTAAATTTTCACTGGTTATAAATGATACTGTAACTTATGCTTCCAGTAACAGAAGCTTCCAAGTAAAACTTTTTAACAGTCTTCCCATATCTGAGCTCAAAGGTCTGTGCTTTTGTTACTGTGGAGCTTTCATGTAAAACCACTGACCTTTCACTCCGTCAGCAGCGAAATGAATTGGGTGAGTTAACTTTCTCTAGTTTTGTAACCATTTCTTTGGACTCACCCATGAGCCATTTCATTTTTAGCTCTCTCTCCTGCTAGTAGTTTTGCCCCTTTTGGAGTCCTCTGAATTAGGGTTTCTTTTCTTCCCTCTGCTTCTTTTCTGCCCCTCATAAAATAGCCTGGAAAATGCGGTCTTACTGAAAATGCTATGAATGCATTATGGCTTTGTAATGCACTCTTGCCATGCTTTTTGCCTCTTACCATTGAATTTGTGGTTTCCTCATTTAAAAAAATAGCAAAACAAAACCAAAAAAAGACACACACACACACACACACACACAAGCAAACAAAACCCCAAACTCAAAACCTTCTGCATCTTTCTCTAATGATGTAAGGAAATTTAGGGCACAAAGGTCCAGTCTCCTGTAAATCTGTCTGTATTTTCTAAAAATACATTAAATGGATGTTCCTGGCAAAAGCAACTACTTTACATTCAAGGGGATAGTGCCATAACAGAATGTTATAGCTTCACTGAAGGCATTAAGACTGCAAGGCATAAGCATAAACCTCCTTTGTGCAGCTGGCCCAGACATCTCAAAACTGCAAGAGGCTGGTCATTGCCGGAGCTGCAATGAAGCATCCTCTGAGCATAAAGAATTGTAAGCAAAATAGCCCGAGTCTTTATGTTCTCTCTGTTAATTTTGGAGCTCCTCTATAGCAACGAAACCAAACTATGACCTGTTGTTCATATCATACTGTGTCTCCTGGTTTGCAGCTCACGGCATTCGAAATACGTAAGATTTTTTTAAACATACTGCTGTCTTACACGGTAATTGGCTGAGGTGCAAAGTATCCTACAGGTCGTTCCAAATGTGAAGCATATGTGATGTGTTCCATGAGATGCGGTTTCTTTGTTAAGATGTCACCTGCTCGTTAATAAAGATTGAGCACTGCTGCATTTTTACACACAATAAAAAGACAAATAGTTGGCATCAAGATCTTTTGTCTCTGTTCAGTTATATTTAAACTGGGAACAGCAGCAGATTTCTCTATTATACAGGAGCCTATGCCTAAGATTCCTGTCACAGGAGGACTGTGCACTGGTAAGAATGAATAATTACATTCATAGAAATGTCAGTAATTTTTAAGTTAATATGAAAGAATGCTGTCAGAATTTCAATCCAGAAAGAATGGTTCAGATCTGTTTTTTGAAGCCTGAAGTCATAATGAAGAAAATAATTTTAAAGGATGCAGAAATAAATGGCTCTGTGTCCAGCTCTTGCAGACACAGTTTTAATTAAGTGTGTTAATAATATAATGAGCCAGGATCTATCAGCATGAGATACTACTTAATAGAGGATTTATATTGTTAGGTAACAGCAACTGCCTTAAATCTTAATTCTAGATACTTCTGATTAGTTTCTGGTCAGAATTACCGTCTGGATGCTACAAACAGAGAGAGTCAGAAATGCACCTGGATACCAGTTCCTTTGGCTAAGGCAAGGATTTCAACTAATCAAATTTACCTAAGAACAAGGTGTGTCAAATTAGTAATGAAGTTCTAACTCCCCCTTCACTGTACTCAGTTAAGTCAAAGGTAATGACACACCCCTGGGGACAGTAACCTAAGTAGTAAAGAAGCTAAAGGTGCTCTTGGCAACTCTTCAAGGAAACACAGGCATGACCCAAAGTTCAGTGGCTGAGTGGAAAGGTCTAATCAGTTCAGAGGACTTTGGCTCACACCCCTCATTAAAACATGCAGAAAATCTTACGTACAGAGTATAAAAAATATATTCGAAGATATTGCCAAGGTGTATAGAGAATTGTTAGAGCAGATAAAATCTGCGATGTAATACAGTGTGAGACACAGTCACCAGGAAACCTAATATAACTCTTTTTTTTATGCAAAGATACATAAACAGAAACTTTCCACAAACGTAAAGGGTATTTGCATCAGCCATACGGGTGGAAGTGAGTAGACTGTATAGATAAACCATTCTGGCTGGGGAGCGTCAGCACAGAGGGCTGATTTCAAACTACCAACAGTGATCCCTTGGCCTTGATGCCCAAAAAGCCCACCCGGGCTCAGCCCTTCCCATGCTGCTCAAAATCAGAAGCACCTGCAGTCAGCCCACTAGGCCTTAACCAGGCTTAAAGAAAAGAAAACCCTTCTGGGAATTTCATTATCCCTGCATACACAAGAGTAGGACCAAATTTTGAACTGGTAAGTTGTATTCAGTCAGATTTTTATAACTTGATGTTGCCATGTTAAAGGAAGGAAATGTTCCCTCTGCTGAGCCACTTAAGAGGGCATGTGGTCATTGAATATATTGCATTTATCACAAAAGATAAAACGAATCAACATGACGTATATACTCAGAACAAATTTAATTCAAAACAGACACCACAAAACCACTAATGATCATCATTGTTATTTAATTAAAAAGGAATGAATAGGTTAAATCTTCCAAAAAGACACTGAATGCCATTGAACAAAGGCCAGGTGCATGATCAGTACAAATCAACATAGCTCTATTGTTCCCAGATTTGGGCTAACAGGAGAAAAGGATCTAGTCTTGTTTATGTAGCCTCTTGTTTTTAGATGTTGGGAACACAATGTATCGATCTTATGAAAAGCACTTTGCTACAAAGAGTTAAAGAATGTTTCAATTAATGTTCTGTGAAAAAGTACTGTATTTTTAAATCAGTATAATAAGTTACCTAAGGAACAGATGTAAGCCTAGACGACAGATAGAAAGACTACTGTTGGTTGTCGCTGAGAAGAGCCTGGCTCCATCCTCATGACACTCACCCTTTATATATCTGTAAACATTATTGAGGTGACCCCTCAGTCTCCTCTTCTCCAAGCTAAAGAGCCCCAGCTCCCTCAGCCTTTCCTCATAAGGGAGATGCTCCACTCCATCTTTGTTGCCCTACGCTGGACCCTCTCCAGCAGTTCCCTGTCCTTCTTGAACTGAGGGGCCCAGAACTGGACACAATATTCCAGGTGTGGTCTCACCAGGGCAGAGTAGAGGGGGA
Organism: Nesoenas mayeri; assembly: GCF_963082525.1. NCBI lineage: Eukaryota > Metazoa > Chordata > Aves > Columbiformes > Columbidae > Nesoenas > Nesoenas mayeri. The sequence continues at coordinate 50,071,313 of NC_137543.1, read as the reverse complement.
GGAGAACCTCTCTCTACCTACTAACCACCCCCCTTCTAACACACCCCAGGATGCCATTGGCCTTCCTGGCCACAAGGGCACAGTGCTGGCTCATGGTCATCCTGCTGTCCACCAGGACCCCCAGGTCCCTTTCCCCTACGCTGCTCTCCAATAGGTCATTCCCCATTTTATACTGGAACCTGGGGTTGTTCCTGCCCAGATGCAAGACTACACTTGCCCTTGTTATATTTCATTAAATTTTTCCCCGCCCAACTCTCTAGCCTGTCCAGGTCTCACTGGATGGCAGCACAGCCTTCTGGTGTGTCAGCCACTCCTCCCAGCTTGGTATCATCAGCAAACTTGCTGATAGTACACTCTATTCCCTCATCCAAACCATTGATGAATATATTGAATAATACAGGCCCCAGTACTGACCCGTGAGGCACTCCACTAGATAAAGGCCTCCAACTAGACTCCGCCCCATTGACCATGACTCTCTGGCTTCTTCCCTTCAGCCAGTTCACAGTCCACCTCACTACTCGATCGTCCAGACCGCAGTCCCTCAGTTTAGCTGTAATGATGCTGTGGGAGACTGCGTCAAATGCTTTACAGAAGTCAAGGTAGACCACATCCACTGCTATGCCATCATCCATCCACCTCGTTATGTTCTCATAAAAGGCGAGGAGATTGGTCAAACATGACTTCCCCTTGGTGAAGCCATGTTGACTGCCCCTAATGACCCTCTTATTCTTATTATGCCTTGAGATGGCACCAAGGACAAGTCATTCCATCAGTTTCCCAGGGATGGAAGTGAGGCTGACCAGTTACCCGAGTTCTCTTTCTTGCCCTTTTTGAAGACTGAAGTAACATTTGCTTTCCTTCAGTCCTCAGGCACCTCTCCCATTTCCCAAGACTTGGCAAAGATGATGGAGAGTGGTCCAGCAATGACCTCAGCCAGTTCCTTCAGCACCCGCGGCTGCATCACATCCGGACCCATGGATTTATGGATGTCCAGATTGCCTAATTGCTCCCTAACCCAGTCCTCATCAACCGAGGCAAACTCCTCCATTGTCCTGACTTCCTCTGGGGCCTCAGCAGTACAGGGATCCTCCCAGATCTCTGCATTGGGGAGTTCAGAAAACCGGTAGGCCAGGCTTTGCATCCAACAGGAAGGAAAACAGCACAAAGCTGCCACTCACTCCTGACCCTTTTTATTTTACTCTCTAACCCTTTTTCTTTTGTTCTTTGTACTTATTATAGTATAATGGAAGGGAACATCTGGACTCTAGTGAGAGCAAACCAAATTTGCATGCATATAGCAGATAATTAAGCACGTGTCTATCTGCAGCTGCAAACAGCAATTACTCATAAGACAGTTTTCCACACCCCTGCCTGCCCAGTCTTCTGTTCCCCTCAGAGGGACCCCTAACGCCTGCATCTCTGAGACATGCAGAGCGCTGGCCTCCTCTTTGTTTGTGAAGACAGTTGTGCAGCTGAGCTTGAACCCTTCAATATAATGTTGACTAGGATGAACTGCCTCTGATATATCTATTTCTAGTAGTAACTGCTTTCTGCATAAGACATGATGCAAGTGACCCAAATCCCAACACCTGTGTCTGCATTCCAGCTTAGCTGGGGCTATAAGAAGGTTTCATTCCTGGTTCCTCCTCTCACATCTAAGGAAACTGAGCTCTGATAATCGTTCCTGACTGCTGGTATTTTCTATGGCTGACCCTTGCCTCTTTGCAATTGCCCAAGGCAAATACTGGCTTACCTACTCCCTGCAGCTATAAAGAAGTTTATGTTTGCCCTACAGTTTCCACCCGAGGCCTATGAAGGGCATGTCATAAAATCTTATCGTGTCAAATGAATACATATATCCTACACCTGTCTTTTCAGTTGTAGAGAGTCCCCTGGCAGTGAAGCCATAGGTAGCATTTTTTTGCCTAGGATAGGTGTCCTTCTTTCTCCTGTAACAGAGTCAGGTAAAACAGAAATTTACTAGACAGGTAAAACAGAAATTTACTCAGAGCCACAACCAAAAGACATGGTTTAGAATCATTTACAAAGCACAACAAATTTCTAGTTTGGTCAGAACCAAAGACTGCATTGCATGTTCCTAAATTTCAACCTCTGGCATCGTATCTTTGAATTTGTCTGGATGCTAAAACAGAGTGTAGTAATAGGTCTGGCTAAGGAGGTGATTTGAGACAGCCAGCGTGGCTTCACCAAGGGCAAGTCCTGCTTGACCAACATAGTGGCCTTCTATGATGGAGTAACGACATCAGTGGACAAAGGAAGGACTATGGATGTTGTCTGTCTGGACTTCTGTAAAGCCTTTGACATGGTCTCCCACAACATTGGAGAAGTATGGATTTGATGGTTGGACTGTTCAGTAGATGAGGAACTGGCTGGATGGTCACATCCAGAGAACAGCAGTCAATGGCACAATGTCTGGATGGACACCAGTAACCAGTGGTGTCCCTCAGGGGCCCATTCTGGGACCAGTGCTGCTTAAGATCCTCATCAATGACATAGACAGTGGGATTGAGTGCACTCTCAGCAAGTTTGCAGACGACATCAAGCTGAGTGGTGCAGCTGACACATCTGAGGGATGGGATGCCATGCAATGAGACCTGGACAAGCTTGAGAAGTGGGACCATGTGAACCTTATGAGGTTGAACAAGGCCAAGTACAAGGTCCTGCACCTGGATCAGGGCAACCCTGGGTACCAATACAGGCTGGGGGATGAAGGGATTGAGAGCAGCCCTGCAGAGAAGGACTTGGGGATACTGATGGATAAAAGATTGGACATGAGCCAGCAATGTGCACTTGCAGCCCAGAAGGTCAATTGTATCTTGGGCTGCATCAGAAGAAGTGTGGCCAGCCGGTCAAGGGAGGTGATTCTGCCCCTCTGCTCTGCTCTGGTGAGACCCCACCTGAAGTCCTGCATCTAGTTCTGGAGCCCTCAGTACAGGAAAGACATGGACTTATTGGAGAGGGGCCAGAGGAGGCCACAAAAACGATCAGAGGGCTGGAACATCTCTCCTGTGAGGACAGGCTGAGGGAGCTAGGGTTGTTCAGCCTGGAGAAGAGAAGGCTCCAGGGAGATCTTATTGTGGCCTTTCAGTACTTAAAAGGAACAGACAGTTTAGCATGGCCTGTTATGACAGGACAAGGGGCAATAGTTTTAAACTAGAAGAATGGAGGTTCAGACTAACATATGGAAGAAGTTTTATACAATGAGGGTGGTGAAACACTGGCACAGGTTGCCCAGAGAGGTGGTAGATGCCCCATCCCTGGAAACATTCAAGGCCAGGCCGCAGGGGACTCTGAGCAACCTGATCTAGTTGAAGATGTTCCTGTTCATTGCAGGGGGATTGGACTAGATGACCTTTGAAGGTCCCTTCCAACCCAAACAATTCTGTGATTCTATTATTCAGCAAGTGCAGGTGCAAGTTGGATCTAAAACGGTTAGAGTGTGACCAAAGGGACCATCATGCCTCGAGCAGGGATTAGACTCAATGGAATGGCTTCACAATCTGGACAACAGTGATTATTCCATGTAGTACTTTGCATTTGCTCATTGTATAACTGAGCTGCTTGATCAAAGCTTTTGCTGAGGTAAGAGTCTTATAGCTGTGTAATTCCTGTGCGTGTTTGAATCACAGAATGGTTAGGGTTGGAAGGGACCTCAGGAGATCATCTAGTCCAACTCATCTGCCGAGGCAGGTACACTCAGAGTAGTAATGTTCTTGGCCATAATTTGCAACATTTCAATTGGATTTGCTTGTGTGTATCAATAGTATGTAGGCATTCCTGGCTACAACAAATTCACGCAAATTGGAGAAAGCATTCGCACCAAGTGTCATACAATCATAGAGTACCAGGTTGGAAGGGACCACAAGGATCATTTGGTCCAACTTTTCTTGGCAAAAGTACAGTCTAGACAAGATGGCCCAGCATCCTGTCCAGCTGAAGCTTAAAAGTGTCCAACACTGGGGAATCCACCACTTCCCTGGGGAGAATATTCCAATGGCTGATTGTTCTCACTGTGGAAAATTTCCCTCTTGTGTCCAATTGGAATCTCCCCAGGAGTAACTTGTACCCATTGCCTCTCATATTTTCCATTTGACTCCTTGTTAAAAGGAGTAGTCATTTGAAAATATAGCTGCAGCTTTCAGAAACTTATTATGGCCCAGAGATCTGTGTGGAAATAAAAGTTTGCTTTTCATATAGGTAAAATGAAGTCTCCCGCATTTCAATGTGGGATACTAATGCAGGCTTTTTGTGAATGTCCTGTATTATCAGTGCATGAAACAAGTCTGGCTGGCACCAACAAGCACTGGAACACTGTCACATGCATCTGCATTTCAGGCATAGCTGTGCTTATAGAAGCACATTCCACCACCAAATCCAGACAAAAATGTTAAGACTTTTACTGTTGGAGTAGGTGCACTCATTATTTTTCATTTGGTATCCACAAAGAGTTCAAAAATATGTGGACCTACTTGATTTCAAGCAAATAGAATGGCTAGGCAGATGTGTGCATATGAAACTGGCCAGTAGCGTTGGTACTTGCTGTATAACACCTACCCAGCTTCAGTAAGACTCACAGCAGTTGCAGAGTTGTATGCTTACTCATCTCACAACTTCAGATGTACAAAAATTGGCTATCTACTTTAGGCTCTTCTATAGTCAACAGAGGGGGATTAGTTATCCCCAAACAAAAACACACCCACACACCATCTTAAACATATACAATAAGAGGACTTGGCGGCAGCCAACCCAGCTCCTAGCAGGAAACCCACTGAATGAATTCCCTGAAGATGGATGCAGGGCTTGATTACACTTTAGTCTAAAGGAATAATTAGAATGCCTTACAGCCTAGCTATAGAAATAATATTGTGCAAGTGTTGTCAGCAGGCCTCAGTGAAAAAAGGAACAAGCCAGAAGGAATTATCTCCTGCTTCCAAACACAGTGAAATTTTGTCATTATAAATGATTTTGTCACTCATCCTTTTCAGTATTGAGTTACCCAAAAGTAGCGTGGTTAGCTCCTGGCATCTACATTATTATGATGCTGTGACTCATCATTATGTTAAGACAGTGCTTGGCTCTATGACACTGGATTTGCCAGCATTTCTTCACCTTCTTTCAGTCTTGGTGCTACCACTGGAAGACATCTTTATTGAACTCACTGCTTTTGTGATGAGCTGGACATATTGGTGGGCTCATATATCTCTTCTTAGTTTCTACCTTACACCAAGGAAACTAACATGTGTGAACTATTTTTTTCTGTGCTTTGTGTGATCTAAAGCTTGAGAACCTAAGAAGAGAACGTAGGCTGCATCCCAAGTGAAAGGCATACCAAATAAAGAGATGTGAGATAGAATGTGTATTTATGTGTGCTTGTGTACTTACAACCCCTCTAAAAATAGGTAAGCGCAAAAGCTATTAAAATGAAAGGAATGGAAGGAAAAAGAGAGGAACGCTTGCTGGACGAACTGCAGTAGAAAAAAGCATTTGAGAAAAATGTTAATGGAATGAAAAATGGGAGAGTGCACTGAGAAAATAAAAGATGATTTCTCTTTGTGCTATGTCTGGAAGAGAAACTCTGAAAAATGGCCTGCAGTAAAAGCATAGCTTTTCTCACTGTATTATCCTGGTTATTGCTGTGCATAACTCATAAGGGCTAAAATTACACAACTCAATTTAAGATGCTTGCCTGGTACGTAGCTCTCAGCCTCACAAAATGCTCTTGGTTGAACAATAAATAGTGAGTCAGTAAAGAATAAGTCACCCAATACGTGGTTTTAAAATGCACTGTGCTGTTTATGGGCAGGAGTGCTTTCAGAATCGAAATACACTTTGAAAAAAGAGGAGGGTTATTAAAAGTGTTATTCTGTTATTACTTTAGTAAAAATCTTGTTGCATATTAAGATTTGTAAGTCACTCTTGTGGTTACCATTATATGCACAGAGAATCCTGACTTTGCCATCTCCCTTTATCTGCAATGCAGCGTTTCACTTGCAGAGCAAACACTGCTACTTCCCATAGTGGGAACTGATTCTGGTAGTCACTATTTGGAGGAATCTTTAATTCTTAAGAGTGTTTCTCAGTTCACATATCTTGATTAACAGGTGCCCAAATAGGAACATTTTATAAACCAATTCAAACAGAGTACGTATTCCAAAGAAAGTGCCTAAATTTCCAGAAGTGGAAGAATGGGGAAACCTAATGGTAAGCAAAAGAGAAGTCACTTCTTATTTTAGAGAATAGCAATCTCAGTCAACAAGATGCTGCTTATTTCATTAAGTACCAGGAGATAACACGTACATTCCTGGTTTTGCTTAATTTCATTCTGGAACTATCAGTTCAAAATCTAGCTGGTCAAGTATCATCTTCCACTCTCTTAAATTCTCTTTTAATGTAAATGTCAGATACAGAAAATAATATCACCAAATTACAAATGTGTATTTTGAATGTCTGCTTTATAGTTTTATACATCAAAATGTGAAGAATCATTCATATAAACTGTCAGTCCATTCACATAAGCTAATGTCTATGACTGTAGAAAATCAAATTAAGGCAAGGAAGAAAAGAGTGAGGATTATTTAAGCACACAGCTCTGTTTAGCTGTTGCCTCTAGATAATGCTGTAACCTGAGTGTAAATAAATATACATACTGCCTGAACACACCCTTAATAGAAGATTATCCTTTACTTTAGGTTTATACAAATAGACATTATCACTTTTCTCGAAAATTAAATGGTTCTTTAAATGGTACCTCTAGTTATTTTCTCGAGTGAGCAGCAAAAGTGTTCAGACCAAAGTACAGGTTTCACAGATTAAAAGCTAGTATCCAGAAATAAAAACTTTGATATCTGGGGTAGCATCTGTCTCTCAATATTTTTTTTTAGGCTTTTTTCTGTCTTATGATATATGCTGCAAGTCAAACTGCTTCTTTTAAAAGCCAGTTGCCCCATCTATGTGTGCAAGCCTCAGAGAAGAGTTTTGTAAAGAACAGAGCACTATGTTCCAGAAGATATGATTAAACTCCCAAAACATAAGTGACTGAAATCATCAGGGACAAAGATATCAGTAGCTAACACAGCACATATGCAAGGGAAGCAGCTCACCATCTTTGTAGGCATATCCACTGCTGACAGAGCTGCTCAAATGAACATATTCTTTGTGGTCTATTCCAGTTACAGAAAGTCAAGATGCTTTAGTTTGCGGCAGTTGTAGACTACTGAACGCCTTAATGCAGCATAGCCATCAACATTAATGCATAAAATTATTGAGAATTACGCCCGCATCCCTAGGTATGAGAACCAATGCATGGAGAATTTAAGTGGCTGGCTGAAAGACACAGGTAAGGCAAGGCTGCCTCATATTTGAGTGACATACGACTATCAGTTGGCGATGTTTACTTAGGCCTTGAAGTGGTACTCCCGTCTCCAAGCCTATGGCAACAAGAAAATGTGAAAAGAGGAAAAAAGGGACATCTGCATGAGAATCTAGTGTTGGCAGTTTTACTAATACCAGGGAAAGGAGATTCACAGCTCAGCCAAGGCTGCTTCATAACCTCCCTCTGCCTCTCAAGCTGAGCTCTTGGCTGCCTTCAGTACCCAACCATAAGCCCACCAGCTCTTTCCTTCATGCCTTCCTTTCTGTTTACCTCAACTACTGGTCATTGCAGTTATGAATATCTTTCAAAGAGATGAGTATAAAGCTGGGTCATGCAGCCTTGCCCAGTCTCCTCTAGATGATTACTGGGACACTCTGTCTACATAAACTTATGTCACAAAAAAAAAGTTCTCAGTGCAGTCTACTGAGTTTTTTTGCCCCTAGAATTTTTAGCAAAATACTCCCTGCTCTCAGGCTAGGAAAAAGAAGAGGGGCAAGAGGCACAGATTTCAAATCTGAAAAACAAACATGATGTCTAACATGGCCAAAATAAAACCCCTCTAGCCCAATAGAGGCCATTCTATTTCTGTAGTGAAGAACTGAGGAATAAGCTAGTGAAAAATGTTGAGATACTAAATATAAAACACATTATAATGCCAGAAGTCCCAAATGGAAGTACAAAAGTACAAATGTTGCTGACAAGTAATCTTTAAATAATCTCATTTCAAATCGCATTATGCATCAAGCTGCTTGACACCTGTGAGAAAATATTTACTGCTAAACTAGTGAAAGGAAAATAAGCCTCAGCAAGATATTATGTTTATTACAGTCCAAACATTTAAAAATATGTTTTACAAGGATTTTTGATTATTTTACATTACAAGGATTGATGGGGAGCACTAACACAAAGAGTGCTCATTAAGGCTGATATGTTTGTCAAAGGTTATCTATGGCCTTGCTGACTACTCATTTTTTATCATAGGCTTGAAAGTTCAAAGGCATATCCTCAGTAACTAGGCAAATAATTCATTGGTGAATGCTATACCTATAGTGAGATACATGTAGATGAGTATAGAAGAATATATAGAGAAAAATCCTTCACAAATGCATCTGGTCTGTCAAATTACTTCATGCACCATTGAAAAATGCAGGAAAACTCCAAATTAGATCAGCAAAAATTATTATGGTATTAAAATTTATGGCCTGCTTGTGAAAGGTCAAAGTGAGTAAGCTCTTATTTGTTCTAAAAAGTGAAAGATTAAGTGAAAGACCAATAAGGCCCCAATCAAGATTCCATAATGCAGAAACAGGGGTATTGTATGGGACAAATAATGTGTATGTTTTCCAATTTGGGTAAGACATCCTACTTCACTCTGCATACACAAAACTGTCAAGCTCACCTGTTTGCTGCCCCTGTTTCTGTAACAAAGATGCAATCAACTGTTTTCACTGGTCACTGGAACAAGAAGAGGGAAAAATATTTTGCAGATTCTCCATACTGAAAAGATTTTAATGACATTTAGATAAAGATGAATTTATTCTGACTCCCCAGAAAGGACTGTGCTAAAACTGGTAGATTTCTAACAATCACTTTGGCCTTTACATTACATGCTCTCTGGCAATACAGGGCAAGTATTTTTACAACCAAATGTAGATCTGAACTCTGTAGGAAGTCATTCCTTTGAAAGTAAAAATATTTTAAACTGGCTCTTAAAAATTCAAGTAGGATGATTATTTTGTGTGGAAGCTTTTCCAATTAATTTTTATAAAGCAGGCCAGCATGTGGCTGCTGCCTGAACAGCTGCTAGTATTCAGTACTTCTGCATTCCTTTGTTTTCTCTGGAACTGTGTGCATATGTTTGGCTATTAGCACATTCTGGGGAAAAAAAAAACCCAACACTAAAAAGCTCTGTCATTTAGCATCCTTTATTTAGCAAAAATTACACACCTTCATATGCTTCAGTAAAAATAACTCTCTGTGACTCTACAGGAATTTTTCCCATTATATGACTGATTATATATTGGGTCCAGAGCAACACGAAGCGTGGCTAAAAATAAACATTGTCAAATATAATTAAAACATGAAAAAAAACCCCCAAATATGAAATTGGTCTGGCTTGCTCTGTCTCACCTTTCCTTTTTGACTTTCCAAGAACTTCACCTGGTCTGACTCAGCCACCTCTGTGATTTCTCTGTGCAGAAATGCCACAGCACAGCTCCTATTACAGACTAGATGAGAGCAGCCACGAATGAGTGCTCAAGAGACCGGGATTGAGAGGTCAGTCACCTTCCATCTGATAGCTCTCCATACACAAAAGGCTTCCTGCAAAAAATAGGCAGGGAAACCAGAAAGCTTGTGAGAGGAAGGAGTAGCTTATTCTGGAATAAAGTCCACTGCAACAAACAGAGCTTATTCTTCTAATTGTTATTACTGTAATGCACTTTATTTAGAGGAAAGGGTCAAAGGACTCAACTCCAATATCCTTGGAATATGTTGGATGAAGAGGGTCATTAAGCCTGTCTTGTTTTACCAGGATACTTACGCATGCTCCTTGTCTATTGACAGAACGGACAAGTCATTTTAATAGTCACTTCATGTGTGTTCTTAGGTGGAGTTTAGCCCTTAATATGACACTGCATATTAAAAGGAAAATGTGGAGAGCCAGCTCTGAAGATTAGCTTGGCTTTGTAGTATTGCATAGTTGCTGTGCTGTATGAAAAATATGTGATGATAACAGATGCCTAGCTCACCACTCATAAATATTTCAGTGATAAGACACAGTAAGCAGGGACCTTAATTGTTGCAAAACTCAGAGGTACAGCATGAGGCACAAAGCCTAAGAACACGTGGCTTTAGCTCCTTAAAAAGTACATTTCCTTATAAATGTAATGGTGAACTCAGTAACTTTTTTCTTAACAAAAACAATATATTTAAAAAGGGAAGATATTCACAATTTTGTATTCACTAGCCATTATTGACAATCATTGACATAGATAAGACCCCTTTGGCAGCTGGTGTGGAAAAGATGGGTATACTCTGGATTGTAACACCCCTTCATAATCAACAGTGGGACTACATCTGATACTATTTAACTAGAACAGCAAATCTTCAAAAGGAATTCAAAATTACAGGAGTGGATTCTGCAGGTTTGTGTCTGAGATTGAAAAAGTGTGGGAGATGTCTTTATGATTTTAACTTGTATTTTCAACACTTCAGACACAGTCATACTTTCCAAAGCACAGAAGAAAAAAGGTAATTAAATTCTGAAGGATTCTTCTTCTATGTAAACAAGCAGTGACTCCAACTTAATTGCTGATGATCAAATATTCTAAATCCACTGCTGAAATTTCATCTCCATCCTAAAAAGTGTAAATTGTACCAGGCTTATTGAGGTGTTCCAGGATAGAGGTAGAGTTTTGGAATAAGATAGGTAAAAGGAAACCCAGTAAAATCAGATTTAGGGCACTCTGAGACAGAAGCAAGGGGTTAGATTCCCTGATACTTGAAATTTTGCCATTCTCTGTAGCTCATGGATTTTATAGCAGGGCTAAATTCCAACTAGACTTACAGAGGAAAAACACCAGTGAAAAACAATTTTTGACTCACGGACCAGTATGTGAAGATGATGACTTGCAAGACTTCTCCCCGTCAGAAGCACAAACGGGGCAGAAACTTGGAAAGCTCATCAAAGGAAAGAGCAATTGAGTAGCCAAAGGCACAAGCTATCTTGACCTACGACAGCAGTGTCCTGCAAAGGGGCTATAAAACACCACAGTTCTGTGTCTCTTAGGTTGTGAATATTGTAGCCACTTTGTCTTTTACCTATCTAACAACATCTGGGAAACCAGAGTAAAAGTCGTGCATATTTTAGGCCAGTTAATTTATTCAAAGTACAATTCTTTCTCACCATCAGTAACTTTATTGTCCTTCAGTAATTACAAACCAGTTGTCTCAATCTCTTTTCATAAGAAAGAGGTAACATAAGCCACGGTGGCATGGGCTATTTAATACTGCACTGCGGCAAGCTGTGGGGCAAGTGGAAAGCTGGCCACTCACTGGCCTCTGCTGAAATTATAGACTGTTTAGTGCCTATCGTACTGATGATAGTATGTTACCAGAAATTAAAAACAAAAACAAGAAAGACATGTAGAATGTTGGTAGACTGGGAGGTAAATACAAGCTTTGATTACCAAGTACAAGTCATCCATGTAGCTCTGTTCACTGTGGTTTCCTCACTTCCCTGGCCATTTTTAGCAGGCTGAATCAGCGGCACCACATCCTCCGTGTGAATCAACCTAACTGTAACCCACCACAAGACCTCATCTGCTGTTACAGGGTAGGCAGGGAGACTTACAGCCCTGCTGATTTCCAATCCAGTTCTGCAGGAAAATGCAGTTCCAGTGCAGTTCACAACAAAAGCACCATAAAACTGCTGCTACTCAGCTGTTGAAGTCAAACTGCAGACGTAATACTGTTTAATCGCTGGGGTTTAAATGCATTACTTCTCTACTTGAGCAGTTGAAACGCAGTTTCATTCTGCCAATTTTTTCCGTAGATTTATAGCCGTGTTTCCAGAGAGTTGATTTAGCTATTCATATCTCGAGTTTCAAAATTAATATCTAGGTACTGTATAGTTATAAAAGCATTTGTTACAGAAGTCAGACTGTCAGTGCCAGCCCTGAGCAATGTCTGAAGCAATGCAATGTTAGAAAGAAGATCCCCAAGAATTCTAGCTTCTTGTGCACGGGGCTAAAAACCTGCAGAGAGAACACAGCCCTTCTACACTATCATTCAAACATAGGGGCTAGGAAATAGCAGTCTAGTTTCAGAGAAATGGAGTAGGTGTTTCACAAAGGACTTGGCTCTTCACTGCTCCTCAGAAATGTTACTCGGAGGTGGGAGTTAGCCTTCTCTGTAACAAGTTACCAGGGAATTCGTAAGAAGATTCATTGCTTCTTGTTCAAATCGATTACATATGACTAAGGGAAAGGATATTACAAACCACTCCACCTTGAACCTCTGCCCACAGAATCCTTCATTAGAGATAACCTCACAGAAGTTGTTTTTGTTTTTTTTTTTCCATCTGGAATGTAGTGTCTTGCACACACCTGAAACAGAGAACCTGAAACTGCAAACTGTAACTTCCTTTTAGCCAGGCTGCTTGAATTTCTGGAGTCCAAATTTCACAAATAACCTGTGAATATATGGCAGAACATGTCATTCCCCATTCACGCTGTGCTGACTTCCAACAAGCCCTTGAAGATTTCTAGGCTGTGTAGATCATGCTGTTTTGGAGATGTGTACTGTAACAGAAGGCATGTTCTCTTTTAAACATCCCTCTGAGTACCCAGCTCTGCTCAGTAAGACAGAGTGGCTGGGAATCAGACAAGTGACCTGATTCACACCTGACAGATTTCAGAAGCCTCCTGGCATTAGACAATCCCTGCCTTTCAAAAAGCATTGTCTCAAGAGGTTTTTGGTACAGAGTATTTCCTGAGGCGGTAGGAGCGAATCCCATAAGGCATGTACAGAGATATTGCTATTTGATTCACAGGAAAACAGATGTTTTCCTTGACAGGGAAGAGAGGTTGCTACTCAAAGTAGAGCATGGTCCCATTCTTCTGTATGCTAGCAATGGGGTGAAGTCTGACCCTTAAATTTTCACAAGAGCAGCTGTAGCATGGTCCTATCTGACAGGAAGCATGACCAAGTTGTAGGTAATAGCCTTTGTCTTCACGTAAATTTATGTCCAGCAAAAAAGGTCTCTTACTGCAAAGCAGAATGAAACCATTGTAGGTGTATTTTCAGTGTCCAGGTACCTGGCCATTTTGGGCCAAATGGATACATTTATGCAAGTATACTTTCTGACCCCTCCTGCATCAGGAAACACCTGCCAGACTAGGTTGCATCTGAAACTTGCAAAATGCTTATTTTTTGGTGTCAGCTTCACAGGCAAGTTCACACTGCTGCTAGAAACCCCACAGTTTCCCAGACTTGCACTTGGTGGTGGTCACCATTGTACAAATGAGGAACTTCATCCTCTGGGCTAATGACCTCGGCTACTGACTAAAATTTCTTAAAAAACCAAAAACAACAACAACAAAAACCACACACACACACACACAAACAAACAAACAAACAAAAAAACACAAAAAAACCCCAAACTAAACAAAAAAAAAAAACCCCACAACCATGATAAGAGAAAGCTGCGTTATCACAGGAGGACTTCATCACTTCACACCCACAGCCTGGCTGTGGCCCCAGCTCTCGCAGCCCACCCGAGGAAAACCCCAGTGGGTTTGGCGAGAAGCCCCAGGCCTGTGGAGAGCTCGCCTGGCGGGAAGGCGGCCAGCAGCTGCCCGCCCCCCCAGCAGAGGTGTGCGAGAGGGGACACCGAGGGGGAAAACACCTGACGGGAGACAAAACATGCGCCGCACACAGATCCCACCCAGCCGGGCCTCAGCGCCCGCCTCCCTCCCACCGGACCCGCCGTGCGCAATGCGTACAAACTGGAACACATGGAGGTTCCACTCAAATGCGAGAAGAAACTTATTCTCAGTGAGGGTGACAGACACTGGAACAGGCTGCCCAGGGGGGTTGTGGAGTCTCCTTCTCTGGAGTCACTCGAAACCCGCCGGGACGCCTTCCTGTGTAACCTCATCTAGGTGTTCCTGCTCCAGCAGGGGGATTGGACTGGATGATCTTTCGAGATCACTTCCAATCCCCAACGTTCTGTGATTCTGTGATTCCCCAGGCTCGGGGCGGAGGACACGCAAGGGCGGCTGAAAGCTCCGCGGGGCGGCACAACCATCATCCCCGCAGCCATCAGCGCACGGCGTTAACCGCCTCTCAGACGTTACTCCCTCCGGCCCCTCGCCGGCGGCCGCTCCCGCGCATGCGCGACCCTCTCGGCGCCTGCGCGCTGGGGAGCGGGGCGGGCGCCGCTGCTTTTGGAGGGCTTGCGGGCGCGAGGCGGCCCCTGCGTCGTCGCAGCGCGGGGGGAGCACGTCCCGGCGGCGGGCAGCGCATTCCCGCCTCCGCCGGCACCGGGCGCTCCCGGATCTTACCGCTGTGCGCGCAGAGGCAGCACCGAGCCGCCCGGGAAGGGGTGGCGGGCAGACAGATAGATAGATAGATAGGTGAGTGGGTAGGTAGGTAGGGGAGAGCCGGCTGGGTCCCGCTGCCTCCTCATCGTCATGGCCGGCTCGGAGCAGCCGCCGCCGCGGCGGGAGGACGGGGACGCGCCGCTGCCCATCGAGGACGCGGAGCTGGCGCTGGCCGGCATCAACATGCTGCTCAACAACGGCTTCCGCGAGTCCGACCAGCTCTTCAAGAAATACAGGTGGGCAGCCCCGGCCGCCCCTCCGCCGGCCGCTCCCCGGGCGCCTTCCCCCAGCGCGGCCCCGGGCGCCCCCTCCGCCCACGGCCCGGCCTCCGCGCACCTGTCCCCGTCACCCACCTGCGCGGCCACGGCGGCTCCGTTCTCTCCTCAGGCGGTGGCCCCGGCGCGGCGGGGCCGTGAGGCGCTCATGGTCCCCCGCCCTGGGCTGTGAGGGGCTTTTCGCTGGCAGCCTCGCCCTGCCCGGCCCCTCGGAGCGGGAAGTGGTGGTGCCGCCGGTTGTCGCCTCAGCCTGCGCTCTGGTGGGGATGGGACACGCGTGGTTCGCTCTCGTGGCCGTGGGTGCGAGGCTGCGGACCCGCTCGGCGGGGCTGCAGGGCGGCGCGGCGGGCAGCGTGTTGCTGAGGACGGTGCCCGCCGGCCTGTGGGAGGGTGGGAAGGGTTGGGCAGGGGTCGGCGGGTCCCGCGGGAACGTGGGCTGCGCTTCGCTGGCGGGAGTGAATGAACGCACGCGAGTGCCTGAAGGCGCTTATGCCCTGGGGGGTTTCGCTCCGATGCTCCTGTGTGATCTGATGCTGGCCTCAGCCGGCAAAAGGGATGCCGGCAAAAGGTCCTTGAATGCTACTGTGATCATCTTCAGACTGCAAGATTATCTTCATAATCCCTACATACATCGTGTCTAGGTTTCTACCTTAAGTAGTCATCTGGTAAGAAGGACATTAACACAGCTGTGTAAGTCAGTTGTAAAGATTGCCTGTACCTGTCCTTGTTTTTTGTCTGAGGACTAATGCATTCCACACAAGCTTGAGCTGCTCTAATTGCACATACATCCTAAATAATTAATAAGCACTATACTGCTGTTTGTATGATTAAAAAAGACTTTGACTTAAAATAATACTTTCTAGTGGTGGTGTACCTGAATCTTATTTACAAAAAGGATGTTTGGAAGTAGAATTGGGGGAGTGAAACAAATTAAGAAAACTGCCTCTATTAATAATGAAAGAATAACTTCACTGTGTACTTGCCAGGGTCTAATAGTAAACATGTCATTCTGTCTTCAGTATACACTACTATGTTACATACATAATATTATTGTGTAGAACCAGCAGGAATATTGCAGGTGACAGGTAAGGTCCCAACACTCTCCTGCATAACATTCAGTTCACGTTCATATGAAGTTGCACCTTATGAGTTAGTTATTTATTGAGTCTATGGGAGCTATTGCTTGTTCAGATGTCTAAAGAACCTGTTGATTTTGGTTGTTTGGTTTTGTGTTGTGTGTATTTTTTTCTAAGATGCCAGTTAAGGAACACTTGATGAAGTTTCCTCTACTTTTTGTTGTGTTGTGCCATTGCTTTCTCTCATTAGTGTGAATCTGGAAGTAGTCTAGGAATTCTGAAGATGCGATGCTTATTATATTGTATAGTAATGGTAGGGAGTAAAATTGTTAGGATGCCTATTTCAAAAATGCAGTTTAATCCTCCCTCGAAAGCATGAATAGTGATATCTTCTGCAAATTGTTCCCTTGGTTATCTAGGTGGTTTATTACTAAAGATTTCTTAAATGCAGAAACTTACTATTTTTCCAGGTGCAGGATTTTCTTTGTTTGATTTTTATGAAGAGGTGCCTTTAAGTTCAGTGTACAGTTTGTTCTTGGCCTTTAAACACTAACTGCAAGGAGTAAATAGGAATTTCTTTGTTAGAATAAGTGGTTTTATGATTCATAAATTGATAATTGCTGTCTTAGTTTGTAAATGACTGTGAAAATGTCTACCTCATGCCAAAATTCATAACAGGATTCTTCTTGCTGTGAAATAGTAGACCATTATTGAATTGCAGTTTACCTGTGTGTGGAAACTTCACATTAGATGTGGGAGAGAAAAAAAAGCAAAATATGTTCAACTTCCTATAAATTCAGATTTTCGAAACACATGCAGCAAGGTCCACTTTTTGTTTGCACAGTGATTTTTTGTTTTATACTTGTCTTGGATGTGTTCTTCCTACAAGGACTACAAGTAATGCTATTATATGTTTCTTTGCGTGCGGCCTTAAATGAGTATACTTTTGTTGGTGTATGTTTGAAATTATGAAAAATAGAACCCATCCTAAATGGGACTGGTGAGCCAAATGAGCAGCTTATGGGAGCTCTCCATGATTTAATATGAATGTTTTTAATTTGCAGCATTACAGCTCAAAGATTGATGAAATGCAGCATTTTGAACTTGAAAAGAGTGTGTGTTATCTGTATTTCAAGTGACCTTTCGTACAGAAAGTGTTAATTTTAGACTACTGCCTATGCAGGTAGTGTAGTTCTTTTTCAGAAGCTTGACAGTTACCAGTTGAATCCTAGAAGTGAAGGGAGGAGTGAAATTTTGTTTTTTTTTCTTATGGAAACTGTTCAAGAACCCACAAGACTATTTGGAAACTCACTTATTCAGCAAAACTTAGGTTTTATTTACCATGTCATTTAAACCAGTTAAAACTCTTTCCTATAAACTATTGGGTTTGTTTCTACTTTTCACTATTTATTTTTTTTTCTTCATTTGCTACCTCAAGGATGTTGTGAAAAATTAATTCAAATCAGTGCTGCTTATCTTAATGGGACAGTAGACATCCCTGATGAGCCTAAGAACAGTTGTCATTCCAAAGCAGGCTGGATCTGTTTCTTTCTTTGCTGTTCTGCATTTTTGCATCTTCTAGAAAGCTGGCTGCACCCAATATCGGTTATATTTGAAAGCTGGTCATAATGGAGTCCTTCAGGAAACCAGGGTAGAAATTGCAGCTCTGTTTCATATGTGTCACCGCAACAGTAAAGTCTTGACTTTGAAGAGTGGTGATACTTTAAAGTCATTGGCTGTAGAACCATCGTTCCTGTGTTGGGCACAGGAGAATTATATTTTGTCTTTTGGTGTTTAGAGCTGTATATATCTGTTTAGAACCTGGTAAGTCAAATGAGTGTATCTGTTGTATGTCAGATATAACATGTAGTTGGAATTGCATTGACTATCACTGTAAAACAGTCAGTGATTTGTCAGGTGTATTTTGTGACTTGTTTTGTCTTAAATTATGCTTGAGGGAAGATATCAGGGTTTGTAAGCTCATCTGCAAGTTGCATCGACGTCTGCACATGCTTTCTCATGTGTTTATTTTTTTCTAATAAGTCCAGATCTTCCCCCCTGCTAGTGGTGACAGCCTTCTGAACATGAATCAAAAACCAATGGATATAATATTTTCATAAATCCGCCACAGACATCACCACTATCTTTATTGCTTGTAGCTGTGTCAGGTCCCCATAGTGCTAACTCATATTTGAAACTGTCGGGTATCAGTCTTTCTGTTCAGCTTGAACAATGACGACACCATCCCAGTTCTCATCAGTTTAAACTTTGAGTACCCGTGAAACCAACGAGAGATGTGGAGGTGAACCAAGGACGGTCACATTGGAGATGGAGCCCACAGTCAGCTTGTGGGATTGTATCGTTTTGGTGAACCACCCTGACACTAGCAAGAAAACGGTAATTGTGGTGTTTCTTTTTTCCTTCTGTCTTGGAGTCCTAAATATATCAGGGAAGAAGATGATGACCTTTTATTTCCCCCCCATTAATCACTTTTTAAGAGCATTTGCAAGTCAAAAATTATTTCAAAACTTCCTCCAGCTAAGAGGACAGAAGGCAGCGTCAAATAAAATCAGGAGCTTTTTTAGCTGAATACTGGCTCTCAACATAAAGCCTAAGATCAGGAATATTATCTTATAAGAAATCCAGCAGTCTTCTGTCTCCTACCGACGAAATGTTTGACTCTCTGCATGAATGACTTTTACTTCTGAGAAGGCTTGATAAAGTTTTCAACTTGCATCTCAGTGAAAAGGGAAATTGTGCAAGATGGATAAGTAAAATGTATATAATAAAATCATCTCCAAACAAGAAAATGAAGATAATGTAGAAGAAATGTGATGTAGAGGAAATGTGATTCTAAGACAAAATGTGTTAAGATTTAAGGAGTGGAGTCAGTGTAAGAAAACATGCTGTACAACCTGCTAGGCTAAAACAGAACATGGAGAAGAATTGTAAGTTGGTGAAGTGAAAGAACAGCTTAGTATGCTGACTTTAAAAACTTGAAATTTTTAAAGTTATGATATGTTACAGGATATGTATTAACAGACATACAAACTTCAGTAATGGACCAGGAATTCCATTGTGGGTAGGTATTTGAACCTAATATTACGAATTTAAAACAGAGGCTTAAAATACTTTCAAGCCAAATACAAGTTGAGACAAGGTGACATTAAGCCAGCATTGATCAGCAGGTAGATTATGACCCATGTAAGGGCAATCTAACCACTGTTGAAATTCTTGTTTATGTAGCTTAGCAAAGGAACTGTAGGAGCAAAAATTAAGTGATTTAGTAGATGTTTTGGTAGCTTCTCTAAAGATAAGGACAGCAGGGTACAAACTGACATGAGTCAGCTGGGGGAAGAATGATGGCATCTTGACTGGCAGAGTGAGAATAAGTCATGAGCGCTCTGTTAGCAGCCCTGTGTGCTATTGTTTATTGCAGCCGTAAGCAGATGAGCAGCTGCTAGATGGATGTATAGAGAGTTATGGACGAGGGAAGCGATATTTAGATGCAATATTCTAAACATGTACTAAATGTGTACCTTAGTGAGGTAAGATTTCATTTATCAAGGCCAGGCAGAGCACATTAGAGTAATAGTGATGCACATAAAAGGAGCATCAGTTTTCCAGTTCTGTGGATAGGTTAGAAAAATTTTGGTTGTTTTACAGTTTAAATCTTCCAGACCTGGGTACATAGAGATGATCACACTGAATGTGATGTTTAGTTTTGTGGCCTTCATGACAGAGACAGGTGTTGTCACCAAGAGAAGTGGTAAAAAGGACAGAGGGAGGTTGAGAGATCCCTTTTGCCTATGGAGCAAAATCTAATGGCAAGAAATCCATAGGAAGATGACAGAAAGTTAAACAAAAATTTGAGTTTATAATTCAGAAGTCAGATTGGGTGGAGATTACAGAAGAGGTGTTATAGTGAGATGATGTTGTTTTAAAACTGGAGAAATTAACTTTTTGAAAGATACAGATATGGTAAAGACTTCTTATTCATGTTTGTATACTCATTCTTTGAACTGCTATTTCTAATAAATTATTTCAGGCTAGTGTGAGGGGGTGGATATATTTTTGGTTTAATATGCTTCAGAAGCTCATAGATATTAAGTTATATGATATCAGTTAAGCTGCTGTAGTTTGCCCTGAAAAGTAATTTTGGTCAGCTTATTTGAACCTACAGTGGAAAAAGATTTTGCAAAAGTCCATAATTCTTATGGATTAACAGTGTGCAATCAGACAGTTAGTACAAATCAATTGATGTGTTATAACTAGCTTGTCTCTCAGTTTTGTAATTACTTTTCAAAGTAAAGGTGCAATTTGAAATGCTTCTTGTAATACCTGGTGTCCTGATATTCTTGTGCATCTGAACTTAACAGCCTGAAGTTGAAGCAAGACAATTCACTGTAAGTTGTGTAAGGACAAAACAAATCAGGTAAAAACTGGACAGGACAGGGACACAAAGCTATTATTTTTATATGCCTGATTTTCTGTTTTGGTTGTGTATTTCTGTTGGATATAGAGGTGCATGCTAAGAGCTCATTTAACAATTTAAACAAATTTGGCCTGATTATGAAATATAAACTGAACCTAGATCTGACATTTGCAGTTCTTAATGTGTGTCTTAGTAGTGTGATGTTTTCATGACACTTATGTTGCCGTATCTATTTCATATGCCAATGCTGGATGAGATGCGTACTTGTATAAAGATCAGGCTTACTTTTGTAGTCTTGCAAGTAATTTTTAGAATATAGTCTAGAATAATCTGTGGTGGAACAATGACCAAAGGATTTATATGTTTTTGCAGTAAAGTCTTTATCTTTTTATGTAGGTAATACATTTTTCTGCTTGTTTCAAAGTATTCAGTAGCTGCTTCTGTATTTATCTCTGAGCTTACATGAGTTCTTAATTTTTCATTATGCTTTCCTTTTCCACCTTAGAGGAAAACAAAATTTTTTTTGTTTCAACTTGAGCATCACTATCAGTATTATGACTGGAATTATTAGTGGACCATGATTAAAATAGCAGTGCCTAGAAAAGTAGGGAGGAAATGTTGGCGGTTATTTACATTACTTAAATTTAAGCCTGAACTAGGCTGTAGTAGCTTTAGAAGGTGATGTGTTTGAAAGTGAAATGCTATCATGGAAATGGGTGTAGCAAAAAAAGAAAATACTGATAAGTGATTGATTTTTCTTTTCATGTGCTTGAGTTCTGATTTATTTTTTGTGGTAAAATGGGGCTGTATTATCTGAGCCTTATTAAACTAAGGCTTAGAACTCCTGAATGTTATCATCATGTGTGAAAACGGGCATGGTAAACACCTTTCTTCTGAAAGTGAATTAACATCTTAGATACACCATGGAATGAGATGAATTACGGTTTATTGGGAGAAGCAATGTCTCCTGTAAGGCCGGTTTATATACCTGGAAGAAATGTCTACATCAGTGCTCTTAACCATAGAACTTAAGTTTAGTTATACATACCAACTTTTTAAATATGCACAACATTTTACTGTGGTATCTTGTAGAAATGGTGTTAATAGCACACTTCCTTATAGCAATGTATTCCGAGTCCTAGTTTGATAGGTGAGGTGCAAACAGTATTTTACAAATTATATGTGGAGACTGAATTATTTTTCATCTTTTAGCTAATTAAGAGTCTTGAGATTTTTCTTTACTTAATAGATATTATTGCTTTGAAGTAGAAAGTACAACCTTGGCAGTGTGATGTCTTAATGTTCATTTGTATTCAGTTCCCTAAGTCCTGTCAACATCAATATGGCCATTGGTTTGCTGTTAGTATTTTCTCAAGTGCTGCTTCATTTGCTTGTATCTTTTTGGAATGTGTCAAAAGATGTAAAATCGCATATAAAGAGTTTGAGCCAAGGGTTATTTTCATGGAATTGTGCTTTTCTCAGAAACTTACTGTCATCTATAGTTATGCCTTGTTTTTTACTGGGACAGTACTGTCCCATTGCAATTTTGTTCTTAGCTCTCGAGGAAAAGAGAACCCTAAGCTCTTGAAGAATTCATCAGTCAACATACTATTCATGAAGACTGGCACTAAATGAGGTTGTAGTTTAAAATGAATTTTAAACACTGAAATTACCTTAGCAAATGATCTTCCATTAAGCTGTAACTATAGTCTCTACTTAGTGACTTAGCCAGGAATGCGGTACAAACGTTTCTTATTTTGTTTGTTGATGACCCAAACTCTGGGTGAGGAGCTCCTGCAGTCAGGTTTTCATATTTTGTTTGCCAGACTCCAGGGTTTCAACAGAAGCATCTCCCAGACATAGGATAATATTATACATCGTGTTTTCTTGCTTCAGGGTCCTTACGTGCTACAGCCCATATGTGCTGCAATGCCAATGCTTTTTATAGATTGTATGCCTGAAAATTAAAAAGAACGAATCTGCAAAATTCTACCTCGTCTGTTACAGCCAGTGATAATTTCGGAATAGAGTGTTGTGGCTCTGGAGTTTTTTGTTATCTCATCTTTGATCATGGGGGATGAATTGTAAATGAAGTGAGCTGTGAGTGTCAGAGTACAAGCAGGGAAGCTGCTCTGAAAGATCAGTTGAAAAGATAAATACTTATTTGGGGAAAAAGCTTCTCAGTTCTACTAGAACAAATGTATGTAAAGATACTTGGGCAAATTTTGATTGCTTGCAGTAAGTGCTTCACTAGCTTTTGTAGTCTTGGAAGAACAGTTGGTTCTCAGCTGTAACTAGCTGCCTCATTTTTTAACATTGTGTTAAAATTTACCAGAAAGAAATATAAAAGCTTTCAAAATGTATATTTAAGTGTAGATACTTTCACACATATGTATGTACACACTTAAGAACAGGTTCTTAAAGTCCTGAAGAGACAAGAAAACCACATTTTTAAAAATGTATGAATAGTATGCCAAAATTAGAATATGTTTTGAGCTGCTGAAACAGCATATATTCAGTTCAGTTTTAGTGGTTTCACTGCAAACTTTAGTTGCAGTTACATTTATACAGTCCTGAAATTACATTTGGCCCTTTGAAGGCAACTGCAAGGCTGATGTGGCCCCAGTGAAAATGAGTTTGACACCCCTGCCTTAGGGAACCAGTTTACCTCTAAAGCTGATGTATTTATTTTTTTTTTTAAGCTTCAGTAACTATTTCTACAACAAGAGGTTCTTTTTTATAAATTCATAGGAAATTAAAAGTAGTCAAGTGCAACACTGTTACTGTTCAATCTGTAGTTCCACAATATTAGATATGTATTTATGTTTTGCTGACAAGACTTGCTTCTTTCTTGCCAAGTCCTAAGAAATGCCTTGATGCTACTTTCTTCTGAGAGCCAAATGCGTATGTTGCTAAGCTTATTTGATTTGCTTATCCAGGTTTCAGAGGGGGGAAAAAACCACCTCAAAATATTGGTCCTGTTGTGCAAAGTTTTATTAAGAGTGTAACGCTTTTCAGATTTACAAGTAAATTTTTACAGGTGTTCAGATGCCCAAATTTTAGTTATCCCATTTCAAATAATTTCTTTCGATCCATGCATAGTAGCGAAGTAACATTTTTAGTGTGGATGGAAACTTAATATTCAAGAAGTATGTTCTAAGGATCTTATTGAGAAGTGCAAACCTAATTTCTTATGTAATGTAATTGTATTTTTCTGGTTATATTCAAAGACTGTTGTGGTTGAGTACTTCCAATTCCCTCTGATAAATAGTCTTTCTCTGACAATTTTCTGTTTTGAATGACCTTCAGTATGAAAGATTCCTTATCTAGAGATGCTTAACTGCTCGCCTCCCCAGAACTGCTTTTTCTTTGTAGATTAAGAAAGCTCAAAAACGTAACGTTTGGTTTGGTTTTGAGCTTCTTTTAAAGTATGATGTAAGTGCAGCTTTGTACTTAAGAGCATAAACATAAAAATTCTTTGTGCTGATCTTTTCTGCAGTTCTAGATCCATCAGATGTTGATGGTGCTGTAGGTGTGACTTTGAAACGTCTGGTGTAAGTTACGTGCTGTTGGAGCAGGGTTGATAAGACAGGAAGCCAAGTGGGTCCCACATGCCTCATGGGCTGAAAAGTGGATTATGAGGTGGCCACTTGCCCTCTGACGTGAGAGCTGGCGCTGGAAGTGCCGGCTGCAGCAAGGAGCTGATTCCTGCCTCTCTGTGTAACACAGAGCAGTTATTCTAGCAGTTGGTTTCACCCTTTTCGAATATCCCTGCAAACAGAATAGGTGAAACATCTTAAAAATGTTCCATGTAGTGTAGTAAGGTATGTATTCTGGACTTGAAAGAAAGCAGCTGTAAAATCATAAGCCTTGTAAGAACTTTGTATTTTCAACAAGTTATGTTATGTGTAATATGCATTTCTTTGAAATCTGGGTAAATTGACTTAAATTCATAGGAACAGGGAAAAGTGGGAACCTCTTAATAGAATCAGTTGACATTTGTCTCCTAGGTCAAAACTGTAGTGATAGATAATAGATAAGAGTAAAATTAGGTGTTGTAAAATTTTCTGCATTTCTTACATTTTTTTTTTTTACCTGCACTGTGTTTTGATGGCAGTGGTTTCTCTTAAAAATATATACACCTTAATGCTTGAAAAAAAAAAATTAAAGATACATTTAAGTCATTGTGAAAGTTACAATGGGAACGGAAAGCCAAAAGCTTTATATCTGAATGACACATTTGTTTGTAACTTGATACAAAACCCCCAAGATTTACTTACGAATGTGTAAGTTAAAATCAAGAAATGCAGTATTGATGTGTACATTAGGGAATATGTGGAAATAAAATAACCACATTTTATTTTCTTTGCAGAAACCATAGCCCGTTAATGAGCTTTGGAGCCAGTTTTGTCAGTTTCTTGGTGAGTAGACAGGAGCTGAGAGAAAATAGCTCTTGTGGTTAATGTTTGTATGTGCATGCATGTATTCATAGTGATGGATATTCTAATTTGTTTCTTTTTGTGAGACTTATTTTCTTCGAAGTTTTAGAATAAATGTAGCTAGAAAACAAGTCATTATGTAATATAAAACTTGTTTACTCATGGGGTTTAAATAGAAAGTAAAGGCTCTATGATCCAGCTGCTCAAATGTATGAAATATTTATGTGTTCCGTTAAAAGAGCCATAATAAAAACCTCTCTTAAATGAGCAGTAGAGGTACTATTAAAATAATACTTGTAAATGCAATCTTCCTGATAGCTTTTGCTATTGAAAATTTCTCCATCCATACTGCCCCGTGAAAGTTTATAATTCAATTCATTCACATTGCTTCCTTTTTGAATATATGAGAGCTCAGAATACTGACTGACTAAAGAGTCATAATGGACAAGTTGGGTCTGTTAAATGCTTTTCCTTTTTTAATGGATTAAAAATGAGAATATCTCCTGCAAAAACTGAGCAGGTGTATTAGAAAATGTTTAGATCTTGTTTTTTAAACTGTCCTTATTCTGACTTTGCTGTTTAATCTTAGATTGTGCCAGAAATTATCTATGATAATAATATTTTTAAAGACAGAATTTATTATAATATGCCAGAAATAGGTAAGTTGTAAGTGAAATTAATTTGAATTCTCTTTAGTGTCTGTAGACTGCAATAAGGAAAAATATATTGGTTAGGAGGCCTCCTGGGGCATATGCTTGTTTTTAAGTCAATGGAGAGGAGAATGGGGAGAGAGAATCTCTCAGGCTTGCTTATCTGAACTGATGTGCTGAACCAGTGTAACATCAGAGTGCAGCATCAGTGGATCTTGAAAATATCCTGCTTAGCTACTGTTCTAAATATAGCAGCAGCACTTTGCATGCCTGTGTCATTCAGAACTGTTGTTTAAGAAAGCCTCAAGAGAAGAAGTTACTTGTCCTGAAATTTCTAAATTGGTTCAGCAGTAGTTGGAGTCAGATGGTTTTTTTTCTTCCTACGTATGTAGGAATTGTGGTTGTTATTTTGAAAAATGCAGTAGCTGTTACTTGTTATTGACTTTCGAGGCCTGTTATTTATGTGAGTGAATTACATAAAAGCAATATCTGCACAGATGCAAATTGTGCCTCACATAACAATAATTGAAAATTAATTTATATGAATTTTTCTTCCGCTTAATGTAATGTGACAGCACATTCAGTTTGACTGCATATGAGCCTTTGTTAAAACAAGGTTTAGGGCTTAGTATGATCTGATTTCTCTTGAAATTATCGTAAAGAACTCTCAAATCTCTAGTTTGGTGTTTCTGTATAGATGTTTACTGATGTGTCTTAATACATTTTTTTAAAAAGTAAGTTTTGTCATCAGGTTCTCATGAAGACTTTTACTATCCAATAGCTTTTGTAGAAATATTGTTAGTGTTATTGTTCAGATCTGTTTGTTTTTTGATAGAATGCTATGATGACATTTGAAGAAGAGAAAATGCAGCTGGCATGTGATGACTTAAAAGCTACAGAGAAACTTTGTGAAAGTGAAGAAGCTGGAGTTATAGAAACGATCAAGAATAAGATTAAAAAGAATGTAAGAACATTATTTGTAAAATATGGAATTGTATATTGGATAAATATTTCTGGAAAGTTCCTTTCTGTCCTCTTTGTATTTTGAATAGATGATTTTTGATACTTGAAGAGCAGTTGAGATTAATGATAAATTTAGAAATCAGGTCAAATACTTTACTTGGATTTCTTAAGTATCATAAAATACTCAGGTAGTTCCCCTTCTAAAGCAGGAGGTTGTGTTGATATTGGTAATTATTTTCTTAATACTTTTTCATAACCTCAAATTAGTGATCAACTGAAATTATTCCACGAAGCTTGTGGCTTACTTCAGGCTAACTTCATACATGCTTTAGTAAGGTTCAGAAGTTGTGAGAATGAGGCTGCATAGTACTGTGTGCCAGGCCTAGCACCAGGGAGTTTTCCTTCCTTTTTTAGGTTTTTCATTTTTAATAATGAAGGAAGAATAAAAATAAAGCACACAGATTTAGAACTAGTTAAAGCAGTAGCATAGAAATGCTGAGTGAGCGGCCTGCCTATTGTGACATAGCAGACCTACAGCAGAAAAAGAAGCCGTTTCTCTTCAATAGTTAGTTTACTTGATCAAGTGTTGAACCTGACATACTTAACTTTCTGCTCTTAAGACACACTGTATTTTCCCTGCCACTTGTCATTTACCCCTTTCTTTACTCTTCCTATCTAACATTTTTAGTTGTTTGTTTGATGATTTGGTAATCATTATATGAAATTTAAATATCTTCTGAGTATTCACAGAATCTTAAGAAAAATAGTTGATAGGAAATACATAAGGTTTCCGTGTTTATTAATTAGGAGCTTGTTGAGCTATCAAAGAGCTTCTAGCACAGTTTGGCACTTCAAAATGCTGCATTAATTTAGTAGCAATACTACCACTTGCAGTTAAGTTTGGATTTTTTAATTTTTTAGGTTTAAACTAGTGTTCTGTATTATCTTTTTTAACATTTTTCTGTGCTCTGTGTTTCTATATCCCATATAGGTCGATGGACGAAAATCTACTCTGTCCATGATAGATCGTCTACAAAGACAAATAATTGTAGCAGACTGTCAAGTCTACTTGGCCGTGCTCTCCTTTGTAAAACAAGAGTTATCAGGTGTGCTGTGGCTTTAATGTTTAGATATATTTTTGCATGATATCTTTTTAATAAAGCTTGATCATAAAGTGATGACTATCATTAGAAGTAGTTGTTTTTTAAGTGTACTGTTCCATTTGAAACATTCCAAGACTGGTATGCTTGCAGAGGTTCTGTTCTATCTTTGTGTAGGTAGTAATATCTAAAATGAGCTGGATTGCTACAGATTAAAGCTTTCTGCTTATTTCATACCAATAGTCATATTGAACTGATTCTCCTTAGGTTGGAATCCTTTACATGTTCCCATAAATCAGGGGTGTCTTAAACTTACATTCCACCCTTTGAAGGCAATTGGGAGGCTGATGTGGCCCCTGATGAAAATGGGTTTGACACCCCTGCCATAGAGGCGTTTTGGTGCAAAGATGGGTAGCATCTGTGGCCTGCAAGATAAGAGGCTATCAACAGCTGAAGTCCAGACCAGCAATAAAATCCTAATGTTCCATATGTATTATGTTTGTGACAACTCGGAGGGATGACAAACTGACAGCGGAAGTAATTCTAAATGAAGCGTGTTGAAGGTGGAGCTGCTGAATCAGCTCTTATTCTCTGGTCACCAGAGTGTGTCCTTGCATGCCAAAGAGGTTAATCCTGTCGTGCTGAATACAAACCTACTTGTCTCAGCTGCAGAGCTGTTTCTAATGTCCTCTTGCATCCCTGGATCTCTTGCATAATCTTAAAACATATCTTCATCCGTGAGGTTATAGGAAATTTTGTCAAGGTCATAATACAGAGTACATTCCTAGGTTCTTACTAAATCAATGAAGACAGAGGTGGCAGTCAGACCAGATTGTCAGTGATAACCCTGCTGATCAGCTGAAAGGAACTGGAGGAATATTATTCAGATTATTTAAAATAACACTAAGATCTTCAATCAATGACATAATGCTTTCTGTGATGTGCAGACTTGGTTTCTTCCAAGCCATGGCATCGAGAATGTATTTGGTTCTAGCCAGCAGAAATTTGGGGAGTATTTCTGCCTGCTGTGTGTAGTGCTGTAGAAAGATTTTCTGACTATTTTTGCTGCAATTCTAGGTTTTCATTTGTGTTGTGGTGGTGTTTTTGTGGGGTTTTTTGGTTTGGGCTTTTTTGGGGGGGCCAAGGGGCGGGGGTTGGGTTTTTTGTGTTGTTTTGTGAGGTGTTTGTTTTTGTTTGTCCCCTCTTGAAGCTTTCTTCTTATTTCAGTATTTTTTCTGCAGCTGCATAACTGGGTTGGATGCTATAACTGAGGGTGGTGCCTGTTCCCTTTCTCTTGTCTGCTGCTTGGTGAAATGAAGTGGGTAGCAGAGTTCTGCAGAACATGCAGTATATCTGGGTTACTCTGCTGAGTAAAAATATACCTGAAGTCTTGCAAGCAGTTAAATGCCACCTCAGCAACTGCTAGTTACTGCTATTGGTGAACTGTTGGATCCATTATATCAATTTTTTCAGTATATTATCTTTCTGGTTATGTATAAACGTCTTTTGTTTTTATTGTGTTTCTGCATAGAAGGAGCAGCCAGATTATTGAAATTACTGTAATTTAAAAAAAATGCCTTCTTTGCAGGCAGATAAATATTTTTCATCTGGGAATGGGTGAAAAATTTCTTGTGTTATCTTCATAGAACAGTTTGACAAGAAGCGTATGATTACATGCAAGCTGCTTTCTCATATGCCTAATGTTGTAGATTTTCCTTTCCACCCTTATGGATGTATTAGAAATAGTTTTGTCATAAAGTTAGCAACAAAACAACTTATGTCAGCTTCCCACAGGAATATTGAACTACCTTTTCTTGATATTTACCACTGCTGACATGGGTCTGACTACTTTCAGAAGTTCATGCTGGGAAATCAGCTCAGTGATTGGGCTTGATTAAATTTCTGTGTTTACAAAGTCAGGTATTCATCGTTTTCATGTGTTAGGTTGTTTTATCTTAGTATAGCAAATCTATTAGAGTTATGCTGTGTTAGTAAACTGTGACAGCACAGTGATGGAGGTAAAACCTAAAACGATACTTTTTTTTTTCCCACGTTCCTTTCCACTTGAAGCATGCATCAGAACACGGCAGATAGCTGTTAGCAGAAACACTATCTGTAGGACAAGTAAAATGTGGGTTTCTCGTTATTATTTGTCTGCTGCATTGATATGTGTAGTTGTACGAGTATCCGTTTTGTGGTGAACCACATAACTCTTAAAATATTCTGTGCAGCCAATAAGTGACCTAATTGCTTAAAATTGAAGTAGCGTTAGTCTTGTAATGCAGCTGAATCATGGCAGGGTTTACATTTTTTATTATAACACTTCAATATGAAACTCAAAATAGAGGATTAAATGTTTTTCATACTTTAAATTCATATTGACAGAACCCTTCTCTCACAACTGAGAATACAAATTTTCCTGTCTTTCTCAGTGCGATTTCTTAAGATTACCAAACCAGCTTCCTTCCCTCTTCATACAGCAAGAATTCAAGAAGAGTTAATCTAGTCAGCTGTGGTACTTTCTCTATACATGTTTCTGGTTTTGTTTGGTTTTTTTTTTTTTTTTTTTTTTTTTGGTAATTGGAAGGATTTTGTCGAAGATGCTAAAGGTTTATAAAGAGTGATTTGGTATTAATAGTGTTTTCCTTTGACACACCCCTCCTTTTATGATCTAACTGTGGCCTCAGTTGTAACGCTGATCTCTGCAAATTTGGGGACCTCTGTTTAGAACATAACCATGCTGCTATAACCATGCTTTTATTTTTTCTCATTTTTAGTTAACTGCTTTGTCACTGCAGTTCCTACCTATCAGGGCTCTATTGTAGACAAAATTTTGGTGTCTGCTTTTACAGTTAACATGTACCAATAAATTCTGTGTCTGTTTTCTGTTTACCACTTATCATTGTTCAAGGATGTGCTGTAACCAGGAGGAAAGCTGTGTAAATAGGCAAATTGGACATCTTTTGGTGTCATGCCTTTCTTTATCCTCCTGTAAAGAGGATAATGAGACTGAAAATGCTCAAGACCAGATTTCTAGGGAAGTATAGGTACCCAGCTTGTATTTGAAGTTGAGAAATTAAGGCAACTGAAAAATGTTTTAAAAACATAAAAGCATACTTTTTTAAATGACTTTTTTTCTTAATTTTAAGATGATGTATCACATAGCTCATACAAGGCGTGAGGGAATTATGGTGTTGAAAATCTTGCTATCTATCCAAAAGGAAGGGTTTTTGAAATTAGTATTAACAGTATTTTACCATCAGTTATCTTTTAACATTATTTGTGCTTAAGAGATATCATCTATTCTTTGAATTCTACTTTTCTTTACAAGGCAGCCAGTTAATCTCCACTCTACAGTGGAGCAGAATCCAGCATTAAGTTGTTTTCTGCATTTCTGTCTGACAGTTGTATTGCTACATAGCTGAGGGGATGTCCCTTTGTATTGCATGCTGGTTTAAAGTCTCTAGTTGAAAAGCACTGAAGTTTCTAGTGCTTGGTATGAAAAACCTCTATGAGAGTACAGTACCTATTACAAAAACCTTTATACAATAAGTGAAAGCAAATAGATTATCCTAGGATTCGTGAAATAGCACTTGCTACTTACTGTGTTCCACTTCTGAAATATGTCCTTGAAATATTTTTTTTCCTTGTTTTTTTAGCATACATAAAAGGTGGGTGGATACTCCGAAAAGCCTGGAAAATTTACAATAAGTGCTATACGGACATTAATACACTTCAGGAAATATATCAGAAGAAAACTCAGGAATCCTTGACTTCTGATGCTGCAAATGATAATCATATTGCTGCAGAAGGTGTAACGGAGGATTCGCTAAACAGACTGAAAGGTGCTGTTAGCTTTGGATATGGACTTTTTCATCTTTGCATATCCATGGTGCCCCCAAACCTGCTCAAAATCATCAACCTGCTGGGTTTTCCTGGAGACCGCCTACAGGGGCTTTCTTCACTGATGTATGCAAGTGAAAGTAAGGACATGAAGGCCCCTTTAGCTACGTGAGTAGCTATATTGAAATGCTTTGGTAGATAACTTAGTACTGAAAGTAAGTGGAAAAAAGTCAAAACCAAAAAGTCATGTTGCTTTAAAGGAAACAACAGCAGGTAAAAATAAACTTGTAGTTTGTTGTTTAACATGCAATAGTTTAGTAAATTCATCACTTACTAGTGTATGAGATCTCTCTGCTGTTAGTTTTTTACTTGTATTTGGGGTTTTTGTCAGTATTTTGCTGTTTTCTTCAGTACCTGCTATTCCAATGTCTAGTAATTTATATGTCAGCAGAATAAATAAAGCACCCCCCTGGAGGCTCAGTAGATTTACCTGAGTTATATTCACTGCTGTGGAGAGGATGCTGTTTTGTATGAGTCATTGATGTCATGTAGCTATTTATCCTTACTCTTAGCCAAAGATCTCTTCCAGTTTATTTTTAAGTTCAGCATCTGAGTAAAATGAGATGTTCCCTTATAGTCTTTTTAGAGGAGTATTTTTTGTGTATTATTTTTCCCGTGCCTTCATACTGTATTCAGGTCTTTTTATCAGGTGAAGGGTTAGCCAGACCTAGTTTAAAATGTACTTAAAAATGGTTTTAGTGTTCCATTATCTCCAAATTAATGATTTTATTACTGGAGCTACTGCAGATACCTTCAGATGTAACTTTTGAAACACTGACAGCAGAGCTAAAGTGTTTTGGGCTTGAAGAGTAGAACTTGATTTCTAGTTGGTTAAGAAAGCTTGAAATTAAATGTTCCTGTTGATTTGTTCTTTCTCCTTTCTGGGGAAGGAAAATGGTATTTTGGGGGTGTTTTCCTCCTTCACATGGTCTTGGAAATCTTTGTGCTCTGCTCTTGTTTCCAGGAGCCATGTAGGTCATGTAGACATCTGCCCTTCTGAACACTGGATATATTTCTATTTGACATTGATTTCAAATGTGTCTGCTGATGTGTGTTTACTTTTGTTATTGACTTTGTGGTTTGGTTTTTTTTTCCTCCCTCTAATGAACAATTTGTTTTCAAAGTTTTCCTGTGGATTTTTATTATTTTTTTTTAAGGTCTGTAGGGTTCTAAAGGGTCAACGGCTTTGATGATATCAGCATGGTTGTTACTCTGCCTTTGGGTAATGTTCACTGAATTGTATGTTCAGGTGCAGTGTAGGAATCCATTGATATATAGCAATATACCGTGTTTGTTTTAAAGACAGATTGTAGAAGAAAATATTTGTATCTTTGTCTTGCAGAATAATGTAAAAATTTGCATGTATAGAATGTTATCCTTAGATTTTTGTTTATGAGCTGTAATCTGTTTTACTCTTCTCTTTCTTTTAGATTAGCTCTGTTGTGGTACCACACAGTCGTTCGTCCCTTTTTTGCCCTTGATGGCAGCGATAACAAGGCAGGATTGAAAGAGGCAAAAGAAATTCTTGCAAAAAAAGAATCTGCTTATCCAAATTCTTCTCTGTTCATGTTCTTCAAGGGAAGGATACAGCGATTAGAGGTATTGCATGTTTTCTTCCTTTTGACTGATTTCTCCACCCTTTGTTTTTCTGATGTGAATGAACTTTGCAAGGTTCAGCTAATTGTAACTAAAGATGTGGATATATGGAAGGATAAGAGGAAAGGATTAACTCCTTCCTAGCCTCAAGTTCACATGCCAAACCTGCTGTTCCACTACTTCTGGCTGAACTAATGGCACTTTGAAATTCTTTTTTAGCTATTTGGTACATTTATAGCGCTGTGCTAAAAGGAAGTGCTTTTGGTCACTCATGAGTTTCTTGTGGTATAAATAGCTATTTCAGTTTTGCTTATCCAGCTAAAATCCAAGTATTATCTGCTGAGTGCATAGCATTTATCTTCCCCTTTTCATTTTATGCATTGTTCTTAAACAGCTAATTCTCTGCGATAATTTCCGTCAAATAACTGGTTTTCCTTCTGAGAGGTGAAACCAGGATGTTTTGTGTTGCTGAGGGTGAGCTCTGGCCCAAGCAGAAATGTATTAACCTAAAATGTGTTTATTGATGCTACTGTAGGGTGTTACTCAAACACTTCAGCAGCCTCATGGTTTTTTTTGGCTGAGTTATTCTTTAAGAATCTGTGATAATACCAGATGGTGGTGAGTACTTTAAACTACTCAACTCCTTGCTGCTGCCTTATGAGACCAGAATATTTCCAGAGCAATTACATTAACAAGAAAGCCCAAAACAAAAGCACAAACCCAGAATGTTCAAACCCTTCATCTTAACATTGTAATTACAAGAGCTAATTCTCTGAAGTACAGCTTGATGTTGTGAAGGAGGTAGCAACAGTAACACAACGGAGGGGCAGGCTTCAGTGGCCTGTCAGACTTTGCAGGCCTATTCTTGCATGGGATGTGGATGTTGTTCTTTACTTTTTGCCATCTTTCTGAAAGCAACAGTGCATTTGGGGAATTGCACTGTCAGAGGCAAGCTGTCAGTCTTTGGGAAGTATTGCTGCTTTCTGAGTGGTCTTTGTTCAGTTATGTTCATATTCTTTCCGTAGGGTAAAAATCAACCTTGTTGGGAATAGCTACACAATGAATGCAAGTGCAGTTAAAAATGTAAATATGTTGATTGCCACAATATGACTTGGTATTTGGAACTTTTTTTGTTGTTTTTCATGTTTAGTGTAATGAAGAATAAAATTCAGCTCATTCTTCTGACTGTCAGGGCAAGCTAGGACAAAACCGTAAACATAAATTGTCAGTAAACTGAGTATATGTTTCTGTGTGTAAATACAGAGGATAGGTTTCGGATGAGTGTCAGTTTTGTGTAGTCAGTCCCTTTCTGGAGTACCATTATGTATCAAAGGAGAGTTCTTTACACGTTATCTTACAGTATTTTTGCGTTAAATGAGGCAGTATATAGACACCTAAGATTAGCTGCAAGTGAAATTGTTTGTGCAAGAGACAGCATGGCCCTGTTAGTTGAAGTCAGTTAGCTTAGGCAGGTGAAATGCTGACATACCCTTAAGTCAGCAGAAAGCTTGTTGGTTGCTAAAAGGAATTAAAATGTCCCTTTGCTATTCATATGTTTGCATGAGAGCTTTTCCATTCAGCAGCCTCTTCCCCCCGCCCGCCGTCATTGCTTTGTTCCAAGTAGTGCTGTATCGCTGAGACTTTGCTGTGTCTAAATATTTTAGTTAAATGTCTCGGGCTCTTCTGTAGACTCTGTTAGGAATTTATAAACTTAATTTGCTCAAATGTTGTTGACATAATAGTGAAGGCAGATATGTGGCTGGTGGCAATGACATGGGGAGCTGCACCAGATTTCTGCACAACACGCTTGTGGTCACACACATCTCAAATCTGGGCATTAGTCTTTCAGCATCCACTGAACATTCTGAACCAGAAGTGCATGTGTACTCTTGGAGTACAAACTAATATATTTGTAATTCCCACCTCATCTCCAAGGTGGGTGAGACAAGCACCTGCAAAGCCTGGGAAGTGCTTATATGGCCTTCCTTGAAATTGTTAAAGCACAGGTAGGTTTGAATTCTTTCCACCAGGCATGGGAATGTTATTGTTAGATGGTTTATTGAAACAGGGAAGTCTGTGCTTTAAGCTATGTGCACTTAAAAATATACCTTGAGCTGAAGATTATGTATTTTATACTCTTTAGCATCTATAATATTCAACAGTTCTATGATAAAATTTAATTGTACATAGATGAAAGGCAGCTTAGATGTTATACAGAAGAGCTTGTGTATTTTGGAAGTAGTGATCCGTAATGGTCATTTTAAGCCTCGTATTAGAGCCTACTGGCACTCAGGCCATTGGATTTTTTTTAATAGCCTTTGATCCTGCATATGTTTTTTGTAACTTTGAGCTGATGGTATATTCAGCTTCCATTAGCAAGTCTGCATACACCTATATATCTGGATGTGTCTATTTTTTCTTTTCTATGGAGAAAGGAAACAGTAAGGAGCATAGTTCAGCTGTGGACACCTGGAGGCAGGGAAGTTGTTCAAAAGGCAGAAGCAATAATGCAAGACGCAAATCTGACAAAGGAGAAAATTGCGAAGGAAGGCAATTGAAGAGAAAGGAAGATTTCACAGTGACAGTGCTATGAAAGACAAATGAAGAACATGTGACTTTGTGCACCAAAAAGCACGTATGAATATTAGTCAGTAAAAGCTTTAACAGATTTTGGTTTTCTAAGAAGGGGCTTTATGGGTACTATAAACATGGATCAAATTATCCTTCAACGTTTTTCCCAGATTCACGTTTTTGAGAAATGAAGTCTGAAAAGTGTTTGGAGGCTATTGCAATGAGTGAGTTAAGGGAAAGGAGAGGAGGATGGTCTGGGAAATTTGGAATGAAAGTTCACCAGAAAGTTACAGGTTGCACTGATAGACTGATCAAATGTCTCTTTTTTCCAAAGAGCAGGTTAAGAGACTGTGTATTAAATTAGTATTTTTCCTGACTTTCATGTAATTCATTTGGGCCATTTTAATGGACATAACTACTGCTGCGCTTGACTTGTGATTGCATGGTGTGTATTCCAGCCTCATGAGTATTTCTTTGTGAATGTCAGAATATTTCTGCCTCTGAAATACTTTCTACTAAAGCTGATCATGATATTTTGTGTAAGCTTAAGCTACTGAAAACAAGTGAGAATAGTGTTTTATAGTTGTGCCTACCAAACACTTAAGCATGTAGTTAGTATAACAGCTGTTGAAAGCCACTGGTCTGAAATCCAGAGTTTCCTGCTGGTATAGGTGCAGATTAAGAGTTTGGAGGAAAAAGTACCAAATACTCCAGCTGACAGGCCAAACACCAGTGGTGCACTCGTGTGTTTGATGTGCAGGCTAGTGAAAATGTTGCAGTGGTACTGTGGACTTAAATGTAATGCTGACAAGTACTCTTGCTTTTTTAGTTACCTTTTGTAGACATCCACATGTATCAGTGATATCATTCCTGTTCTGGGCTGGGGAGTTGTGGCATGGAAAAGTAGACTGAGGGCAAGAGTGATAATAATTTAAAAATCTTAAATGAATTTTCTAGAATAAAGTCACAATGATGTCTTAAGTAAAGATATTTTCAGAGCTTGTGTAATGTCAAGCTTTATTTTCAAGAACCATGCTGGCCTCTCTGCTTACTTGTTTCAGGTTATAAAATACAGTATCGTAGTTTTACTCTATTTTGATTTTGTGGCCTTTCTAGGGAAAATGGAGGGGGGAGGTGTTAAGGAATACAAACTTCCATACTATACTTCAATATAGTATCCTGCAGTGTAAATTGTCCCATTTTAGATATTGTTTGCTGGTTTCCCCTTGATTATGAACATGACTTCCTTAAAGGTTAATTGTGTGGATTGAGAATATAGAGGTTCTGGGGGAGGGAAAGTGTCCTGAGATGTCCTGTGAGGAAACATGTCAACTTGGGAAGCTCTGTAGTTGCTTAGTTGGTGGATTGGGATGGTTTTGGTTTTAATCTGAAGTCAAGAAATCTCACATTAGCTTTAATAATAATCCTTATGCAGTTCTGTATATTACACATTTTATGGATTCATTTTTCTTTTGTCTTTGTATTATGTCCAAGAGAGACATGAGTGATGCCTGTTGAAGGAATTCCATGTGTATATATATGTGGGTGGTTTGGTTTTTTTGTTTTTGTTTTTTTTTGGGGGTGTTGTTTTTTTTTTGTTTGTTTGTTTTGG
Organism: Nesoenas mayeri; assembly: GCF_963082525.1. Taxonomy (NCBI): domain Eukaryota; kingdom Metazoa; phylum Chordata; class Aves; order Columbiformes; family Columbidae; genus Nesoenas; species Nesoenas mayeri. The sequence goes on along the minus strand of NC_137543.1, from coordinate 50,034,194 downwards.
TTTTGGTTTTGTTTTTTTTTAAATCCCAACATAAATTTCAGGTGTCATCTGTGATGTTAAACTTGCAGACTCTTGGGACATTATAATTCTTTCTGTTTATTCTCTGAAACAGTAAACAGATAGTGTTAATTCTTAAATTAATTGCTAAGAGTAGAAATTAATATTCTAGTGTGCTGTCACAGTCCCTGGAGGTGATTGAAACTTTAGTTATTAAGGAATGTCTCTGAGACGTACTTACTGAGCTTGATACTTATGCGGAGATCAAAACACTTGAGGGATCTAGGAGTTAGAGAAATGGATTATAGAAGATTGAATATTCAACGAAGTGGACTTGTATACTACTAAGTGGTCAGTACATCGTGCACTGCCCCAGGCTGGGGTCTGGCATTGCAAGGATGTAGGTGCTGTTAGTTGTGTCATTTGCCCTGCAAATAAGTGATTTACATTTTCTAGTGTTTAGGGTATTTAGAAGGCAAAGCATCTTCATAGAGGACTAAATATTTAGATTGTGTGTGTGTGTGTGTTTTCTTCAGAAGCATTCAAAACATGGATTTACTGAACTTCTAAACTTCTTAGCACAAAGGTAAACTTTTAAGCTGACGTTATTTTGTTGTACGACTGGGCTTCTCACACTTATTTTTCAGGAAGCTGTGTTGGGTTGATGCAGCATCAGTGCAGTAATGTGTAGTGGAGAGAACGTGCTACACTAAAGTAAATCAGGTGTACATTGCTCAGGCTCCCTGGTAACATTGAGAGTGAATGTAACTCAGCTGTGTTTCTGTGTAGTATCTTGTGTCACGCCAGCAAGCATCTCAGCCTAATCACTGTTTTTTTTTTCTCGGTGTACAGTGTTTATGTTGGTACAGCTGTGGATCCCTTTGCTGGCAGTTGTAATGTCTTGATGCAGTATATATGATTTACGGTTAAATTGTTCCTTAGCAACTAAAACAGTTTTCCCTGGTGAGACAAAGAAGAAAATGTCATAAAATCGCTTCAAAGGTCTGTGTGTGTGGTCATAGCACACAATGCTGCAGATTTTTGCAGGAATTCTTTGCTTCAGTTATCCTTGCATAGGTGACACGTTTGCTTTTTCAAGGGTTTCTTTCACTTACATGCTTAGCCAGCAGTGAGTGGCTTAAAGGTTCTTCTGTTGTATAAATTTTTATACTTCCTATGTGAGAATAAATGTAGGAACACTATTAAAGTGGGTATAGGCTGTGTCGGGATATATAGTGTGTCTGCGTCTAAAACAAATGTTGATTTGCATCCCCTGCTTTATGATGGTTGTTGTGGAAAAGTCACATCCTATATTGAGAAAACTAGAAATTAAGGTAGTCAAAAGAACTGTTGTTCTAGTTCTCAAAAAACTGTCAGACTCTTCTTGCTAAGCTGTTGGTAACTAATGATTTTGTCAAAGTGGGTTTTTATCTCATATGCATATTTGTCTTCTTACATATCATGCAACATTTATGAATTCTCTACTAACTGTTGCTTGAAGTAGTTACAGAGGGATGTGGAAAAAGGTGGCATAGTTAAAAATAAACATTAAAGATAAACTTATTGTGCAGAAAGTTAAAAATAGATGATTTTTATGTGGAATGACTTTATTTAATAAGAGTAGAAATAGATTACTCAAAAGCTTACTGCACAAAACAATGAATTTCAGACTTCATAGCAAATAGAAGGAATAAAGCTACTGATTTTTAAGGTTGAGAGATGGATCTGAACTGGTTTTAAGTTATTAGTGATGTTATTACATTATTAAACTCCTGTACTATCCCTCTGCCCCCTTTTTAAACTCTGTAATGTTCTGTATTTCTCATTTTATATGACTTTCGAAGTGTAAGTTCCTTGCTGTATGTTTTAATTTTTACTGTTACACATGGTAGAACTGATTGTTAGTACCTTGCAAGCAAACACTTTGCATTCTCATCTACAGTTACAAAGCAACTCAGATTCGTATTTAAATGTATGAGTGATTCTTACTTCCCTTGTCTGTTACAATTTGACTTTTGTATTATATTTCACCTCATGAATATGTAATATATGGAAAGATCTGTTCACTATAGGGCCTCTTTAAGATGCTGATTTATAATTATAAATAATTTGCCCATACTTCAGTTTAAAAGTGATCAGGTCAAGAGAGCTGGGAGGGGGAAAGCTGGTCAAAGGAATTGCAGTGTAGAGCTTGCATATTGAATATTAACCTTTCTCCTTCAAATAATGAATGTTGAGGTTTTCCTCTCAATTAGATGTTTTGCTTCTTTCATTTAATCAAACCAGAGGCTGTAATCTGTAAGGCACCTCATTTTTTTTAACCTTATAGTTATTTTTAAATACCTATTCACTGAAATCTGAACGTTTTCTTTATCGAAATTGAATTATCCAACAAATTTCAAACTTCAGATATCTGATTTCTGTGCATTTTTTTTCTTCTTTCGCTTTTGTTAGTGTCAAATCAATAGTGCCTTGACCTCGTTTCATACGGCTTTGGAACTTGCAACAGACCAAAGGGAGATCCAACATGTCTGCTTATATGAAATAGGTAAGTTGGATATGTTCATACTATAAATAGCTCACTTTCAAGGTCAGACTAGGAACTTCAGTACATTAACTGGATTATTTTTATTAGGATTTTTAAAAGGTTTTGGCACACTGATCTTTGTCTTGTATAGATTATGCTAATAATCCTGCTTTCTTGTTTGGGCAAGTAGAATTCAACAGCTTTTTGTAATTTTAAAGTTTTCTGCAAATACAAGGTGATGCAAAATCAGAGAGTAGACTGTAGAATCAAGGGCAAACTGTTCACTTACGGAATATTATTTAAAATGAGAAATTAATTTATTTGATTTGTCTGTGGAATCACCCATTTCTGTGCCAAACACGAATTGGCCTGGTGAAGATTCACAGTTTGCAGGACCTATAATTCATGTTCATTTCCTTCTAGCAATAGCAATATATATGTTCTTAATTTGCATACAAATCTTCAGAGTGAAAAAGATAGATTGCCTCAAGCTTTAGATGTGTCTTGTTAAGGGATCTTGTCAGAGTGGGGAAGAATAAAGGAGCAATTAGTAGCTCTGTAAGTTTCAGTATCCTACAAAATACAGTATTTAAATAAGAAAGAGGGAAGTTTTGACCTTTGGTGTTGTAAAGAGGATTCGTTGTTTTTTATGGAATCTTATAATTCTACATTTCCCAGTAGATTTAAACCAGGCTTTAAGTGTATGTCACTAATTTGTTTTGTTTTTAACTTTTCCCAGTTATTGGTATAATTGTTAAACTAGGTCCAGTTCTCATCACAGACTGCTTTTCAGTAATGTTGACACCAAATTTGAATTTCTGTGCTTTCTCTGAAGTTGTATTTGTCTTCTTTTTAGGCTGGTGCAGCATGATAGAGATGAATTTCAAAGATGCGTTTGAATCCTTTGAAAGGCTTAAAAATGAATCCAGGTGGTCCCAGTGCTACTATGCTTATTTAACAGCAGGTGAGTATATTCAATGTGTTGTGTAAGTGATAAACCAGTGATGTGGTAAGGTTTGGGCACTGTTTTGTTTTGGGGAATGTAATGGTGTGCATAGTGCCTTCCACACTGCCTGCTGCTGATGCAGCTCTATGCCAGACTTAGCTTACATCATTTTGTTTGTTTATATACTATACAATTGCATGCACACACCTTCATGTGCATAAGTATTTTCTCTCTCTCCTTCCAGATGTAGATACAGTTATGGTTGTAACTGTAGTGACAGGTCATATGACAGTGTATTGCAAAGATCTAATAAATAAATGCTTAGAGGTTGGGTGGTATTATTTCATTAAATGAGTACGAAAAAAGAAGTGCTGACTTTCTGATGATCACAAAGGGTCCTTGGGAGAGCTGGGATTTGCATGTTTATCAAATCCCCTGTCTAGATCCTTTCTGCAAGTGAGCATGTTTTTCCTGTGACAGTATGATATCTAATATTAATTTTTTCTGTTTCCTGTCCCAGTAGTGTTATCACATTTTTGCTTCTGTGTTCTTACAGTGTGCCAAGGAGCCACTGGTGATGTCAATGGTGCTCAGAATGTGTTCAAGGAAGTTCAGAAGCTTTTCAAAAGAAAAAACAATCAGATTGAACAATTTTCAGTGAAAAAGGTTTGGTTTAGCATAGGCTGACTTGTTTCAATACAGTAATTGCACTTGGTAATTCTGTTGGATTCTTTGCCAGTATTTATTTTTGAAGAATGTATCTGTTTTCTCCTATGTTGCTTCTGTAGAATTAGTGGGGACGATTCAGCTGGAAAGACAATAGTGTCATGTATTTTAAGGACCTAGCAAAAGAAATGGCAATTAGTTATTTGCTTTACAGCTGAAGTAATTATTAAAAATAAAAATACATTATACTGTAGTTGCTTTGGTAATTTTCCTTCCAGTTTTGCTTTTCTTACTTCTTGTCTTGTTTGTCAAAGCCTTAGTTCTTTTTGAAAGGTAGGAGTTGTCTAGGAAATACCTCCTAACTGATGATCTTGCAGATGTTACTGTTTCAGCATCCAGTTAGCGTGTACTTAGGATTGTGAAACAGAATAAAACAAATCTAAGCTGCATATAAGGAAGCTTTAATTTTGATCAATATACAAGCCCTTACGTTAATAGAAAGATCTTGCTTTTTAGTCTTTCAGCTAAGTTTCCACTGACTTTATTTTCATAAAATTGTTAGATACTTTCATGAAATAATTAGAATTATGTTTGTGATATATTGTTTATGAATAATATGTTCCCTGTAAAAGGACAGATGGCAGATCTCCTTTCCCTCTTTCTCCCCACTTTGCAGGCAGAGAGATTCAGGAAACAAATGCCGACCAAAGAACTCTGTGTCCTGGCATCCATTGAAGTATTGTACTTATGGAAAGCCCTTCCTAACTGTTCCCTCTCAAACTTACAGCATATGAGCCAAGGTATAATATGGTTCCTTGATTTATTAATTCACTTTTTTAAATGGAGTGTATAATTTTCTTCTGTTGTATAGGGCAGCTGAGTGTCATAGCATGAAAATTTAAACCTGTGTGCATGTGTGACAACAGAACAGTTTGAGTAAAAATAGAGTAATGACCCATTAAGATTCAGCTTAATGTTTCATTTTACCATATTTTTAGGTTTTTGGGAGAAGTTGTAACTGCCTTGCTGCATGTAGTTGTTTTTTTAATCAGTTGTGTTTGCCCATTGTTTAAAATGAAACAATGGTGTGATAGTTATTGTTCAAAGTCACTAAGCAAAATTTAACTCATTTAAACCCAGCTACAAAATAAAAAAGAATAAAACTACCAATTCATTTCCGCATGTCAGTTTTCTTCTAAGAGGAAATTTGCAGCTTGTGAGTTCGTCTATGATATAAAGGTTCTGTTCATCTTGGCTCCTGGGACCATCTTAGTGGTGAAAGGAGCATTTTATGCTTACCTCTTTCTTGGTCTCCAGATGTCTTCGGATGTCTGTCACGTGAAGCTTATGATAGTAGTGTTTATCATGAAGTTCTCAGTACTTCTCCCTCTATGCAACAGTCAGTCGTCTTTATGTTCTGCAAACAGTTTTGAGTTATCTGCTCATTCAGAAAATAAAACAAAAAGTCTGCCACTGAGATACTTCCTTTTTTTTCTGTAATTACGAACTTTTGGGGATTATATGTGACTTTTATGTTAATTGAGAAAACTTTTTAAGTGGAGAGTCAGGACTAGTTTGGGAGTTTTGTGCTGATTTTGATTTAAGATAATTTGTCCATTTAAATTGTGTGATGGCAGTGGGTTACATTCAGATCCCTATTTTTCTAGTCCCAAAGATAATACTGAAGGCTTTAAAATTATATTTACTTACATAAAATAAATGTCAGGATTTTCAGTCATTTGCCTTCAGACCAATCAGCTTTAGAGGTTGTAAAGACTATGTACTTTTCTCCCACACTCTCAGAAGCAGTGTAGATCTTGTATAAGCTTCTAGCTGGTGGTGCGCATTTTAATGTGAAATAGCAGTATAGATTAAAATTCAGAGATACGCTTCTTATAAGGTACGACACTGACAGATGTGTCTGCATTAGTGATCCCTGGTTAAGGATTTTCTGTGCAGTGAGAATGTTATTGCTGTACCTTACATTGCATCTCAAGAATGGTAAGATGATAGGGAGTTTTTCTTTTTATTTGCTTCCTCTTCTCTTGAATAATTGCATGTAATTTGCTGGGGTGAGTTTCCAGGCTGTTCCTCCAGACTAGAAGCTGACTTAAAAATAAAGGAATTAATTTGTATCCACGTGTAACTCTGTTAAGTAAAATGCCAAGTAACTTAAGACTTGCAATACAAGCCAGAGTTGAGAGCTTTGTGTATTGTGTAGTGTCCAAATACTTCACACAGCCAACTCTTAGTTATTTGTAGGTGGCTTATTTGGATCAGGGATTAACTGTGTTGTGAATACAGGGCTAGTTGAGATCTGGCAGGGTTTATAAGATGAGGCAGAATGGGAAATTAAAGGAGCTCCACCACTCCAGGCACCACAGTTCAGCTCCTTCTGAAGGGATGAGAAGCCTCACGAGGCTCCTAACCCCTCGGCCTTTCTGAAGGTGATGGTGCAGACAAGTGCAGATGGCTCCTTGTGGAATTAGCTTTGATTTAACACAGCTGGTGCTAATAAGCTGCGTCAAAAGGGAGCCTGATTCATCTAGAGGTGGTTACATGCATAATGATTCAGTTCTTTCTCGAAACTGAGCGCTACTGAGCTGAGGCATGATCTGTCCCTACATTGTAGAACAGCTAAGGTTTGGCAAATAAGCCTTATCCTCTCACCAGCATTCGGAATTGTGATGCCAAAATACCCTAGTCTGAGTTTTTAAATCCACTACAGGTTTTTGTGCGTCTATCACTTGGCTTCAGTTCAGAACAAATCAGCTTTCTCTGGACTTCTTGCCCTGTGTTCTTTGTAACTTGGACTGTGTGTGTGTTCTGTGTTTTTTTGTTTTTCAATATCTGGGACAACCAACAGCAGAAGGAGGTGTTATTAGCATCTCCTTTTTCTGGTAAAATTTAATCAGGCTAAAAATCACTATAGACCACAATTCTTGTCTAAGGAAGGATTTCAGTCCATCTTGTTTGTTTACTGGAATCTTTTCATTAAGCTTGTCAGGATGTTGATGATGCATCGGCTGTTGGTTTGAGGAATTTGCTTCTCGGTGCCATACACAAATGCTTAGGAAACTCTGAAGATGCTGTTCAGGTAAGTTGTTAAGTGATCATTTACGCCATTAATGCTATTTTATGAACTATTCTGTTGAGTGCGAGTGTTAAGCAAACCATTAGTTTTCAGTGCTGCTGATTATACCGTTGTGTGAATTCCAACAGAGTATGTCAGGTTCTTTTCAAATCCTCTGTTTAGCATGTCTCCGTTATACTATCTGTTATAAAAGTAAATTGCTGTGTTGAATGAACATGGTAGCTAAAGTGGCTGGTAGAAGCAAGAGTTAAGGGGGAGCTGGGAAGAAGAATGGAAAAGTTCTTGGCTCTGCTGGGTTTACTTTGTCCAACAAAGAAAATTCAACTTTAAAAAAATAATAATTTGGAGATTGACCTTTCAAAAGAAGGGTTTTGCTGCTTCTTCTCCAGACCTATTAGATAGACACTGAGAGGTTTGATTATTAGCACATACCAAAGAACAATTTTACCACTGCTTCAGATTTTGATCTGTAAGCACAACGTTTTTTTTTCCCTTTATAGAATAGAATGTAATTCACATGTGCAACAAGGAAGCTGATGGTGTTGGCTTTAAATCTCTTTTTTTTTTTTCCTTTCCTTCTCTCAAGCATGTCTTAAATAATCTGGATACTTTCTAGTATTTTTTTCAATATGAAACTGGAAAACTCTTGAAACAGACAATATGTTACTTGGTAAAACTCCAAACAAATAGCTTGCCTTGATACGGCAGTGGCAGTGAAAACCTCGGGGTCCTCGCTTAAAGAATCTCTACCACTGAAATTCTATGTATTCTCATTTTAGTTTTGGACTAATTCCTGGTGCTTAAAGTTGAACAGTTCTTCTGGATTTTTTTTTAAAGTATCAGTCAATTTTAATGTATTACTGCAATATTTCTTTTCTTTAATTTTTACAGTTCTTTCAGCAAGCTGCTAAAGATGAATTGTGCCGTCAAAACAACTTATATGTCCAGCCATATGCTTGCTATGAACTTGGCTGTCTTCTGTTAGACAATCCAGAGGTAATAGCATAACCTATTTTTACACTGTTAAAATTAGGGTGGTGAGTCAACATATCACTATGCAATCAATGAAACAAAGTTTATAGGTGAATAATGTATGTTAAGTCTTAAAAATTTGTTTTATATCTACCATAAAAAAATCTTACGTTGTTTTTTGCAAACCAAGAAATGCAGTGCATTTCAGGTAACAGTATATTAATTTTTCAATATCAAGAGTTATTAAGACATTCTGAAGAGCTTAGTTATCTGTTGATAACACTGCAATGACTTGTTGGTACTGGAGTTTATTTTTATATGAAAAACTGAGCCTGAGACTTTCTGAGATTCTTCAGGGCAACTATAACCTAATGAAATTTAACAAGGGAAAGTGTAGAGTCCTGCATCTGGGCAGGAACAACCCCAGGTTCCAGTATAGGTTGGGAAATTACATATTAGAGAGCAGTGTAGGGGAAAGGGACCTGTGGGTCCTGGTGGACAGCAGGATGACCGTGAGCCAGCACTGTGCCCTTGTGGCCAGGAAGGCCAATGGCATCCTGGGGTGTATTAGAAGGGGGGTGGTTAGTAGGTTGAGAGAGGTTCTCCTCCCCCTCTACTCTGTCCTGGTGAGACGACACCTGGAATATTGTGTCCAGTTCTGGGCCCCTCAGTTCAAGAAGGACAGGGAACTGCTGGAGAGGGTCCAGCATAGGGCAATGAAGATGATTAAGGGAGTGGAGCATCTCCCTTATGAGGAAAGGCTGAGGGAGCTGGGGCTCTTTAGTTTGGAGAAGAGGAGACTGAGGGGTGACCTTATTAATGTTTATAAATATATAAAGGGTGAGTGGCATGAGGATGGAGCCAGGCTCTTCTTGGTGGCAAACAATGATAGGACAAGGGGTAATGGGATCAAGCTGGAACACAAGAGGTTCCACTTAAATTTGAGAAAAAATTTCTTCTCAGTGAGGGTGACAGAGCACTGGAACAGGCTGCCCAGGGGGGTTGTGGAGTCTCCTTCTCTGGAGACATTCAAAACCTGCCTGGACATGTTCCTGTGTGACCTCACCTAGGTGTTCCTGCTCCAGCAGGGGGATTGGACTAGATGATCTTTTGAGGTCCCTTTGAATCCCAAACATACTGTGATACTGCAACTATTATATTCCTGCCCATTTAGCGGTGTCTTTCTCTAGCAGTAAAATGAACAAGTCTGCAAACCTACAGCAAGCAGTCGAGCAAGTATTTTGAGTGTAGCACCGCATTGTTTAAATTATTATTTAGTACTTCATCCCAAAATGAACCATAAAGACTTCAATTTCACCTGTCTGAACATGCCAGAGTGCCCATTTTTTTCATATGTGTCTTACAGAAACAGTGTGTATAAATACAGGAGTATCAAAATACTTCTGTCACCCCTCAAGATGCAAAGACCTCTCTCCCCCTTCACTTGCCTCAGTGTTCCAGCTGCTGGTGGTAGCAGAGCCTGGCACGGATGCCGTGGATAGGCAGAGATTTGGTATCTGCTGTTGGCATTTAGTGTGGTGGATGCCCAGGATCCTTTCTCATGTATTTAGTTTCCTGTTGGGTGCTATTCAAGTTGAAAGATTACCTGTAGTTATCCTCCCCAAAGAGAATTTGGTGCCTTCATGTTTTGGGGATCAAATTTATATTTGGAACAATATGGTGTTTGTCAAAAGTCTTTTTACTTTGGGATTATTTATCCCCACTTTAGGACAGATGTCTTCCTAATGTCACCCATCAGTGCCTCTTGGAAACTGACTGGGCTGAGGGGCACTCATACCATCGTACTGTTTCATTGAAGGGGATGTAGAAGTAAAGTTATTTCACTCATTTAAGTTCTATTAAAGCTGTACGTGTACGCATTCTGGCTTTCACCCTGAGTAGTGAGGTTTTTGTTGTTCGGGATGAAGACGAAAAAATCCACCTGGCTTGCAGACTGTCCCGATGTCTGTGTTCATACATTTGATCATTCAGGTCTTTGTAAGTACCCTGCCTCCTGGGGAGCCAGGAGAATCTTACAGTAGGGCACCTTCACCACCTTTGGTGCTATTTCCCTCCTCAAATGTGTAACACCAATACGTGGAGTTTATGCCACTTCAAGTAGTACTTGCTGAATGAGATTGCAAGTCAGGGGAGGTGGTTACAGGGTAATGACTTAGCCCCCGCGTCATTGTACGTATGGTATAAAGTAGTTGTGCTGATAGTATCTCATGTTCTTATGTTTCTGTTTTCAGTTGTTTCCTCTTACGAGGAGTGGTTGAAGGAGCTGGTGCTGTTCAGCCTGGAAAAAAGGAGGCTGAGGGGAGACCTTATCACTGTCTACAACTACCTGAAAGGAGGTTGTAGAATGGAGAGCGTTGGTCTCTTGTCCCAAGTAGCAAGTGATAGGACAAGAGGAAATGGCCTCAAGTTGTGCCAGGGGAAGTTTAGATTTGATATTAGGAAAAAGTTCTTCACGGAAGGGGTTGTCAGGCATTGGAACAGGCTGCCCAGGGCAGTGGTGGAGTCACCATCCCTGGACGTGTTTAAAAGACGTTTAGACAAGGTTCTTAGGGATATGGTTTAGGGCTAGAGGTGGGTTATGGTTGGACTCCATGATCCTGAGGGTCTCTTCCAACTGGAATGATTCTATGAAATAATCTTGTCAGATTTGATCATCTGAGCTGAACCTTCCCCTTAAAGAAGGAAGGAAGGGAAAATATTTTTATAAAAATTACTATCATGACAAAAGGACAAAACTAAAAAACGCTTTTAAAAATAATTGTTCTTTCTTGAAAACCCTGCTGTCCTATGACTTAGAACTGAGCCTTGAAGCCTGGTGTGGAGGTCTGAGTCCAGTAATATTCCTGCTGCCTTTTTCATGTACAAGTTTTATCTCTTAAAAAAAAAAAGTGTGGTGAGTAGTGAAGTTATCTGAATATTTTGAGAACATGGGAAGAGTTCTGCCTTCCTCCCTGCTTTACATGTAGTAAGTGCACACAGTAACCAAACGTGCTTCACCATGGGTGTTTGAGGACTGAACAAGCCTCAGCTTGTAGCTGCGCTGAGAGTGATGCACTTAGCGTGGGCAGGACATGCAGGGAACTCCCTCTCGTGGCACTTGGGCAATGAAGAGGTAAATGGTGCTTGACTTAAGTGGGATGGGGTGGGGGAAAAGCAAGAGCTAAAATTAGAGGCAAGTGGATGCTGTTTATAGAAAATTCCATTTACTAGCTGAGGTGTCATGCAGGAGCTTTATAATGGCTAACAAAGAGAAGGCGCTAGAATTCTATAAATCACATTTGCCTGAGAGGCCGAGTGTATTAAAGACCTGAGCAACAGATCTAGATATGAATATGCATTTTAGTATAAAATACATGCTGTTATTACATTTACTTGGCTTTAAAATTACTCATAATTACATGTTTGATTTACCATGTCATATGAATCATTTTTGTTATTTTAAACTTAGTTCTAATGAATTTATTTAAGATTTTAATATGGTTATGTCAAGAATTTTACAGATTTTTTTGTAGACGTCTTAAACCAATATATATAAATATGTACATATTCAGACATGTTTGAATCAGAAAAGTTAATTTTCTGTCTCTTATCAGGCAGTTGATTATTTGTGAGGCTTAAAATATACTGTATGACAAAAAAAAATGAAGCATGAGCTTTTCAGTTGTAAATATTGATCTGCAAATACATATATTTTTCCTTAAGAATTTGAAATCGAGATTTCTGAAACAACTTTTAATGCTTAAAATCCAGCAAACAGTTTTGAAAGTAAATGGCTTAAACTTTGGCTAAGTAGCAAAATTTACTCTATTAAACAATTAGTCATTTATCTGTAGCCTCCTTTGTTTCCCTGTGCGTTGTTATAGCTCATGATCATCAGTAGCAAGTTGAATTTAAAGCTGTAATTTCTCCTTTTCTGTAGAAGACTAGAAATACATAATACTGCATTTCTTGGGTGCCTCATAAGTATTTCTAGTTGCCTGTTTTGAGAGGGATTTGTCTGTTTGGTACCTTGTATTCAAGATAGAGATGCTATTCTGAGATTGATCAGGCAGATACTTTCTGTAGCATTTGCAAAGCATTTCTAATGCAATGTTTGTCTTTTTGTAGACTGTGCCAAGAGGCAAAACTTTACTTCTCCAAGCCAAGGTAAAAACGAATACATTAATACATTTTTGAATTTGTCTTTCTGGGATGAGGGCATTTTGAGAGATTCTGCTTTTGGTGGGGGTTTGAGGGAGGGGGAGTGGATGTTAAGTGTCAGTGTCCCTCACCTACAGTCTACAACACTATCATGTAGATATACATTAATGTATATGATACACATTTGTGTACGTTATGTAGATATGTATTTCTAGGTCAGTCATAGCACAGAGACCATGTTAGTGACATCTCCTAGAGTCTTAGAACCTTGCCAAGCTTTTCAACTAAGATTTGGCTACACAAAGGTTGAAAATAACAACTCTCCACTCCTTGTCTGTTCCAACTGGTTCCTACCTTGGGCATGTTGGGATTTTCTAGAGCTTTTGGACATGTGGAACTTCCCAGGTGCTGTTCATCTACACGAGATCCAAACAGCATGCTGGAAATGAAAGCTCTCCGCTCTCTTCACCAACTTGGAATTTCTGTAATTGTTCTGTTGCTTTGCATAATGGGGAGATATTGCAACATGGAATCTTCAGTTTGCCTCTTTTCTTTGGTCTGTTTTGTAACATGACTTCTTATGCATTAGTAGTGAAGTTATCTTCACATCCTAAAGTGAAGGAGGGTAATAGATCTATCTATCTATCTTTTTTCTTTTCCAGGAGGAGTTTACTGGCTATGACTTTGAGAATAGATTGCACGTCCGCATACACGCAGCCTTAGCCTCTCTAAGGGAAGTAGTTCCACAGTGACGGACAGGAAGTCTTGTTATCCTTTCCCACAGTTTCTGCACTTTAAGATGAAGCAGAAGAAAAAGCTGTTGGGAAGACCAGCTTTTCTTCTGAAAGCCACTTGTGCCAGAGACACTTTCCTAGTATGGTCAGAATTAGTATGGTGTAGTAAAACATTACAATTTTAATGAAAAGTGAATCAACCAGGAAGAAGGTTAAGTGACCTTGTGTTTTTAACTCTTCAGGTTTTATTTTGTTTAAACCAAGCCGACCATGATAATATGTAACTCTGCGGATGAGCCTAAATAAGCACACATGATTTATTTCAACAATATTGGCAGGTGTGATTTTTACCTTTTAAAATAGATCTAGTTCCAAAATATGCCAAGAGGAGCACTTCTGTTTTGATTAGAATAACATAGTAGTAATCAGTGTAAATGCTGGAGTTGGGAATGGGCAGAATGCTTTTTCTTTTTCTTCTTTTTTCTTCAAGCATTAGCCAATGTGCAGGAGGAGCAAAACTGTTCAGCCACAAAAAGCAGTTCTTACTGAATTTTAGTGACTTATGTTGGTGACTTCTTAATGACTAATGTGGGGATTTTAAACCTCACATCCCCTTCCATTCTTTATTCCTTCCCCTCCAGCCCCAACTCATACTTGTGGTACAAATTATGTCAATATTTAGGATCTCTGCTTCTGGAACATTCCAGCCAAATACTTGTTTTGTTTGACATGCAATTACAGTGTAGGCAGTTTTTATTTCTGTTCTTAGTATTCTGAATACTATGTTAAAATACACAGGATAGATACAGTAAGTTTACATATTTTTCTTTCAAGCTGCTGAATCTGTGTAGCGGTGACCTTTAGAGGTACTAAAAAGAACAACCAAACTGAAAAACAAACCCAAAAATCTACTTGGTAGTTATACCAATACCACAATATCCCAAGTCTCTTTGTGGTATTCCAAACTTGTGATGTTAAAATATTGAAATACCTCAGAGAGCTTAAAACTTTTATCATGACCATGTAATTTCTAATGCTTGGCCATCTGTGTGCTCATCTGTAGCTTTTTCTTTTGTCTGTAATATGTAGTGTCTCCTTATGTCTTATATTCAGTTAATATCATATTCTAGGAAAAGAAATATTTTTTTAAAGAAGCTTATGAATGGAAATCTGACCAGAAAGTTAGTTGAATTATGTTACTTTGCAAAGCTAGGAAAACTAGATATCCTTGGAAATAGTTATCCAAAAGCCTTATCTTTACTTTGGTCAGGTTGCCTTAAACAGTTCCTTAGCTTAAAGGGTTTGGTTTTTTTCCTTTTCTTACCTTTTTGTAGAGTATGTTGCCAAAGTTTTAGACCTTGCCCACAGCTAACCTTCATTGATTTGCTTGTTGAGGTCGCATCTAAAGCAAGACTGATATGGAGGAGAAAAGTAATGTCCTACTTGGTAGGCCAAATGAAACGGTTGAGACACTTATTTCTCACATAGCAGTTCCTGCTATGAAAGGCATTCCTAGAGCAGTTAAACACTTTTGTTGCAGTTCCTGAAGGAGAAGAGAGACTCTTTAACTCTTAAAAAAGCAGTTTTATTTTTCTACAATCTAGATGTATTACAGATAGTACACTATGGGTTTTTTTAAATTCAAATTTAACAGTAATATTGAGTCACAAATGAGTGTTCAACTTTCTTTGGTCAATTCAAGTAAGTATTGACTAGAAAACAACATACTGTATATATAGTGACTACTTAGAATTCAAATCACGATTTTAAAAATGGGCTTTAATGCACTTGAAATTTTATTTTGTCCCATGTGACTTCTGATATTTTGCAGTGAGAGGGACAATCCATTCTGGGTAAATAGCTTGAAATGATACAGTTACTGACAAAACTCCTTTTAAATACACTGCTTATATATAATGTGAGACTAGACTGTTTGGGACACAAAGCACCTGCATGCGATTTGTGTTGGGATATTTAGGGTCTACATACTTGGAGGTACCTAGCAAATTGTAGTAAACTTACTAAAAGGCCTGTTGTTCTCACCAGGCCTGGAGTGGGTATGGAAAGACACTATATATTCATATAACAGTTTAGCTCTGTGCAAAATGCAGCTTTTCCGTGGATTTAGCGAGTCATCACTGAAATAGAACTATCCGTTTCTGTGTTAATTATTTTGTTTTCCTCCCCTTGTAGGAGAATCTCCTACATTGTAAATGTCAAAATTATTTTTTATGTTAGATTGTGCCTGTGATGAGAGAAATTTCAACTGTATTTTGTGTAGACGGATAAGTTTTTATACTTTGGAACTCGGAGGCACAGTCTAATAGCAATAATGGAATATGCATCTTGCTAGTTAATATGTTAAGACTATCTTTACTGGGTCAGGTATTTTTGTTGACGTTGATGCAGTTTTTATCTCAATATGACTCATTGCAAGTAAATAACTAGAATTTTTAGATGTCACGAAGTGGCATATTTATTGTGATGTACTGTAAATGTTGTTAATTTACAGAACTTGCATTTTTATATTTCTGAGTAAAATTAAAAGAAATGTGGACATGAGTTTTGTTCCCTTGCTCCTCAAAATCTGTCTTTTAGTTGGTGGCCTCTTGAACAAGATGATATCAAGTACTGGGAAAACTTCTGGGATGTCAAGTGACTCTAATCAAGTTTTCTAGTCAGCAATTACCTCAGCCTTTGTTCTTCCAGTATAGTCTCCTGGTTCTAAAAGTGAGTTACATGTGTCATGTTGAGATCAACCGTAGAGTGAACAAGGTTTAAGATGTGGTTTTAAGACATCAAATTTACCTGTTCTTCATTAAAGAAAGAGAACCACACACAGTTGTATTTGTTGTATTCCTACACCTTTGAATAATGTTTCTAATTTACTCTAAAGCAAGCACTTTAATTTCTTCTCTCTCTGATGCCGAACGCTTGTTTCATATTCTAGTTATGCTTTACTCTTAAATAAAATTCCCCAAATATTGCATTGAATTGCTTTTCAGTTTACAACAGTCTGTCTTTCCAACAATTGATCGTAATTGTGTTTAAAAATTGCTCCGTGACTGAAGTTTGCGCAGGAGCACGTGTTAGGTCAGGGTAGGGATCTGTGGGGTGCTGCTGATGGTGGAGGGAAAGCAGCGCAGCCCATCCACTACGCTCCAATTCCCTTTTATTACAAGATACTAACAGTAGTAGCAATCACTCTAGTGAAAAATTATGCAGTTACCATCAAGTGTTATTAAAGCTAATGTTAAGTAGTAAAGAGACTTGGCCGTCTCTTAAGGCAGATGGGTGGCCAGTGGCACACTGGGCACCACTGGGCTTGGAGAGCAAGAAGTGCAGAGGTTATTGTCTTGAACCCTCCATCCTGAAGGGAACTGTACAAGAAATTATTTATATAAATTAGGACTTTGGGGGGGAAAAAAAAAAGGCAGGGCTGGGGAATTGTTTCTCTGCTAATTACAGGTCAAATAGATGCTTATACAATAATCTCTTGTATTCTAATGTTTTGAGGTGAGCTAGAAAATAGTGATACAAAAACTGCTTTGATTTAGAAAAGTTAACTTATGGAAGATGGAAATACATAGGCAAGGTCCAGTCCTGGTTCTTTTTGACCACAACCCCTCCTAACCAACAACTAATTAAAATACACTATTCTATACAGAAACTCAGAAAGCACTGGGAAGTGTTGTTTTCACACTGAATTATCCCTGTCTATATACTATATCCTTAATTTATGCCAAAGCAAAATCTAGTATGAAATTAGCCAATGCACAAGGTCCACGGGAAAAAAAGATTGAGTTATTTTACAAAAGGCCTACCTTAATCACCACATTGCGAATCTGTTCTTTCTGAACTCTGAAGCTTCTTCAGTCAATCAGTTATAAAATTGTGTGATTGTTAGTAGATGGCAAAAAGTGATTTCCCCACCCCTGACGTGTGTATACTCAAGGTTGTTTACCTTGAATGAATGACACTTAAATATTGTACTGCTCAGTAAACCTTCCATTTTTGGTGGGTTTTTTGATTGCTGGCATTGCGTGCATCCTCCTGAGTCCCTGCAGAAAGGAGCACATGCCAGCAAATGAGGTGTGGAAGGTCAGAGGGGTGACAGCACCTGAAAGGACCCAGTTCCTCAACTCTTCTAAACCTGGAGGTCTCCAGCTTTGGTTTCCAGACACTGCAGCTCTTTGTAATTTCTTCTGCTGTGTCAGAAGCTGCGTTCTTTGCCGTGTCTCGGTGTAGGCATTACAAAGAATGTTCAGGTTGCCTCTTACCATTCTTTTGCATGGGCAAAATATAAATGAGATGGTGAAAAAGTCAATATGAGGCAGGCTTTTCACAGTTAAATACTGAACTACTTCTATTTTTCACCATATTTTTTTAATGTAAGTTCAGACTGCAAAACTGGACCTAGCATAGGTTACCAGGGTAGGTGCAAATTGGTTACATGTTGCCTTCCTGCTTTTGCTCAGAACCTTTTTGCTTTATTACCCAAGATTTTAATGACCTAGAGAGCCACTGTGTTTTCACCAGTGTGTTTTAGCCGCGGGGAGTTCGCGTTAAATTGTCCTACCCCTATTTTTTGCACGCTGCTCATCTTTTGATGTAACTTCTTCCAAGACAGTGTTCCAGTGGACAATTGGATCAGCTAATCAACTAGTTTTGCACGATCGACTGGTCTTCAGACTTTTTCAGTCGTTTTTTGGCAAGCTGTGCTTACCTACAGAAGATGCCAAGAAAGGCTCCCAGGCAAAGAGGTTAAGAGAAAAAAGGGTGTTAGAGTTGAATATTTGAGGGGAGGGGGAGAGAGAGATTGTCAAACCTGGCTGAGCAGATCCATTTATGTACCAAACACCTGCCAGTTTTTCACTAAGAGCAACGTATTTACTGTATTGAAAAAAGGTAATTGTACTCCTGGGACATACGCTTCTCTCCACAGGTGCCCCTTGTAGCAAAGGCCCTGACGAAGGTGGAGAGACAGTCCGAGATACGCGTAAAGGGACCTTAAATCCAGCATTTTGTGCCTGTGGTAGGAACAGCAAGAAGGTTTTCATGGCGATTTTTGAATATGAATGCAAACCCTCACTTAGAATTCTACTGAAGTTTCTGGCAGGCAGAAATATAAAGATGTTGCATGTCCTCTTCTGCCTGTTTAGCTGAAGCTTTGAAAAAGATTACAGGTTTAGAGAAAAAAACTGACCCACCCCTCAAACTACCGTGATTCATTAACTTGTTTTAAACTGTCTATTGAAGAGTTAATGAATGAACTGATTTTTTAAATTTCTTTTTTATGGCAGAAATATAAAGGCAGCTTATCTGAGACCTTGATACACTGAACTTCTGTCCATTAAGTGGTATATATCTGGTAAAATTTTAACATCATCTGGAAGCTATTACTTCTGCAGATGGGGCGATGGAGGGCGGGACAAAGTAATTACCTTCAATTGGGCAAACTGCTCTTAGGCTGGCGGGCTCTTCAGTTTGGGGCCAAAGGGCAACATATTTTGGTAGAGTAGCTGGTACACTTCATATGATGGATTTACTCTAGATGGCTTCTGAAAACAGCATTCAAGTTCCAGCACAGTGAATGAGTTTCCAGATGTACTTTTTCATGTATGCTCTTCTTAATTTTCTGCCAGGGGCTGAAACCTTTTGAAATATGTAAGGAGGTCTATGCTGCTGTTTGGTTACCTCTGATACTAATTTTTTCTGTGGTTTATGACATCTGTCCTTAAACATCTTTGAAGCTTTTGCTGTGCGGAGATTTGCATTCCTAGAATTCTGAGAGTTTTGAGAAGATGCAAATTTACAAGTTATCTTCTGACCTGACCACATTACAGCCTTTGCACACAGGTGAGCTTCACACCTTTATGAAGTCTTGTTGCTTCTGTATGTTCTCCATACAGAGATCTAGACTTCAGATTACTGTCCTGACTCTAGAAATGATACATTTTTTAGTCTTCATGTATTCTTGAAGTATGTCTTATTCTTTATATAGCAAGGCTATTTTTCCTAATTCCTTAAGACATAGCATATTCATGTTTCACTTTTTTCATATCATGGTCTGTGTTGTCACTATCCAGGACTGATGCTCCATTGTGAGATGATTTAGTAATGAGAAGCTACTTTCTAAGGATTCTTGTCTGGAAGAAGCATTTTTTGGTGAGTTTACAATTAACATACTTTCCTGTGAACTAACTCAAATATTCCGTTAATTTTGAATGAACCATTATGAATATGTTATTTATTAAGAGAAGCTGTTGTAGATAGGCTAAACGCTTCAGCAGCAGTGACACCTGAGTCTTAAATCTGTGGTGCTTCTAGGATTCACCTCAGGTTTTCCTAAGGATGCAGACATCCAAGAATGCAGGAGCGGATGAGTAGATGATTTTTCCAGCCTTCATGAAGAACAATCTGTAGCATTGTTGGTGGATAGAAGTTTTTCTGCCACAGCAGACTCCTGATCATGGCTTGACCCCATTTATCCTGCCTTCATGATCCTCAGAAACCCAGTTAGTGGTGACCTTGAAAACAGCACTATATGGTCGCCTTTTTTTATCCTTGTGTTATCAGAACAGAAAATGATCTTGTGTGTATCCACTAAAAATGTGTACTGGAAAGCAAATGCGGTCACTGGGGCTCTTGAGGTTTGTCTCCAGTTTTGCCCTTGCAGTCATGAGGTTTTGCAATATGAACGGAGCCGTGTTGAGGAACAATCTGGTTCCTCTTGGGGTGTAGCTGCCGTGGCTGAAAGGGTTACAGCCCTCAAACGTGTTCTCTGAGCTCCTGCTAGAGGTTCCCACAGGACATCCCTTCTCAGGGGCTGTATTTTGCAGACTTGCATCAGCTTAAATCCTTTGGGTGTTGTACATCACTTAGCTTAAAAGGCCAGGCTGTGAAGCTCGGGATGGGGCTGTGCACCCATGGCTGGCAGGTGGGAGGGCTGTGGCCTTTCTGCAGGTTGCAGCGTTGGATTGCGTGAAGTCGTCATAAGGTGAGGCCGAGCACAAAGCTACACTCTTCTTGTGCCGGGGAGAAACTGCTCTGCCCGGGCTGCCTGTTGCTGGTGAGGAAAACGGGTGTTTTGGGAAACGCAAAACGATTCTTCAGAGGGGTTGTGCCTGCGCTGGTTATGTGCTTGAAGGCAAGTCTGTAAGAGAGCAGGCACAGTTTCACAGTAGCATGGGAGGGGAGGGAAGGGAAGGCAGCAGCTCCCCCGGGGCAGGTAGCACCCATGAGTGCTCACCCTTGCCCTCACAGCCCTTGTACTGCTTGTTCTGAGTGGCAGCAGCCAAGGAACTGTACCGCCGTCTCAAAATACATCATTAAAAGTGTTACAACTAGAGTTGTGCTCAAATGGTTGTGTGCGTTAAACACACCGATTCTTGTGCGGTGATGAGCACCGAGGCGTTCATTGTGGGAGCAAAGCCCCTGCTGCCCGCAAAGTCCTTTGCCTCACGCTCCATCCTGAAATCCTTTTTTCAGCTGACAAACAGTAAACGCTGCAGCACAGAGACTGGCGGCTGCCAACCTCAGCACTGTGTGGGTGACGTAGGGGCACTGTGACCTCACGCTCCGCCGGGTGGTGACCCTGGGCTGCAGCAGGTACCGGGGATGGGAGGGGAGAAGGTGGAGGAGGAGGGAGGAAGAAGTGTCCTCTAAACCCTTAGCCTGAACACGAATGGCTTTTCTGGCCCATCACCAGGCGTTTTGGTGGGTTTTATCTTGGGGGAAAAAAGGGAATTCATGGCCTCGGGTTTGAATTCGCACCGTAGTTCATGGGTTGGCTGGTCCCTCTGACCTTGCCTCCTGCTACCTGAAGGTGCAGAGGAGTGAAGGGTTTGGTCACTGCAAGTGGTAAATACCCCCTTTAACTGCAAGGAGCTTTTGGGAAGGAGCATTTGGGGTTCCGGATGGCACAGCAAGGGATAAGCAGCTGCAGTCACACAGTGGCTGTGGGACACTTCATGCTGCGGCAGGGTGGATGCTCAGCCCAGGGGTTGTGTTTGTACAGATGAGAAGCCGTAAAGCAGCTGGAACGGGCGAAGATGCAGTCTGCGAAGGTCGAAGTGGTTGTTCCACATGGCCTCAAGACCCTGCTTGAGGGAGTGAGCCGGGCTGTCATCGAAAGCAACCCAGATGACCTTGCTCAGTTTTTTGCTCTCTATTTCAAAGAGCTCGTCATCTTTCAGAAAGGTTTGTTCCTACCAGTGTTTCCTCCAAAGACCTGAGCTGTTTGAGAGTCCTGTCCTACTCTAGCTTAATTCCTGTTTCTGTTTTCAGAGAATCCAAGTATGGACATAACAATGCTGGTTGAAAATTTGGACTTCCGTAAGGGTAAGGTAGTTTCTGTTCGTTCTTTTGAGATATTTTGAGACAATGTTCCAATGTGAATGGGTGCAAGTAGTTTACCCTCATCATGGGCTGTATCCCATCCATATCTAATAATAAGAAAGAGGCATGTGGGCTCTGGGCTATTGAAGAGACATTAACCTTCATCAAGCACTTGCTTCTGTTTAATGTGGGAAGAATTAGTCCCCTGGGCTTCTGTACTTTTTCCTTGAGCATACAGGAGCCAGGATGCCTTTGGTAATTTTCATTTTAGGATACTGAAGTGCAATTTGTCACCCCCAAAACAGATAGCAACTTCACCCTTATCTACTTTTTGTAAATAGATATTGTATCTCTCTCTGTCTTTCTTAAAGCCCCCTTAAGTACTGAAAGGCTGCGATAACGTCTCCCCAGAGCCTTCTCTAATCCAGGCTGAACAAGCCCAGCTCTCTCAGCCTGTCCTCACAGCAAAGGTGTTCCAGCCCTCTGATCATTTTCATGGCCTCCTCTGGCCCCTCTCCAACAGGTCCATGTCTTTCCTGAGGACTCCAGAGATGGATGCAGAACTCCAGGTGGGGTCTCACTAGAGCAGAGCAGAGGGGCAGAATCACCTCCCTCAACCTGCTGGCCACGCTGCTTTTGTTGCTGCCCAGGATACTGTTGGTCTTCTGAGCTGTGAGCGCACATTGCCAGCTCTTACCCAGTTTTTCATCCACCAGTACCCCAAGTCCTTCTCTGCAGGGCTGCTCTCAATCCCTTCATCCCCCAATCTGTATTGATACCAGGGGTTGCTCTGGCCCAGGTGCAAAACCTTGCACTTGGCCTTGCTGAATTTCATAACGTTCTCATGGGCCCACTCCTCAGGCCTCTGGATGACATCCCTTCCCTCTAGAATTTCAACTGCAACTCTTTGGACACAGCCATCCAACCAATTTCTTAACCATCGAGAGTGCATCCATCAAACTCATCTCCAATTTGGTGACCAGAATTGTGTAGGGGACCATATCAATGGCCTTACAGAAGTCCAGGTAGATGGCATCCACACCTCCTGTGTCCACCACTGCTGTCACTCCATCATAGAAGGATACCAGATTAGTCAGGTGATTCGCCCTTGGCGAAGCCATGCTGGCTGGCTTTTATCTCCTTCCCTTTTGTATGTTTCAACATGTCTTCCAGGAGGATCTGTCCCATCATGTTACCAGGCATGGAGGTGATGCTGACTGATAGGCAGTTCCCAGAGTCCTCCTTATTACCTTTTTCTAAACATGGGTGTGATATTCCCTTTTCTCTGGTCACCGGGGGCTTTGCCTGACTGCTGTGACTTTTCAAATACGATGGAGCATGGCTGTGTAACACAGAAATTTTCTGTCTGAATGTCAGTCAGTGGTTTGCTGATGTGATTGTGAACTGACCCTGCATGTTCACTGAGCTCCAGCACAGGTCCCTCTTGCATCTTTTCTCCTTATAGACCACTTTGTCCCTCTCTGTCTGTGTTGTCCATCCTCTACTGATATGGTCATATAACTGCCCTGATGGAACACCATTTTGATCCCATGCATACTCTCTCATGTTCCTCCCTTGATAACTCATCTAGAAGCCGTTTTTTACCCTGTATCTAAAACTTGTTCATGTCTTACCCTGTTCTTCATTTGGATACCTGTTAGTTCAACTCATCAGGATTCTTGAGGAAGCTAAAATGCTGCCATCTCTGCATCTGAAATAACTTACATAGATCCCAAGAGTTCTCAGGTGTTGCAAAGAGAAGCCAAGGTGTTCTAGCTGGCTTATCTCATGTGCTTAATGTTGAAGGTTTAATCTTTTAACCCATAAAGTGTAGCAGTGTTGGTGGGCAGTAGATAGGAATGTAGCCATCACTGCAGGACCAGAAATACAGTTAAGTCTTCCTAGGTTCTGAAGTTGTACCACTGTTTTCTGAACTTTCTTTCCGCTTATGAACAGGCAAGCAGCAAACCCTCTCCTTAAATTATTCCATCTCTGCAACCTGGGAAGCCTCATAAAAGTGCTGTGGAGCATTTAATTGAATTGATGCTGAAATCACTCTTAATTTTATTTAAATGGAACCAGGTGCTCATGTATTGCCATTATGATGTTCTTTCCTTGCAGAAAATGGGAATGGGGGAATGCAAGATCAGACATTGGAGGACATGGAGACATTATTTCCTAGGGAGCCCAGGCAACAGGACAAGAGTACTGACACAGAGGAAGATCAGCTCCTTGAGGACTTTGAGACTGAATATAGCTCTAAAGTAACTCAATGCCCATCAGTTCCCAGTTTCACTGCAAAAAGCAAATCCTCCATTGGACCTGCTCAAGTTCCATCCGCTGAGGGACCTGAACTGGCCTATGTCCCTGCTGAGCCTGCACAGCTTGCTGCCCATGTGCTAGGTAACACTGATTCTCTTTATTCTTTGAGGGATGTGGCAATCAGTGTGCAGAGTCTTTATGAAGATTCTCAGACCTCAGAGAATGCATTTATACCAGTAGAAGGTGCTGCTGGAGATGCTTCTACTTTACCAGTAGCTGAGGCTTCTGTAGAAGCTGTTAGGTCACAACCAAAAGTGTGGAGTCAGTCCTCCATGACTGGAGAACTAGTTCCCTCAGACAGCCAGGCTCGAGTCTCAACAAATTATGTAAATCAAGCTTCCTCAGTCCTCTTGGGGGAAGAACTGTCACCTCCTTCACCACTACCCCCATCATCACATGCTCCTAAAGAAGTGTTGCAGGCTGTGCCTTCCTGCAACAAAGCTGAGGTTACCTCAACCACTGCAGCTGTATCACTGTATTTGAATGCTGAGCAGATTACAGATGCAGAGATGCCACCTTACGTAGAGCAGTTTCCACAGAAAATAATCATCTGCATGGTAGACCAAACAACTTGTCTCTTAAAGATTAAGCAGCCTTTAGATGCAAGACAGGGATCAAGTGCTACAGCCTTTGTTCCATCTGCTGATGATTTCAAGTACCAGCCTGAATGCAATCTACAGCATCAGCAGAATCAGCTGAGCAAGTTTGTCTTTCCAGGTAAGAAAGTCTTTGTGTCATCTGCCTTTTCCAGCTCTACAGCTCCTGCAGGGATCAAATGGAAAAGCACCTATGTCAGTGCAGTGCAGGGTGGAGATGGCTTCTAACAAACTACCAGTGCACACATGTTGGATCTCTCTGCCATCTGTTTGAGGAGCTGTGACTGGCTCTGGGCAGGAGTCCTGTGGGCAAATATGCAGATGGACAGGTGCTCACTGGTGCCAAATGGTCTTACTCAAAACAAGGTGTTGGAGACCTAAGATTTTCCTCCCCTGAAAGATCTCACATTCCAGCACTGACCTAGGAAGTTTTCCATTTAGAAAAAAAAAGTGGTGATGGTGGTGGCTGCCTGTGCTGTCTTGAGCTTGGTGAGTTTCTGCAGCTGGGCTGAGCAGGCTGAGCATTAGTCATCAGTTCCACAAACAGCAAAAGAGCTGGTGCTCATCTTCCTCACCAGCGTCTTTTCTGTGGGGTGACATATGCCCAGCTCATTGCTTGCCCAGCTGGAGAAACCCTCCATGGTGGAGCTTCTCTGCCCCAAGTCTCCTTGGTATCGCAGAATCCCAGGCCCCAGAAGTAGGACAGCTGTGAGGTCTCAGAAAAGCGTCTTGTAGAAGAGAGCTGGGCTTAGGCAGATTTGTAAGTTAACACTGCCTCTTGAAAAAAAAAAAAAAAAAAAGGCAAGCTAAACTTTTAGAGGAGTTTGACAAACTTCAGTTGCAGAAATATCAGATGAACATTTACCCAGAAGAGCTGGGTTTTACTTTTTCTAAGCTGCATGTGTTTGTCAGCCACATATCAACAAGCATCTGCCATCCCAGCTCTCTTCTCTAACAAACATGCCTTCACCAAGTGTAGGTATGTTTGGTTTAGACATAAAGATTTACAATATGACTGGAATTCACTGCTCCTGATACCAGCACTCTTGTTTTTATCTTTGTAGCCATGGCATCAAGTGAAGCAGGACAGCTACCACCACATTGTCATGTGTGGACCCTTTACTGCCTAACTGACTTAAGCCAAAAATCACCACACTCCCTTCCTCATGCTGGAGCTGGTGTTTCTGCTCCAATTTACGTGATGCAAGAAGCATGCAAGAGGGAAAATGCTCCACCTTTCATTTTAGTGGGCTCTAATATTCACAACACACAGGACTGGAAACCTCTCCCTGGCCCCACTATGTTGACACCACAAGATGCAGGTGCCAGGAAGAGACTCACCGTAGTCCCAGTCCCTGTTGCCTGGCCAGCTGATGAGGAACCAGATCTGGCAGAGGAAACCACAGCTATGCCCTGCATCCCCAGTGTTTTCTTTGTTGCCATCCCCCTGGATGATGTGATGTCTGCAAAGAAAGGCTCACCAGATGGTGACAAGTGCACAGGTATCAATGCTCTAGCAGGAAGTTACAGTACCACAGGGTAGATTACCATAAATTACATCAGGCCCCATCCGCAGAGCATGATCCTGAAGAATGAAGTTGCTTCTTGCATGGGTCTTGCAGAGGGATATGCTTCTGTTTGTTTGGATTTTACTACTAAAAGCTTAATGTAATCCTTTTCAAAATACAGCAAGGTTTAAGATGAGTGGTTAAAGGACCTGTCATACTTAACAGACCCAATGCCTTCCTCTGCTTGGTAAACTTTGCAGTTAGTAGTACTAGTCTTGCTAGAATGTGGCAAAATACCCTCACTAAGGAGTGCATTTAGGTAGCAATTAATGTAATTCTTGCTGCACGCTTTCTGCTGAGCTAACGTTATTTTTTTTTAAACAGGTTGAAACAAGAGGCTGTTTGAACTTCAGGAAGCAGTCAGAAAGAATGGAGTTCACACCATAATAAATCAAATAAGGCAAACATTCAACAAAATCAGCCTGCAATTAGCACTGCATTCCCATGCACTTTCTTTACCTAGTACCACACAACAGCCTGAGTGTGTGAATTACGACCATGGAAACACCTGCTGCAGCTGTTTCACTGAAGAGTGGCCCAGCTTCTTCAGTGTACTCATAATATACACATAAGCCCCAGCCACACAGAGATTACATACAGAGCCCAAGCTTGTCAGCGTAACCAGGCATAGTCTCTACTGCTGGGGTTGTACTCTAGGAAGGAACTGCACATTAATATCCAAAGCAAGAGGACAGCCACACTTTCAATGAGAGAAAGGAGTTATTCTCCCACATGGTCAGATCATTCAGACTACAGGTTTATTGAGGAAGACAGCTGAGGTTATGCTTTGCAGGAGTTAAGAAAAAGTCCCTTTATGTCACTTTAGAGGTTTCACAACTACAGGTATGGCCACTTACATGCACCAGACTCCTGAAGTACAAGTGTAGGAAAAAAATAATCTGTTCTTATAAAACAGACATCACTCAAAACAATATATGATGTTGTGTCAAGGTTTCCCCCTCTTGAACATGGCTGGGCAGGCAGGAACTAAATGCTTTGTTTTTCCCCCAGCACCAAGTGTGCAATGCTGTGTGACCTGCTGAAGCACTGACCTGACAGCTAGACTGTTTCTACAGATGTCAGAATCCCACTTGCAGTTGCACAGGAATTAAGACAGACTCGAGGAAATGCTGGCCAGAGTAGAGGCTCAAGTGGAGAGGTGGGGCTTCTGAGAGACACTGCAGGTGTTCAATTTCTGCATCTTCAACTCACTGACAGAACTGGGCACTCATATGGAAGACTGCCAAGGAAAAGGCTTTCCCTTATCTATGCAAATACACCTCAGCATCACAACCTGGGTAACTGTAGTAGCACACAGGATAAAAATAGAAAGCAACCCATTGCCTTATTGAGTTTCAGCAGTGCACCTGCCAGGCTGGAGCTGCAGCCTTACTGTGTGTTCAAGGAGGGAGCTCTCAGTTCCCCAGCCATCCCTCCAACCCTGGCACATTGTTTCTGCTGAGGGAAAGAGAGGTCCCAGAGGCACAGGGAAGCACCACATGTCACTGCAGCAGCTTTTGGGGCTGGCTTGCTCAGAAGGGGTCAGTGCTGTCAAACACCACTCACTTCAGACTACACAGAAGAAGTTTTAAAGCCTTTATTTAAGTAGCAATTAAATTACTTCAATTAACACTAACCTCCAGACAGCAGTTAAAATATTGTACAAAGAGCAGCTTGCCCTCTAGAAGCTCTGTACACAGTTCAATATAAACTTACACTCTTAAGATTGAACGCACCCCACTGAAAAGGGGTAAAGCAGCTGTGCACAGGAGGCCTCCCTGAGGTGCTGAACTACCTCTGAAATGCACAAGACTTCCTCCTCCCACAGTACAGACACAGGTCCTGTCCCCCCACACTGTGTTCCACTGGGTCCTGGACTGGTGAGGTTCTTGCCTTTTTGCAGTGGTGCTGGGCACCAGAACTTCTAGTGCATGAAACAGATTCTTTTAAAACCTGTCACTAGTGTGCAGTTCAAATGAAATCTGTAGATATTTAAATGGCTCTTAATTCCTTAAACCATAAGGTTGGTAGCAAAACAGGAGAGCAAAATTCAAAACACACTGCACAAAACATTGAATAAATACCTTTGAGTAATGTTACCAGCTTAAACAACTGCATTAATGCTCCAGAGATGGGAACTCTTCCATAATCTCTGACCAGAGCACAGGATTCAAGGGAGTTACTTTAGTAAAAGAAAAGTCACTTTATGAAAAATTACATCTTTACAAAAGTGACACACCCTTCTTTTAAGAACAGAATATTGCAATTACTGTGTGTGCTTTTAAACATTCCCATGTCACAATAAATAAAACCAGTTTTACTTGTGCCAGTATTATCTACAAAAGAAAGTATTCACAGAACAGCCAAAGGTGTTCTATTCCTCATACACCACAACCTAATATAGGTGTATTCTGCAAATGGGGCAGCTCAAAACCATGGCAACTTGTTTTGTCCACACAGGACCCACCATCAGCCAGAAAAATTATTCCCCTACCTATGGGACTGCAGATCATGTACCACCAGGTTTACTGTGGAGATGCTGAATATTCTGTTTGATAACATGTCAGTTTTCTCAGGAGATAAGTAGAACAAGGGAAAACATTATAACAGATTAAGACTTATTTGTATCAGTCGCAGGCTCCTTATTGTGTTTTAATAAATATCAGGCAAGTTAAAGTAGTTTCTGTCCCAGTAGTTGCCAGAATAAAGCCAGTCCTGCATACCAGTATAGGGATTGGGGCCTTGGTGGAACCATCTGCAAGGAAACACAGCATATTAGTGAAGCTATTAACACACACTCTTATAGAAGTTCAGAACTGCTTTGCTGCATCTTCAGCAGTTTATTCTTCAAAGTCATTATTGTGATTGCAAGAGCCCTCTTGGATTTAAGCTCATAAATTAATTTAAAGTCATCTTCAATGGCTAGATCTCATCCTTTGCCACACCACTTAAATGTCTCCTAAGTGAAATGCCTGACATTTTGTCACTTGAAGCAGTCAAGACTATTGCATACAAAAAGACAGGTACAGTTTTACTTCAAAGCAGTTGTGAACAATCATTTTGGCATGCATGAGCAGTAATAACTTTTGCAAGACATGTCAACACCACAAGCACTGCAGTCCTGAAAACAGAAAAACATTTCCCTGGGATTTCCCTTTGTCTTAAAGTCTCTGTTTTGCAATGCACTTAACATGGAACAAGTGCCCTCAGTGTAAATGTAATATAATCCATAGGCTGCAGGAGAAGTCCTGGCTTATTACAACTTCAATGTGTAGCATTACCATTGTTGGCACTGAGGCACTAACCTGAATGCCCAGAAAGCTGATTGCATCTGCATGAAGTTACTTGCAAGCTTTTGCTAAGCTGGTTGTTGCTAGAAACATTTAAGTTCAGCATTTTCCTTCCTTTCTTCCTTCCTCTCTCCTGCCTGATCTGGAGGCACCATGTACACAGCCAAGATTACATCTGCACACATGTATGACCTTGTGGCAGTGGGGGCTGTCTATCCACAAAATAAGGTGCACTTACAAGGCCATACTACTGGCAAGTATCCCCCAGTGGCAAATACAAGCCTGTCAAGTCTCCATGGCACAGAAGTTTGTCCTCCTTCCTCCTCTCCTACACCCATTTCTGGCAATCCTGCAGCCTGTTACTGAACACTCCTTTGTTTGGGCCCAGTTACTCAATCTTTTGCCTCAACAGCACACAGTGCCAGGGCTCTAACATTTTAATTTCTTCTTGTATTTTGCCACACCGTGTTTATGGCACAAGTCAGCTTTCTAGAAGCTGTTTCTGTGGTTAATATGCTCCACAGCTTCTTTTATCTTCCTCACAAAAGTCAGGTCTTGCTTTACATGCCTCACTGCAGCAAACACTCCAGCACATCATGCCTGTGCAAGGCAGCCCACTGGAACTCAGCTCTTCCCTTCTAGGGTACCACAAGTTTTCACAACAGAAATTAAAGCTCATCCAGACCAAATATGACTTGACCTCTTCAAAAAGCAAGAGCATGAAGGCCACCAGCACTGCAGTGTCATGTTACAAAGCAGTGCAGCTCATAGGGCAAGTCTTGCTTGGCTCCAAAGATGTGAGATGCATATCTGAAGAAATGCCTTGTACTGTCTTCACAGTGGTAAAATGAAGACTTGAACACAGTGGTTCTTCTGCTGTCCTGGTTAAGTGAACTAAGTCCTTCACCCCTGCTAGTCGACATGGTCCTCTGCTGCATCACCTCTGCACAGGATGCTTCACCTCCTGGTTCACAGATAACAGCAGCTCATTCCAGAGCACAGAGGCAGCATTTGCTGAGGGGCAGGGCTATCAACGCTGTCACTGCATCTCTCACTTTAAGGAATTCTACCACACAATACCGCACTAGAGTGTTTTCAACACTTGTACTGGGCAGGACAATGTGCCGCTCTTCCACTAACTTCAATAGGAAGGGGAAAGGTGACGGGAAGAACTTAAGTTTGATAAACATAGGAGGCCCAAAGCAATTGGGTAACCTCACCGGGTAAGTGATAGGGGAAGGGACTGATTTTTATCAAAAGCAACACACCACTGCTGTGTCTTAGAATGTCACAAGTCTTTTACTCAACAGTTAAGACTACCCATCAGTCTCTAAAATATCAAGCGTTCAACATGAATCACTTCTTCAGAAACACCAAGACCCCACTTCTAAGGTGGATTCAAAGTATTTAAAAATAATCACTAGGCACTTTGGAGAATTGTCTTATGAGGGAGGAACTGTAGGATACAAAGTAAGAAGCCTGCTTTTCTGTGGCAAGGAAATTGCAGCAGTTTACAGATGTACAGATTAAGATGTCCAGTTGACCTTCTAGGAACAGGTAGGAGTTTCCCTTCACAGTATGCATTTTTTTTTCCCCAAAGCACAGCTCTTCCTCTATACTGTATGTTCCTCCTTTGGAAGCAGTCACACTCAGCATTCCTACTAAAGAGATCAGACACCAGGACTTCTCTGCCAAAACTTCACAAACATCCTGGAAAACAGTTCAAGGACATCCCAGGCAAGTGCAACTGAAGAACCTTCTGAATGGTGGCTGCACTAATTATACACCCCAAAAAACATGCTCTGAGTTGCCCCCTGGGGATACCCCAGTTTCCAATACCAACCTCAGGTGCTTTGAGCTATCCCTTAAGCTACTTCAGGCAGCTCTAAGAACACAGTGTAACTATCCCTTGCTTTGAAAACAGTTGGCAACAGCTAGAACCACTCTGAATTCAGGAAAGTAAGAGAGAGGTGCAAGGCCACCCACCACTTAACAGGTTTACTTGGAAGCATAACAAAGATGTTATTTCCCACCAGTCTGGGGGCAAACAAACCCAAACACTTCAGGAGAACAGGCACAGGAAAAAGACAAAGGCAGACATGTCCAAACCTGTGACTCTGGGATGATGGCTGACTTCATTTGAAAAAAAGAAAATAGTGATGTATAATTACAAACAGACATTTTAAAGGTATTTAATCCACAGTGTCCAGGTGTATTAGTAACTAGTTAATAGAAAAGAAATGAAGCTTGCTTACTTTGAGAGAGTTCAGACCTGTTTTCTTTTTCCCCTCTGTGAAGAGACTGCCTATTTATTGCCATACTTTTAATAGACCTTGTATGGTCAAACTAGATTGATTCAGTCATGTTTTCATGGTTTCTACTTAGCCTGTGTGTAAAAGGTCCCAACTGACCCCTCTCATTTAATAGTTAAAAAACCCAACCAACCACTTGCACACAGACATCCCAGCAGATCCTCGTAAGCTAACTTTTCCCTTAGCTCTCCTAATTTTTGTAGTTAGTAACCCTCTCAGAAAGGAGAACATGACTCGTATAACTGGATTATAAAGTCTTTTCAACAACTCTTAAGAAAAACTGTATGCAGTGGGCATTACAGCATTGCCAGGACACAGCAACTCATCTGATCTGTCACGGGCAATAAGCTATCAAGTTCACCAGAGGAAGCGGTTCTTCCTCTCTTCAACCAAGCATGCAAATTTGAGGCAATTAAAAAGTAACCAGCAACAACAGCCCTTTACGAGCAGCTCTCAGTGGCAACACCTTTTTTGTACCAGAAGAGCAAGAGGTGCTCAGAAAAGCCAACACAGCTTGTATTTGAATATGGAAGGAATCGAGACCAAGCCTGACGCTTCCCCCCAGGAACACCACAGCCTGCAGAGACCACGGCTGCAAAGAACGTGACTCTGCCATGCTGGACAATGTCAGCTCTTCACACTGACATCTCCACACACCACTGGTGTGGACTGGCAGTTAACCTGAATGTTCAAAACCTGTATGTAACTACACACACACAGGCGCAAGCACACTAACCTCGTCTTCCAGTCTTCCTCTGACTTAGAACGATTTTTGCGGGCAGTCCGTTGTTTTTCTTCTAGCCTCTTCTTTTCCTCGCTAGCTAGATCTTGAAGGAATAAAAATACACAAATAAAAATACAGAGGATAATAAAATGTAATATAAGACAGGGGCATTACTGCACCTGACTCAGCAAATAAATAAAGGAATAAACATTGTCCATCTAAAAAAGCATTCTACATGACAAAGGGCAGCTTCTGGTTTAGTTTAAGCACAAAGCCAGGCCAGCTGTGGCACTAGATCAGCCAATGAAATTCCAGTGTTTAAGACTGCTAAATACATATTTATCCATGGCCCGAATACCCTGAAAACACGTTTAATGTGACAGCAAATGTAAACTAGGTGAGGTGGCATACCCCAAATCTATTTCAGTAGAAAAACTGATTAAGATATGCTGGAGTTATTGCAGGAGTCTGGCCACCTGCTTCTTGTTAAGGTTTGGGCTAAGTTGTTACTAGTGTCTAGTTTCTCATCAACAGGGGTTTGCAATATCAATTTCCAAATGACAAAGAACTGTCTCTCTGCTTCATCTCTTCTGTTTTTTTTTGTTAACGCACTAAGGTAGCAGGAGTTATGGTCCTAAACAAGCAGAACAGTTGCTTCTCTTTGGCAGAAAGAATGGCCAGAAAGTGTGACGAGTACATCAGACTAAGAAGCAGATTAGGTGAAGGCAATCTTCTGTACCTGAATCCTAAAAAAGCATTTCATACAGATCTTGGTAAGAAGCAGTTGAGAGAATTATTTTTAGAAGACTACTGGCCATTCCCAGTTACCTTGCCATCTAATAACACACTGCATGTTACCAGTCTATACAAACTTTATGCTGTTAGTACAGTTAAGGAGTATGGTCTGTTGCTAACACCATCGTTATTTGTACTTCAAGTACAGACAGACAAATTAATGGGGATGCTCTGAACCAAGTATGTCCATCCTGCTGGCCACAGAAGAATCTTATGCAGGCAGGAGAGACTGGTTGTGGGAATTCACCGATCAGCTTTTTTTAAAAGCCTCAAATAATCAGTTTCTGAGAAAAAAAACCCACACAAGTACAACTGCACTATATCATGCCCACGTCACTGTTTTTCATACCTAGATCTCAGGCTATTTATCAGAAGTAGTCACAGGCATTGCCCTATTGCACATGTGAAACTGAATCAGAGGTTTCATGACTTACCCCAATCACTTTGCAATGCAGAGAAAGCAAGAGCCCCCATGCTTTTAGTCTACCAAGCTGGCCATCCTGCTTTCATATGCAAAATGGCAAAGAAAAAGGAGCAAAAAAGGGCCAGGGCACGGCTGTTCCACACCATAAAGTATTTTCACTCTATGGCATCTACAGTAACAATCTCTGAGGTGTCTAAAAAGTGCACTTTCTTTTCACTGAAAGTCTCACTATGTGTTTCTAATTCACTGTTCTAGGGCAACAGAAGTGTTCAACTCCCAGTGAAGAATAATTTTGTATCTAGTATGTTTTTTGGCATTGCACTTTCACTTAAATAGTTTAGACTGCATTCTCAGAATCTAAATACTCCTAAATACTTCTAAATACCCTTTCTGCATCAGGCTGATGGAAACAGAAAAGTTCAGAAATACCTTATTTCAATGCTCAGAGATTGTCTCAGACTAGTTTCTAGTTACAGGGCCTGATTATAGAGCACAGCAGAGGACCTAAAGCTACATAAAAAGCACAGCAACGCAAAGTTTACATCTTGTTTATATGGAAGAACATAGGGCAAGCAGGTGGCATGGTGGGTTCCTAGCTGGCAACTAAGCACTCACAAGCCACTTGTTTGCTCTCATCCACCCCAGTGGGTTAAGGGAGAGAATCAAATGGCAAAAGCAAGAAAACATCATGGGTTGAGGTAAAGACAGTTTAATAAGTGAAGGGAAAGGCAAAGAAGGAAGAAAAAGTGATGTGAAGACAATCACCTACTACCTTCCACCAGCAGACTTGTATTGGGCCAGTCTCCAAGCAACAGCTACTTCCCTTCGACGCACACAATTTATTGCCAAACATGATGTTGTATGGCATGGTTATATGGAACCTCTCTTAGGTCAGCTGTCCTGACTGTGCCCACTCCCAACTTCTTGCCAACCCCAGAACAGATGAGGCCTTAACACTGCACAGGTGCTGTTCAGCAACAGCTAAAACACTGATATGTTATCAGTGCTGCTTTAGGTCAGCAGTCTAAGACACAGTGCCCTGTATGGGCTGCTATGAAGAAAATTAACTTGATCCCAACGAGCCCCAGTACAGGAGGGTGACACATGTTTCACTAGAAGCATATCAACCTTCAGAAGGCTGCATTACTTGCTGTCTTGCAACATGGAAGAACGTGTCTTTATGGGTAGCTAATTAACAGTTTATCTAACAGCCTGAACATAGAATTTACCTTTTTTCCAGTCCATCAGTTTTAACAAAAAATAAAAATATCTTTGCCAATAGCTGCAGTTACCTATTTCTCCATTTTCCATGGCTCTGATATCCGGTCGTAGCCGGCAGTCAGTTTTGGGGATGACACTCTCCATTTCCTTGTCCAACTCATTCAAAGCCATAGCAAAGCTAGTAAAATTGTACATCTGAAATTCAGAGACAAAAGGTGACTTTATGATGTCTGTAGCTGCAAGTCTTAAATACACAAGAAAGCTGCTGTCTAAAAACAAACACCCAAGTGCTTTTATTTTTATTATTTAACCACTCAAGGAATATTCAAGATACCAGCAAATCTGCAATGTCAGGCAGAGAGTAGGTGATCCTTAGTGTTTCTGTTTAAGCAGGCCAGCATCCAATTACTCAGTGCACTATTTCTCTCTTATCTTCTTTTTCCAGTCCTACTGGTATTTTCCCTCAGTAGAGAGACTTCCCCCTTGATTAACCGACCAAGGGCACCTTTTCTTGTTCCAATTCTTTCCAGTTACACAGGTACCCTTGTGTTCTGCCCACTGGCTCTCCTGCTCCACAGATGTTCACACACCAACTCATGCTACACAGGCTTTGCAAGTGTAGCAAATAAAGCCCATTCGGAAGGGATTTCTCCCAAGGTAGGTACCTCAGAAGCAGGGTGGAGAAAAGAGATGAGGAAAGCCCCCATACTGCTAGCTACATGAATTAGTGGAATTTCTCTGGAAAATGGGATGTTTCTAGTAATGCCTGTCAACACCATGTTCCAGACTTAAAAACTGTAGATGGAAAGTTTGTTGCAATAAAGTCAAATGCAGACTCAATGAATAAGAAAACAAATTTGCTTTGTATTGAACATACAGAATAACACCATAACAAACTTTCAATAAGCAGAAGCATAGCTGACCTGTGCTGAATTTGGAGGTCTTGGAGTTATCTTCCATAGTAAGATGCTTCCAGGAATAACATACACACTCTCAGAATCTGGCAATGGCATTTCGTCTGGTTCCTCAGTATTGCCCACCTAAAAGCAGCAAAGCAAAGAAGTTCTTTGGAGTTATAAAACACTTACAGCCATTAATTCTAACACCAGAACTTACTTAAAATTAATTTCTTAACCAAAAGTAAATAATTTCAAAGAAACTTTTCTAGTTAAGGAAGATAACAGCATTAACATAGCATACAGACTCTCAGTTCCCTCTTAATGGAAGACTATCAACAGTTTCTTGCATCAGCATCTTCATGGATATAATCTAGATGTTCAATTGTTAAGAAATGTCCATTTTTCCACCACAGAGATGTCCTGTTTCCTCAAATGCAAACACCTCCATTCCTGATATTTGAGTCCATTACTGCTTCATTAAATAGAAGTCACGTTCATTGTCTTTCCACAAAGAAATGCCAGTACATAATGCAAATGCTGTCTTCAGTTGGCACACAACAGAAAATCCTACGCTAATGCTCTTCGCTCAGAGGAACCTTCCTTTCCATTGACCACTACGCTCCTGAAATGGCAAACTGCAAATGTTAAATTAATATCCTAGATAAGCTACTTCTTCTGGGAGAGGTATCTTATGAAGGCTGACATACACGGCCTCAGGCAGCTGCAGCCACCATGAAACTGTTTCCCCAGAAAAGAAAAAGATTCCACCCAGGGTTACCAGGGCAGTAGAGAATAACTGGTGGTCACAGAGTAGATGTGACCTGAACTAGTTCTAAACCATCACCCTTTTTAGGCACAGCTTTAAAGCAGCTGGAGTCTAATGCTGCTGACATTAATTCTGCCACACAAGCGTATGTTACAATACTGAATGAGAGCCAGCTGGACAATGAATCCAGCCCTCCTAGGAAAACTTGGTGTCCCCATCATAGCTAAAACCAGCAGCATGGTTCAGAGATCACTGGAGAGTAAAGCCGAACTTAAAGGCAACTAATGCTTTAAATACTTTGGCTATAGGCCAACAGCTTTAATCCTGCTGCTAATGAGCTTTGCTCTCTGATGGTTGCATCCAATACCCAAACTGGACTCAGTTGTCCTCTGACATGATTCATATGTTACATCTCCAAGAAAATCAGGAAGTATGAAGGATTTTGTTTCACTGTGTAGTACTTGGGTACAGTGCTTTTAATAATATACAGGTTACAAAGTCACTAGAACAATGTGGAGACCAGGTTCAGTCCCTCAGCTATTAGGAAGATAAAGAGGACTATTAGCTGACTACATCTGAAGGCTGTTGGCAACCCGCCATTCTCTCTTGTAAGGGACACTGATCAGTCTTTCAAAAACCAGAATTTGAAGCAGAACAAATCAGAAAGATATCCTAACATCAAAACAAAGACACTCCAATACCAGACTGTCAAAGTACAAACCAACTTTTATAGAAAGGCTACAATGCGCACTGCAATTTGTGCCAATAATACACAACCTTAAAAATGTCATACAAATTACAAAGAACTAGGTAAAAAAAATGGATTTTCATATGCTTTTTCCACAGTGATCCATATTTTACACTCGGTGCTACTCAGCCTCTCAGTATGTTGCAACGAGGGCAGTAACAGACTTTGCCAAAGCAAGAGCTCTGGTGTCTGTAACTGAGGCATATTGAGGGCAGTTGCTGTTGCCTCACATTCTGCTCTTCCACATATTTGCACTGAAAATTCTGCACCAAATCCTTCACGTTGATTTAAAAAAAAAGGCTCTAGTTTGTTCAGAGCAGAATCATCCTAGTCTAACCCCAAGTCTACTATAATTCTTCCCATGTTGGTAAAAGATCAACTTTGCACATGTTAAAGCTTGTCTTACTCCCTGCAAAATTATTTTTCCTTAAGTTTTATCCCTATAAAAATCAAATTCAGGGAAAAAAGTGGGGCTATTTGCAAAATGACTCCCATCCAAAAAGGTCCCCTAAAGGGAGACAGAAGTTATTCTTCATTAGCAGCAACACAGCATGAAGGAATATATGGAAAACAACTAAATAAATCTGAAAATTCTAATGAGGAGAAATCTGAAAGGCCATATACTTTCCTGTCTGAATGAATCCTTCACTACCATGAAGGGACAAAACACATGCAGACATTATACGTGAGACTTGGCTCACCCAGATGCTCAAAAACCATAAAACAATATCAACTCCTCAGACACAAGGGGGCAGTGAGAATACATATTCCACAAAGACCACCTGATTCATAGTGTGCATTAAAAAGCTTTCTGTTTTCTACACAGAAGCAGTTGTGTTGAATAAGCAGAAAAAGCAGGCTTTTCTAGAGTCAGGGCAACATTGCAGTTTGAGCATTCTGCAATGGGATGCTTCATTCTGAAGCGAAAAGCAAAGATCACATCAAGCATTGTTGGAAAATGCAAAGTGGTAGCTGAACAAAGACACAGGGTGTGTTTTTCTCTGCTCCTTCTCCCTAGAGCTCACAGCATCAGACCTGAAGACCAGCAGTAATCCCCAGTGCTTTAGAGCTCTCCTGATGAGAAGCACTGGAGTAAGCTGAGACACAACAACAACCTGAACCTGGACAGCAACAACTGCTTTCAGACCTCTGCCTCTTTTTTTCATAAGTATAAAAACTACAAGCACCCAAACCAACAAAACATCTGGCTTCAGTCACCAAGGAGAACAATCCCTGTTTTAAGCTACTATGTAAGTCATTGTTCTTCATCAAGCTGTATGCTGTCACCATCACCACTTACTTTAAACAAGAAGAATACTGCTGACCAGAAATCTGGAAGAATTAAGATTTTTTTCCCAGAAGAAAAAAAAAAAGGCAATTGTGGAAACAAATGTTTCCGTGGTTGTGAAAGTTTAATAAAAAGCAATACAAAAATTCCTTGCAAAAGCTAGAAAACATGGTCTTGTATCAAGATGAGAAACTACTTTAATTCTGCCTCCATGAGTCCAAGTCCTCCTATTAGAATATAAATGTTATCATATATGATCACAGGCATGGTCCAACCAACAGATATGCTATTTCCTCCATGTGACTTGGGAGGAAGAGGCAGGTAATGAACCAGCCAGTGTTTAGATCACTCTAAGTTCTGGCAAGTTCAAATATAAATCCTTGAGAGAGAAAGAATTTTATCCCTTAATGCTGGTACTCATCCAATCAGTTTTGTAACCTACTAGGAAAGAGAGAGAGAGAGAAATCTTACTGCTCTTAAATGACACTAAAATATTTAGCTGTCTTATCATGCTTTTGAGATACCACCTCTTTATGTGATTAATACCTGTTTACCGCTTTTCTTCTCTTCTGCATTCTTCTTGTCATTTTTTTTGTAAGCTTCAAATACAGCTGGGTCAACACTGTACAAACACTCAGTCCACTTCCCATACAGCGCACAAATTTTCTTTTTACTGTCAAAAAAAGGACTAAGTTTACAAAGGAGCTAAGAGATTTATTTCATCATTTCAGGCAAAAACATATGAAAGAAGAAACTCTTAAAACCCCACTATTGATGTCACACAATTCATAACCTTGGTGTCGCAGGTTCGTGCCCTTGACAGACGATGTTAAAAGCATTCAGTTCTATAGCTCCCGCCAGAAACAGAGCAGCCATTTGGCTCCTATGAGGAATGAAGCTGTTACCTTTTGTCCTGAATGTAGCCTTCAACTTTGTGCAACTCCTTCCCAAAGAGGCCGCAGGGCTTGAAGCTCAGTACACACTTCTCACCAGTTCTAAAGGCAGAACAAGAGGGCACTAATTACTTGCAAAAGCTTTTCCTCTTCAAACTTGCAACAAACAAACAACACTCACTCTTAACTTACTTATGGTTAGTTATTTCCACATTTCCATACTGCTCAATCCAAAGTTTGCCCACAATAATGTTATGCACACAGCATGTAGGATTTGTCCATGTGTACGCTTCATTGTGTCTAAGGAAGAGGAATAAAAATTAAAATACTGTATCTTTGTACTGGATGCCACTCCTGCAAACCACCATCTGTGAATTGCACCAAGTCTTGAAATAGACATGGCAATAAGTCAGGAGACCCAAAGAGATTAACCTATTGCTACTGATTTTATAAATTCCTTAAAATAGCCACTTCAGTGCAGTTACTGTTAGCAATGAAGGACATGAGGAAAGGCAACAGGGCTCAAGCATGCTAGTCTTAGCAGGACTGACCTCCAGGTGTCTGCAGAACATACAGACAAGCCCCAACTACTGCTACTATTGGTATGCAGTATATTAGAAGAAATGATGGCAGTTCCCTTTCATCTCCTCTCCCCCTTCTCACCACAAATTGATCTGCCACCAACCATTAGGATATGGGCGTTCAACACATTCATTCCTAAGCCACGAGACTCTAATACACACTAATCATTACGGATGTGGCCATTGTGCCCACCCAATTATTACTTATCAACTTACTCAAGAAGCTCCAAAGTCATTGTGCCTTTTGGTTCTGCTTCCACACTCTTGCCCCAGAATTTGAGTTTAGGATAAATTGATCCATGAAACACAAAATCGTTATTTAAACCTTCAGCATAGAAAGCACTGATTGGTGGATGATGGCTAACTTGCTCCGAGAGAAGTCTAAATCCAAGATCATCTCTGCAAAATAAAGATTACCAAAAGCATGCATCTATGTATCAAGTGTAAAGTTGCAGTTCTTTTCCGCAGGGTGAAACAGTTGGACCCATGCACAGTTGCTGTACTCAGCACAAGAGCTGGTTAAACCCTAGGATAATACAAAAGGACAGATGAACTAATACATAGAATACCCTCATTCCAAATAACTGAGGACAGTGTAAAAAGGTAACTAGTACTACCAAATCTGACCAGATGATGTGTTTACTTTTGAGAGTCACCTCAAACTTTTGCATAAACACAGGCCAAAACCTCAACTGCGAGATAAATTTGCTCTAAGTGCAGCTGCCTTCTAAGAGACTATTATTGCCTATTCATATTCTGGACAGTCATAACAAATACTACAATTCTAACACTTCCCTTAAACACCATGCATCTTTTCATTCAGAAGGTTTCAGGAAAAAAAAAAGGGAATTTTTGTAAATAAAACCTGCTTTTAAACCTGGCAAATTTCATTTGCCTGCTCTGAGTTGAAAAGTTGTTTCCTTGCACTGGAAGGTGCATTGCTGAACACCAACATGCACTGCAAATGCCTCCATCAGCTGCTAGGAGAATGGGTGGAATCTTACAAGCCAAAGAACAGTCTGTAAGCCATAGTAAGTCTACCGAAACATGAATTACACCAAATACCATTCTCCACTCTTCAGTGTACCTTCTGCTCATTACCTGATCAATTCATATGTCTCTCCAAGCAATGGGTTGAACGGCTTCCCTGTACGTTCCCACTGTGAGGCTACAGCGGACACAGCAAATGCAGCAACACACTATTCAAAAAAGTAAAACTATGCAGTTAATCTCCTGGGTTTTGGTCTTTTTATAAAGTATCAACAGCAGTCATGGTATTACAGATTGACTCTTCAGAAATAGCTTAGCAAGGTTCTGTTTGCAAGGCAGGGGAATAAACAGTTTTCATCAAAAGGCAAAAAAAGTACGCCTTCAGAAAAGCAAAACATTTTCCTAGATAAGCAAAACTGGCTAATGAATAAGAGAATCTGACACACAGCTAATTACAAGAGTTCCTCCTACAATGAGACTATAAAGAAAAACATCCCAATGCATTCATCAAGAAGTAGCACAAATTACCCCACCCAAAGTACCTGCATTCGTTCAGTTGTGCTGGAAAGTGAGCTGGCTTTGTGGATGAGGTATGTATGCTCCATATACTCTGTAAGTCGCTGTAGAAAGCTCAGTGGCTCATTGAATATAACTGGCATTGTGATCTTCGACAGCTCCTGATGCACAAATGAAATTGGTGTTACAAACCAAATGATTAGATACACTGACCTGCAGTAAACCCAAGTGTAATTGGCTTATTACAAAAAATAAATTATGCTCTTAGTGCTAATGCAATGTGCTTGACCTGGCTCTGCTAATGCTTAAAGGAAAAACCCTGTACATCCCTGATGAGCTTGATAAGCCCATCTGTCTTCATGTTAAGGATACTTTTAAAACAAAAAGAAAACCAGACATCAAACAAACAAACTTCTTATCAACAAATGCATTAAGATGGTGAGATGAAACAATGAAGTATTAGGGACCTTTTAAACACCTAAGTTGTTTATTACTCTTAAAATAGATATAGGCATAGATATAGGCCATCTAATTACTTAAACATATTATCGTTTTTGGAGGCAGGTGGGCAGGCAGGGGGAAAAGGATGAGAAAGGACAGTGAAACACAGCCACACAGGAGTGAAAACAAGCATTCTATATCTTGAAGAAAAAAGGAATTTTTGTAACAGGAATAAAAATTTAGAAGTCCTGCAATTTTGATGCTATTTATTTTCTTCCCCATTTTTATAAAGCATGCCCCCTAAATGCATAACAAAGCAATGTTTTAAACTGCCTTCAGTAGCAAATTAAAAGCACATATAATATGACAGCATCGTTTTTAACCATAACAGCAGCATCTGGCACTAACAGCTCTGACAGACACCTCGGTACAACCGCTCCAAGTTCCACCACCCCACCCCCCAACCTACAGCTTCTATGCAGCAATTTCTGCAAAGCAGAATTAAGACCTTTATGGATTTTTTTCCTGCATGCACCTTATCAAGACAGGCTTTCAAATCTGCTCTCTGTATTTCAAGGTTCTAAAACTCTTCCACTAAAGCCACTGTAAGAAGCTTCAGATGCTTCAGAACTACTCAGGAGACTTGGAGCTGCTGATACAGGGGGCATATCCCCCAGCACTTCCACTTCTCATTGCTTGGTGCTGTTTCTAACAGCAAGGGGAAGACGAGAAAGGAACAGTGACTAAACACACACATATCCCCTTCTGCATTCTGCTGTTCCAGG
Organism: Nesoenas mayeri; assembly: GCF_963082525.1. NCBI lineage: Eukaryota > Metazoa > Chordata > Aves > Columbiformes > Columbidae > Nesoenas > Nesoenas mayeri. The sequence continues at coordinate 49,991,598 of NC_137543.1, read as the reverse complement.
CTGACAGAGGTTTAGCAGCAGTCAGTACTTTCAGACTAACTGAAGGATCTAATGGAGAGAAACACTCTCCTCAATTCGCCCATGGCTGGAAGTGGATTATCTGCCAACCAGGAAACCTCTGATGTGGCCACTGTCTTGCCAGTAACACCATGGCAGGGAAGACTGAGATACTAAGGGGAAGGGAGAAGAACACAAAGTAGCTATTTGGTTTTTTTTCACAAAGTAAAAAAAATGTTGCTACCATGAAGTACTTTGAGGGTTTAAATCAAGAGAAAATGCTTTTACTGAAGGAATATTGCTCTGCTCACGTCTTACCTTCTCAAGTTGTGAAAGGATATAAAGCATAAGCTGCAAATTTAAAAAAAAAAAAGAAAAAAATCCCTCTCCCCGACACATTTTCATTTGGCCATCAAGTTAATGATCGCTTCACAGCGATCATTATCACAGCTTTCTGATTACCTACCATTCCAATGCATTTTCTTAAGATACTCCATATACTGAAGTCATTTCTGGAAAACATCGGAGATGGCAAGCTCGTTCTGCAGAAAAGAACAGCAAAGGAAGCAGAAGTAAGAAAACTTTTCTATTACTAACCATGACTAAGAAACCCACATACTCTCTTTTTGAAGGTAGCAGTTATCAGATTTTTAAGTTAAAAACTGAGGGGGAACGACAGTGCTACTCTGAAGAACCTGACAGAAACCTTAATTTCTCCAAAACCAGAACATGAACCATTCCCTTCATTTTGCATAAGAGCAGTGGAAGTGAATTTCTACATCACTTATCAAAACAGTGTTTTCACAATGGCACCGTTAAGATATTTATTTCTGTCTCTGTGACAAAAAATAAGTTCTAAGTAGGTACACAGGTATGTTTGCTACATCTGAACAGATCTGAGGGTTAAACAGCAGGGTTCCTTTTTGCTAGTCACCTGTATACAGACAATGAAGGGCCATGACACTTATTGCCTATATTAAAATCAGCCCTCAGGAACAACAGAAAAAGCAGCATCACTAAAGAACAGAAAACACAGCAGTCTAGCATATGCTGAAACAAGTCCCAAACATACTTTCAAGACCAACATTTAGGCTGTGTAATACAGCTTTTATTTCTCAGGTTTATCAGAAATCTGGCACAGATTTTTTTTTTCAGTTTTCTTGCTGCTAGTGACAAGCTCAACTTTTAATCCAATTTACCCATAGAATGGCACAAATATCGGTCAAAGCCCTTCATTCACAGCAACACTAAAATGTGCGTTTGAATCATGAAGCTACTGCCAATGAGAAAAAAAATCTCCATGGATGAGACTTTGCTACAGTTCACTCAAACTGCATCAGCTATTTGAGTTTCAAATTTTAGTTGATTCTGTCTAAACGATTGTGCTGTCCTCCTAACCAAGAAGGTCTTGTCTCCCCTCAAAGCAGCTAAAGTGATATCTTTTTTTAGAGTGTGAACAGGCTGTACCTGCCTCCTCCACCCCGCTTTTCTGATAAACATTGCCAAGAGGAAAAAAATAATAAGAAATCTATTTGGGTTAAGTTTTTAAGTTTCAATAGCCCTTCCTGCTGTGTTAACTTCCATACTTAACTGCTACTGAAACACCTTTACCAGGGCTGATGCTTCTGTTTTCTGAAAGAACGAAAGCAAAAAAATGCTCCTTAAAATACAAAAAGCCCATCCAAGTAAAAACCTAGTCATATGCCTGAACTCCTCACAGTAGCAAACTATTAATATGTTTCGCTAGCAAGTACCTAACAGCCTCACACTGACTTGTTTTACTCAGCTCCCATGCAGGGGATGAGTGGGTGATTGATTTTAATTGACAAACATGATATCACTCACTCCCTATTCTGATTTTCCACGGATATAAAAATATTTCGTGAAACAGATTGTCTTGAATAATATTAAGTATAAAATACTCCTGTACATGCTTTGATGCAAATGCCCAGAAGAGGACAGTGTCCAGCAAGTACTCAGTTTTACCTTCATTTGCAGTGTTTACTTATTTTTTCCTTTTATTCTTTGATGAAGGCAGCCAGCACAGCAGGCATTTGTGTTTAAGCAAGCCCTTCTGCATGTAAAATACGTGTGTCTACTTTGCTGAAGTACACACAGGGAGAGGTTCCACTTAAATTTGAGAAAAAACTTCTTCTCAGTGAGGGTGACAGAGCCTGGAACAGGCTGCCCAGGGGGGTCGTGGAGTCTCCTTTTCTCTGGAGACATTCAAAACCCACCTGGACATGTTCCTGTGTGACCTCACCTAGGCGTTCCTGCTCCAGCAGGAGGATTAGACTGGATGATCTTTTGAGGTCCCTTCGAATCCCACACATACTGTGATACTGTGTGATACTTTCCTTACATATTAAAACTTACATTTTCACCGAAGTTAACCTGTCCTTCCATTCAATTTGTTTAATTACTTGAAAGCTGGCATTCAGTTTCAGCCATTCATCCATATTTCTTACATATATCAGAAAAACCTAATACGGCAGTTGGTTCTTTTTTCCATGTAACACCCACATACTGAACAAACAAAGCAGTTTTAAGCCACCAGGGAAGATCCCAGGTACAAGTAAGGACATGTGGAAAAACGACAGGCAGCCAAGACACAAGGCCTACTAACCTTGACACACTCCCAGTGATTAAGGGGAAGGTTTGTGAATGCAAAAATTTCCTTCCAGATGTCAATTTTAGAAACAACTCAGGAAGTTAATTTAGCTTTAAGTGACAAAAACATCTGTTGGAATTTCTGTGCAGTAGAACAGATAAGATGCGCCTAATATTAACTTAGAACCACGTGTTCAAAGCACTGTCTACAGTAGATCAGCTACTACAAGAATTTTGAGGGAAGTTTAGCTTGGTCTTCATGTAAACCTGATCAAATAACATCCTGGCCTCCAAAAATCCAAACATAAGGATGCTTGCATTCTGAAGACCTTCAATGTGGGGACCAAAGGGAAAGCTAACTACAAAAACTCAGCAATAAGAGGGAAACAGCTGTGATAAACGGATGTTACATGTTGGCAGGTATTACAGAACATTTTTGTGCAAGGGTTGGGCACAGAGAGGACAAGGGTTGTTTGTTTCCCTTTTTTTTTTAAGTTTCCCTCAGATTAGAAGTTTCTCTCTTAGAAAGAAGTTATTTGAATGCTTCCAGAGTTAATACACTATACTCCTATCTCTCAAATCTTTGAAAAAGTTTTCAAAAAATTAAGTCCATTCCCAAATCAACCTAAAGTACAAGAAGTCACATCACTCACATTCCTTAGAACACTCTATAAACAGTTGGATGCAAAACAGATTTAAAAAATATCAGAACAAAACAGCAGATTATAGGTGCACTGGCTTAATCTACCTATACACACATATCTTAACACTTTTAATTCCTTGGAACCAACAGACTTATTCTTACATCTCCAAAACAAAATGACACACACCTCTCATCCAAAAATCAACCTCCACCTCTCTGTGCAAAATCCTCACTAATCAAATAAGAGAAGCAGATTAGAAGTCAGGTCTTCTAGATAAAAACACCACCACCTCGTTTGCACAGCATCAAGAAATTAAGGTTTGTGCTCTGAGAAGTACACAGGTGGCATCAGAGACAATGCATATTTGGCCACATGCCCTCTAAGGAGCCCCTAAACTGGCACAAACTGGAGCCAGTAGCTCCAGGTGGGTAACACAGTTCTGAAGTCAGAACTGCAGTCAAACATGGCAAACAGATACAGCACCAGGCCAAACATCACTGCTACCAAGAGCTACACAACTCACATCCCCTGAGAGGGTTCTCATGGAGGTGAAATTTGAACTGGCTGAGCTCTGGGGAGAAACAGTTTGCATCAACATATTTGTGGACAAACCCCAATGTGTCACCAAGGTGCCAGGTAAAAAAGCTTGACATTACAGCTCAACCTGAACATGCTCTATAGCCATTTAGTCACATAAAAATAACCATACATTCTTATCTATATGCAAAACAGGTGTTTCCATTTTTGTTCAGCAGTAAATTGTTATCCAGCCAATTTATGCACTGATTTTATTCCACCATCCTATACTTTCTTTACTACTAAAAGACATGCAACTCAGCAAAATAACTTATGCAGCAATCATCATTTATTACTCTTCATTCTCCCTTATAAAATGCTCATCCAGACACCTGCTCTCTACAGTTCTGACAACATAGTGCAGCATTACAGAAACTTGTCAAGTTACTTATTTTTTATAGTAAACAGAAGATCAACTCATCTTAAAACTCTTCAAGACAATGCATGTCAACAGAGTCATCTTGGTTGGAAGAGATCCTCAGGATCATCAAATCCAACCACAACCTACCTCTAGCACTAAACCATGTCCCCAAGAACCTCGTCTAAACACCTTTTAAACACCTCCAGGGATGGTGACTCTACCACGTCCCTGGGCAGCCTGTTCCAATACCTGACAACCCTTTATGGGAAGAATTTTTTCCTAATATCCAATCTGAACCTTCCCTGGCACAACTTGAGGCCATTTCTTCTCATCCTATCACTTGCTACTTGAGAGAAGAGACCAACTCACTCCATGCATCATCATTTTCATGTTGGGAAAGTAATGGAACAGCTTATCCTTGGTGCCATCTCAAGGCATATCAAGGATAAGAGGGTTATTAGGGGGAGTCAGCATGGCTTTACCAAGGGTAAGTCATGCTTGACCAACCTCATAGCCTTTTATGAGAATGTAACAAGGTGGATGGATGATGGCAGAGCGGTGGATGTGGTCTACCTTGACTTCAGCAAAGCCTTTGACACAGTCTCCCACAGCATCCTAGTTGCTAAGTTGAGGAGGTGTGGTCTAGACAATAGAGTAGTGAGGTGGATTGCAAACTGGCTTAAGGAGAGAAGCCAGAGAGTGGTAGTCAATGGTGCGGAGTCTAGTTGGAGGCCTGTATCTGGTGGAGTACCTCAGGGGTCAGTACTGGGGCCAGTATTATTCAATATATTCATTAATGATTTAGATGAGGGAATAGAGTATACTATCAGCAAGTTTGCTGATGACACCAAGCTGGGAGGAATGGCTGACACGCCAGAAGGCTGTGCTGCCATCCAGCGAGACCTGGACAGGCTGGAGAGTTGGGCAGGGAATAACCTAATGAAATTTAACAAGGAAAAGTGTAGAGTCCTGCATCTGGGCAGGAACAACCCCAGGTTCCAGTATAGGTTGGGAAATTACATATTAGAGAGCAGTGTAGGGGAAAGGGACCTGGGGGTCCTGGTGGACAACAGGATGACTCTGACCCAGCACTGTGCCCTTGTGGCCAGGAAGTTCAATGGCATCCTGGGGTGTATTAGAAGGGGGGTGGTTAGTAGATCGAGAGAGGTCCTCCTTCCCCTCTACTCTGCCCTGGTGAGACCACACCTGGAATATTGTGTCCATTTCTGGGCCCCTCAGTTCAAGAAGGACAGGGAACTGCTGGAGAGGGTCCAGCGTAGAGCAACAAAGATGATTAAGGGAGTGGAGCATCTCCCTTATGAGGAAAGGCTGAGGGAGCTGGGTCTCTAGTTTGGAGAAGAGGAGACTGAGGGGTGACCTTATTAATGTTTATAAATATATAAAGGGTGAGTGCCACGAGGATGGAGCCAGGCTCTTCTCGGTGGCAAACAATGATAAGACAAAGGGTAATGGGATCAAGCTGGAACACAAGAGGTTCCACTTAAATTTGAGAAAAAACTTCTTCTCAGTGAGGGTGACGGAGCACTGGAACAGGCTGCCCAGGGGGGTTGTGGAGTCTCCTCCTCTGGAGACATTCAAAACCCACCTGGACATGTTCCTGTGCGACCTCACCTAAGCGTTCCTGCTCCAGCAGGGGGATTGGACTAGATGATCTTTAGAGGTCCCTTCCAATCCCAAACATACTGTGATACTGTGATCACAAATTGCCCCCTGTCCCCTCATTGTTTCCCAGGCAATGAATGCAATTCATATGTCCACCTTCACCTAGTGCTTGCCCCCCACCCCTGAACTTCCTGCTCTAATTAGGAACAGCACCTAGCCAAGGCCATAAATACCAGCTCTGCTAACACCACAAGAGCACAGAGCAACACACTTAGTCAGCTGCTTTATGTTCCCTCCCCAAACCACCCCATTACTCCACCCACGCCCTCACTTGCCCAGTCTTTGCCTACTATGGGTGGGACATACATACAGAGGTTGAACTTTGAAACATCAGGTCTTTGTCATTACCACATACTTCACCGCAATTTAACTGTTGAAGATACCAAGTAATCAAAGCAGGTCTTGTTTGCTTCTGTGAAATTACATATGAATTTCCTGTTTCTACAGAAATCCAGTGTCCCCATCATCATCCTGCACATTCAAAATGCTTCCAAAGCAGCCTTTTTCAAAACACACTGAAGTCTGGCTTGATCTGTAGCAATTGTATTGCCCCTTCACTGAAACTTGAGAATAGTAGTGTCTATTACATCTCATTAACTCCAGACCTATTGTCCTCCTTTATGGGCAAGGAAACAAACCAAAATGGATCATTTGACAACATAAAATAAGCACATAAAACATAGATGAGACTTTTAGAATAAGACTCCCTTTGTTCACATTTCAGTTTCTGAGGCAAGGCTAGCAATATTTTTCATTCATTCCTGATACCAATAGAAGGATCAAATGACTGGAAATTAAAGAGGCAATAGGAGGCATAGGCCATTAAAGATATATGAAGGAATTAAAATCCACATAGATTTCAATAAGATCTATTGAAAAACAAGTGTGTCCATTTTTACATAGCACATTACATTTTATTTTTACTTATTCAGATTTGATCACCAAAAAGCAAGATGCAAAAGACCACACTAGCTTCAGAAAAAAAAATTTTATAAAATCCTAGCACAACCAACTTCTCACCAGTTACCCCTAAGAAAGTTTTAGAAGTTTTCATGGTTAGCTTTTCAGAGATTCCTGTGGTCTTCTGCTACCATTAATGCATATTATAATACCTTAAGAACAGGCAACATCCTACCTGTGTTTCTTGATTCCATTAGACAGCAACTCCCCACTGCCGCAAACCTTTTCTTCAGACATGCTTGAAGTTATTGTATCTTTTGAATCCATGTTGTCCTCTAATGAGAACGCTGCTGTTGTTTCAAACCCACTTAATGACTTTTCAGACTCTGAATCTGCAAAAGAGCAGGTGCATGTTAATCAATCTACAGCCTGTGCTAGACTTCAGTCCCTAACAGATCTTCCCTCTTTGTACAAAACTGAAACCTAAGTAGGCTGCTGTGTCCTGATGACAGCATCCATTTGGTAAGTAAGTCGTACTGCCACAAACCGCTGCAGCTCTCTATCTAGATACAGAATACAGAGACCGCGAGGTAAACACAAATACGGTAGATTAAAAATCCTCCAAGCAGAGACAAAATCTGGCACTTTTATTAAACTGAAGCTGCTATAACCTGCTTAGGACAAGTGTCAGTATCATGTACATGCCAGTATCTTACCTAACTAAACACCAGTTACCTCAACAGTCAAGTATTGACTCCTCCTACATAAGACTTCAGTTCTGTCTAAATTCTTAGACATTCAGTGCTGCTCAGCAACCTTCGCTTCCCAACTTACCAAACCAGTAAGAACAGAAGAAGGTATTGTATGTAGTGCATTACATTAGCCACGCAAGTCCCAGCAAAGTCTAAATGATAAGCTCACCAATCAATAACACAAACTTTGTACTCTGGAAGGCAGGTTAATAGTACAATCCACATCACGCCTACGACTAAATGCAATATCAACTCCACCTTATTTCCAACCAGTGTTTTGGTCAGGTAGTGCTTGATAAGCTCTGGAGAAACAGTCTTGCTCCAAATCACCAACTAAAATTTTTCAGGCAACAGGCTGTATTTTTGTTTCACTTTTTCTTTTAAACTAGACAAGATTGCCAAAAGATCATCCAATTGTGAGTTCCAAGAGGCAAGGGAACAGCTCAAGAGAAAAGATGCACCAATTTCTATCCCATTTGGGAAATACTTTAACAGAAACCAGGTTCAACACAGAATGGTAAACAGCTTAACACAAGCCTCACTGCATCTGAAAAAAGCAAACCCAAACTGTAGTAGACACCATTCTTGCCATGTACTTCTTCCAGCATATGCTTCTGCTCTTGGCTGCAAATACCCAGAGAAATAATTGCGAGATTAGTCATTCTCTCACACACTGATTTTAATTCAAAACTAGTAATCAAAACCTTCTGAAGTAACAGTCTGTCCAAAGAATATCTCGGTCACAGCTGTCCATTGCCAGGTGCTTTGTTGTTTTCTCTTAAAAAAAAAAAAAATGCCAATAGCTTCTCTAGAACATGTAAATTATATGTTGCTTTGGTGAATGGGACAGTGACAAGAAGACCTTCTACCGCATCCAGATTACAGAAAGGTCAAGAACAGGACACAATCCTGATGAATGGATGGGCTATGCCACAATGTCTCCATCCTCTCTAGAAAGACTGGGATCTGGGACCATAAAAGAGATCTTTGCTTTCATTAAAAAACATCCATCTCTATCCTCATCAAGACAGTACTGAAATTAAGCCAGTTGCTAGGGAATGAAAAGAACTGCCAGCTGGTGCTGATATGTTAAAAAAAGTGGACTGGCACTCCAGAGAATCTTCTGACAAGTTTCCCCAAATTTGTCAGTCTAGTTCTGTGCCAAATTATGATGTAACATATCAAAGCATTAGTTTGGCAGGTACTGTATATAACAAGTAGGATAAGGAGAAGCATTTTTCCTTGTGGACAAGTCTGTTACATAAAATACAGATTCCTCCAGAGATCATAAGCCCAGGTAGTCAGGAAAACACTGCTGGGTATCCAAATATCACAGAGGAAGAGACATTCCAGCAGAATAACACAACTTGGGCCTCAGCATCCTGATCACATGATGAACTATAAACCCACTCAAGGTAAGTATTTCACCTCTCTAATGAAAAGAGCTGCTCAACTATGCCATGACAAGAAAAGCTTGAAGAAACCCTGTAACAAAGCAAAGAGTCTGCTGCCTGTAAGGCTGTTTTCTCCTGTACCATCTGGGACTGTCTCATTTTCAGCAGAGTCGCAACACACAGTTCCCTCAATCTGAGTTTCAGCAACAGACCTGGGACTCCTGAGGTGGAAAGGGAAGGATAAATAAGCTTCACTGGAACAGCTGAACACACTCTGATATGGATTTTTAAACACTACACATGATCACTTCCACTAATGCTGACCTTATAGTGCCAAGAGACAACTATGCTGGACTGAACTCCTCACCTGCAAACCTCTCCAGAAGCTCTACACACTGACCAGCCAGCCTTCTCCAGTGGACATGCCTTAATAAAACACGAGCATGCTATACAATAAAGAACAGTGGAAGAATGAAGCCAGACACTGCTATAAGAAATTGCTCTCTGGGGACATCTCTCCCATTTTTCTGGGAAATGGCTCTAGTTGAGAGAGTGTGTCTACGACAGCTCCTGCCAAAAGATACCAACCTCCAATCCCTAAACCTCAGCTACCTCCTTTTACCCAACAAGCTTAATAAGCCTTGGGAGTTTGTGTCAGAGTGAACAAGCCCAGTATTGTATCATGAGCACTGATCAACAGCCAACTCAAAATGAGCTTTTCCCAGATGCACTTGCAGCTAACTCTTTTCTGAATTAAGATTTGCATACTCCCCCATCACCACAAAAAAAGATGTATATTCACAAGTTGCTACAGAGCAGCTGTCAAACAGATGACTAGGAGAAAATGAAGATTTTTTTTTTTTTCTATTGAACTTAAGGAGGTGTGGGCTGAGAAGGGAGGAGAAGGAATAAGAGTCCCCGTTCAGAAGCCAAAAATTTAAGTGATCTTTGAGACAAGATCAGGCTGATTAGGAAGCATTCCAGCTCATGAAAGCTGAAGTGTCAGGGTAACAGCAGAAACACCAGCTACATTTTACAAGAGTGGGAGAGCAAGGAGAAAGAGCAGAAGCAATGACAGAAATTTAGCTCAAGGGAAGTTCACTTCCTGTTGCTATAACTTACCAGGTAAGTCTTCAGTTCTAGATAGAAAAATTTGGCCAATGTATTTGATTAGTACATAACACCTGAGAAGTGTAGTGTTTGACCACTAGCAAGGTTGCATTTGAATTCTGACAAGGCGTTTCCCATTTCTCTCTTGAGACACTTGAATTTATTCTGTTAACTATATTCAAGGCAAGAAGTCCACAGCCAGTGTTCTCGCAGACATTGTGGAACATTTTTGGTACTCGTTAAAAAAAAGTGCCACTTGTCAAACTACCCTAAACATGGAAAGAAAGGGCAGCAAGTTTCTATGCTTTTTGTAAAATTTTTACTTCGAAGTGAGCTGATAACTGGAGACAAATTGAGAAGTGAGCAGAAGCAACAGAACTAGTCTACTACTAGTTGCACCATTTAGGAGTGTTATTTATAAACAGAACACCCATTAGTGGTATATAACAGTTGAAAGTGTACTATGACAAGGCTAGCTTTCGCATAATCTAAACATTCCTGTACCTAAATAACTGCATCTAAAGTAAGATCACATCTACGTAAAACCATAAATACTTCTCTCGGCACACACAAAAGCTGTGTTTGCAGAAAACGTGCACCGCTCAGGTAAAACCTGTTAAGGAGAAAAATCAGGATAATTCTAAGCATTTCCTAAATTGTTTGTGCAACTTGTATGTAATCAGGGAATCCTATCTGCAAAGCAAAACCTAAGTACCTTCACCCTTTAATTCTTGACCTGCTTAGCCACTTCTTGGCATTGTGGATGGAGTCTAGATTTGTAGCCCATTTTCATATGCTTCCTGAGGTCTGCATACTTAATCAAAGCTAATAACTTCTCCAGCTCTCCAGGAGACGCCATTGGTCTTAATAAATTTTGCTACTTATTTAGTGCTTCTTCCCCTCCCCAGCACTGCTCCCCCTGCTTTAAACACAGAAGAGTTTGACACATGTTAAGCATTCAATCCTGAAACCGAGAGCTCCAGTACACTCTGTGCTATTGAGTTTAATTACACATTTCCACCACTCCCACATGATGAAAGCATCAGTGCACCGGGAAGCACTGTTAACTGACCCACTGCCATCCGAGTTCAGATTAATAACACCCTTAACTCTGCTCTTCTTAACACTGGATATCATGCTTTGGCAGCACAAAGTGAACTCCCATTTCCTGTAGTTTCTTCCTTTCATGTTAAATGTCCACTATTCTCCCATGACAGGGATTTAGGACTTATCAAAACAGTAAGAATGCATACATAACAGCATATCACTTAAAGGTGAGACTTCAGCAAATAAACTACTACTTCAGTAAGCAATTTTACCACATTACAAGCACTTTTCTTACCCCAATTTTGGAAAAGAGGATATTTCTGTAATAGTGCCCACAATTTCTACAACCAGAACTACAAAGAGACTGACCAGTGACCAATTTAGCCTGTGCCAACAACAGCAGGTAGCAGGGCTCAGCTGGAGTAGATCTGCAAGCCGAACAGATGGTGCCGAGGACTTGACACTTGAACTAGATACATTACTGGCAGTGTTCTCCTTCAGATCAGCTCTACTCCTACTATGGACGAAGCGTCCAATAGCAACCAGACTCTTTCTTCTGATTCAGCTTCATTCAGGAGTCTGGTTCATGCAATCAGATTGCTCTACAATGTGAATCAGAACATGGTAAGTGGGGACAAGCAGCTGCTGCTGTGAACATATCCTTTCTAATACACCTCTTATTCTAAAATCAGAGTCTTGCATTGCTCTGAACTGTCACAGCTAGCAAAACTTTTGTTGGGAGTAAACAACCAGAAGTGTCTAACACGCAGACAACATTCTTCTAAAAACCGAACCAAAATGCAGCACTAGATTCTCTCAACCTGCCAAGTGGAAGCCAAAGATTCTTCAGCTCAAAGTGCAAGCCTAGTTATGCATTACTCTCACATCTAATCTCACTCCTACGGTGGACATTTAAAAATTCAAATAACTGTAACTAGAAAAAGACGGTATCCTAACAGAAAAACTGCTCTCAAAATAGTGGTGTTTTTCCACTGACAGGCATTATAACTTGCGACACCACCCTGTCAAAAATACATCAGTGTTTGCTCAATCTCCTATACAGCCTAGTAAGATAACTCATGAATATGTCTACTTATCAAAAAATCAAGTAATTTAACTGACTAAAATATTATGAGATTGTAAATCAGGTTTAGCAAAAGCTTTGACAAAGTCCTAGTAGTTTTGATTTCTGGAGGTATAAATTTTTAGCTTCTGACAACTGGGCCTAGTCACTACTCTGTGTTACAAAAATATTTATCATATCTCCTGTCTCATTAGCCCAAGAAAGATGACCCACATTCCCAGACTCTGAGCCAGTGTCATATATCCCTGACTCCTCCACTCTCACTGTATTCTTGTCATACAGAGACAGGGAGCCTTCTATACTTGAGACTCCACAGACATTGCAGAAACAGGAGTGTTAGAAAGTGATTACCAGGATGTCAGTGAATAGCAAACCCCTCCCTGCCCACCCTCCCACCCCCACCCCCAAAAAAAAACAATACACCAAAACCTAAAAAAACCCCAAACTACTTCCTTTTGTACTTACGGTGAAAGTCATAACATGCATCACATTTCCCCTTCTCTAGCCCCCAAAAACCCAGAGTGCCCTTCCCCAAACACATGCCTTCAGAGACAGAGAGGACCCTAACCAATGCAAAGAAAAGACTGTGAACAAAGAGAAGAGAATCTAACACAAGTCTGATGAACTTGACAGACAGTCAAGTCCTGAGTCTGTCCTGGAAAATCATTTAAATTGCAATCAAGATGAATTATGTCAAGTGACTTCTCTCAAAGGAGAGAGAATTAACATATATGTTACATATATAAACACATGCACAGATACATATGCTCGACAAGTTTCACAGTTATACAAATCCACTCAATGTGATTTGTTTGCAGCTTCAAGTAACAAAAATACCAGCTCTCCCAAGTATACATAAGGCTTTGGACACATTCATTCAAGATTCAGAGACCAAGCCAGTTGTGAGATGTACAGACTAACAGCTCTTTAAAGCTGAGTATTCTCTCATATACACAAAGCAAGCCTGGCTGGAGAGACAACATTCCAACAGCACCAGATAAACAACTACTGTCTGTCTGTGGCCTTTCAGGAGAATTGTTTTTTTGGTTCTGGTTGAAGAACCTGCTTCTAGTGTTTCTCAATCTCTTATCCTCCTTGAAAGCTTGCTAAATTTGTTACTGTGCCAACCAGCAAAGTCTGCTGTCAACGTGCTGTGTTGCTGTGCTAGTGCTACACTTGAGCAGAGACTCCACTTTGCCTGTTTTCATCCCCTGCTCAAATTGTGCACTGCAGGACACCTATCAAGGAGTCTGGGAACACTGCTCATCTGTCAGAAGCAACAGACAGTTCAGCCTGCAGAGAAAGTCACTCCACACTTGCTCATGAAGTATGCCATCACAAGCAAATTTTCTGCTACAGTTAGGCTATGTTCACCTTCAAGCTTCACCAGATCCTTCATAGTTGTAGACAACTGTTTGCTGAGGGATCACCCAGTTAGAGCTGTTACTGAGCTCTGCTATGTACAGCCTCTCTATACAAATGCATATTGTAATCACTTTATACAGTTCAGAGTTTTAAAAAAAACAACCCCCCACAAACCACTATTTGCATGTTCTGCACATGAAAATAGGAAAGAAAGTAAACTGAAGAGCAGGCAGGGAAGGAAAAGGTATTTTGGAAATGCACACAGCATTTTGATTCATCCTTTTCTTCCACTTGTGACACTTAAGGTATACAAAACTGAAACAGAACAAACCTTTATTATCCCTCAAAACTAGGGATTTTTATGAACTGACCTTAATAAAAAAAAAAATGTACCACAACATTAAGAAAGCAAGTCAGAAGGCTACCAGATATAGTTAGGTCTCCTAAAATAGGAGCCTTAAGTCTTGCTATTTAAAAAAGGATGTAACAACCCAAGCAATCAGACCTTTCATGAGTGCCCTTTAACTTTGTCATGCTAAAGTAAAACAACACAATTCTACAGCTGAACTGGGGCAAATTGAGAGGCCTGTTCATGAAGCATTCTCCTAAAATTAGTTTCACATTAGAAAGGCAGAGATTTCACTTGAAGTGAGACTGTGCCCACCCCCTCATCCCTCAACACATTCACCACATGCACATTCTCAACATCATTAACTTACCTGAAACAGCATCATAGAACTGCTCTTCACTGATGATGCTGAGAGGCGGGGATCCCTTAACCAGCGACTGCTCTAGTTCATGGTGCTCAGTAGCGAGCGTCTCTAATGCTTCTGACAAGATCTTGTTTTTCTCCTGCTCATGCTCCAGTTTCAAATTCCTCACCTATAAGTAGATACATGTATGAATAAAATCTCACCTCTCCAAGGAATGTGTAGCTGGAAGCTATTCAGAAAATAGACTCAAATAAATAACTGGCAAACAGCTGGAACTGAAACCACATAGATGAATGAGAATATTACAGCATTTTTGTGATGACAATAGGGTTGTTACTTGGCATTTTCAGTGGCTGAGAAATCTGACAAAGATCTGACAGGATAAATCACAATTCCATAAGTGAACTCAAGACAGGTAACTATACCTTAAAACTGAGGGGAAATACAACTCTACTTAAATGACCTTAACTATGGAGTTGGTGATCGGTTTCTATATGCACCAAGCTCTTTGTATTAGTCTGCTCTAATTTGGGCCAAGTAGCATCATCTAAATTGAATTACGGAGTGAATGCCAGCTAGAAATAACTGCAACTGAACTATGAGGTGAAAACATTTAGCCCTGGAGATTATAGGAGGTTTAAAAAAATAGATTCCTCTACTGACTTAATGTCAACATAAACAGCCCTCCCTTCCCACTCCCAAAACAGTTCATAGAGGAGCCAGAAGCTCAGTCACCAGATGGTGGAGGTTTTTTTTAAGCCCACACATGCAAACAGCTCCAGAGAAAATTATAATATCCACGTCTTGAGTCCAGGACTAGTAACGGGAGAGCACCATGTCCTTCCTATTTCCTCCTTTTTTTTTCTTCTGGTGCTTTCCCACCTCCTGTTTCTGCTGGGGAGGGAAGAACGCTGCAGCATGTGGGCTCAAGAAGGGCCTCTTCTCCCAGCCCAGCAAGTCTTCAGTATGCTACTTCTCCTTCAGTCCCCCAACCACTGACTTTTCCTTTCTCTTCCTCTCTCCCTTCTATTCCCTTTCTAAAAACATCCCCAACCCCTGCCTTTTCCTCTAGTTTACTCTCAAAGGTCAGTTTACAAAGCTAATTCCCCCTCCACTAAGAACATGCAAGGACATGACAATTAATCTCTTGGAACAGTTACAGGGACAACTTACTTTCCTAAGCAACTTATACATATACCAACATTACCTTTTGGAATCTAATTTTAGAACTGTTTGGGTGTCCTATCTGATCACACTTTACATTAAAGCTTTACTGTGGAGGCTTCAGCCCCCTCAGTTGTAGCAACCACTCAAATAATGGATTCAGAGCTGGGTACAAATGAAGGGGTACAAATTTAGAGGCTAGAAAGGAGATCTTAAAGCAGATCTGCCACTTTAGAGAAGAGTTTCTATGCTGGCAGTAACATTTTATGAAAAACAATTTATGGAAGAAATTTTCACCCCCTTAATTGTGCCAAAAACTAAATCAGCTGGTTTGGCTGCCAGGCTGTAAGTGTAAAGGGGCAATCCAATTAAATTATAATTAAAAGAGTATAAAATTGGGTTGCTAATTGAAAGCAATAAAACCAGTAAGTCACTTACTGTCTAATAGTTTTACCCTAAAGAAAATGAAGAAAATCTGGACTAGTTACTGTCACTTACATTTAAAGTTCACTCTGACAGTACCAAGGAAGCCAATTACTGCAATGTTCCATACAAATCAGACATGCCACTGCAAAAGATCTGTTATTACGCAGTTTCTGCAGGAGTTACATTTTGCAGGCTATCAAACAGTTAACTGCCCGTTGCAAGACACAGCACCAGTATTTCACTCTTCCAAGAGAGGGAGGGTGGAGGACTGAAAATAAAATGGTACTTTTCATTCTTATTAAACAGCAAAGTGAAACCAGTTATTAAATTGGTATTTGCAATTTTTTTTGCAGTATTGAATTAGATGTCTTTATATTCTTTATGTTTTGTTTTGCTAATTGATTTGAGTGATTTAAATCTTTACTTAAAACTTAAGTTTCAATGTTATTTAACAGGAAATTGAAGGAAAAAAATCAAAATTTATTTAAAGAAAACCATACTAAGCTTTTTTTGGCATTGCCTAAAAGCACAGTGCTGTGACTAAAAAAAAAAAGCAACAGCAGCTATAGGCTTGAGATACACCCTCCCCACAAAGTCTTTTACTGACTTTAAGGTTCCTCTGCACTATCATAATATAAAGCTAGTCAGAATTGCAGAAGGTGTACTGGAAACAAAATCCCTTTTGGAAAGTAAATAGCAAGTTTTACAGTAAGGTTTACTTCTGTGTCTTTCCCGATTTCCTAGCTGCCAATCACTAGTATAGCAATTAAACATTACTAGTATGCAAGGAAAAACAAAACAAAACAAACCACCACCAAAATAACAAAAACAAACTGATTTAAAACAATCTTCACCTCCAGTCCCCAAGTACTGAATTAAGTCCAATATTAAGCTTCTGCCAACAGTAGTGAGCTTGTCAGATGGACACGCATCCAGAGTCAAGAGGTGGTTCTAGCAGTCTCTACAGCCAAGTATTCAGTGAAGGGTGAGAGTTTACACCAGCAGCTCTTTTCAGGTAGCGGTCTGGAAATACTGTAACTACCCTGTGTCCTTGAGTGCCAGAACAGTTCTATAGTGTCAATGTGAGAACTAAGAAACCAAGCCAGTTCTATTTCTGTTATTTGACTGATTTCACCTGCAGAAAAGCAATGCCTGCAGAGATAGAGCTAGTACAACCCCTTCAGGCACTCTACTTAAAAACACAGGTATCACTGGAGAAATAGCCTTATTTGAAATAAGCATACTATTTGTTTTTATTTTTTAAACAAAATAGCTTTAAGCAATACTACCATTTTGTCACCTTGTCTTTTATTATTGACAAGAAATCATCTGAAAACTCCTTGCAGTAATTTGGCTGTAAAGGCAGGGTTGGTTCTGTTTGCTTGTTTTTGTTTTCCAGAACCACGTACTCCATTCTTCCAAGCTTCACAAGAAATATATGGGCAGATTCACACTATTTCCAAAGCATAAATTTACTGAACAATATAACTGACCAACTGAGTGATAGGTTTTCAGAAAACGTAGGCAGACTGCTGTTAAGTATAATTCTGCCATACCCTATTTTTCATTCACAAGATTTGGCCAATGATAAAGGTCTGAGGTTAATTATTCCATCCTCCTAACTAGTCCACCACCATTTTTTGAGATAGGACTTCAACTAAATCCATTTTCCTAAAACTTTTTCTTCCCCATCCTCTTTCTTCAGTGTCACAATGCAAAAACTGCAAGACTACAGAAGAAACATCTAGACTAGTTTTAGAAATGCTTATTAATACAAATTTTTAGGATATATGTATAAAGCAAGAAAGAGCATTAAATGACAAAGAAAACAACCACCTTCAGAAGCATACACATTTCAGCCTATTAAACCGGACACAGATAGACCAATATTTTTCAGTGGAATATCATCTGATTTTGTGAAGTTGCATTAGCTGAGTACCACACTATTTTACACAGTGACACAAATATATACATAGATAGACATATGGTAGTAAAATATCACACCAAAATGATGCAGGTATCGTCAGCTCTGGAAATCCAGTCTGAGCATACCCAGGAAAATATCACAAGTCATTTTATTGACACCCTGCATAAAACACAGCTTGTGATAGAGCTGCAGCTTCTGTACCTCTAGTAGTGGTGCCTGAGCTGAGAAAGAGACAGATGGCAATTCACATTGTACTGGATTCAGCTCCTCACCCACCAGCCATGGCACAGCTGTCACCTTTTTGACCCCTGCTGCTGGTCCCTGCAATTCCAGTTCTAAGCTCTCCACAGAGCTTCACAGGGACAGCAGCACAGAGCAGTGAGTCCAGCCTGAGGCCAGCTAAGCTCCCAATGTTCAGCTGGTCAGGCTCCCTACATTACCCTTGTCAGAAGATATTCTTCACAAGAGCAATTACAGCTATCAATAAAGTTGGGCTTGTGCTTGCACTGTTAAACAATGACAGTTCAGATCAGTCTTGCTCTCATCTCTAAAAAGAAAATACTCTTATAGTGAAACTTCAGATTCATAAATGCTGATGTAAACTCCGTAGGCTTTGTCTCACAGAAGTAAACAATCACTCAATCATTAACCTTACAGCTATAACCTAGTCCACTGACACAGAACCACCAAGACTTCAGTATCTAGGTCAGTGCAACAATTTATTAAAAAAATTCCGCCAGCTTAAGCAGTTTAATATCCAAGTTCTGGTAACTGGTTTTATGTCTGGTTTAACCAAATGGGGATCTGCTTCCAACAGCTTCCAATAAATATTTGAGTCCTTAAGGCTGTAAGCACTCAATTGTGAGTTTAAATAGCGGAGTTATTTTAGCAGTCATACCTCTTATTTTTTAAAAGGAAAGCAACAGGCTATTTGCAGACACTCTTACTGTCTTTCCTGGCTATTAGAAGTCCTGCTAAGCCCAAGACTATGGTTTAAAAGTTAACTCCTTCACTGTGTATTCCTAGCAGAAAGTTCACATGCCTATTCCAAAATACCAAGAAGCTTATCTGTGTGTAACAAACACCAGTCCCATTCATTTCTGTACCCTCAGTTTCCAAGAAGTAGGTGGAAGACTAGTAACATGCACCAAACCACTTTTTTTTTTTTCCCTTTATTTTTTGAAGCCTGAAGTCTTGAACTACATTGATGCAGCCTGTATCTAAGGCCTCTCTCTGTCCATCCTGAAGACATGTCAGCACAATACACAAAACACTTCCTTTGTTTAGTGCTGGATGCTTTTAATTTAAATTAAGGCCCAACAACAGTGGCACTTTTGTGGGGTAGGAAAGGGTCACACCACTATACGCCCAGCAAATAAATTATCTCAGCAACATGCTATTGGAGCTGCAAATAAATCTTAAAACCAACGGAAAGCAAGAAAGGCACAGAACAAATACAGACACCTCAACAATATGTACAGCTACCTACCTTTAGTATTAAAATAGTAAATTAAAAGACAGCATACCTTAGCTCTACATTCTCCTAGACTGAGAGAAAAGAGACTTCGTAACACTGTGACTTAGCTGAATTTTACTTTCAAAAGCACTCAACTTCAGTGCTAGGAATAAGAGCACTCAAAACATGCAGACTTTCGGGCTGTGTAGGAAGGAAGGACCACCTCTTTCACACAGCGTCCACCAGGGGATCTGAAGCCTGACTGCCAGAGCCTCAGAGCGCTGTGTACCAGTGATGCTGTGCAGTGAGCTGAGCCCAGGGCAGCAGCCTATGACATGGCCTCACCAGCGGCTCCGACTATTCAGAAGCAGGGTTTTGGTTTTCAAAATGAATGGCTTTGTTCAACTGCTACAGGAACACCATCTTACCAAAAAACATCACCGCTTACAGGATGTTTGCCATGAAGCATAGACCCAAGACAAGTTTTTCAGCAGGAAGCTAAAGACTAGTCCAATACCTGGCTGGAAATTAGAAAAACACTGCTACAATAGAACTGATGGTTTTTTGTGGACATCTCCTGACGTTAAGAAACATAATCCTCCTTTCTGTAATGAAGTAAATAGCAGTTAAGCCTGCCATTTGCTTCCCACTACATCTATTTATATGAAACTGTTAGCTTCCTGGGTCAGCAACTCCAACAGGACATACTGTCCTGAAAGACAGGACCTACAAAGCTCTGCACTGCAACACATTACACTATGGAAAACTACTCACAGGAAGCACTAAGAATCCAAAGCGAGGATTCTTTCTCTTCTTCTGTGATCTTCACAGCAAATGAAAACCGCTACCGAAAACATGAGGCTAACAGTGCAAATCACAACATCAATGCAGTTTGATATGTATACTGTTTGTCTATTCTAACAGAGAAGCTCACATAGTTGCAATTTTGCTGATAGCACAATGCATCCCCTATTGCTAGCGTCTCCATGCATAAGCCAATTCTTTGTGGTGACCAGTTTAAACCAGTGCTGAGTAAATCTTATTATTTTACATGTAACGTAGAACGAGAACTACACAGTTTGGAGAAGAGTCAAGTGTTCCTCCATGTCCTGAACAAAAACTGCCTTTTCATTTCATCATGGAAGAAATGTAAAGAGTATTAATATCTTCCCTGAGGCATATCTGTTTAGAAATAAAACAGTTCTATATATTTGGTTAGCTAACTTTGAAGTATGCTACTGCAGCACTAGCTCTACAGGACACGCTTCTATGAAAGACTGCTTTTAGATCTTTCCGCTACCCAGAGTAGGACTAAGTTGTTGATTAAGCTGCCACAGAAGTCAGAACTGAAAACAGTTGCTTTCACATGGAGTTCTTAGTTTTAACTACATTTGTTCTTCAATAGAGGAAGTTTTCCAGGAGGAAAAAAAAAAAAAAAGCTTGATTTTTACCTCTACTCATGGGACTCAACTCCCAGTAAGCATGCATTAGTATACGTATTATCCCGCTGTTCTTCTAACCTCAGCTCCCCCCCTCCCCCCCCTCAAAGGAAAAACCCACATGGACAGTTTTAGTTTCAGTACGTTTCTTTGCTAGCACACTTCAGGTATTTGAAGTACTAGAAAATGGAACAAGTGCATTATGACTACTCGTAGGACACATCAAACTGCAAGTGTGACAGCTCACATTAAAGCAAAAACAAAGTGTTCCCAAACAGATGCAATCCCCTTTCATGATCACTACATTCCTAAAGCCCTAATACATGTAAATATTTCATGCAAAACTTTTGGAGTTCTTATCTGTTTACACACAGGCGTTTCCACAGAGTCCCCCTGCTGACTTGCCACTCCACATCACCCACAAGGGACTTGTGACAAATATCTTCTATCTTAACATACCTTAAGGCCTTGTATTGTAACTCATTTGCTGGAGTAAACCAGCTCTTGTAAACTTCATCATAGCCTTGGCTCACCCCAGCGTACAGAGCACTAATCCAAAAAAAAAGTCATGCTTTACTTCAGCCATTGCTTCATGCTTAGGTTGCCTGTCTCTCTCTGAGCTATAAGCTTACCATTTACCCTGCTTGAGAGATCTATCAGATCTCTAGTTAAAAATAGAGTACATAGCACTTGCCAGTGGCTTGAACTACTGCTAGTGCAACTACTGAAATGCAAAACAAGATGTGACTAGTTAATCAAGGAGGTAAACTGAGCTCACTGATGATGGGTGAAGGGTTACTTACTGTATCACAAGATAGCATCAGTCTTCATCTCAGAAGTCTGGCCAGCTGACTCTACAGCTGCAGCATCAGAGTACCACATCTTACTGAGATAATCAAATTCAAAAGAGGAAAAAAACCTCAGAAGGCTAACATTTTGCTTTCTTTCAGACTCATATGCAGGAAATATCACCAATAGAGTTCCTTTTTGTACAAATAGTGAAAGACTTCCATACATAGAAGCATACCAATACACATCAATTTGAAGTCATGGTAATCTATTCACTTGTATCCCAACTCAAAGCCTATAGAGGAAACCAAAGACTTTTAAAATCAAGTCATAAGACTTCCTCAATCACTCCCCAGATGAACACAAGTATTCATTGTTAGTCAACTACAAACATTCACCTCAAAAAGTTCAAGAGGAGGAGTCTGCTTCTTCTGAGCACAGTGTTATAATATTTCCCTATACTTGAGTCACTAAAATAATAAAATTCTGCTAATGAAGGAAAGGACCAGATATCATAAAACTCAGAGAACACAGAACCACTGCTAGAAGCAAGAACCAAGCTATCATCCACAAAGAAGAAACTCAGACTTCAGCAGGATCACGACAACAAGGCAGCAAGAGAACTGTTACTCAGCAGAAGAGCTGGAGATGCTGAAAGCAGTCAGCACCCTTCTTCCAAATACAAGTGTGCGATAAAAATTCAGAGTTCAAGACTGCCTGGATTAACAGTTTCTGAATTACCCATATGCCAAGGACAAACACTGTTTGCCTCCCACCTTCCCCTCCTAAGGCACTGACACTTCCTCCCCAACATGGAGCTCGCTGCCTTCCTTCCCCTCTCCTGTTTCCACATTTGGTTATGTCAAAGTCTGTTTATTCAAAGGCCAATAAAGCACCACGGTTTTAACCAGCAGAGAATGTTGCAGTTCTGAGCCAAGAAGCCATCCAGGAGTGCAAGAACAAACTGCTAAGGCTTCTGATTGCAGATTAGAAAGACAGTTTTGGCTTAAAAGCTTTGATTTAAGGCTTTTCTGTCCGAGAAACTGCTTTCTTTAAAGTCATCCTGCACTAGTCAAGACTTAACAGAGCTTTTTCTGTTTCTAAAGTGAGACTTCATGGCAATTCCAAGTCTTCCTCTCAAAAATGGGCACTTTTTTGTGCTTTTTTTTTTTTCCATTTTACTGAGGTGACTTAACTGTAAACTGATAAATATCATGAAGCCTACTTCAGTTTGAGAGCTGCAGAAGTTGCCAGTTTCCAGAGTGCACTCTGTCCCTACTTGTGTTTGAGTACTATAATAATAATTAGGCAAATTTCAGGAGTTCAAACAAAAAGCTGCCTGATTTCGTTGTTTCCTGTTAAGTATTGTTTCTGTGGTGAGTAAAGCTGAAATTAAATATGGCTGCTATTCATATTTGCCAATAGTTTACTCCAAAACAAGCTGGGGCTGAATGACATCAGCAGTGATGTACATGTTTGGGAACCTTGTTTCAAGTTGCAGAACTACAAGATTACCAGAAAAAAACGTACCCCGAAGATATTTTGCTGGCCTAGCAAGATTAAGCATCTATTTCCTCAGAGGCATATGCTACAAGTAACCTTACCCAAACTATGGGTCTCATTCAAGCAGAGGTATTATACCGATGCCAACAGGACTACAACAGTACATTGCCGCATGTTTTCAGGTCTGACAGACCTGAAAACATGCCAAAAAAAAAAGTCTGAGAGACTCTGGACATCTTTGAAGTTTGGTAGTCTCACACAGAGGCCAGACTTTAAGATGTAAAGGTTCTCAAGAACACACAGGAAACATTTCCTTTTGATTCTTAAGGACCGTTTTGAAAATACATCTTAAGGCAGTTTTGATCTAGCTACTTCCCTTGAGTACTTTTCAGTATACACCACTGGTTCCTTTGATCAACCCCTTTGTATTCCCCTCCCCCATACTTCTTCCCAGTCGGACCACAGCAAATGCAGGTATTAATGTTTTCTCTTTTGAAGCAATTGTCATGTTTTTGCTATGTTTTTGTTGGCTCTTAGTGGCCTACTAGTGCTGCTACACAACTGGACACACTGTTGACTCAGAGTGAAACCAGCTTCCCATTAAAAAATTAACACATCTGAAGCTGGTTGCCTGTTCTACAAGCTCTGCATTTCAAATCTTGTTAATTATTTATGAAGAATAACTGTCAATTTTTTAACAAAACAAACACAGATGCTGTACAGTTCTTCATTTATAGAAAACTCAGATGTCTTATTTTTAAGTTTTTATTTTGAATGCTAACCAAACTAGTTAAAAATGAGGAAAGCTGAACTCCTACATAGGCCAGAAATCAACAGTGAGTTTCACATCACATTGCTGGGAGTTCTGATCTCCAAACGCAATCTACCTCAGAAGGCATTCTCATTTGTTAGAGCTCAGAACAAGTTCTTAACTCTCCAATATTAAAGAATCAGACTTCAAAGACCGGCACAAATACAGAAATCCCACTTCTACTTCATATTTTAGAAGGACTTGCAGCATTAAGAAGTTTGTCTCTCCTCAGGGAAGATCTTCCTCTGCGCTGCTGTTTTGACCTTACCCCTAGAGCAGGCAGCAGCCAGCAGACGTCAGCAGGGCCCTGGGTGGCCTGATAATACATTTCCTGCAATTAGAGTATGTCATAGGGAAGTTTGTCCTCCAGTTAGGGCAGACAGATAACTCTGCTTTGGGATACGGAAATGCAAACTGAAAGTTCACAACCTTAGAGCAAATTAGCAAAAAGACATTAGCATAGTGAGAATGAAATCTGAAATACTGCCTCCCAGTTCTTATTTTTGTTAGAAATAATTACCAGAATCTAAAAGCACTACAATTGTCCCCAAATATGATACCTACTACTATATTACAAGGAGACACTACAGAGTACCACCATTGCCGTGCAGAATGGCTAGATAAAGCAAATATTCTCCCAGAATGGAACAGATCTTCTCTCCTTATGAATGATCTCAAATACTTTTGCCTTTATCTGGTGGGGTTTTTTGTTGCTGGGGTTTATACAAGAAGAAGTAACTAAAGATGAATTGAGTAGATAAAACAAACCTGCTTCTCCCTGAGATACAGATTTAACACTGCAGCAAAGCTGTATACTAATAATAAATAATCTATTATTATTCCCTGATATGCAATCCAGTAGCATCTACAGCTCAGAGGAAGAAGTGGCCCCAGCTTAAACTTTAGTAAGCTCTTTATGAACTTCTCTGATAAAATCCACTAGCTGCTAGAATAAACTAGAAGGTAGATTTGATGAAAGTCTAAGTCCAAAGAATTGAAAGAGTTCTTTCCACCCCAAGCTGAAGCAGGATCTGACAGCCTAGAGTGACATGTTGCTTTGTAGATAAGATATCTTGTGTGGGAGCAAAGACAGTACCAAAAAACCACTGGAACAATAGAAAATCCAAGTTGCATACATAGCACAGAATACTTCCACAATTAATAGTCTTGGTGGCATTTCCAGAAAGGTATAAACTACTGATATATATGGATTACCATATTACCTAGAGGACTAATACCATTATCTTGAAAAATTGAGATTATTCCCTACTACAATGATAAAATCTTCCTGTATGACCGTGTCCTATTAGTTCATGTTTATTAGTTTAAACCCTCCACATTCCTGCAGATGCCCTTCTACTATGGTAGATCCACACAAGGCCCAGAGGCTGATGCTCTGGCCAACTAAACTGAATGTTTCCAGACAAGGCAAAGAATATTTTTGTTCTTCCGACACAGCTCTTGACTCAAAAAAAAGATCCTGCAATAGCAACACTATTAAATTTCAAGATGAATACAAATCTGTATTCCTATTCAAGGAACAAACAATGTATCTAAACGAGCTTATATTGTGGGAGCAGTGTAGCTTTGGCAGCACAAAACTCTCTGAAGGAGATGAAAAAGTTTATAGTCTGCTTCTGTGACTAAACTGTACCCCTACATTATAATGTATGCTGCAGACTTCCTTCAAATAAGCATGCTCTGAAGCCATTCTCAAAGTCTCCTACTGTACCTATGGATCCAAGAGTTATTGCACTGATGTCTAAGATTTAACACTAACAATGTAGCAATGACAAGTGTGAGAGGAGGGAAAATATTCCTATTCAAAACCAGTGACTAAGTCCACGTTTACCTTACAAGTGGTTTAACACAAAGCTATGCAAGCAAAGTAAGCACATCACAGGTGTCACTCCCAAATGCATTCTATAAAGACAAGATATTCAGATGAGGGCTGTCCTTATATCAAAGCTGGATGTCCTCTTATACTGGACTCTTCAGGATACTCACACAAATGGATACACTTTATTGGTAAGAGGCCCTCTATCTTATCGCTCCTTTGCAACAACATTCAGCTCAGCTCTTTACTATAAACAAAGCGTAATTTGCTTCGCGTGTGCGTATGAGCTATTCTTATAAGACAGCACAGGCCTGCAATTCCCATTTGTACATAACAGTGAACACATTTATTTTTAAAGTATATTATTGATGCATTTAAAATGGGGGTGATGTTAAGAACAATATGAACGCTCTGGAGAAAGAGGTTACTAACATTCCTTGATGACCAGGCCTGGCATATATCTTCAAGGAAAAATATATTACCAGTGACATATTTTCCGTACATAAACACTTCCTAAACACAGCCCATTTACCAATTCTAGTGCTAACCTCAGTGACTCAGCATTATACAAACACTTTGCTGCACTGGACAGCACAGCAAGCAGAGATAACACGCTATTGAATATTCATGTTAAAACCAAAAAAGCTTTTAAAGTCACTGGCAGTCTGGGAGGGGGGCAACAGGTACATGTTCAGTTCATGGGACAATGAAAATGAAAAAAAAATCTGACAAGAGGTCAAATTCCACAATGGCTGACCTCTGTTACAAAAATGGCATCAGCTCTGAAGAATCGTTGAATACAATGTAAAGGAAAAATGCAGTTTTGGTTGAAAAACCATGATTGTGGCCAGGTGAAGTAAAACCAACCAAACACAAAACCTAAACTCCCCCCCAAACACAAAACACACACATCCTCACACAAACACCAGTACTGTCTAATTGAGAAATCATCCATTTTATTCTTCATAGCTGGAAGACACCTATATTTCATGGAATCAGAAGTGACTAAAATACACCAACTAAAAATACAACATAGAACAGCAGAAAAATTAAGTTTAGACTCAGCCAACCTCCTTCACTCAAGGAAAGGCCACGCAGGTGCACATGGACAGGCTACTAGCCCACAAAGCAAGAGATCCAAAATCCCTGTCATTTAAGGAGGCAAATTAAAACATACCAAAAATCCCGCCACATTAACTTAAGATGATTTGACAACAGTTAAGTGACATGAAGCCTTAAATTACTTACGCTACTCAGACACAATGCCTTTAAAACAACCTCACACAAAACATATCGCAAATAAAAAGTTAAATATTGTATCTCCCTCAAAAGCACGTGTTAATATCCACTACTGAACAGGCTACATGAAATTTGGTTTTCATATGTGTAGAAATTATTTTTATTATTATTCTAAGAAACCAGCTTTTATCATCTTTACAACTACAAAATTATAAAAACCTTAAGTTTCAAGAAAGAAAAGTCAAGGAGAATACATCTCCAATAGACTTAGTAAATATGTGTGACTGCAGTCACCCAGTTCAGCATTCTGATATTTTACACAGCTGAGAGATATAACCAGACTACCCAGCCAGACTGCCACTGCACTCAAGTGTCTCACACACTTGCACGCAAAATCCCAGCAAACATATAGTTAACAAGTATGGTGCTACGCACAGACGTTCAGCCTTAAATGCTGGTTTTTGCTGCTTCATGTTTTTCTTCCTCTCTACCAGCACACATAGATATGAGCGCCATTTTTCAAATACACTCACAGAAAACAGCGTTGCTAATTCCTATTTTAGAAGCTTACTATATAAAAATACTATTCTATTAAACTTGATTGTTGCTTGATCTTTCCTTCCTGCAGCTTCAGCTAAGCCCCTTTTCTCCATGTTTTTTGCATTACAAAAAGAAAATCCCCAAACAAGTCACAGACAAGACCTCAGAAGGAAATCTCAGAGTGGAGGTTGCAGAAGCCCAGGGAGAAGGGGGTATCATTTCAAACTAACATGTTTTTACGTTGTGTTTCCCCAGAGGCCCACAAACAGATTCCAAGTTAGTTTACGCAAGGCTGCTTAACAACTGCTAAGAAAAAAAAAAATAACCAGAAGCCAAGCTTTTAAAGAGCATTAACCCAACTCCGAAGAGTGCAAGAATAGATTAGCAGAGTGCTGAGTGGAGAATGCCTTCAGACAAGTTGTGTGACCCCCTTTCGCGTGGGCTCGTAGAGCTACAAGTCAGCAAGCTTCTTCCCTGTCACCAGAAATTAATATGTCACTTTGCCAATAGATTCTATTCAAACATATCAGTAGCTAAAAGGAAAAAGGTTAACTTTTGAAGTGCACACTCTTACGGGAAAAAAAAAAAAAATTAAAAAAAAGGTAAGGATCCTGCTGTACTACAAAAACATAGGAAGACTCACTCATCTTTTGTGCTATAATAACATTCAGACATCCTTCTGTTAGCCAGGACCGTCTGCTACTCAGAAGCCTTTCATATACGGCACTCGACCAAGGATCTTATCAACAGCTTCAAACTGTAAGCATACTGTCAACACACGTAATACCCTTTTATAAAATAAAAGCAGTATTATTTACTTATCTTTTCCCTGAATGGAGTCCCAGTATTTGTTATTTTAACAAGCTTCCGTCTGGGCTGCTGCTTAGCTTCTCTGCCCACTCTGGTGACCTATTCAGTCTTGGCTGCTCTAGGAAAGTCTCTAAAAAAAGAGTTCCCTTCTCTACCTCCCCTATCTCCTACGTACTTTGGACTCACTAAACTGTCCCCTTTACATACTAATGATGAGGATGCTGTCTTCACAGACCTGTAGGTAGCTTTCTATCTGTAAGGCTGCAGTACATTGGCAGAAACAAAATGCTTCCATA
This sequence comes from Nesoenas mayeri, assembly GCF_963082525.1. NCBI lineage: Eukaryota > Metazoa > Chordata > Aves > Columbiformes > Columbidae > Nesoenas > Nesoenas mayeri. Next base: position 49,963,125 of record NC_137543.1, on the reverse strand, counting down.
GGAAGAACACTACACCATCTGCAAACATTTCATTATCAAGCTTCTCTGATTTGTAACTCATTTAGAGCTTTAGTACAGATGAAAGACAGGTACATGTACAGTACTCAAAAATCAGTACAGCAAGAATCATGATGGCATGACTAGAACTGCTGATATTCTAGCAGAAGAAACAACGTGCCAAATGACTTTCCTGCCAGTAGCTTTGTTCCCTTACATGCCATTCCTGCACATCATTCCACAACACGTTATAGTCCATGCTCTTCCACGAAACATATCAGTCTTCACCTGGGCATCTGTTTGAGCCTAGAGTACCCTCCAATTAACTTGTTACCTTCAAACAAAATTCAAGCTGCACTAGGTTATTTCTAGTACATTTCTACTCATTTAGAGGGAAAAAACAGGGCAAGTCAGAAACTCATACAAGCAATAAAGGTTTTATTGATACAGAACACACCTCCAGTGTCTCAACACCAGACACTTCTTGCTTTGTCCAGTTTAACTATCAGCTGTCTGAAAACTGCCCTCCCTTCCTCGGGTTTATAGGCTGAACAGAGCTTCAGGTGTTGGGGGCATTGCCTACAGGTCTTGACACACTGAGGTCTTGCTTTGATTTCCACTGCTTCACTAAGAGCTGCAGAACAGAGCAGACAACAGAATTGCCCTGTTGTGCTCCAGTGATTGAAAGTAAAACAAACAAACAAAAAAAATCCACAACAAAAAACAACTGGCTGTCACCTGTTTCAAAGTAGGAAGAGGGGGGGGAAAAAAAGAAAAAAGAGAAACACAGGCACTAGTTTCACAGCTTGAGGGACTAAGGACTCTATGGTTCTAGCACTAGTATAACAGCCAGGCAAGACATATTCCCCTCCCCAGCCCTAACGCAGAAATCATAAAAATAACCTCTTTCTTAGCTTCCCTGATATTAGTTAGGTCCCTCACCCCCTCTCTGTCTCTCTCTCCCCCACACCAAAGGCTCCAAAGTCCTGAAAGAGGTTAATGTAACTGACTATATCACCCAGTGGCTGAAAAGGGCTATTGATGGACTCTAGGAGAAGACGGATGTGCTCAGCATATTCACATCAATAAGTTATCCCTGGACTGCAGAGTGTCATCACTGCTCTTCTCACCTCCACCCCCACAAGGAAATGGATAAGAAGAAGTCTCATTAAGGAGTCACTTGGACGGAGCTTGGATGCACCTTCTTCATTCATAGTCCAGCAAGGTAGTAGGTCTAAGTGGTAAAAGCCATGCTCATACATATCTCCCTGACCACAAAATAGACATATATTAAATACAGATATTTGTATCCCAAAGAGCATGCATGAATTCATTCATAAGACACACACAGGCATAATCTAACCTTTGGACATTCAATTACGTTTCCAAGAAATAGGAAAAAAACTAAAGGCAACATGCTTCTGGAGATTAATATTTGCTAGTTGGACTGTGTGCCCATTTTTATTTACAGTACGTCAGTTATACATGCAAGAAATAGCATGTTACCCCATAGTAAAGATAACTAAAATCCAAGGACTACGACCCATAGTATTTTGACCTTAAAGTTTCTGTAAAAGTGACAAACTTAATTTGTTATGACAAATTCTACCTAGCTGAGTATACAGATAATTTAAACCAAGAAATGAAGAAATCTTTTCTTGAATCCTTTATTCATCAGCTAAGGGTTTTAATCAGCTTGTAAACAAATTCCCTTTCCAAAAAAAAAGCCAAACCCCATGCTAGAAAGAATGACAACACCTACAAAGGAAGATCAAAACCACAAACAGACTAGAAGTGAAGTCTGCTTACAGCTGCCATTTGTTCCAAAGTCATACAATAAAAGCTCTTAATTTACTGCTAAATATAACCTCTGATAGCAAAAGTGAAACTCTGGAGAGTCAAGATACTCATTAGCACACTTGATCTAGCACTGGTTAATGAAGAAGCAATCTCAAAGAAAAATAAAGCCTATTTCTTTAAAGAACACCTTTCCTATCAGTTTCATACAGCCTAAGTGCATGTAGCTCAAGTATTGGAAATAAATTTCAAACTCACCTAGAAAATCTAGATAATTGTGTGCAAATAACCTTAAGTTAAACTTCTCCTACAACTACATAAAATTACCATAGAATACAAAAATACTAGCATCAAACTGCTTTTAGAACGCAGGTTCTGGTATCTGCTACAAATAGTACAAGGGAAGTCCTGCTTTGAAACAATACTTACTAACCTTGTGCCAAAGTCACTGCAGAAAACGTTTCAAGTTGCACGAGCTCCGACACAAACGCCTCAAAAAACCACTCAGATTAAAGCAATCACATTATCCTCAGTCTTCCCCTCACATGTTTTAATAGTTCCACGAGAAGTATCTGTGCTCACCTCTATCTTCTCCGCTTGACACAGAAGGGTTCATCCCAATGTCAAGAAGGAGAAAAAAACCCAGGAAAACAAAACCAGAGCCGAACCCAACCCACCACGCACGGTACATACAGCGGAACACGATCTGGCAGTCGCTCCGAGACCTCGCCCCAAGCAGCGGCGCAAGTGGCGCCGGGTTGCAGCGGTGGCCGCGGCGGCTCCGGGCGGCGCAGCGGGCAGCCCCTCACCTTGCACCGCGCCGCGGGCTCGGGCGGGCGCCCCGGCGCAGCGCGGCGCACGGCAGCGCGGGGGAGCGGCGCCCGCCCCGCGGAGCCTGCGCCCCGCTCCGCGCCCCGGCGCAGCGCGGCGCCAGGGCCAGCGGATCCCTCCGAGCGCGGAGGAAACCCACCCAAAGTAGCTGCTCAGCGGCCAGCTCCCAGCCCGGCTAAAGATGGCCTGACGGGCCGAGCGCTCCCGCCCCTGCCCCGCCCCCGTCCCGCCGCCGGGGCAGGGGCTGCCTGCCCGCCGCTCACGGGCTGCGGCTCCCCGGGCGGGAGCGGGGCGGGGCGGCCCAGCCTGACCCGCAGGGGACGCGGGTCCCAGAGCCCGCCAGCGCCTCCCCGCACGGAGCCCCGCCGCAGTGGGTTATTTTTGGAAGCTCCCCCACCCACCCCAACCCCCGCTCACCTCTATGGCGTCACAGCAGCTCCCGCCGTGCGGAGCGGTGAGGTCACGGCTCCTCCGGCACGGGTGGCGGGGCAGCGCGGTGCGGCGGGGTCCCCCTCCCGGAGCCGGCACCGCAGCGGCCACGCCAGCCCCCCGGGCGAGGCACCGAGCCACTCTAAAGCGTCACCACCGCCGCTACCGAGCCCTGCACGGCGGCACCGGAGGCGAGGCCGTGGACAGATGGAGCGTTTGGATATGACGCTCCTGCACCATTTCTAACGCAAGTAGAAAACAGTTGGACCTTGGTATCTTTTTAGTTCTGTGTTAGCAGTTTAATTTCCATACTGCACAATTACACTACAGTTTACACGGCACAGAGATGGGCAATGCCAAACAAAAAGTCCTCTCTAAAAGGCAAAAAGTTGGCAGCCCCTCCTCGTTAGTCAAGCAGCAGCTCCTGGTATGCTGACAATTTAAGTCAGAGGGGAAAAAGAATTCTCCTTAAAGAGGCAAGATAAAAAGGTACTGAGCTTGAGAACCATTTCTTCAGAGAAAACCAGTTTTCATGGGACACACACAATACAGTTGAAAGGTCCCATGGAGTAATTAATTCCTCTCTACTGAGAGAAAGTTCTACCAAGGAATCCCTGTAGGACAAGCTGCAGTCAAACAGTCCCACTGACACAAGGCCTGGACACAACAGGATGGGCAGGAAAGCAACTCTTCAACAACAGTTGTAGAGTTATCCTTCCTAGACACAGCTTTTAACTTAACAACAGCCAATTATCTCCCAAACCAGAGCATTCATGGCAGTTGCTCCCAAATGTTTACAACACTTAAGCCTCAACTTCATTATTGAGATGATAATCAGAAGAGAAATACTAAAAATTTTTCTTTTTTTTTTATTTTCAGTGATTTGAACAAGTGTTTTTATATTAGAGCTTGATATCTGGAGTTATGCTTTACTACATGGTTTAGTGACAGTGTTCGGTTATTGGTTGGACTCTATCTGGAGGGTCTCTTCCAACCAAAATGATTCTGTAGTTCTATTCAATATACGTGGAAGGAATATTGAAACATTTAACTGAGGTCCTATCACTTGCTAATGCAGAACCCAGAAGCAGAATGCAGAAGCTTTTGCAATGCTAACAGAACTGCAGTCTAGAAATCAACACTGAAAGGCAAAGAACAGGGACCTGTCTTATTAAAACCAAATGCTATGGGTTTAAGAACAATAGTTCTCAGAGAACAACTTTTTCAAAAGGTTCACATCTTAGGAAGAGATTGCTGCTGTAATTTCCCTTCTGAGTTTATGGCATCTTTAAGAGATTGCATCATATTCTGGAATTGCAATAGCTTGAAATTTAAAAATACCAAGACATAAAACTCTCCAGGATCCCATCTTCTCCCTGTCATGACTGACTGATCTCACCAGCTACAGTGGAAATTCAACTTCACACCTCGGCCCATCCCTCTGTGCCCAAACCTATATGCTTCCAGCTTAAAAGAAGGCCTCTGTAACACCTACTGAGACTGTTCAAGTTCAAGTAAGGTGAAATTACAATTTCACCATATGTTTTGCCATACTCCACTCTGGAAAGCTATTTTAGTCTGGCTTGAAGCAAGATGCCAACACAATTAAGAAGTACTAACTAACACTGTACACCCACTGTTGTAACAATTTCCCCCTCATCCACAAGTGGAACTGGCAACTTTAATATTAGATTTTCTTATAGAAAAAACTCAAAGTAAAAAACCCCAACACTTGTTCCACTCTGCTAGAGCTTGACTCAAGTAAGTCTAGAAGCCTTGTGACAAGAGATAAAAAGGCTTGGAAAGGAATGAAAAAAAAATCTTAAACCAAACCTAAACAATGGAGCCAGTGTTTGCAGCTCACTGTTAACTGGAAAACTACCAGCACCAACACAAACCTCATTTTTAAACACAGCTTACTGATGACAACAAGAACCTAACTGAGGGATTACTGTCACCACAATACTGGAAGAAAACTCTAGTACCATGGAATAAATTTATCTTCTAGAGGGGAGAAAAACAACAGATCTCCTACACCAGGAATTCATGAGTTTGACACATATTCCCTAATTGAAGCATTTGCATGATGTTTAACACCATACAATATATTTGTCACTAGGAAAACCAGAAGTTCAAGAGAGAGCATTCACACACCCACTAAGCACATGGTCTAAAAACAAATTCAGAAGCAATAGTGTTGAACACTTCAGTTAGCCAGTGCAAAAAACACACCTCAGTATTTTAACCTTCAAATCAGCAAAGCAACTGCTTTATAGAATTCAAGCATTCAATTTGAACATTACAAGCAGTAGTTTGTAAGCAAAATATGGATCTCTTCTGAACACTCAAACAGTAAGACATCCTTTTGTAGAGAGATTTAGCTACTTTTCCTCTAGAAGCATGAGTTTTCATCAGACATTCAGCATGCAAAAGGACAGTTTACCAACAATATGAAGTTCCATGGGCGTATTTATTTTTGTAACAGGTAAGTATATAACTAGCAAAATATATTAAGCTATTCAGAGCCTTTATAGACCCATACAGCATATGACATACCCCTTCCTGCTTTGTGAATAGGTTGAGGCAGTCAGCCAGGGCCTCACATGTTTCCTGGGATACTTCAGAGACCACGTTGACTTTCTGCAGGAGGGGAGGAGATATTCCTGAAAGCACAAATGATTAGTAGCATTAAGAGGACATTGTATGCTACAGGATTCTTTTATTTATTTTTTTCTCTAAGTAATACAGACATCCATATTCCACAGGAAGACTGCTGCATGGTAAGATTTGTGTGTGGAAAGGGCAAGCAAAAGTACATTCCTTAGGTGTTATTTTGCATCCTTTCCCTAGTACTGGTATAAATGGCACACTGAATGGATCAAGTTTTACTTTCAGCAAGGCTTAAAAGGCAGAGGTAGTAAGCTATGGCAGCAAGACACTGGAAAAGTGAGCACCAACAATCTCCTTTTAACCATTTTCTAGATCTAAAAGCATCAAGAGTTGCCAGGTGACAGAACTGAAATAAAAGGCATACTGCACTGGTTTAATTTGAGTTCAAGTGAGAAATATAGCCTTTTTTTTTTTTTGCCTTCTGCCATGGTATTATATAGAAGAGAAAAAGCTTATCACAGTGCAGCTGGAGGTTTAGGTTTCAAAAATAGATGGGGAGTTCCAAGACTCATCTTCTGGATGAGTAGTACAGCTTGCAGAGCAATGCCACCTCACATCCTGATTTCTGTGACCATTTATAGAAGGGGCTACCTGTGTAGAACCAGCAGGAAACTATAAAACCTCATCAATCTGGTAGAAATTATTTAATATTTGAGTTTATCTTTGAAGTTTTGCAATGTGCAGCAATTCCTCAGAAGTCAAGAAAGCCATTCTCTCAGGAAACATACTTGTTGCAATTAAAGTGCTAATTTAGTGGCTACAGACTTCAGGACCAGTTGTCACCATTTAGTAACACAGGTGATTCAGGTTGGTGTCATAGTCATAAAGATTAAGAGGTCTAGCAGTGACAGTTCTTGAAGTTATTTTGCAACTTATATTGCTTGCACAGGACACAAGATACAGTACATATCCACACATTAACTGCTGTCTTTGATAACAAAGCTCACTACTGACTGGAATTAGGAGTCTCTATGTACAGCAGCTATCAACAACCGGTTCCTCTAGACAGAGGGGCAGCATACTGAGTGCAGGAGCCATCTTTATTTGTAATAAATAACATGCATAAATCTCAAAGATGCCTGGATTTAGAATGGCATGTTGAGACAATTAGGGAGAGAATTTTAAATATCAGATCCCAATACAGTAATTTTTATATTACTCAGAAGGTTTTAGGAGAAGTTCCATATAGGACTTTTACCTCAAATTCTCATTCTTCTGGAAGACTGAAATACTTTCAAGATACCACATCAAGCCAACATGAGAACTGGGAGAGCTGCACAAGTTCTCTCTGTTGAGACCTACAGAGGTTATACATGAACCTGGAAACAACTCCCTGATGCATCGAGTTACAAATATTCACTGGGAAGAAAACAGGAACTTATTACTGCTGTCGGCCAAGATTAGCAGTTTTTAGTAAACAGTATGTGGTTTTGCTTTACTATGGATTTTAGTTACTTGAGTTCTGTACTTGGAAGAAAGTAAATGTCCTCTCTGGTTCTTCAGGTCAGTAATATGTGGTCAGAGAAACTGCCTATACATCTAGTAAGGGAAGTTATCCACATCATACTCATTTTCAAACTGTTTTTTGTTAAGAATTCAGTTTTTTTATATTAATTACAAAGGCTTCCTAATAAAACACTCATACATATTATGAAACCTTACTTTTCTTTATCAACTAAACATTCAGTTAGTGCAAGATAGGTTAACATCACACAGTAACCTATTTAGACTCTCTTAGGAAGGCACAGGGATGAAAGAAAAAGAACATTTTTCCTCCCAAAACCGCTATTCTATTACAGACTGTGGATTTGTACAGGTAAACAACTTGTTCTCTAGTTTAAGCTTCATAAATTTTAGTCACAATATGTAACTAGGACTCAGGTTCAAAGGAGCAACAGTTAAATGTTCTTATAGAGCTCCTTTGCATGTTTAATAGCTGAGCAACTTCTGTACATGTTTAAGGCATTAAATGAATCATAGAATCATGGAATGTCCTGAGTTGGAAGCCCACAAGGATCATGAGTCCAGCTCCTGAAATGAAATGAAACAAGGTCTATTCTCTAACAGCTTGATGCCTGTGCTATATTTGGCAGTTATTCTGCAAAAATCCAGGTACACTAGTTTAAAGAGTTATTATTTAAAATGAAGCCAGAGAAGTTCAAATCTGGCATGAACCTCATGACAGAAGTATATGGAATATATGCCATCACACCATGCCTCCAGTTCCCTTTTGCAATTTCAATCGACATTCTGTTTATCATGCCTCAGCTTTCATTGTGCTTCTACTTAATACTAGATTTTGAGGGGAAAGCTAGAATAAGATGATAGCCAGCTCTTTATACCTGTCAGGGAACACTCATACTCCACAAGAAGCTACCAACTACAGATTTTTTTTCAAACATTGAAAGAGAACACCTACATTATATTCCTGTGATACTGCTCAGTAAGCACCATATCTAAAGACAATTTTACTACATTTACAGCCACTAATAAAATATCTTTCAATCACTGCAGTTATTATATTAGTTTTTTCTCCAAATCTGAAGTCTTAGCTCTTAGCAATTATTATAACATCACTTTATTTGAATATTTTTCAGTAAGGAAAACAGTCCTATATTTTCAAGCTCCTGAAAATTTAATTTCAGTGAAATTGAAGCATGTGCTGCTTAAACAAAAAAGTTAATTGCCTGGTAACAAACTGCATTTTAGAAGATTAAGTTTTACCTTTTGTAGCATCCAAAGATTTAACCATTGCAAGAAAGTCTGAAATCTCTTTACTGAGTCTTTGTTGACATGCTTGTGCTTTCTGAAAAACAGAAAAAAATAGCTAGTTCAGAAGTGCCTTGTTTTCAGGAAAGTTTTCAGGAAATTTTTAAATCTGGAGAACATTAAACCTTAACACAGATTCCCAGTGACTGATAAGATTTAAAATGAAATTACTTGAGGTACCTTCAAAGACACAGAAGCAAACATAAGATTAATATACATTACACTGCTGACTGGCTTTTGTTTAAATTAGCACAGCAAACCAAACCCCAAAGCTATGTTGTATGTACTGCTTTTGAATTCCACCGCCTCCTTTTCTTATTAAAAAGTTTGAAAACCCAAAAGAGCCATTGCTCATTCTTTGACAAATCTAAGGCCAAAATAAGCAAATACATAGGTTAAGTAATGTATGGCAAGTACAGCAACATGCAGGAACCCACCCCAAGATCACATTCCAAGCCTGTATTTGAACTTGGAGTCAGTTATCTGCTAGATAATGCCATCTTCTTCTGTAAGCTGCTGGGAACTGCCAGCACCATTTTTCCTCCCAGCCCTGTTCCACTTTGGTCTACTTTGCGTTCTTGTACCAAAAGGTACACTACAAGACATATGAAGTTCAGTCACATGAAGATTTTTGCACTGCAGCATCAACTTTCCCATAGAGTAAAAAGTTTTAGAAGTATATGCATGGCAAAAAGTAAGACTCACAGGCTGAATGCTAGATTTATCAAGGAAGACTACTTTCCATTGGAGGTCTGAACAATCACTCTACAGTGCATCTAGCATGACCTGAGGTGTTAAAGCATAATTTCTAAGCCACTGCACTGCCTATTTTAGAGAGGCAGAGCTTGCCGAGTACAGTACACAAGGCTCCCTCTCGTGGCTGAAGGTCTTAAGCAACTTTCTGCCTTGCAGCAGTGCCTGGTAAAACTGAAACATACAACTCTTTAGCTATGACAAACGTGCCATTTTATGGTGAAGATCCGAACAGGAATACACAACAGTAAGCACTGCAAATACAAGCATCATTTATGCATCTGTGGAAAGAATCATTACTTTTAGCCAAAGTACACTAAAGTATTTAAATACAAAATAGTACTAATCTGCAACTGCGTAGATGTGTGAGCCAAATAAGTACTCAGTACATACTTTCAGAGTATCCTGTAGGTCTGTAACAGACACCGTATCATCTTCCTCATCATCACTACTCAACTGTTCCTGTGTGCAGTAATGAGTGCTATATGCAGAGTGGTCTTCTATTGCTTCCAGCCAACTCTGAACAGAAGACACCAGAGTTAATACACATTTCAAAGATCATCCCCAGAAGGTAACAGCACACATACAAAAGAACAAATTAAAATTTTCTATTAATGTAAATAAGATATTCCTTCGTAAAATGACTCACCTTAATGAGCAGAAAACAGATTGTTAAAATTGTAACATATACAGGATGAGATAATCTGTGGTCAGAGTGCTATCTAGGACTTAATTGATGAACTGATGAAACTTTAAGGATAAATGCCACTCACACCCCTCAGTCTATCCAAGGTCACATAAGAAAATACTGTAGAAAATGTATTTTGCATCTTTGGATTTCTGTTCAGACAGCAAGGTCCTTGCAACAAAGTCTGCCTTCTTATGCATGACAAGCTCTGTGTACAAAATCTCAAGCACTATGTTAATTAAGAGGTAGATTCCTCTCCTGTTCCTACAATCACAGAGGGGCTGAGGTTGGAAGGGATTTCTGGAGGTCCACTGGTTCAAACCCCCCTGCTCAATTAGGGACAACTATAGCTGGTTGCCCAGGACAATGTCCAAATAGCTTCTGAACACCTCCAAGGAAGGGGACTCCACAGCCTCTTTGGGTAACCTGTTCACATTTTTTATTATGTTTAGAGGGAACCTCCTGTGTTTCAGTTTGTGCCTACTGTCACCAGGCATCACTGAAGAGAGCCTGACTCTGTTCTCTTCACCCCCTTCCTTCAGGTATTTACATACATTGACAAGATCCCTCTGAGCCTTCTCCAGGCTGAACAGTCACAGGTCTCTCAGCCTTTACTAGTATTAGAAATGTTCTGGTCCCTTTAACCATTTTAGCTGCCCTTTGTTGGGCTCTCTTCAGCATGTCTGCATATGACTCATAGTGGGAAGTCCAGAACTGGACAGAGTACTCCAGTTGCCTCCACCCCTCCATCTCTAGTTAGTACACCTATAGAAGTACGATAGTAACTACAATACAAATAGCCCTAAAAAAAAAAAAAGCTATTCTCTTGCTTCAGACCCACCTTTTAAGAAAATATAATTTATGAGGTCATCTTAGGGAACGGCTAAGAGTAGAATGTACCATTAAACATTCTTTTGCTCAGAATAATAACTATGAAAGAAAGTGCAACAGAAGGAAGTTGCAACAGAAATTTACTACATAGAGAAGTTACATAGGAAGTTAAACTACAGGGCAAAATACAGACACAGAGCTGGAAAACAAAGTGGCACTAATTCTAAAGAAGAGAATGACAACCTCTCCATTTTTTACTATTCAGTCTATAGTTCTGCTGAAAGATTCAATATATGCACTTTTGTTACCAAGTCTTTATGATCAAGATACTGAACTCCCTACAAATGCATCCATAGCAAGTAGAATGCAAATTACTAATTATAGAAGTTATTACATTTTAAAACCTTTGATAGTCACTATTACCTCTCTAGTTTGAGAAGGAAGGCTATTTTTAGGAATCTTGAAACGATGAACAGTGTCATCAAAACATCTGACAGAAAAGAAGCAACTGTCTGTAGATTTTACCTAAAGCAATGTGATGAAAAGACAAAATTAGTATAATGAATCAGTAATAAAAGACAAAACTGTTAAGAGTAAGCAATTACTCTTAACTCAGAAGTTTTTGCCTCAGTTTTAAGGTGAAATAACTATAGTTTACAAAGTGTGCTGTCTTGCACTTAACATCATGAATGAGAATATAGAGGTTCTTTATGTCAAAATACTATATTTGCATTTATTGGTACCACCTGATTCAGACAAAATCTCAGCAATAGTGTGAGATCATTTATATTATGGAATTTATAGACATAGAAAAGCAAGAATCACTTTTCATATAATAAAAAGTATATAACTGTAGCTAGTACTTGCGATGCTAATCTATAGGTCAGCTATAGAATAAGAAGTACTGAAATGAACCTAAATGCATTTTCCTTAAGCACTTAACGTTTCTTTGTATTTAAGTGAAACCTGGCCTGTTTTCCATGTCCCTCCCTTCCAAAAGAGATTTCCACAAGCATAATGCAATTAAAGGAAGTTTTCCAAAAATCACATTCAGAATTAATTTGTTCTCCAACTGAGATCAGCTTAAGTTACAGTCAGTCACAAGCAGCCAGTGACAGCTACAGGAGGAACCAGAGCTTTGCTATTCTCTATTACATGCTCCAAACAGAAGAGGTGTGCTTTCAGGAAGCCTTCGGTTTGTTTAAATCTTCAAGACTTTGGAAAGAAGTGGAGGAGCTTTGTGGCTGCTTTACTTATAAGAATACTTTACTTAAAAAGAATCAGTGTTTCTTGCAACAGCAAAAAGCTTTTTCCCTTTTTTATAACAGAGGTGTGCTTACCAAACTAGCTGAAATTTTCACTGTCTAGATACAGAACACCATCACAAAAAAAATTACAGTATTTTCAAATCACTTCCTACCGTGCAGACAGCTTGTGTTAGATGCTTGCATCCTTGACGGTGATCATTATTCGCTGCATCAGCTCTTTGAAAGAAAAAGATATTTACTACAGTGAAGATGGAAATTATTTAAATTGCTTTTCAGAAATTTAAACACAGAACTTACTGTCTCCGATACCAGGAAAGGACTCCATGTTCTAGGACTATCCAGTACAGTTTCCAACCAAAAAATCGTGAGCTCTAAAAAAAAAAATATATATATTTGAAAAAACAAAACACACAAACAAAAAAGGCCAGGTAAAGTAAACAGCTGAAGAGTTATTATTCCCAGTAAGTCTGACAGCTTGAAGGCTATTACATAAAACTGTCAGTCACTAGGAAAACATTTTAGGTTTTACATATCTTGATGATCACAGCAACCTGAGAATACTATTACAATGATATTCTCTTTTTCAGAAATACCTAAAGACATAAGTTTCTTTGAGCCTGCTATTCAGTAAGAACTGAAATATTAAAATACTGTATTTTTTAGTATTACAGGAGTTGCTGATCACCACACAATTCTACTTTATAAAATCAAATGAGAAACAAAATACATCAAGATACCCAAATACAACATTTTACCCTTCACAAGCTTTAGTACATAGGTCTGGTTTAAAAATAGTTCCTTATACTACAATTGTGAGTGAATACACAGGAAAGTTTACACTGAAGAAAACGTCAGTGATTTCATTAAGGAACATATAAATTAAACAGACTGTAGAAGACTGAAAAAGCTTTTTTTAAGCACAGGAAAAAAGACTCACTTGAGTATCACAGCAAAACAGGTTTTAAACAAGCATTTGACTGACATCTCAGTCCTCTAAGTTTTAACTTTTCCAGAAAGTGGTTAACTTGTGGCAAAATATTAGCCATGCATTATTAAAGATTAAGGCATCTATTCAGGAAAGGAAAAACATTAATTGTCTGCCACACAGACAAGGAACAAAACCTTACCACAGTGAAGCTTTGCCACAAAAATGACCAAGAAATGAAGAGAGATTTTTCAGAGCTGAGGTTAAGATCAGAGTGCCATGAATCTAGTAACTGCTGCATCCAGCCAGCCCATCTATAATTTATCCAACATACTAGATTAAGTTAAATTCACTAAACAAACGTATTATTGAAAAGTTCTCTCATTCATCAACTTTCACTTAAGTACAGAAAAGGGCATACTGACATACTTTGAGATCTTATTGAAATAAGCTAATTTAAGAAAGGAAATAAAACACACCTTCCATAGGAGACCTTCGTATCGTCTCAGGGGTTTGTTGATAACCTGCATGGAAAGTAAAGTTCATGTAGGAATAGCTTCAGCTAGACAGCCTTGGTGTTTTAAATGGACAGAAAAGTTCCTACCTTTCCAGTTTTACCTCCCAGTATCAGTTTCATTTCTGCACCTTGGGCTAGATCAAGGGGTGTCTGATCTGTTTAGTAACCAAGACGAGGCATAAGAATTTGATGCAAATAAACCTAGATGTACTTAAGTTAAAAAATAATCACTCCGATGCTGTGTTTACCCATTAAAGTTCAGTCCCACAAGCATCTACACTTACTTGGCACTGTCCTTCAGAGTTCTGCTAGTCACAGAGAGGCCCTTGCTATTACTTAAGTTTGTTTTTAGCTCTTCAGCTAAATAAAACAGCTCAGAACATTCACTAATGTCAAGATGAAGGCATCTCTCATCAGATGACAAGTACACAGTTTGCATAGCATCTGTGTAAAGTTTTCCTGGCTTTGCTCTCATTAGAAGCCTTCTTTGTCTGAGCTACATCTTCAATCTTATAACCTTTTTGTTACGTTTGTTCAGTTTTTAGCATCAAGAAAAAAAAAGCCAGGCACATTTCATGGTTAAGGCAGACAGCAGGTAAATTTTCTAGAAATGGGTAAGTTTGGAAAAGAAAAGCATTTATAAGTACTTTGCTACAGTTCTATCTCTTGCAACTTAGTCAATGTTGGGCTTGTTTTATTAGTGATACAAAGCTTGTAAAGCACAATAAAATTTTCCCTGACCACTGAGTATTAAGTACCATGGCTTATAAAAGCTGTTAAATATCTGTCTCCTCCTAATACTTTATGTAGTTCCATTTGGTACTCACCATTTTTGTTTCTCATTTTAGGATCTGCTCCATGTTTTAGAAGTTTCAATGCACAGTGCTTATGTGCACGGTATGCTGCACAATGCAATGGTGTGTTCCCCATCTGATCTGTACAGTTGATATCAGGTGGTTTGGGCTTGTTCAACTGGAAAAAAAAAAAAGTTTTGCTTACTTATCCATCTTCTTCCCCCTCCAGATACCACATTCATTCTTTTGAAAGTCAGCTCTTCCTAACTAGGATGCTTCAGTGTAGATCTAGCAACAAAGAGGGCATGTAGCAAGTGTTATGAGAAGGGCAAGGACTATAGCAATCAAGCAAGATGTTCAGCTACAGTAAAGAACAGTTTTTTTGCTTGCTATACCCCTTCCACCTTTACTGCACAACGTGGAAACATTTATTCTGCTCAATTGCACGGTGCCAGAGAGTGTTAATGCAGTCCAGTCATTTATACTGGTAGAATGGCATTGTTTGATTCCACTGTCAAAATCTACTCCCAGGTACAGTCTAAAAGCACAGGACAGTGCTAAATCCAGAACAAGTTTGTATGATCATCCTGTTTCAGGGAGTAAGAACTTTGTACAGAAGCATGAGAGGCCTGCCAGTCTCAGTGACAGAGCTATCCTAGGCCATTTAGAAGCTCCTAGTATCAGCAGTCTGTAATACAAACAGTTTTGCTACATTCTGAAATCTAACAATTGTGAGAACTTCGATTAGAACAGCTAGGTAACTGAGGGGAAAAAAAAAATAATCTGAGTTTTACTTGGACATAATATAAACATTTTGAGAAACTGAAAAGAAGGGTCATTCAACATGACACCAGTAACTGCCCTAAAACACCACTGTGCTTCTACTCAAATATGTAGCTATTTCATGCATACATGGGGGTTCAACTAGATGATCATTAAAGGTCCCTTCCAACCCAAACCATTCTGGACAATATCAGCCAGTACTTAAGCTTCCAAGCCAAATGGGACTGCCTTAATAGGAAGGCTAAGTCACTGTCGAGCAGTTCTAGGAGACTAGAGTCACAAGTACATGACAGCAATTTTAGAGAAACTCCATTTAAGCCTTCTGCATTACCATATGCTATCTTAGAGAAATTACTCCATAATAACAGCATTCCCATGGCAGCAAATTAAGTTAGCATCAACACATGTACATGCCTCAGAAACAGTCCTATAAGGGTAAGCTCCTATACCTGTTATTAACAGTTCAACTGAAAAGAGAACAAAAGTCAAGAAGAGGCAGCTTGTAGAAGTATAACCTCATACTGAGGCCAAATACTTGAGTTCCTGAGGACTCCTAGATTTTAGCTCTTTCCAACCAGCTGTTTTATATCTTCCTTATTTCCACCTCTCCTGCCTTCTTGCTTCCACACCTTTTAAGCCACTGCTTGTGCTTTCAGCTACTTATACCTTGCTACAAGGCAATATTTTGAAGAAATTTTGATGCATCAACTTGTGAGATAAAAAGCTCTCCAGTCTTTTTAGTAAATGTACAGTACATTTTTGAGAACTCACATGAAAAACACACTGCCTTTGCCTGAAGTAGACTAAAAAAACCTGAGTCAAGATTTGCTACAGAAGGTCTTTTAGTAGCAAAACATACTGTGATCTAGTGAGAATCTTGAAAGAAGAGAACCACAAAAGCCACCTCCAATAGCAGAAGCAGTTGAAGTACATGCAGGAAAAGGAGAAAAAAAATTGTTCCAATTCCAATGTGAAAGTTTAGAGAAACTGCACCATTAAATTATCTCTTCTAGACAGTTATGTTACAATATGCAGTACAGTCATCTTCAGTAAAACTAACAAAAAAAGACAAATTAAGGGTATCTTTCAAGTAAGTGGCACTCTGTTCCAAAAGCAACACAGTAAAAAATAAACGCTGGTGTTAGGTCTCACAATAAAAGTAGATGTAAACAGATAAAGTTTTATGAGTATAACAGTCTGCTAATTGGAAAAAAAATATACATTAGGAGCAAAAAGGCCTGAAAATCTGTAGGCAAAGTATAAGGAATTCTTAAGATAATGGGCAGTTCAGAAGAGCTACACAAATTCTCCACAGAGTTATTAACCTGAAAGTAGGAAAGTCAAGGAGGTTTACACCATATAGCTCTAAGTGGAGAAAGTTCTTTGGACTTTCTCAAGAGTCAGCAGGAGTTTTAAAATTGTGGTTCAATGGTCACAGGTCCCAACTACTCAGTGAAGACTTCCAAGACAAACCTGTTACGACTTTAAAAGTGCTTGGGGCTCAAAAATGTAGTAAGTACTTCAAGAAGTTTTAGAGGTTAATATATAGCTATCTTCAAATATAGGTAGCTCAATTATACAAAATATTAGAAAAAACACTTAGAAATTAAAATGTTTACAGGAAGAGTTACATGTGCATGCATGGTCACATGCCACATGAGAGAAAGCACAGTTCTTCAATGACAGATTTCTCTGAAGAGTCACCTTTTTTCTATTTTTTTTTTCTGTATCAGTTTAAGCCTTAGTCAGCACACAGGCAACATCAAATGACACAAGTGTTACAAATTACCAGAATCAGGAACAGATCACTTATGCCAGTGTATTAATTACAATTAGTACAAGGATCACTGTGTATTAATGCACTGTTCTTCCACATCAAGTACTGTGTATAGCTCTTGGTTCTCTCTCCATTTCAAATACGACAGTACAAAAAGTACATATAAGAATTACAAGGATGACCAAAAATTTAAAAACAGTTTCCGTGCAAGTTAGAAAGACAAGGCCTCTTCAAACTAGAAGAGAAATTTAGATGATGGAAATAAATTTTGAACAGGTGTGCCCTCTGGCTTCTAGGCAGCAAAGAACATAAAATTTCTCAATATACAAATCTCACATTTGTGCATTTTCCATTAGAAGTAAGTACAAGCATTCAGACTGTATTGATACTTTAAAAGGTTTTACTACAGGTGCTAACTAGGTAGAAAATGTTCCATACCACATATGTCTTACTTCCAAGGAAACTCTTCAGGCCTCTCAGAAGCTGCTTCAAAACCCAACTGGATATCATCCTGAGCAATGTGCTCTAATTAATTCTGCTCTCCAAAGAGGAGCTGCACTAACTTATATCCAGGGGCACCCTCCAGTCTCAATTACGCTGTGATTTGCTTCTCCAATAGCCTTAGCCACACAACAGTATTGTTCAGCTGGAATTACTGCGAGGGTGTACATGCACACTTATACAGTTTTCAAGTCCCACACAGCATGAAATTGTGTTTTGCAGATGACTGTCCATTAAAATTAAGAGACTTCAGTTACAACTGATGCTAATGACAAAAGCTTACTTTCAAAATTTAAAATATGCCACACTGTGGTGAAAACCTAAGCACCCATGAGATTAGGGTATCCACAAAAACATAAAACTTAAGTCAGTTGGTCTAGAATCAGCACACTGCTATTTACATCTAACTGAAGAGTATTTAGAAACATTAAAGAAACTGAAAACCATTGTTCTGCAGCCTCCAACAAGGAGGCTGGAAAACCCTTGAAGGTTCAGCACCTTACCAACATAACATGGTGAACAGCATTAATATTCTGGAGTCACAGCACTTTGAAATGCAAGGCATTCATACATTGTTACCTCTGTATTATGGCTTGAACCACTTGACACAGAAATATTACAAGCACTTGAATTCTTACCAAGGCAGTCAGTTTCCCCGTTTCCCCCTCTCTTGCTGCTCCTAAAAGTTCTTCTTCCAGTTTCCTTTCTTGTGTCCTTTCCACAGCTTTTGAAAAAAAAAAAAAAAGCACCACACAAATCTAAGGTCAGTCTCAAAGTAGCAAGTACATATAAATTACAGCATTTGAGAAACTATATTAAAACAATCCTAGAGAAACAAGAGTTTCCAGTATTGTGACAGATATAAATGGAGTATTTATTCAGAGAAGTCTGTGTCAGAGCAAAAATACGTTCAAAAACAAGTAATATTTGACAAGATGTGTGTATATACATGTACATATATATGTTATTTTTTAAACGCTTATAACCAAACCTCACTCCCTAGTCAAAGGGAAAGCAGGGGAAATACATGACACATCAGCAGACCTTCCCTGTGTCCTTTGCAGTTTCTCTTCTATTCTTCCTATCATCCTACAGAAATTTTACTCTTTAACAATGCAGCAGGTGAGCAGCAGAAAGGGCTGTTATCTGTGCACATGCAGGTAAAATCAGAACACAGATTGCTTCATAAATACAGTCTGTGGTATTGGACACAGAGCTTTAGCAGTATTTAGGGGTATCACATAATACCAGGAAACACAGTTACTGAACTTCCTAAAACTCTAAGCAGTGAGCCTATGTAAGTATTTGGACACCATCTCCCTCACCTTCAACACCTTTGAAACTGGGGAAATTAGGGGCAAGGTTTTTACTTTTTTTCCCCTTTGACATAACTTCTATGACTGTAACAGCAAGTCCTAAACTTGATCCAAAACTATGTCACCTTTGCAAACTGTTCAGAATTTTACTCCTTAATGATTTTGTTGACAAAAAGTCACTTAGATTCTTTACTTGAATTTTTCCCCTTCCAGTGAGCTAAGGCTTTAACTGGTATGTCTCATTCAGACCTGTAGCAGAGGTTACCCCAACAGGACTGAAATAGTTACTTGAATAATACTATTGGCATTTATGATACTTAACTCTCCAAGTCACTTGTAGACAATGGGAAAAGAAAACAAAAACAAACCCAACTGTCAGTACTACAGACTGGAACCAAAAACTGCAACTTTTTCTTTCCAGTGACCAAATTTAAAGAAAATTCAATTGAGCCTCTTTAATTTCCAAGAGAAAAATGAGCTTTCAGAATGTACAAGTGTTAGAAATAAACCAACAACAACCCACAAACAGGCTATCACCTATTAAAGTTACCTTCCAACATATTCCTTATGTCTTTATCATGAGTAACTTCTCTTGCAGTCTCTCCACTCCCATTAACAATAGAAGTATCAGCATTATGCTGCAAGAGTAACATCACCACCTCCTGAAAAACAATTTGAAAAAACCTGCTTATCTCTTGTTATGGCAAGGCCACAATCAGGCTTTTCAGCTATTGACATTCTGCAAGATGAGCTGTGTAACAGCTTCTCACCACTGCTGATTCCTGACAACAGGAAGGGATGTTTCAGACAGATTGAAGAGTGGGACTAACTCAACCTCCTCTCTCACATCAGTCAGGCTGCATGAACTAAGAGATTAGTTGTGACTCAGCAGACCCACTCCAGTTCAGAGCTAATGTACCTGCTGCAAATTCTGAATTTGACAGCTAAAAATAGTATGATTGGCTCTTTCGATAAGAGACCAAGTAGTCACTCCTCCTGAAGGGCCAAGAGGTTATCCATAGAGGTAGTACAAGCTTGGAAATTATGGCAGTGCATGAGGAACAATCAAACTAGTCTCATGTTACAGGCCTATAAAAAGCTTTTTAGTTTTAGTTTGCTATGAACAAACAGCACTTCTAGACACCAAATGGATGGACCAGAGTGTCCTCATTTATATTTCTTCCCTCCAGAAGTCACCAAGATTAAAACAATGTGGTTTATCTTTGTGTAAATATGCAGTTAATTAGGAGGAATAATCCCTAGTCCTTTTACTGTGTCAAATGACCAGTTGCAAGCACAAATTAATCTACTGTACTTCAGCAATGGCTGAAAGATCTTTACACTGGTTTCCTCATGCTAATTAGCACCTGCACCTAGAGGCAGTGCTACGCTTCTGCATTTCCTCTGACACATAGCAAAAGCAGAAGAAAAGCAACATCAGTTAGTTACACAACTGATGCACAATGTTACAGTGGAAGATAATTACTAATTAATTGACAATATACACCCAGAAAAACCACTGAGCAATCTTTTCCCATCTTCAATAAAAGACATTTGTACCATGTTTTTGTTTTGGACAGAGCTATACAAGCTAGGCAATGTGCCTAGTTCTTTTGAACACACTGTACCAAACCAGACAATAAGTCACTTTGAGACAGCATAAAAACATCTTTAAGTGATTTTTACTGCTGGTATTTCCTTAATAATTCTATGATTGAGGCTTAAAAAAGCCAACATACTTTACCTTACGTCCTGTGAAAGCTGCACGATGGAGTGGAGTGTCCCCCATGTCATTCAGCACATTCACATCTGCACCAGCCTAAACAAGAAGACCAAAAGCCATCTGAATGCCCTTCCAACAAGAACTACACAGCTGTTCCCCTGACTGGGGGGAAAGGGAGAACAGGACACTAACGTAGGCCTCATGGTAAATCAGATCAGAACTGTAATACAGTCATCCTGGAAATGAAGATAAAGCACATATGTAAGACACATAGCCAGCATTCTAGAAACTGCTTCAAAAATGAAAAGCTTCCTGCTTTTTTCCAGGCATCTTTCTCACTTTTGAGAAGAAGGTATATAGAAAACAACCTTAACACAAGGGGTGGTGTTGGTTTGGGTTTTGTTTTGGGTGCTTTTTGAGGTTTGGTTTAGTTTGTTTTTAATGGTGTTGGGAAAAAAAGAAAGAACCACAACCAGTCTACTGAAATAAGTGAGTGGACTGGATAACATACATACATATATTATTGCACATGTATACACAGTAGCACCAGCCTCCTGGTGCTTCTGATTTAACAAGTCGTATTATCTCTAGGCACCTGCTGCTGCTCTTGCAATTGAAGTGAAAACATCCATGTCAACATTAAGATGGTACCATCTGAAACTTAACCTTTCTTCTTCCGTTTCTCTTCCACAATCTTTGTCTTAAGTCCCCCTTCCTCTTGTCACACACTTTCTCCATCCCATACCTTTTCTCTGGAAGGAAGACTGCTTGCCACACAGCACAGGCACTGTTCCAGGAAGCCAATAAATCCTATTCTCCTTTTTTTAAGCATTTCTTCTACATTGCTTTACCTAACCTCTCAAAGGGTCAGAAAGAGGGCAGGACATATTTAACTTTATCTCATATATATATGTGTATATATATATATCACTGCTGCCTGCCTTAAGTTAACTAAGGACCCAGACTCTAGTTCCAGAGCTCTGTTTTTGATACCTCATTCACTTGTTCTCTGAGCACAACATCTTGGCACGAGTACACAGAGCCATCTATATACACCCAGCTTTCAGAGCTGCACAGCTGCTTTTATTATCCAACTTTCTCTTTAAATTATACCCTTTCAAGAGCCATATCAACAAAGAAAAAAGCACAAAGTTACATACATTCATCCAACTCTGGAAGTGTTGATACATGCATTAAGTGACCAAACTTTTACTTTGAGTAGCCCTCATGGATTGAGAAACCATTTACTGAGTAGGTGTGTAGGCTAGAGAAGAACTTCTCCAAAAAAAATTTCAACTTTGCTTACTGCTTTAGAGTCATGATTATGGCTGGTGGCCTTCATTCTGAATGCAATTTCAAGTTTAGATTAGCTAACTTTGTATTTGAGGCTGTTGAGCTTGTTCCTGCCATCTACAGCAAATCCCTTCAAACAGGAAAAAGGTTGGTTGAAGCTACCCTTAGAGCCGAGAGTAAAAAAAAATAGACTCAGACAGAAACAAATGCAAATGCATTACAGACATGGCTAAAAAGATAGGAGTTGTTCAGCTTTGACCACAGAGCTTAATCACTTCAAAGTTCATCACACAGTTCATTTTTTCAAAGATGTTAAAGAGAAATGAGTCAAACTATGTTAGCCTGTGCCTGGAAAGAAACACATACAAATTACTTCACACAGAATTCTGGACATGCTTCTATGCACAACATACAATCATATAACTGATTCTTTTGTACTTGAAACACTTTCACCTTTCCTGCAACTCAGTAAGTGAAACTACCTAAATTATACACTTTATATACTACAGTAAGCTAGATCAGGCCTTCAAAGCATTTGCATTACTACTATCAGATGATGGCTTACCATACGCACATATCCACTGAGCTTGAAAAGGGCTGAAGCTTTTGCAAGTGTATACCTATATCCTATACATCTTTATTTCCTATATTCAGATGGTTACATAGACAAACACCCATGCCCCATGAGAAAGTTAGCTAAGTACTGATAACTGCACATACTCTTCAGATAGCAGCTGTATACTACTGTAGAGACTTCCAGTGTCACTATTTTATGTCCTTGTAAATGGGGTTGATCTTAATATTACAACTATTTCATTCCTCAGTTTTAACAATCAGCTTAGTTATCTCTATGTTATGTGCAGATAAACTGTAGGAAAGGCTCCACCTCTCTACAAAGCCACCTTCTTTCACAAAAACCCCAAATAACTACTACCTGCTTCTAGCATAACAAAGAATCTTCTGTCTTAAACACAGAGGCAAACAGAAATATACCTTCAGCAAATCCTCCACCACAACAGCATGTCCAAAGTAGCATGCAAGGTGAAGAGGCGTCCAACCCATATTAGATTTACTTCTGCCTAAAAGACAAAACAGGTAAATTAAGTTTTGGTCACACAATACAAAAAAGATCTTGTCATGTGCTTGGAGGTTGGCATGGATGATCATTCTTCACAGTAACAGCGGAGCAAGGAGACTGGAAGCATTGGTACGATTCACATCATCTGAATTACTAAATCAGGATGCAGTTTGAGAACCTTAGATTCAAACCTACACAATCTTTCTGAAAAGAGAAAGTCATGTAGTCTGACAGAGAATGAAACTTTTGTTTACATGCAATACCTTGATCTTCCAACAGTAGCAAGAAGCTTCACTTTCATTCACTATGAACATAGCACATGCAAGTACACATTTCTTTTGCTTATCAAAAAAACAGCCTGGTTTATCTGATTTGATACCCTGCACACAAATGGGAGGTAGGACAACCCATCTTCCAAACATTTTCAAACCAAAACAGACAGAATGGCCTAATGTTAGGGGGTTTTGTTGTCTTGTGCTTGCACAGGATTTTAATAGATAGCCTTATGTATCACAATTTGAAATGTGTGCACAGTAGAACTCTTGTACCATCTACATTTCCAAACCTCTGCAGGAATTATAAGCATAAAGCAGGCACAGAAGTGACCATGCAAACGAAACTATCATTTATGCTTGAAAATGCATTTAAAGCACATCCTGGAGGACTAGCTGTATGAATGAAATTCACGAACTGTCCTACAATCACTTCTTTAAAAACAAGATATGAGAAGAGACTACTAATCTAACAACTCATGTTAGTTTCCAATTCTAACAATTGTACTAAGCAAAGCAGATTTGTGCTTTGTTTTTACTGAGCAACAGACCCACAGCATTCCAAGAGCCACTGAAAAGCAATCATTTTGTATTTGTAAGGAAAACAAAAATAAGGCATTAGAAATGGTTTTGAGGTTACTGCCACAATTAAGTTTTCCCTTTTCATGTACCCTCAAACATTGAAGTCTGGAACATGCATAACATTAGTTTGCCCTGAGGGGGCCAGCCACTAGCAAAAGTAAAAAGAACTACTGATCTTGCATGTCCATCATTCTTTCTGCTCTCATATTACAAATTAACATTACAATGTGCTTCACAGCTCAATTATTTTCCCATTTCTTACAACTGTTTATAGCTAGCATTTCTGCCTTCCATTGGTTATTTCTTTTGTTATTCGGCTCTTTCTTCTCAAGTCCTGCTGTTATTCCAACCCCGGATTTAGTGTCTCCCCCTTATCCCAGTCTGGCCTAAAACAGATCTCCTGCTCCATGCGACTGATGGGCTCAAGCACCACAGAAGATAAATGCTGCATGGATCACTAATTCCGGGGCTACGTATGCTGGATAACGTGCTACACTGACATCAACCCTGAGTCTAATAGGGAAGAAGTTTCTTTCAAAGAACACAAAACAGGTCTGAGTTGCACCAAATTCAGTTCAATTAGCCCAAGACGGTCACTAGTTACAGCATTGACAAAACAGTGCTGCAGCCAAGGAATTTGGTCAAGAAAAAAAGAAAATCAGGAACCTGGCCAGATTTGTAGTTCTTACTGAAGTGACAGAAACCCTTGTTCCACATCCACTCTGAATGTTTGTATTTCTGATGATAGCTGACCAAGCTACTTGTCAAGCTCTTGAGGTGTTTGTTACTTTAAGTGACAACAGGTGTTTGCACTTTTTAAAAATTATTATTTTAAACCAGGACATCATTACACTGAGGAGAAGGCAAGGATAGGAAAGTAGAATAAATGCAACAAAAAAATAAGTTTCCTACCCCTTGCACCCAGCTCTTTTGCTTTATGCCAGTCAGCTATACGTTTAACATGCTACCATTTGTTTAGAGAATGGAGACAAACTAGGCAGTCGTCTCCCAGTTGTGGTCTGCCAGGCTAGCGTGCAGTCATTCAAATGTGTCTTTTGGCATAACAGACTGCTGACCATTGACCTTACTTTACAGTTTTCATACTCTGTAAAGTCCTAGATATTCTGTTTTCTTGTATTTAAGGAAATAAGCCAATGCAGCCTTAGAAAATATAATCATTTGGCATGAAACACAGGTTTAGTGCTGTTTTAATATGGATCCCTTCTTTTGAAACCAGTGAACTAAGAAAACTGGAAATGGAAGTTACTACATTTGGCCAGATGCAAATCAAGCAAGTCTTGCTTATCTGCAAGCATTGACAGGCTAGAATCCAGTCACAATAGAACAAGTAGGAGAAGCCTGGATTTATTTCCACTTCCTTCACTGTGGCTGAAGTCAGGATGTTTGCAATCACTCTTGTCACACTCTACACTTCTGAACCTAGAGGACAGCCTCAAGTATAAGCTCACTCTTAGAAAAGACAGGTTTTACAAGCTTTGACACCCAGGCACTTAAGTATGTTGGACTTATGTCTCCCAAGGCACACTCTGGGGGAAGTTTACACTAGTTCCAGTACAACCTCCCATCTGCTCCAGAAGTACTTTATTCCAAGCAAAGTGTCATTGCCATATTAGATGCAAGTCCTGAAGGAACTGCTGCAGCATTGAAGGGATTCCCCATACCCTGACTTTCTAGGTATACCCAATTATCCAGAAGGTAATGGCAGAAGGACAAGAGGCTGTAAGGAAGAGAAGGAAGATTGAGTGTTACAAAAAGTCAGTTACAGTCTATAGCCTGCATTTTAGTTAATCATCATGTAGTTATGCCATTACTACCTGGTAGTACCTAACAGATCAGGATTTGCAGCAAGACATAGTGGTTTTGCTAGTGAAGAGGCAGAACAGCAGCTGTAGTTAGACTGCAGAGGCTGCTTGGCTGGAATTTGCGTTTCCAATGGAGTACTCTATGGGAACAGAGTGATTAAGACAGTCAGTCTCTGAAGAGTGACTGTGGAAGAACAGAGATTTAACTCTGAAGTTTCACACAATCAGAACAGTTCCCCCAGAGAACACTTTACTTACACTTGTGTCCTCTAACATTTAGAAGAATCAGAACTTAGAAAGCAAAAATTTCACTGTGTACAGATTTCATACACAGAATTATTCTGTTTAACCTAAACTACCAGAAGCCCAGTCCCTCTGGCTTCCTAGACCTCCTATTAGCAAGTATGTATTAGCTGGCTGGCCATGTATTGCTAAACTGGAAGATTACCAGCTAAGCAGCACCTATCTTTTCCTTTATTAACTGAGTCTCTTCTGTGTTGCAGACTTTCACAATACTAACACTTGACTTTGAGCAGGAAGGCTGACTATAAGCCAGTTTGCTTTCTATAATATAGGACTGCAGATTATGTCATTTTATTATGCTTTTTTGATGTTCAGATTACCTTTAAGAACACATCTGAGAAGCTCTGAAATCTCTTCTATGCACAAGAGACTTCAGCAAGTTATTTATGGGTACTGTTGCATGAATCTGAAAGTACTTTTATTCCACCTGTTTAGGCACTACACACAGCATCTTGAACATTTGCAATGGACATACTTGTGAAGGTGGAAGTCTTCAGTTCCATCAAGCTGTCTAGTTCCCCTTGAAATTATGAACTAGCTCCCTGAAGATACAGCAGCAAGGGTTTGGGTTTTACAGCTTTGTTTTTCTGAGGTCAGCACATTAACTATTGGGAAAACACAGACATGGCTGAGTAGTCAAACAAAAGGATGAGTAAACTGATGATTAAGAACTAGAGTTGGGAAAGGGATAGGGCTTGTTCAGATAATAGGCTTTGCTGCTCTTTAGGGCAAGGTGTTCCCTCTGTCATGGCTGAGAAGAAGCATAGTTGCTCTCCCTCTCCCTGCTTAACAGTTAAATGCTGAATGAAGAAATGCCAGCCTGTGTAGAAAGAGTAGGAAACACCTCTACGCTTTTGAAGAAACCAGAAACACACTCATGTAAATAAAGAGAAATATAAAGCTACTAAATGAACAAAGAAATAGGACAGTCTGCAATTGCTAGCAAGCTTGCAAATCCAGCCCCAGATTGAAGCTTAATGCTCAGCAAGCAAGTTGCTTATCCATAACTATGTTAGCTATGCCTGTGCAAAACTTTAATGTTGGTCAAAGACCCAAACAACTGGCAGTTCGACTTTATTTGCCCAAGTAACCTAATATACTGCTAATGGTAAAAAGCACACATTTTTCCCAACCATTTTTTGCAAGTGGCAAGAGATGTAGCTGTTCCTACTACATGGTAATGAAATATGGTCCTAAAAAAAAAATAGAAATAAAACTCACACCTATCAGAGCACAAATAAATGACCTGATCTCTGCAGCCCTGACAGAGGCTCTTCACCACCCTGAACCATCCCCAGGCACCACATTCTGATTTTTTTTTTTTTTTTAGTATTATAAAGCTCCAAAGTTGGCATAAGCATAAACACAGGCAAAAAGAGGTACTAACTCTTTGCCTTGTTGGCACTTCTAGCTTCTGCAAATTACTCCGAGTTTTTCTGTACAACTATCTGTACTCTGCTTTTATGACCTCTCCCCTATGCTAGTACAGCCTTAAGTCACAGGGTAAAAGCAGCTGTTTAAGTGGTTTTTTAATTATTCTGTTGAGCACTCCAAAGAAAGCAAGATTATACTATCAGTAACAGTTTCACTACATGTGACTTCAACAGTAAGATTACAAACATTTGAGGAAGGCTACTAACCTTTACAGTTGATATCAAAGCTTATTTCTCCTTTGTCCATAGTATTCAACAGCTGTTTAACTTCTTCAGCATTTCCATTTCTAGCATCATGGAGAAGCTGCTGTTCCGCTTCAGTACTCATCTCTAATAAAGATATGAAAGAACTGATTTTGCAATCTCTTATGCTGCTATACATTATGGTTTAATATTATGTCACTTTTCTCCCTTATTTAATACGAACACTAGTATGAGAAAGAATTATTTCCTTTGTGGAACACATTTAATGCAAACTGCTTTCACCAGTCCAGCACTCAGTTATGCCACTAAGAAGCATTAAAATTCCTCATACAAAGCAGTTAAAATACCCACATTTTCTTGCTTCTTGGTTTTCCGGGTTCTAAATGTGGCTCATGAGCTGGAACTCCATGCCACAAATGAGGGAAGCTTTGCTACAAGCATAACCAGTAAGCATTTATTTTTTCCTTGTACAGTTTTTATCTTTACTCCTTAGGGTTTCCAGAGGTAACAAGGGAAGGGAAGTTACGTACACCTATTAGCCCAAGTATTTCTTCAGAATTAACTGAGACTTATTTTGGCTGCCAACCCCAGGGAAAAGAATATGTTCACATGGAGGTTCAGTTACCCATCAGTTACTGGTACTATCAGCTCCTGAACTCAGGATACCTTATCCTCTCCAATCTTGACTTCAAGTAAGATAAACAACTTTGTAGATTTTACCTTATCTTTAAGAAACACAATAGTACAATATAAAGAAGTTAACACATGACTAAAAAACATCACTAGCTAATTCTCATTTTACCACTGCTCTTGAACTACAAAAAAAAAAAAAAAGTATTTACATCTTTCAAAGAAGAGAAAAAACCAAGCCTGTGGCCATGGCTATTTTTACAGCTCTCTATTTGACAGATCTTTGGGTAAGTGACACTGCTACTAACTAGGTCTCTTGCAGAACAGTTACTAAGTGAAGCCTTAACACATCCTTTTCCACAGAACCACAATCTGAAGTTCTTTCCCCTCCCTTTTTTTTTTTAAGGTTCTTAAAACAACTAGACCCAGATGCAGCACAGCTCAGCACAGACAAAAGACAATTTTTATGTCCTATTTAAATACACTGCTTTTAAGAGCTGTCAAGAAGCAATTATAAAAGCAGCCTCAAAATACTGTGCTGCAATACACAATTTATTGCTGCTGAAAACAACAGTAAGAGGTTGCCCAAATTTAGTGCCTCCAGTTCAGCATCTTCACCTGATACACTAGGTTTACCAGATCCTGCAGAATCTAGATTTCTGAAGTCAGTTAATGATTGCAGAGCACATTACTGGCCTAACATAGTTAGTTTTCCAATACTAGCAGAGGCTTTGATCAGTCTCTCAAACTGTTTACACTCCACTGCATTGGACAGGCAGCTTTACTGCACCATGCACGGTCATAGCTAAAATAGATGCCGGGAGCTCTTCAACTACTGTTGGATGAGAAGCCACTCAGCAAGAAAAGATACAGTGAGAACACTGAGAAAGCAATTAAAAGCCAGTGACAGTGCAAGGTCTTGTAACAGAAGACAGAAGCCTAGAACAGGGCAGATTGCCAAAGCTCTAGCAATATGAAGAAGAGTTTTCCCATAACTTTTGCTCAATCAGCAAAGAGAGGGAATCCATTTTCAAAGAATTAGCCAGAAAGACTAAGCAAGCCCTTTCTAGTACATTTCAGAAGAATGGGCTGCATCAGTCACCTGCAACCTACCACAAACATGGGGTACAAATTCCTTCTCCAGTAGTGGTTAGACAATACTCTTATTTGTGCCTGCTTTTGATATATGCTGGGGAAAAACAAGCAAACCAACCACCAAAATCCCCCCAAGAAACACGCCCCCTCCCTCCCCCAATCCCACCAAACAGAAAACAGAACACCAATCCTAGTTCTTCTAGTAATCCTTCAAGCCCTGCAGCTACCTTCTCCTTCAAACAGGAGTCTATCCACTTGTCTGAAGCAACACAGAACAGTTTGTTGTTACTCAGGCGGGTATAATTTTCCTCAGTGAATCTGTTCTACCAGTGTCTAGAACAAGATCAAAATCAAATATGTTAATGTATTACCAGTCTGTAATACTTTTTCTGAAGCCAAATGATACTGTTTCAGGCACACACGGAATGCAGTACTGAGATTCATACACACAAAAGCTAAGAGGATAGCCAGAGCTCATTTTGCTGGGTTACCCATCAGAGATGGGAAGAAAAACAGTAGAGCTCATCCTTCATTTTCACCCTTCCCACACAACATTTCTTTAGCAATCTCTGAAATGTCTCAGATGAGAGAAACATAGTCCTATCATTACTCCATATCTTCTGTCAACATCCCACATACACAGCAGGTTTGAATAAAAATGCGTTTTCAACACACTAAGAACCTGTACTTTCCATTTGATATTGATGAGAAGGAAGAAAAGACAGCTTGGGAAGGGAACAAGAAGTTCATCCAAATGCACAACTCTTCTATGCAGCAAGGCAAGTTACACTCACGTGCAGAATCTTAAACAGCTCAAGATACATGGAAAGCTGAATCACTGTGTAAGTTACTTGCGGGATTTTTCTCTCCCCTAACAGTCATGAGGTTAAAATCACAAATTTGTACTCTTAAATCAAACATTAGTAGTAGTGACACGCACAGTAACATGGCTAAGAAAGGTCTGTCTGCTTCACTGGTTCAGTCCCCAAAGAATTTGCTGTTTAGGCCAAGCCTCCAATTTCAAATACACTCTGTAAGCTTGAAGCATGCAGTGATGCAGAAGAATAACTGTCTGGACATT
This sequence comes from Nesoenas mayeri, assembly GCF_963082525.1. NCBI lineage: Eukaryota > Metazoa > Chordata > Aves > Columbiformes > Columbidae > Nesoenas > Nesoenas mayeri. The sequence continues at coordinate 49,932,962 of NC_137543.1, read as the reverse complement.
AGTCATATTTAGAGGGATCATTCACAGGAAAATGTTCCTACAATTGGGGCTGGAAAGTGAATCTGTGTGCAGTTACTCATCAGACAAGTGATACAGAACCTGAAGTTTTAGCTAACAAGCTAAATGAAGTGCCTAAATGAAGCTGGCAGCAAAGGGGCTCTTAACAGAACTTAGTATAATATTTAAAACAGTTTTAAGCAATAGGATTTTCTCTAAAACGGAGATGAGGAGCCACCAACAGAAGTTTGAGGGGCAAATTTAGAGTACTGAAAGAAATCAATACAGAGGCACTCAAATGCTATACACTTACAAGTGTACTTCATACACCTGCATTCTCTTGTAGATGAGAGTTTGATTACATGACCCACCACCAAAAGAGCTCCAAAATCCCTGCCTCCCAGCTTTGAAGTTATAAGCCAGACCATCAACACCGAGGGAGAAACTTAATAGTTTAGTTTGGATTTATTAGTCATGAGATACTACTAGCAGGTTAATCTATACGAATTGTGCTGCCTGTACGCAAAGTTACTAGGCACTTATGGGAGCAAACATCTGTTCAGTCAGCGGTGCTGCCATCATTACCTTACTCCATTAATGAGCTGATATAGGATAAACTGCCTTTCACAGCTCATCTTTGTGCCTCGTGCTGTTGAAAGGCTTGTACTCTAGGCTCCACAGTCACCAGTATACCATGAGGAAACAACACAAGAAAAATATTTAGTGTCTCCTATACAGCCAAGACATGACTCCAAGGCACTTCTGTTGAACTCATTAGCACTACTGGAGCAGTACTTGATTGCTAATTGGATCATAACCTTTAAGAAGGTATAAAGAATAGCACTGAGATGCTCCACTTTATCTTCTTCCTAGACCTACGTCAGAGTGATCTTCTCGCACTATTGCAGAATGTGTCTTCACACAGGAGTTGTTTCCAACACAGAGAGCCTAAGTTACCACTCTGCCTGCATGCCTGCCTAAGGGAGTTTGCAGAATACTTAGCCATGAAAGGCCACCAGCATACAAACTACCAACTTTACCCGCTTCTAGAAGCACATAAAAAAATATGCTTTTCTCACAAAGCAGTCTATGAAGACTTAAAGCAACATCCCTGATCACAAGGCAGCACTGTTGATAAGACCCACTTGTTTTTGCTTTGATTTCTTCTCCTGCTGAGGCCTCCTGCCATGTACACAACTCAGAACAGCAACAATATGCACTAACCAAAACACGGCTGGTTTTCCATCTGCTGGAGCTTGACATCAGCAGAAGCAGTATTGGCATAGCCCAATTTAAGACTCTGAGTCAGCAGATACTGGTTGCACAGGAAGCTTTCTATTCATGACAAATAGCAAGCTTGGCAAAAAGCACAGCACTAGTATTTCAAGAGATCTCCCTCCAGCAGTGAAAACTGGATTCCTGTAGGAAAGGATGATACTTACTTAGGAAGAGTTCTGATGTGTCCCAGCACGCACACATTCTGATGTGAAGATCGTAAAGGAGTAGAGGACAAAATGCAGCAAACCGCACAAACAGACAGAACCTGTCTACAAACCCACACAACACACAGCAGTGACAGGAGTTGCTTCAAGAAGAAAGCTGCAGTACTAGAAGCATGAGTGATATTATCTAGAAGTAATTAATTTAATCTTCAGTTAAAGGGTTCTAGAAGTTAGAAGTAGAACATGCTTCTACGACAGTCTCATGGTGCTTCATGTGAAAGCACCACCTATATAAAAATCAAGTTACTGTCTGCTCAGTAGCAACACGGATGCAATAACATAATACCTGTTCAATATCGCTGCCAAAGCAATAGCTATTTAAACTAATCCTCATTCTTGGGCATCTCCTGGTTGTTTACTGCACATAGCTTAGTCCTGTTGCATCAAAGACTTTCTTTCAGCCCAGGAGTCTGAATAAGCTCTGAAAAAGCACAAGATCTCACTGGATCAGCAGGCAAGCACAGTTCCAAGAAAAAGAAAAAAAATAAAAAAGGACTTCAGAAGAACTGCTGGAGTTTTCTACATGCATCTGGAATCGAGCAGTTTGTTTCAGTACCGGTAACTAAACACTTTTTAAGGCGAGAGGCTCACGCATCACAGCAAATGTGCTCCTTGTCTACAGGAAAGGTGCGCTCAGGTCCCAGCCGCGGACAAACACACCTGGAGGCATCGGCCACCAGCTGTCGGGGGGAAGAGGAAGAGACAGGAGGAGGGGCTCACAGCGCTTCCCCAAGGCCAGAATCCCCCTTCGGCACTCTGGCTGCCCCTGCTCCGACTGCCCAGCCTCATACCGGGCAGCCGGCCGGGCCGCGCTGTGAGAGGCTCTGAGGGGGGAAGCAGCGACACCCCAACCCCACACCCAGACACCTTGCCGGCGGCCGCTGAGAGGTGGCCAGCGAGCCGGGGCGCTCTGGTGGCGAGTGGCCCGGCCGGGGCTAGTACTGCCTCACGCAGCGCTGGCCCCGCAGGCCTCCCCTGCTCGACCCGCCCCGTTAGTCCCGCCGTACCCCTCGCAGTCGGCTCCGGCTGAACTTGGCGCCTCCGCCCCGCGGCCGGGAGCAGGCCGGAGAGAAGGGAGACCCAGAGACATAATAACGGCAGCGACAACACAAACGCCGCAGCGGGAGGGCGCGTCTCCTGCCGTGCCCGTCCCCCACCCCCCACCCCCCACCCCCCACCGCGGAAGGAAACACACCCGGGGCGGGTGGGCTCACACGCCGCCAGCCGCTCCGTCCCTCGCCGCTCCTGTCGCCACTTCCCGCCCCGCGCGAACCCCCCGCCGTCGCCGCTGGGCTATACGCACCGGCCCCGCACGTGACCGGCGGCAGCGCGGGCCGCTCCCCCACAACACCCCCCGCCGCCGCGCAGGGCGGGCCGTGCGGGCTCCCGGAGGGGCGGGGCAGAGCAGGGCTCCGCCCCTCTCGCCACGGCCCCGCCCTCCCCTCACGGCCCCGCCCCGCGGGGCTCCCGGCCGGCGCCTCCCTGTAGCCCGCAGGGCCGAGTGGGAGGAGGCGGGAGGGCCGTTCTGTACGCGTGGGGCCGGTCTCGGGGGCGCAGGGCTCACCTGCCCGAAGAGCCTTGGAGGACTCAGCGCCCATAGCCGTCGGCGACCGCGCTTCCTGAGGAGGGACAGCGACGGCACCGTGACCCCGGGGCTGCCCGGCGGATAGCGCCCTGTTTTGACTTCGGTTTGCCTCCCGCCACGACCCGAGCTGGTCTTTGGCTGCCTCCTGCCCAGAGAGCCCTCCGGGCTGAGGGAGCTGTGAGCGGCTGTGGAACAGGCGGCGGGAACGCGGGGGCGGTGACTGGGGGTCACAGAGGTGCAGAGGAGTTGGACAAAACGGCCCTAAAGGGACACAATGACGGTACAAGAATGATGTATCACCAGTGGGGAGAAACAGTGTCCTTGGAAATGAGACTCCCATACAAATGTGGTGCGAGTAAGAGGAAATCGTAAAAACATGCACTGCTCCTAAGAACAGCGTGCCCAAAAGCAACCTGAGAGAGCGGGAGTTTTGCTACTACTGGGGACAAAAAGTGAAGCACTCCCTTCGTTCAGGGCCCTCTGGTCCACCACTCAGAATCACAGAATGTCAGGTTTGGAAGGGACCTCAAAAGATCATCCAGTCCAATCCCCCTGCCGGAGCAGGAACACCCAGATGAGGTTACACAGGAAGGTGTCCAAGCGGGTTTTGAATGTCTCCAGAGAAGGAGACTCCACAACCTCCCTGGGCAGCCTGTTCCACTGCTCTGTCACCTACACTGTGAAGAAGTTTCTTCTCATGTTTAAGTGGAACCTCCTGTGTTCCAGTTTGTACCCATTGCCCCTTGTCCTATCATTGGTTGTCACCGAGAAGAGCCTGGCTCCATCCTCGTGACTCTCACTCCTTCCCATAGTTCATCCTGCCCTTACCCTCTACTAGACCTTTCCCCTGAACCCAACAGCTGGCACCTTGTTTTTCTGCCTTTAGTGCCTGAGAGGGGTTTTGCATTTTTAAAACTCCTGCAGTGCCTTTGAAGTCCTACAGGAACTTACTAAGGCAGCAGAGAAGCTTTGTGGTGTTGAGGCATGACTGAGTCTGTGTCACATGCTGAAAAGGTAGGGCAGGGGCCACAGGTGCCATGAGAAACTACCTCAAAAGATTAGGGTGAAACTTCTGCTCCAAAAGTCAGCAAGTTGAAACCTGAAAAATTCTTGTGAAACTCTTGGGACATAAATAATGAAGCATGCTTCATTATTTTTTTTTTCTGTATTGTCTATAGCTCCATATATTTTTGATGTTTTTAGAGTGAAATACCAAAAGAAGAAAAGGAACAGTTTCATATCTGTAGAAATAACACAAATTTACTGTATTTGGACTTCCCCTGCTTTTTATTACTTTAAATTAGTTTACAAAAAAAAATGAAAATGGGATACAAGTATTGTCTAATGAACCTCCTTAACAGAAGAGATAATATCCTAGCTATATTTACTAGAAATTAATGTATCTAAGTTAAGAGACCTGCTTCCAGGGATGCTTCAGCAATAGGTATATGACATCTGAGAGGCTTCAGTGAAGGATCACATCGATGTTCCTTAGGACCAGGTCTTCAAGTTGCTTCCTTATTTTCAGAGCACTAGCAGTTTCCTGCCCACGTTAGTATCTTTTCTTATGCTCTCAGCCACTGCTGTCAATCTAATCTTCTTTCCCTTTATTTCTTCTTCTTGTTTCTGCCTTTGAGACATCCTTCACAATGCCATAACTGCTCCCAGCAACCTCACAATAAAACCAAGCACCTGTCCCTTTTCCTCTTTTGTATTATATTTACATACACAAGTACTGTATAAATATTTATATTATTTCATCATATTTATTATAATTTCATAGAATCATAGAATCATTTGAGTTGCAAGAGGCCCTCAGGATCATCGAATCCAACCATAACCTAACTCTACCACTAAACGGTGTCCCTAAGAACCTCATCTATGTGTCTTTTAAACACCACCAGGGATGGTGACTCCACCACTTCCCTGGGCAGCCTGTTCCAGTGCTTGACAACCCCTCCGTGAAGAAATTTTTCCTAATAGCCAACCTGAACCTTCCCTGGTGCAACTCGAGGCCATTTCCTCTTGTCCTATCACTTGTTACTTGGGAGAAGAGACCAACCCCCTCCATGCTACAACCTCCTTTCAGGTAGCTGTAGACAGTGATAAGGTCTCCCCTCAGCCTCCTTTTCTTCAGGCTAAACAGCCCTAGCTCCCTTCGCCACTCTTCATCAGACTTGTGTTCCAGATTCCTCACCAGCTTTGTCACCCTCCTCTGCACTCTCTCTAGTATTTCAATGTCCTTCTTATGATGAGGGGCCCAAAACTGAGCACAGGATTCAAGGTGGGGCCTCACCAGTGCTGAGTACAGTGGCACAATCACTTCCCTAGTCCTGCTGGCCACACTATTCCTGATACATTTTTTGTTATAAAATGAAAGTGTCAGCATCGCCGTACTCTATAACTCATTCCAATACAGCACAGTTTATAGCACAGAGCTTTACCCTTCAGCCAGTTAGTTATACTGTACCTCCCTGTTCTGCACCAGGGAGCAGGTGCAATGAATTGAGAGGGACAGTGCAGGGTATTTTTTTCTGAATCTTGGTAAGAAAGGCATGACAACAAATGGCTTAAGAAAATACCCATTTTAAAAAGACAGAATGGAGAAGAGTAATACAGTAAATCTTTTGTCCCTTCAGGTACTGTGAACCCCACATCCCTGCAGCATTGGTCTGACCCTGGATGGACTTCTCCCACTGCACAGATCTCACCTGTGGAGGGATGTTCCTCCTTGATCACTTGAGCTATTTAAATTTTCTTACAAGAAACCAGTTATTAATAAAGGACAAGGACAATAAAGGCAAGGCCACGCAGGTGGTGTAATCATCTGTACCAAGCTGGAGCTGCCCTCAGGCTCCTCTGTGACATGGAGCTGGTGGAGTTCAGCCTGCAGCAAGGAGATTCGTGTACATCACCGCATGGCTGAGGGCAGCCAGCACAGACCTGTGCCGGCTCATGTGAACTGATCTGTGGATCACTGGCTCCTGGATGAACAGTGGTCTCCTGGTCAGGATCACTACACTCTCCCTGCTTCCAGAGTCTTCAAGGAGTTTATCACTGATGTTTTGCCTCCTTGCACATCCCAGAGTAATAACACAGTGCATTTTGGACTTTGAAGGGTGGAAATAAGAAAAACAATGTTGCTGATATCAAGGGTTCTTTCTGTTTTGAGCACGTTTATGTTTTCATTTTGTTTTGTTTTGTTTTTCCCCATGTCTTTCCTTTTTCACATAACTTTCTGAAATTAGTGAGGCAGAAAGCATGAAACACTTCCCTTGTTGGAGCTGAACTCATTGGCAAAAAGACTTGCACAGAACTCAGTGAAATTTTTGGTCACTGATTTTCACAGCATAGTGTATTTTACATCATGCCATATTCTGGCATGGGGCAACCTGACTGTAGAATTTGAAGCTGTAAGGCTGTAGTGCTTCCTGGGAAACTTGTTTAGAGGGGGATCTTCCGCTAGTTGAATTCATTGCTGCACACAACCAAACCTATGACTAGAAGAATTTCAGCTGGAAATTTTGAAATAATACCATGCTTCATTGCCATTACTTGAAGAAGAAGAAACACAATATTGTGGCTGTTGTCATCTTTAGCAAGTATTCAACCAAGGTGCCGATAATTTTGCAAGGTAATCTCATTTTGCAAGGTACCATTGGCAGCTGAGGGAATACAAGTAGCACCTCTCTACTCCCCATTCTGTCTCTGCACAGTTGACCTAGGTTGCTAGTGGTCTATCCAGGGCTGAACTAAGGAAGAACTTTCAAAAAGCCTTTCAGACTTGGAAAGGGACAAGAATTACTGGACTTTTATATTGCTATGCTCCATGAAACATCACAATTTTATTTTTGATACAGCAGCTCTTTATTGAACAGACGCTTTTTTTCCCTTCCTCTTCAGACTAGAGCGTACTGGTCAAATCTGAGATATAAAACATAGCAAGGAAGCATCCATGGGAATGATTAGTGAAGTAATAAATGATACATCTCAGGTTGCATATATGTTTTCAGGCAGCTAAATGTTTAATGACTGTTTGTTAACTAAGTAATTGGACAGAAACTAAAAATGTGTTTCCTAGTACCTTGCATGAAGCCCTGGTGCACTTTTTGAGAAAGTTACTCCTCAACTCTGTCTGGAAAGCAGTGCAGCAAACACAGGCCCTTATCATATTTCTATGCTGATTTTACTTACTAGGCTGGCAGAAGACATGCACAGGAGAATCAACTAATATGCTGATACTCTCAGACCTGATTCCTGTGGATCTTCTCCCTGAATTACCAAGTACAACTTCCAGTAAGTGTTAAAAGCAAATTTTCATGTTGTTCTGGACTGCCTGTAATAGGTATTTTTACAGATGCAAGTCTGTTGCTGATATTTATTTCATACTTGCAGGAAATAACCATGTGATGCGGTTAATTTGTAGATGGTGTGAGCCAGATAAACTGCTGAGATTAGGAACGTTTTTTACTGTTCAAAGCAGTGCTGAAGCAAGCCCAAGCAGTTTCTGGAGGTATCCTCCAGCAGGGAAAAAAAAAGAAATCATTTAATAGAACAGAGTTCATTTTAACATGCTCTTTTTATTTGAATGCAGGTATGGCAGGAGAAAATGTCAGAATTCACTAATCCTCTTCAACCAGGAGGCTCTTAAAACCCACTAACAGTTATTACTCTGTAGAAAAGCTTTCAAATGTCTCTAGTTCTACGAAAGACTACTGTACAGTGCTGTAGCCAGCGCACAACTGGATGGTAGCTAAGAGGGAAGAAATGTTCTTAACCAAGGTCTAAGTTACTTGTATATATACTTCTCCTGAGTCTTACCATACATGTAACCTTAGACCAAGATTTAGGTTTGTTTAATGCACTTTTTTGTTCTTGTGATTGAATCAGTTTAGTTTGGTTTTAGTTTCAAAATGATAAATTAGCTGCATTTGGAGAGCTTATGACTATGACCCTTACAGCTAATTTCTGTCAGTTTAGACCACAATCTAGCAAAACACATCATTGCGAAACTGAAATCAGCTGAACTACTTTGTGCTTAAAAGTATATATGTTCCTTATTGGATGGCCCACATTTAAGTTTTTATTGGATACAGAATGGAACTGGAACATTAGAGGAAATTTTGTCGTTTGTTCATAAGTTACTATGGCAAAATACTCTCCTTGAGCTATTATTTAGATAAAGCTATAGTACTGATAGAGCCTTAGTAGAAAATCCTGCTCAAAAACAGAGGACAGAACTGAGGACATTTATTGACATGACATGGTATAGTCCTTGTTTGTTCTTAATCTTCCTCTTTTTTTTTTTCTTAAAAGAGAAGTTGCAAATAGACCATGCTGTTTGAACAAATGCAAAATCAAGCAGGGTTATTGGTACTTTACTTAAATATTTTTTGTTCTTATATACTTCACTTATTTGTGATTCAACCCTGATTCATCCTTCTGTGTTTGCATCCTGTGGTCCCATCAAAATTAATAGTCAAACTCCCATCAGCTCTAATGAAGTTAAGATGTCATGATGTATATTTACATGTGATTCTTAGTCACAAATGAGATGTCTTCACTCATACCAACTGTGGCATTTTATTCCTAATCAGCATTTACTTTATGCTGTCAAACGCTATGCTGTCTTCCTAATATCATTGGTTTATCATGCAAATATAATTTATAAGGTTTGGATCTGAAGGTGAAAAAACGACTAGTGGAGATAAAAGAATTTGCAGCAAATAAAGCTGACATGAGTTGAAGTTACATACACAAGGAGAGCGAACATTTTCAGCTAGTTCCTTCTACTTTATAGTAACATAAATGTGGCTATTTACCGCCCCCCTCTGGACAGATATGGTAGTAGAATGCAAGCAGACAGTAGTATTTTATTAAACCAAAAAACATTCTGATTAAAAAAAAAACAAAACAAAACAACAAACTTTCAAAATTGTTGATGGCTTTTACATGCATTGCATTTAAATATACTTGTTCTTAGTTATGCTTTCTGTGTAAATATTACTTCCTTAACTATGTAAATATTATTTGTATCTGGCTTAAGCTTTTTGTGCTCTAGGATTAGATTCTGGTTCCAGAAAGGCAACAGTAATTACCCAGTGTATTATCTTGCCCTGACAAGACAGAACAAAGAATTTGAATTCCCTGTAGTAATTTGTGCCACTTCTTGACCTTCAGGGTCTTCTTTTGCATAACTGATTTGATTTGAGCTTTAAGTGTTTTCATTTGCTATCTGTGGTTCACAAAGTCAGAACTAATGTGCCAAAGGTTAGATTTAGTAACCATTTTAAATAACAAAGTTCATGCCTTGCTGTGAAGAGTATAATTTTGGGACATGATTCACTGTTAATATCAGTGAGGTTCAGCTATGTACTAAAAGACGATACCAAATATTTCAGTAAACTCTACTATGCTGATATCCCAAGTTTGAAAGCTATTGTTATTCATTTCATATCCTGCTTTAATATAATTTTTATTTAAGATGGACAAAGAAATTAATTAGCTGTTAAATACATATTAATTCGGCTACTCTGTTATTTAGTATACATAAACATGTTGTAATTCATTAACCACATTTGACTACATTTCAATATAATAAAACTTACCAAAATATAACTGACAATGAAAGGAAATGACAGAGTCCTCAGAAATTTGTCAGAGATGTCTACAGTCCATACAGTTCTTGTGGTTTATTCTTTGTATCTTTTTATCTGATATAGTTTCTTCCTGGCGTACTGGCAGGTGACTAAACTCCTTCATATCGCTGCTTTTACATGGATTACAGACAACAACAATCACAAAAATGTCAATAACAACTTTAAGGTATTTAATAGCAAATGACGTGTATAGTCATGTAAACTCATTTGTTCAGCTAGGTCAAAACCAGCAACTTATAAAGTGCAAGCACTATGTAGAGATTTCTATCAGAAAGTTAAAAATGTCTTGTAGCATTGCATTTCTCTCTTCAAACTCACAGGATTTAGTATTAGGACAAGCAAGTGTAGCACCGTCTTTTCTAGGTTCTTATGGATTAAAACTTTCTGTTATGTTTTGGTCAGAAGAAAATTGTTTAAAAAATCCCTTCCTCTGCCTCTTTTTTTTTAAAAAAAAAAAAATTAAGTGGAATATGTGACTATGCCTGATAAAAGGTGCGTAATTGTCATGTTCTGAGACTGGGTACATTCTTTTAAATATTATCTAACAAATAATTAAACAAACTCTACCCATGACACTGAAGACAGAGCTCTATTTTATTTTTTACAATTACTATTGATTGGCTAAACTAAGAAAAAAGAAACTTCCATCCCTGTAACCTGAATGTGGGATTTAAGATTTTGGGCTCAGATAGCATCATCAGCATTGTTCATTAAGTTCTGGTATGCCTATAAAAACATGCATGTTCTTAAATACTTTAAAATCCCAATTAATTAACATGTAGGAGACAAAACAGGAGCATGAAAACATGGCACCATTGGCAAATGCTTAGCTTGGGATTCGCTGTTAACTCCCAAATACTATCTGTAGAAGTGCTGTGTAACCAGTAGTTCTCCATCCTGAGTGTATGCAGTTGATAATACAGAGTTGGGTTTGTCTCTACTCAGTTGCATCCTGGGTTTTTTGTAGCTGTTTTTGTTTTTCGAACATGTCGCCTGCTTGTCAAAGTCATTCTGAACTCTAATCCTGTTCTGCAGAGCAGGTCCAGACTCTCCCAGCTTTTGAGAAAGGGGAAAACAAAGCTTACCTTCTACACAGCTGAGTCAGTATAATAAGGTGACACCCGTACTTTGCACTCAAGGAAAAAAGAGATCTTTACTGATCAGTGCTGTCTTTAGAAGACATACATAAAACTTGTCTATGTTAAATAAATGAACTGCATTTCTGTAAGGAAAAAAACATGGAACATGATTTTTCTTCAATTATTTTAGAGGAAATGATGTAGTTATAAGAATGCAAATCACTCATTTTGGGTGGCATAAATGCGAAGTAGAAATTACTGTAACTGTAAAATCATCACTGAAATATAACTGCTTTATTTTAAAAATAGGATGTCATGAATAAGGCAAAAATACTTGACAAGTGTAATCTTGATTCTGTGGCAATGTGTGACAGAAATAGATTTTGTAACAAGTTATTAGTGCCAGATCTCGACCCAGTTATTTGGGGTACTTACTGTATGGGTATGTTAAGTTTCCTTTACTTGGGACAGCAATGAAACCTAGCATGGGAACAAACAGGACACTCAAAATAATTCGTTCTTTCAGAAACACTTACGAATGGCTCAGGGGAGCAGCATGGCAGTGCGCTGAGGATGGATGGGAAGTGTCAACCGATGAACTACTCGAATAGTTATCTGGGACTCGGGCTCGGACGCAGCGATGCTTTGGTGTCTGTTTGGGCCATGGGACAGTCCTGTTCTGAGGCAGTTTGTACGTAAGAAACAGAGTCCATAGGAGGGGAAAGCAGCGGGTGCAGGTAAGCACAGCCAGTCTTTAGGGAACCGGCGGCAAGCGGCAGCGCACAGAGACCTACGGGCGCCTCACGCAAAGGGAACAGGCGGCAGACAGATGCTCCGCCACCCCGCCTTGAGCGGGACCCCGGGCGGGCAGAGCCCGGCTCTCCCGTCAGGAGTCTGAGAGTTCCCCTGGTGCATGGAATTCAGGTGGAAAAGGGTACACAAGTGAGATTTTGGGGCAATTATGCAAACAAAATACTTCTCTCAAAGACTTGTGGTCTTTATCCTCTAAACTAGTATGTGTGTGGTCCGATTCTGCTTAAGCAGCTGTGACTCCCATCGTAATGGAAGCTGAAGCAACACTCAGCCTCATTAAAGCAGTTAGTTACTTCGACGATAATATCAAATCAGGATGTTACTTGCAGGATGACACTGCAGAAATTTGAAACTTGAGTGCTTTTAACTCAGTGGAAACATGGTTTTGTCTAGCCCAGGAAGAGGGAGAGCACAAGCTGCCATTGAATTATCCTTTAAGAACACTTTTCAAGTTGATTCTCAGTATTTGGGGTTTGAAATCAGTAAAACCTAAGAAGTCATTATGTGATCTTTCCTTTTTTTTTTTTTTTTCAGTCAGAGAAAATTGCCTTGAAACTTAAAACTGAATTACACTTCTTCCCACCTTTTTTATTTTCAAATTTTGAAAGTCTGTGTTAGATTTATTTTATGATGAAAACTGAAGTCAACTTCACTTTTACTCAGTTTTTCCATCTGATAAATCAAGACTAGTTCAGGTTACAAACTGAACAAGCTTTGTGGTTTGATTATTTCATGTTTCCTTGTAATCGTTATAAAAACCCACCACACTTTTAATGAGATTTAGTCAATGAGAATTATACGCCAGGATGAATTGTATGGATATTTTTTGTCAGGTTACAAGGCAGCCGCCTCTTCCCTTTCGATGCTCCCTCCAGTTGGGATCCGAACTCCGAGAGACAGCAGCAGCCGCGCGGGGACAGACCACGAAGGGACGGCGGCTCGCAAGCAGCGCTGAGGTCCCACTGCGAAGCACCGCGCATGCGCGCCCGCCCGCGGGAGGGTGAGCTGGCGGAAGGGAGGGCAGGCGGCTTCACCGCCACTACTACGCAGGCTGCCCTTTCCCTCCTCCCTTCAGGTGCCCATGGCGGCGAGTGAGGAGGAAACGGCTCAGCAGCAGGTGAGCGGCGGTGAGGGTGAGGAGGGCTGCGGGGAGCCGTGCCCGTGTGCTCGGCGTGTCACGGTCCCGCCGGGCAGGGAGTGTGAGCGCCGCGGCGAAGGCGGTGGCTTGGGTGGCTTCTGGTGAAGCCCGGCCTTGTGAGGAGCAACTCGCCTCTGGGCCGCGGTGCTGCCCGGGCGAGTGCCTTTGTACAGCGAGTGGCCGCACATTTAAGTTGTGGTTAGTTAGGTTGTGGTTGGACTCGGTGATCCAGAGGGTCTCTTCCAACTGAAATGATTCTATGATTTGCACCGAAGAGCCACTTCAGGTGTCTCTACTGCCTCTGTACTTGGTACTGGTGAGGCCGCACCTCGAATCTTGTGTTCAGTTTTGGGCCCCTCATCATAAGAAGGACTTTGAAATACTAGAGAGAGTGCAGAGGAGGGTGACGAAGCTGGTGAGGAATCTGGAACACAAGTCTGATGAGGAGCGGCTGAGGGAGCTGGGGCTGTTCAGCCTGGAGAAAAGGAGGCTGAGGGGAGACCTTATCACTGTCTACAACTGACTGAAAGGAGGTTGTAGCACGGAGGGAGTTGGTCTCTTCTCCCAAGTAACAAGTGATAGGACAAGAGGAAATGGTCTCGAGTTGCACCAGGGAAGGTTCAGGTTGGATATTAGGAAAAATTTCTTCACAGAGGGGTTGTCAGGCATTGGAACAGGCTGCCCAGGGAAGTGGTGGAGTCACCATCCCTGGAGGTGTTTAAAAGACACATAGATGAGGTTCTCATGGACATTGTGTAGTGCTAGATTAATGGTTGGACTTGATGATCTTGACATTCTCTTCCGACAAAAATGATTCTATGGTTCTATGATTTCTAGGTGGAAGGTGGCTGTTCAGTTTTTATGGGAATTTTCTGGTAAATGCATTCAGTCTTAGAAATAACTTGTGCCAAGGCCTTGGGGTCTTTCCCTGCTGGGGGATGACCCAACCCGGAGCAGCACTAGTGGTTTGCTAATCACTAAATGTATATAAATCCTGTAAGGAACTAGAAGAGCAACTGATGCAGCATAGGGCCCTGATTTCCGTCCATTCAGCAGATTCAAAAAGTCCTTCTACCCTCATCCAGGAAGAAGGGAAAGGGTGGATTTTGGTATCTCCAGTAGAAAAAAAAAAAAGAGACAGAAAAACTGGATCCCTCAGAGGAAGAGGTGTTTGCCAGTGGGCTGCAGGAATGTGTTGTGGCTGCTCCCTGTCCCTTTGCTCGCCTTGTTGCTGCTGAGAACTAGAGTGTTATTCATAGAAATGCGAAATTTGGTATGTGTATGGAAGAACTTGGCAAATCTTACTTATGCTGTGAATTGGAACTGGATCCCTGGTATTTATGGCCACCTAACATACTGAATCTTGTAATGTTTGTAAATAAGCTGTAGAAGAGTAAGGCTTAAAACTGTGGTTGACATACAAAGCTGTGGGCTTTGGGGCAGTTTGTATATTTATTTTTACATAATGCTTTTTCTAGATTGATGAAATTGAAGCTCTTTCATCTATATATGGTGACGATTGGTGTGTTGTTGATGAAGATGAAAAAGTCTACTGCATTAAGATTAATGATTGTCTGGATCAACCAAAATGGACCGTCTGCCTGCAGGTATAGTGCTGTTAAGGAGTTTGACATAGAATTTACAGTTGGACTGTTTGCCTGCATGAAACACTTTTAAATAGGATTCATTGTCTACTCAGATTAAGGAGCTTGACACAGAATTTACAGTTGGACTGTTTGCCTGCATGAAACACTTTTAAATAGGATTCATTGTCTACTCAGATTAAGGAGCTTTTGGGTTGGAATCTGTGATAGACTTTTCAGTGATTGTTCCTGTAACACATCAATGTGCTTGTGACATTTTCAGTAGTTATCTATCCTAATTCCATAGCTGACAAAAATTACTTTCAATGTTTTCTCCGAGGACTAGGCTTTAAAATATTTTTTACAGTAACTTTGTGTAGGACACCTCAGTGAATCTACTGCAATTGCTTCTAGGTTTACTTTCTGTGAAGTGTGGAGACAATATGAAATTTGGATCAACTTAACTGAGTAACTTGCTACTTTATGTTTACAGAACTGAAAACTGTAAGTTTACTTAGTGGAAGAAACACTGAAGTATCTACTTACAGAACTGCAGTGTATGCAACTCCATTCAAATTTCTTCTGCTCTTTATTTTACATGACACAAAAATTGCACCATGAAATATTACCATGCATTACCATTATTTGAATCCTAAATACAGGTATTTAGGTTTTCTTGTAATTCTGTAACAACATTTGTGATTATTTTCTTCATTTGTAACACTGATTGTGGTCCTAGTGCTTGACATCAGAGTACATCAGTAAAACTCAGCTGGCTGAGAGGAATAGTCCGGTGAACACTTATCCTGAATTTCTTTTAGGTGATTTTACCACCAGGATATCCAACTGCAGAGCCACCTATTTATCAACTAAAGTAAGTGACGTTTCTTGCTGAGAGTTATTTTCTTTCAAACGTTTGTATTTCCTTTGTGAATTACCACTGTTAGTTGTATATAGTGTAAGTTAACGTTTAATTGACTCATTGAATTAAACCATACTGGAAATGGGGGATGTTTCAAGCAAGGATATTCTGTTTTTTCTCCTGCCTTAGCCTCACAGAGCTCCCTACCATGATTTGCTCTCTTCCCTCAACTCTAGATCATGTAGCATTGTTTTGTGACAAGGCAGCAATTAGACTGTGGAATTATGTTGGCTGCTGCCTGCTGGGTTGGACAGTGATGTCTCGTTGCTTCCTTGCGTCTACCCCTCATGTCTGGATCCTTCTTTCAGATTGTAAGGCATGCTTTTCATCTGTGCACTGACTCTGGTTGGGATGGAACCATAGCATGTATCATTTTCCTGTTTTCCTTCCCTGTTCTCCCCTTGTCTCCTGACATGTAAATGAGATGGGAATGGAGATGTGGAAGCCAGTTCCTTGATTTGGGTGACAGAGGGACCTTCAGGGCATGAGGCACAGCATATCTACTGAGGTTTGGTCAGCAGTATCAACAAGACAATCTAGAATAGTACTGGTAAACTTGAGGCAAAGTTGATAACTTAATATGAGACCGGGAGGGTACAGGTACAGAACTGAAGGGTCATCCTAAATCTAATAGACGCTATGGTTCTGAAGGTGTTGGAAAGATAAGCTAATAATACATAAGGTGACTCTGGAGTGACAATGACCTACTGTGAAAAATGAGTCCAGCTTTCTTACCTGAGGTAAGAACAGGCAGCCCAAGTTTGGAGTCTTGAAGGAGAACTAGGTGATCATGCTTTTACCAAGATACTTACAACTGGAATCTTGTCAAGTGGGAACAGTTGACAATGTTCTGTTTTCAAGGTGTTTATCACGTTTATTTTAAACTGAATGTTTGTTGAGATGTTGGAATCAGTGTATGGGAACTATTTTCATTGCATATCTTTTCATTCTAGTGCCCCTTGGCTTCGAGGACAAGATTATATGGAACTAGCAAATAGCTTGGAAGAAATATATGTGTAAGTTAGAGACTATGGAATATTATAAAAGGAGACAATGTATTTTCAGTGTCATGCTCTGCTTAATGTATGCTTTTAAGTACCTGCGTGAACTAATAGTTGTGAAGTGATTGCAGCAATAGCCATAAAACAGCAAATTTCTTTTGTAAATCTAACAGTTAAAGATGTGATATATTTAGTAAGTGTTTTGTGAGAACAAATTGTGTTAAACTCTGACAAATTTATTTTATATTGTTTAGACCTGATGTTCTGTAAGGATAGAAGTCTTCATTTTGGCTCCTGATACGTCAGCCTTTAGAATCCGTGAGATTGCTTATGAGTTGGTGCAATGAATTATGAGACTTCGGCATCTATTCTGCATTTGAATGTTGAACCACAGCATGTGAAAATATTGGTTTGTGTCTTAGAGCATAAGTGGTAAAACAGTTTTTCTTAAAAGATAGCTAAGGGACAAGTAGGTTTTAAGACAAATTAAACACATGCAGAATCTATTAACTAGAATCTGTAAAATAGCAGACTGTTCATTATCACAGTGTGCAGCTAACAACAACTCATAATGAACACATGAGAATAAACGGAACATTTAGAAATACTCAAATTATGGTTTTGAATTGCTATGGAATTGGGGTAGTAAATGTAGTAATTTTAAATGGTTTATTTAATTCTTTCAGATCCCCAAAGTAATATAAACTAAACAAAATGAAAATATGTCATAAGGAAGCACAGTCATGCCCAAAATACTGAAATCTAAACATCTTGCATAAGAAATCTTTTTTAATGCCATAAAATAGGGAAGAGAACACTTAGCTCGCGTGAGAGTTTATCTTTATTACTGAGTTACTTTGATTAACTGGATTTCCTACCTAATTAAGCAACAGATAATTTAAGCAAACAAAATTGAATTTGGAGTGTTAAAAATGCACTGGGATTTTAAGTGAAAACTTCTATGGGATCATATTAACCACAGTTATTCAGCGGAGCAAAAAGGACAGAGATTGTCCAGATTAATAGGATTTTCTGGAGTTTCTACCAGCAGTGCAGCTGCTGTTCTAGGAGGCTCCTTAACTGTTCTGAGCATCTGGAGGTTGTGAAAACCTTTTTTTTTTAATTTTCTTTCTTTTCTTTCCCCCCCTTTATTTTCTTCCCACCTGCTGGTCTCTTGTAGGTTGTTAAATTGTACTAGTTAGGTGAGTCCCTTATGGCTTTGTTCTGTCTGTCTCAGTTGCTGTTCAGAGCCTTTACTGGTCTCCTGTCATTTTTGTTTGTTCAGCAGGAAATTAGTGCATTTGTACTTTAGGCCATATATGTCCTTCTAGACTGTTTAAAAGCTTTCTGGAGTAGTCACTGATGTGAACAGTGTCTGTGAAAGCCTTTTATCTATCCAATATCTAAATAGTTGATGGGTAAAGAGAAGTACTCTGCTTTGTTTACAATGTGTGTTTTGCCAGATTTCAAGTCCCTAGTGGTCTAAATTGTTTAATTCTGTGATTTAAAACAATATGAACTATATTGTCCATCACTGTCTTCTTCAGGAGGTGGAAAAAGCAGATAATTTGAGATCACAAGTCTGTTTGGGAGACCCAAAGTTCTTAGAAGTTATATATGTAGCAAATATTTGGATTATTTTTTTCTCCAGATAGTTGTCTGATAAGAATTTATTCAATACAAAGCTTTGTTTCATGACTTAGACACAAGTGACAAGAAAAATAGCAGTATAGAAAGGTAACCTTTGAGACTGTTTTTTGTGAATAGGCACAAACTGAAATTAGGTGACAGCTGAAGAAAACTGAAGAAATTGCTATTTACTTCTGCGCAACAGATAAATCTTATTCATTGTCTAATTTCTCTCATTCTGCCATTAAAGCAAATATAGTTCTTCATGTATTAAAGTAGTGCTTCTGCATGATAAGCAGCAGCATGAAATCAGGGCATGGGATTGTTCTGGAGTCTGTCCAGATTTTCAAGACAGTGCTACAAGGTTATAAATTCCTTATTTTTGCTTGAATGTTTTATCTTAAAACATGTAGATTTGTTTGAATTTCTGATTGCTTTCAGGAATAGTCCTGTATACATTAAGCAAAATTAAAAATGTTATTCTGTCACTGATATGTACTTATGTGGTATCCCAGATGGTGGCAGTAAGAATAAAATTAATGAGAATCCATGCATTACCTATAGCTCTACGTCTTTAGTTTTGTTTTTGAGAGAAACACACAGTTCATAAACTAATTAAAATATCATTACAAAGGCAACTTTTCAGGGTACCATTTAAAATATATTTTGGGTTGTTTGAGTTCTGCTGCACATTAAGGCAGCTTTTCTTAACTCTGAATATGTGCAGAAAAAATGTGCTCATCCCAGTACCTTAATACACACCTGTGCCCCTGACAAAGGACTCCTAGACCTAAATCCTCACCTCCCTGTCCTGTTGAACTGTGTGTTACCCAGACTGTAGAGCAGCAATCCAGTTGCCACTGACCTCCTGTCACAGCCCACCGAGATCAACCTCTGCTGTGTGTGTGCTGACTGCTTGAGGTGGAAGTGATGCTGTTCCAAGGAAGAGCCCCTTTCCCAAACATGAAGAGGAAGATTCCTCTGCAGCCACAGAGCAGCTGAAGGAGCTCACCATTGGCAGTACCGTACTTTTTGTAGAGAAAACTGATCCAGAGCAAGCTCTAAGGCTAGACATCCTGGCTTAGTTTTCTTTTGAAAATACTGACGACTGTCCAGCATATCATTCTCACAGTTTGTTTCTTTAGTGGCAAGAAAGTTTCCATTGGTGGCCAGAAAGCTTCTGTTAGTGGCCTGTTTTCCCCAAGCATTGTTGCTTTTACTTAAAAACCAAACCGAAACAAAAAAACAATAAAATCACAAAGAGAATATCATGTGCTTCACCCAATGGGCTACTGACACAGAACTTTTCACAAGGCTGTCTAAGCTCTTTATCTCACTAGATCATAGTGTTCTATTTCTATATGTCTGAAATCTGTATCTTATTTACTGTACTTTCCAAGTGAAATCTGCAAAAATGATTCTTCATTCACTGTGAGTTTTAACTTTCAGACAGAACCTCGGTGAAAGTATACTTTATTTATGGGTGGAGAAGATACGGGAAGTTCTGACAGAAAAGGCACAATCATCAGATCCAGGTACATACACAGGTTTTTCAGTTTACTTCTTGTTCAGCTGCAAACTAAGATTTCATTAGAAGTTAAAGTTTTATGCCCAGTTTTGTATTGGATCTAAATAATGGGAACCAACAGTCTCTAGTGTCATGGCTTGTTGTTTTACAGTTACAGCTTCCCTTCTTAAAAATTGATTAAAAGGAAAAAAGGGATTAAAAGGAAGGAGATGATCTCAGTGAACTAGAAGGAGGTCCTCAGTTCTCTCAGAAATTAAATGAGTGAAAGCAGAATGTGGCACACAGGTACATTATGCATTTCCCTCTGTTCTGCAAAGGAATCATTCGTATCAGTAATTAATAGGGTGTACTCTTGGAGGATTTGGATTAGCCTTAAGAGAAGGTAAACTTCAGTGAAGTATGCTGACAGATGACTAAGTATTTCATCTTAATTGCACTTCACTATATTGGGATGAGAAGTATATCATCACTGGAGTTGTGGTGATTCTTCTGCTGTTACTCTTATAGTGATAAAGTGCGTGTAAATTCACAGTTGTTTCAAAAAGTGGCAGTTAAACTGCTATGAAATACATGAGTGACATGCGTGCAATGCACTTGAGGCAAAATGAAATAGAAATATTTTTTCTAAGTCATGGGTGTTAGCTTAGTCCTGTGAGGAATAAAAGACTGAAGAGGAAAACAGAAATATATTTTCAGTACCTCTTCGTGATAAGGTCAAATTGTAATCTTTCAATAAACTATATTTTGGTGCTATATCACAGATACTTAAAAAGTCTTTTTTCATTTACATGACTAAATGAGTGGATATGGACAAGCGGAAATTCTACTGACAGTACAGGAAGTTAGTTGGGTATCTTGACAGCAACCTTGTGATTTCTAGTTAATACACCTAATGATTTTTCTAGGCGTTTTGAACATACTGTATCATCCATCTACCTTTTTATTGAAAATACCTTTGTTATAAAAACTGTATCATCACCACATCATAGGCCCTCTAATTAGGATATTAGATTGTGATACATTAATTTGTCTGTATGGTAGATTCCCTCTAAATCCAGTTGCCAGAGCACTAACTATGTGGGATATTTACTCTTTTGGTACTGACTATTATTTTTTGTATGTCTTATACATGAAGGAAAATAGGATTTTTGGAATCTCAGAATATTTGAAACACGTCCAGAAAGATCTTTCAAATATAATGATTTTATAACCTCATGAAATAGCACTGAACAACAGCTCTACATTTTTCCCCAAATGACCAATAAATGACTGGAGTTCTTGGGAAACATCAATGTTTTGGTCTCTAAATTCAGATTAGCATTGTAAATGTTTAATGGAAATGGTAAGCATTATTCTTTTTTTCTTAGAAATACTGTAAATTAGTACTGAAACAGAAGATATTATGCCAGGATCACATAGCATGAGTGTTGTATTCCTAATTCTAAGGAGTATTTTAGTTAATACTGGAGTAAGAATTTCTGGGTTTTGTTGTAATTAATGTTACTATTCTGTATTTCATTATTTTTAATGGCAAACTAATTTGAACTTAAAAGCTAGAGATTTTTGAGAAGAATTTGAAATTTTGTCTTGTATCACAAAAAATGTGTCATAAATTCTACTATTTGTATCTTAATAGAACCAGATATTAAGAAAACCAGTGAAGAAGTTGATGAAGATGATGGAGATGATTTTCTCCCAGACCATCAGCCTGTTCTGGAAGATCCGATTAAAATGTTAAATTATGTTACACCCGAAAGTCATGAAGGTAAAAGAGATATGTCCTTGTTAATTCTGATGAAATAATTCAGAAGAGAGGGACCTTAAAATTCTGGTTTTTTACTCAACTTTTGAGTAAAATTAATGACATTAGAATTATAATAAAGATTAATAACAAGCGTAAAAAGACCCAACATATTTTTGGTGGTTCTGTATGTCAGCTTGTGTACTTCACTTCAACAAACCCCTGTTTTAAAGTTGAGACATTTGTTACTTATGTAGCCATATACATTGTTTCAGTACTCTTAAATAAAACAAACACTTCCCTTGTTTGTGATCAGTAGATGAAGAGCTGCCACCCATACATCATGGAAACCCAATCACTGATCGAAGGAGTACTTTTCAGGCACACCTGGCTCCTGTGGTGACACCCAGACAAGTTAGTACTGAGATCAGTTCTAGTTGTCTTGTCTGTACTTTGAGCTTGACAAAATATTACTGGGATACTTGGGATTAGCCGAATATGTCTGTCTTTGCATCTTTGTGTGCTGATATTGTCGGAGTAGTCATCAGTTTCTTGCTTTCATTATCAGCTAAACAGCTCTGAATATCAGCTCTGCAGTGTGTCCTGCTATTCTTTACCATTACGTGCATTAGATGTAAGAGAATAAGAACGTTGAAATTTGGCTTTTGAATGTTGGCAAGTTTATTGTAAGACATTTGGAAGCTACTGAATCTGCCATGTGTTATTTGGAAAATGAATTTATGTATGTTTTCCCTCCTTCAGAAAGGAATTCTATTGAAAAATACTGTTGGATAATGCATATTTAAGTGCATATGGTAATGCATATGTAAACACATATGATATCTTTATTGAGATCTAAGTGAGAGGAGTAAGTGTGCTTCTGGAGTTATATATGTCCACAGCTAAAAAAAATGTCTGCATTAGTTCTTGTCTCTTATTGGAATCATTGGTGAACGTAGACCTGGACTAGAGTGCCCAAAGAGGGCAGCTACGGTTTGTTTCCCATCATGTTTCCTGTCTTTCAGCAGTTTTACATGAGGTAAAGAAAGTATCCTTGTGTTTAATATTACTTGTTTTTTTGTTTTTATGGTTGGCTTTTTATCCTTTGTGGAATTTGTTGCTTCTTACACCATAATTAACTTTCAGAATCCACAGCATTGTATGAAAATATGCCTGCCTCTGCTGTGAATCATTCACTCGTTACTTTGTTGCACCTCTCCGCTTTCTCTGTGCAGTTGGATTTTATAGACACATATCATATATAACAGAACTTAGTTTTCTGTGTGGAAGACCTCCAGTCTATTTTGGTATGTGTAACATGTGCTGTAACACTTTGAGATGCAGACTAGACGTATACACAACACTGAAGGTGCAGTCACTCCAAGGATTTATAGAGTAGTGTGAAAAGTTTTCTGTTTTCCATGTTCTTTTCTTAGTAGTATCTTTCAGTTTACTTTTGTGATCTCTGCTGAGCACTGAGTTGGTGTTTTCATAGAAATTACCATTGTAACTACAAGATCTCTTTTTGCAAATGCTAGTATTAATAACTGGTTTGGAGTAACTTTGTACATCACTTTGCATCTGTTAACCTCAGCTTCGTTTGACCCCTGTTAAGTGGAGAAACTAGTGGTCTACTCATCTTTTTTGTCATTAGCTGAGAGTTAAACCTTGAGAGGATTTTCCTCTTTCCTTTTATCCAATTCTGTCTTTAAGATTTTTTGGTAAGAGCTCTTTTCAAAAGCTTTTTGAAGTTCCAGGTGAGCTAGATCTACCACATGCTCAGTGACTGAAAGAATTTTGACAGATTGACAGGGGTTTGAGGTGTGTTTCCCTATGCAAAAGCTGTAACATTTTAAGCTGTGGGTTTTTTTGGGTTTTGCTTCCCCTTGTTAATTTGCATAGTATGGACATAAGACTTGTTGGTCTTTGTTCCCTACATCGTTTCTGGAGTACTTTTGAGATGTTGGTGCTGCATCAGTCATCTTCTGCTGCAGAGGCAGTTTTAACTGGTAGGTTAGATACTTTACCTATAGTTTAACACTTTCATACTCCAGTTCCCTTTAATCTTGTTATATATAAATGATCTGGTTTTGCTGATTTGTTGCTGTTCATTGTATCAGCTTGCTCAACATTATTCTGTGGTAAAGCTCCACTATATCATCCTTGCTTGACATTTTGAGTTCATAAATACTGTGCAATCATTTAGGTTTCTGTGCTACAACTATATTGTCTTGAAGTGATTCCTTTATCTATATTATATTTATCTGCTAGTAGTACACACCTCTGTTAAGCATCAGCTTCTTAGGTGTTTGAAAAAAATTATTATTTATTTTTACACCTTCAAAAATGTGCTGTACTTTTCACATCTTTCTTCTTTTTCTCTGTCTGGATACAACTTGAACTTTTTTGAACACATCTTCAGCTTTTTTGAGCTATTCTTTTACTGCTTGCAGACTCGTGTTTTAAAATACTCAGTACGTTACCATTTTCATTAAAATAGCACTGCACTTCAGGGACTTCCTAGCTGTGCGCAGTCCCTATGAGCTGTGAGTCAATGAACTGTGTTGCTTTAGAAGGGGAAGAAATTGAAATCATAGGCTTGATGTCCTTTTCTCATTTTAAAAAAACCTCTCGCTCTTTGATCGTGATTTATGAGTAGGATTGTTCCTATTTACAAGGAAGTCTGTACCCACAGACATGGGTTTCCAAAAGGGGCAGGTCTGTATCAAGAAATAGTACTCACTTAAAACAGGTTAGTTATTTCCCTTTTGTATACAAAGACATTCTTAATTTCTTTTTTTTTGATGACTTTTTTTTTTTTTTTAAAAAGACAACATATAATTTATAAACCTAGGAATTTCCAGTCAAGACTTATTGGTATGTGGCTAGCATAAAGATAGAGCAATTCCCCGAGTGTTGAATCCATGTTGTTTCGCAGAGTCTTGCCGTACAGTGTGAGGTGGTTGGTCTTCAGACTGCAGGGAAGCTTTACTGTGGTATGGACTCATTTTTCTGAAAGAAAGCTGGAAGAGGTGAGGAATGGGGTAAACATTGCACCTGTACTGAAAGCTGGCTTCTTTACCAGCTGAAGAGATTAGTGTACACCCATAGTACTTTTATCTGCATAATCTATATGCTGCAATGATATTCATCAATATTGTAAGACAGTACACAGATTGCTGTGTAAATTCCTTTAGTGAGTATTTTTAATAGTGGAAGTTAATTTCCTATGTAGTTTTTGGTACTAATAGCCAGAGTAATACTGCAGTTACTTATATTAAAAAGTATGTTACCATAAACCTTATGGGGCAAAGAAAGTGATAGGTGTATTTCAGGTAGCAGGCATTATTATTGCTTTTCCTTGTCTTGGTTTGCTTATTCGGATATTTAAAATGTATGCGGTTCTTGGACTTGACATTGATTTAGTAAGGTGGGACTAAGAACTGAACTGTTGTTTAAGCATCTTGTGTCTTTTATGAGCAGGTGCCTCATTGACATGTAGAGAATTGCATCCCTCATTTCCCTAAAGCACGAATAATAGAGGGGGGAACAGGAGTTAAAAAAAAGGCTCAGGAGCTACAGCAGGAAAATGGATAAGCTATTGCTTACCTGTAAGATGTCTGTCTTGGAGGCTCATTGCTAATACAGACACATAATGAATCTTGAAGGTATATTTTTAGGAACCTGGTAGCTAATAAATAACTCATGTCAAAGCTGATGATCATTTCATGTGCTTTGTACAGTACATGCTAAGTCCATGTATTGAAATGTATTTGTGAAAGTGTATTAAGTAATATGAGTTGCCTTCAATATTCACCTTTAGGGAAAGGAAAAAAAAAAGGAGAAAACAGGTGTCTGAAGCAATGTTCTCTGTTAGTAATTGGACTTTTTTTCATTGAGGTATCTTATATTTGTGGTGATTTCTGTAAAGTGAATTTCTTCCAGTAGAATTGGAATAGCATAGACAGATACTAAATGTGTATATTGATTACTCCTCAGAAACATTTTTCTTCAGAGTGGAAGGCAATTTACTTGCCAAGATGGTTTTCCCAAGCTTTCTCAATTTCATTAAAGTTTTCCTCAAAGTAGTATTAATCTTGTATTGTCTACTGAAACAGTATCTTGTTCAAAGCTCTCCTTTTTGTTAGACCAAACTGGAGAAGGTTGAACAATTGCTAGCTTGTTTAATTAGAAACAGAAGATGAACTGATATTGATAAATGGTTTGAATTTGTTGCTTCTTAAGAGCAGAGAGACACGGTGGGAATACCTCTTTTCTGGGAAATACACTTTCAGACCCATAACAGAACATTATATTTTTAAATTATTCTTTCTGTGAAATGCAAACTGGGGAAAAAAAAAAAAGTATGTTTGAGGAAAAAGTAAAAACTTGAAATATAGTAGATCTTTCTAAGCATCATAGTTTTGTGAAATAGGCGAAAGCAGTGCGTCATCGGAAAATGTATGTCAGGTTGTGTTATATTATTCCAGTTAATGTCACAGTTGGAAAAAATTAAGCAGGTGTTATTGATACTTAATACCAATTATAAATGTTTTTAGATCTCACTGTCTCTCTTATTTAGTAAAATGATTTGACATTTCTACATCTTCAGCAGTAACAGGAATGCACAAATTCAAGGAACAGCTGTTTTCAATATTGCAGAAAAATTATTGAAACTAGCATGAGGGTACTGAGAAGCTGCTTCTTCAGTTATCACACTGAATATTTAATTAATTTTATGTCAAAGTGTGAAACTTTATATTCAGATGTTTGTTTAGTGGTGATAATGAAATGATTGATATGAAATCCCCATTATAAAAGGAGGCTTGTTTCTGATTTTTTTAAAGGTAAAGAGAGTTCTTGAGAAATTGTATGAGAATAAGAAAATTGCGAGTGCTACCCACAACATATACGCGTACAGGTGAGAGATGAATAGTGGGTTTGTTTTTTCTTCAGTATTCTTTGATAAATGAGTGCAGGACATGAGAAAAGTAAAATCCATCAAAGAAATTCCTCGCTATTAAATCTTTATGGGAGTAGGTTTCTTATTTGTATGGTAAAGGTTTTAGGTTTTGTGTTGAATTTGAGGTCAAGGAAGTAGAGCATATAGAAGGAAATATGCTAAGATAGTAAAGCAGCATTAGGAATAAAAAAAGACTAAAAGAGGATTTGAACATGTTGTTATCCTTTGTATAGTATGTGTGAACATGGAAATGCTACATCATTCTGAGCTAAATGTGTTTTTATTTGGGCAGAGTAACCTTATTTTCCCTCAACCTTATATTTAGAAATAACTGAAAGTTTTTAGTTCAAATAAAAGTTGAAACAGCCTGAATACAAGAAACTGCAGCAAGAATGAGAAACAGGTGAAAATAAGTTTGGCATGGTCTATTTCTGGCAACTTTTGTAAACATAGCTTATGTGAAATGAATTGATCTCAGTCCAGATAGTGATACAGGTTTTCTGAGGAATCTTAAGTGATAGTAAAAGGAGACTCTCTCATTACAGGAGGAACCAGTCATCTGAAAAAGCATGTACAGACACTGTACATTTATGCATATCCTGGCATGATCGTAATGAAACATAACATGAGAGCAGGTGAAAGCTTACTTCACCAAAAAGTCCAGCTATGTAACTGGTTTCTGTAAGGAGGGGATCTCTGCTGCTGCTGATCTGGCTTCTTTCACTTGTACTATATAAATACACTACAAAAAAAGCAACAGAAACATGCTTGTTTCTTCATGTTTGTAATCTAGTACTGCAAGGCTCTGTCATTGTGTCACATGTGTATTAACTAAGTTGGGAAGTTGTGAAACAGGCATTGGAACAGGCTGCCCAGGGAAGTGGTGGAGTCACCATCCCTGGAGGTGTTTAAAAGGCGTTTAGATGAGGTTCTTATGAACATGGTTTGGTGCTAGAGTTAGGTTATGGTCGGACTTGATGATCCTGAGGGCCTCTTCCAACTGAAATGATTCTATGATTCTATGAAATCAATTGGTAACAAACATTAGACCTCTGAGCGTTACTTCTGGAAAATTAGATGTGAGCAGGAATCCTTTATAAGAAGCGATACAAATACACCCCAAAGTTTCCTGGAGTGTACCATGAGGAAATAGATGTGCATAGAGAATCTGAAGGCAGCTTTCAGTAATAGTTTCATGCTGCTGCTGAAATACAGACCTAACTAATTATTCATAATTGTTTTGTCCAAATTCTTCCAGCTTGTGAGTGTGTACCATAATTTGAACCTGCATCTGGTAGAGTTGGTTTCAGCTATATGTAGTTATTAGGCTAAAAACGGAAGGATTTTTCTTATTAGGGAATTTATACTGCTAATGAGTCTGGAGTTATCCTAAAGTAACTAAATTCTATCTAAAAGCTTCTCAAAACTTGTTCTGCTGTACAGATTAATATCTACGGTTTACCCTGAGCCTCATCCTGTTTTTGTGTAAATGTCTTTAGTAGAGAAGTAGAATTGATACACGTGTGTATGAAAGATCCCTGAGACTTCATCAAGCATGGTAAAATGTTAGTTGACTGACATTTTTTGAATCTATTTTGTGTTATTTTTTTCTTTTTTTTTTTCTTTTCCCATATTAGAATATACTGTGAAGATAAGCAGACATTCTTACAGGATTGTGAAGATGATGGGGAGACAGCAGCAGGTGGACGTCTTCTACATCTTATGCAGGTTATAGAAATGAATCTTTGACTTCTGGAAGTCTTGAACAGATTTTAAAATTCACTACAACATAAATAACCTTGTAGAAGGTTATTCTATTTCTTGCTCTGCTCTTAGCCAATAGACGATTGCTTTCTCAAAGGTGAAAAAAAATTACGGACTGTTGCATACATGTAGTAAATTGGGATTTCCAAGTCTTGGATCATAGAAACAAGTAGGGTTTCATAGGTACTAGCAATAATTTGAACAGTTCAAAAGAGAAATAAGTTTTGATTTCTCTGCTTACTATGTGGTGTAAGGTATATAGGAAATGAAGACTGGAAGAAGCTGGTTGACAGAACGTAACAGCTGACCTATGCACAGCCTTTCATTCTCTTTCCTCAAATATTCGTGATAAAAATAAATTTATTTTTGGACTTGCAGAATAGAGCTTCAAATGCAAAAAATAGTGGGAGTGAAGGAGTTCAATTGTTTTGATCATTTAATCTGTTTCTTTGTGCTGTTTCCAGATGTGAGTCCCTAGCCCTCATACATTTTAGATTTCAAGTATTGAAATAATATTCCCTTGGCAAAGTTGCTTCTAAATGTGTATTGAGATTCATAAATTTTGGTTCACTGGCATGATGTAAGCCCTAGTAAAACCATATATTAAATATCATAACTATAGGGGACATCTTATGCAGTGCCTCAAGTCACTTAGCTATATCAGCACACTAATTACTAGTTTTAATTTTGATTTTTAGATTGACGTCCTCTTTACAATAAGGGTTTTCTTTTCCCATTCTTTGCTTGATTGCATATTCTGTTGCTTAACGTGTTATGGTCTTATTCCTGGAGACTGTTTTGAAGTGCTTTTTTAATCTCAAAGCTTATGTTTTGGTTTTTTTTCCTGAAAAAAAGTTATAATTTGAATTATTTTGACATTTTTCGTTTTTGAACCTTCCTAAGTAACTCAAACATGACTTGTGAAGGAAAACTTTATGTAATATATGCAAGTAGATGTGGCAAATATGAAAACATTATTGTAATAAAAATAACATAAAGAAACAGCTTTGCAGTTACTGTACCTCAGTTTGTTACGAGTTTATCAGCTTTTTCTCAGCATGCTAAAGTATACTTTTGAGAGTTGTCTGGGCACTTAACGTTCCATAAAAATCCAGTTTAGAAAATGACATGAAGTTTTCCCTTTCCAATGTGGATGTGCCCAAATCTATGGATCATCTCTCTCCATCTGTAGTCCTAATTACTGGGAATATTTTTGTTTTGGATGAGTACTGCTGTAGGGATCAGAAAAGTGCAATTTTCACCCACAGAAAAAGATTAAAATAGTTTATGGGCTGATTTCTTGATGTTCATAGGTCTTGTAGTTTTTCTGTTATAAGCACTTAGGACATATCATATGGGCATGAAAATTAAGTGGTTTAATACACTTATTGTTGCAGTTCTTACAGTTCTTCTTTTGCAGTAGAAATCTTATCTCATTTCAGATAAACCTAGCACTTCAGTCAAGATAGCACTTTCCGGTTACAAGATACTGTATTTTAGATTAGGTCTTTTGAACTTAGTTGGGAAACTTTTTTAACTCTATGTTTGGCATCCTGTTTACTGTGAACAGTTGCTATATGTAGACTTTATGGCCAATATGTAAATGTAGAGTAGAAAATGCCTGTCACAAAACCTGCTCCAATCCTTTTTTGCTTTGTTTTGTTTTGTTTTTACATTATCATTTTCATTTTAAAATTCTAAGGATATTACTGTTTTCTCAAACAATGATAGAATCTTCTAATAGTATTGTTCAAATTAGACAAATATATATAAATTTCTCCTTAATGGACATGATGCTGGTTGTTAACATGCTTTATAGATGGTTAGCTCTTAAGGTGTTTTTCTCACCTCCACCAAACCACCCTGATACTTTGCAGACCACAGTGGTTTTGCTCAGCCTTAGGCAAATAAAGCTGCATTTGCTTTGTCTTGGTCAGAGCCACCTGGGTGCATCAGTGTGGTTCTCTGCAGGGCTGGAGAGAAAGCTGTTTGTAAGTGAAGACTTTCCCCAGAGGTTTCAGCTGGTTTTGTTTGAGGGATAAATTCAGGATCGCGGTCACTAATCTCGCAACACTACTTAGAGCAAAAAAGCTAACTGGTGATTGTCACTACACTTTTTTCCATGCAGTAACATGTGTCTTGTATTTTGGCAAGATGTGTGTTTCTCTCTGATACTCAGTCAATCAGCATTCTCTTTGTTACTGGTGTTTGCTGATGATGGGGAGGTCTTGAGGACAGAATTGCTGTAAGGTGGAGTAAATTATAGTTTTCAAGTCTAGCCAAGTCACAGTTAGATTTTGTGAAAAGTAGAACTGTTGAGGGCATGCCATATTTCTTGCCTTTAATTGCAGTAAAAGAAATCATCACTTCTGTTTAACTGCTTGATTTTCTTACTTATGGTCTTAAAAAAGCAATATAAGGGTTGTTTAGTTACTTTCAATCCTAATTGTTAATACAATTATTTCACATTGTGTGAACTTTATATATGCCATTATGAATTCAGAAAACAACTGCTTTCTTGTAAGAGGCTAAGAATCAAACCTGGAAAATGCACAGATTTTCCTGTATTATCCAGGTGCTGTTTCTAAGTACTGCACAAGGTAACAGTATAGCTTATGGCATTTTAGGTATCCATATGTATAATGCCTGTCCCCTGGCTGTTATTAGCCTCATGCACCAACACTTCAAAAAATGTGGATAGAAAATCTGCTTAGTGACAGAGGTTCTCTGGAAATCATAATTGATTGTATCAAAGAATAATAAATGTAACTCAGTAATTTTCCTTTTAAGTAGTGCCTGTAGCCTTTGACACGTGAATGAGCAACTGTAGTGCACATGAGATACCTTTATGCCCTTTCTGAGGGATATGTTGACTCATTTTACATTGAATTTACCTTTGGGTAGAAGCTTGAAGAGGGAAACTTACCACAACTGCTGATTTGTCATTATTTGTTACCCTTTGATAACATGTGTTACACAGACATGACTGTAAGTTCTTCTTGAAAATGAAAGATAGACTTTTTTTTCTATGTTTAAAATAGGTGTCATCCATAAAACTAGTTCAAGTAAAAAAATAACATAGATATGTATATATATTTTTTTAAAATAAATATAGATTTTGAACGTCCATAATGTGTTAGTCGTGGTATCCCGCTGGTATGGAGGAATTCTCTTAGGACCAGATCGTTTTAAACATATCAACAATTGTGCAAGAAATATACTTGTGGAGTACAACTACGTACATTCAGCGGTAAGTTTCTGTCACTTAGAATGAAGGCTTTTTTGTGTGAAATTGTGTAAGTTGTCACTGTTAGATGAAGCCAGAAGAAAAGTAAGACTACCTGTGTCATCCTCTGGTTGTTTTGATGCTCTGACAATATGCATAAGATCTATGCAAAGACTCCTGAAGAACTTCCAAAGGAGTTAGTGACCTGGTTTGTAAGTGTGAGATGTGCAATAGAAGGGTGGCAGCAGTTGACTTCATTGGTCCTGAACAGGAATTTAAGGGTTGAGGGAGGATGGGAAGGGGAAATGGCTCTTTCTGTGTGTTCAGAAAACTGGAAGCTGCTACCAGTTAGTGTGCAGGCAAACTGAGCTTGGGAATCACTGGAACTGATAGGCATTTTAAAAAGTGAAAGCTTTATTTGACCCAAATAAATTTTTTAAATTATAGATGATAGATGCCATTAAAAAAAACCAACAACCTAGACTAGAAGAATTCAAACGAAGTAACATTTTAAATGTTACAGAAAAGATTAAGGGAAAATGTTTCAAGAGAGCTTACATAACTTGGAAGGCAAAGTTCCAGGTGTCTTTAAATGGCATTTTACTTCTCAAAGGCCTTTGGTCATTTAATCCTTTAATATTCTTGTTTTTCGACATTTCTTCATCCTCAGAACACAACATTAGATATATTTATATACATTATAGTATGCAATTGCTAGTAACAGAAAGCTTTTAAGACAGTAAGAAATAATTACTAATGGATATTGAAAAGTATGCACTTGTCAGGTTTTTTATATGGAGATATCTAAGATTGCTGTGGCTGAAAGCTGAGCATTCTTCCCCATTCCTCCTCCTGCACTTTTGCGTTATTTGCTTTTTGTACGTTAGAGGTGCTTAAATGTACTTACTGATTTACCTTCTTGGCAGTTTATCAATGTTGTTATTTGAATGAGGTTCTCATAAAATGAAACTCTAACCCTCAAGAGAAGGTGTAGTATCAAAAATGACTTATTTATTTTCTGTTTTTAACAACTTAAATCAGACCCTATTGTGTATTAACAAACGTTTTGTTACCAGTGTCCATCCAAAAAAAATAGATGAAACTTATGAGAATTATTATTAGTTTTAGCTAAGATTCTTCAGAACAGCAGAGTTCTAACATCCTGTTAGAGTCCATTTTCCTCCTGTGCACAAGAGGTAGAAGGGAGAAGAATAAAATATCCCAGGTTCTGTCAGGTGGAGCATCAGATTCCTTCACTGTTTTGGGTAGTGCCTGTGATGAATGCCTACTGAAGAAAAAAATCTTCTTTTCCAGAACTGGCAGTCAGGCTAAGCTGTAAATGACAATGTTCATTGAGCAAGACTGGCAAAAATTTGTTTTTCCCACTGTAGGTTTGTTGCACATAACGGAAGCAGTTTTAATGTACTGGTGTACAGTATAGCTCTTGATAAGGCCACATCCACACTATAAGCAGTTTTGCAGTATAGTATAGATGTATTCCTGTACTAGTAACCTCTTCCTTGAGTGGAAATGGCTTAGATTGTTTTTACATTCTATACTTCTGTTGACGTAGCTATGTCTATGTTTTTATCATTGCTGAATACGAAGTTTCTAAATAACAAGATGAGCACACAAATTAATGAAACTGAGTGGTTAAATATTATACAACTCAAAAGTTTTGTAAATCCCAGTGAACTACAAACACTGTTCATATTAAAAACAAGTCTCATGGGTGACTTAGAGAGAATGTACAAGTGTATAAGAATGTAGATTTAATTTTTAAATGCTGTTTTTCATTTCAGGAAGAGTCATCTAAACAAACAGGAAAGAGCAAAAAGATAAGGAAGGACAACAAGAAGAGAACAGAACACTAATTTTTTAAAACTATAAAAAATTATTTTGCACATATTTATATAAAGAAAACATGGACATTATTGTCAAATATCGGACAATAATCGGACAGCCGTATGCGATACAACAGACATTTTGTATTCAAAAGAGAATTCAGTAAAGCTATAGATATATTTTCATCTTGTTCTGTGATTTCTTCGCTATTGTGAAGCAGAACTTAAACACAAGTTTTCTATATTGTTGCACACTTCAGCTCCTCGCTTTGAGAGCACTGTAACATCTGGAACCATTTACCTGTCCACCCCTTCCCACCCAACAATGGTTGACCAAAATATGGATTATTGATCTCGGTTCCTGTCTTGTATTAGTACTTGAATTCCCTTATTTGTTGTGCTGATGGTGAGACTGGAGTAATTCATAGAGCAAGTCACTTAGGAAGTGTTGTATTTCCTATACCTGAAAGGAAAGCGTGTGGTCCAGTGCTGTTTGGCCTTGGAGAGCTTGTGCAGTTCTTGGTCACCTGCCTATTGATGTAAGGAAGACTGAACATGGGCGATGAACTAAGAAATGTAAAGTAATTACTTCAGAATGTGTTGGGACTCTAGGAGCCTGTTGAAAAGCTGAGGATTGAGTGTTGTATAATAAAAGGAACCAGTGATTTCAACAAAGAATATGGGGATTTTGAAATTGGACTGTTACAGCCAGTAGTGAACATTAGTAAGCATTCTGAAGTGACTTCCATTGGTGTAGAGCGGGAAGAAAAACAAGTGTTAATTATAGGATCACAAACACTTGAATTTTCTACTATTTAATTAATAGCTTGCAGACTTTTCTCTAATGCATTACAAAAAACACCAAACAGAAACCAACCGGTCAAACAAAAAACACAGGACCTTTTGTCAGTTAATTGACATATTGCTATTTAGATGGCTATTTTTAACATTCCCTTGATAACTTGCACTTGGGGAGAATGGTGGTCTGTTGGGGTTTTTTTTCATTTTTTTCTTAAGTTAATTTCTGAACTTTGTGATTCATTAATTACTGTCTGAGTCGCAGGTGCTTTCTTAGGTCAGGTACACCTTATGTAGTTTGCTCATATAGTTATGTCAGGGCTGTGACTATTTTTAATGACATTTCTCTAGTGGCACTTACATAGTTTAAAGGTATGTTTGTAAGACTAGTTTATTTGACCACCAGTTTGGTATAAATCTTTTTGCCAGTGTGTTCTTACACTGAATGGTCTATTATAGTTATTCAGTAGGAGTACCTCAGAAAACCTTTCTCAAGGCAAGTATCATCTAATCAAGGTAACTATTCCAGAGTTTTGATATAGCAAAAGAGATATTTCTTAAGATTTTCAGTAACTTGAAAAGTACCACTAATATATGTGATTTTAAAAAGCAAACCAACCAACCAAAAATGAAACAGAAAACAACAAAAAAACCCCATAAACAAACAGAAAAACCCCACAAAAACGAAACACAGATAGATCCTGCATTGATTTACCGCAAGAATTTTATGCAGTTCCATTACCTTGTCTGCATAGTAAGGCTCTTTTGGATTCAGGCTTAGCATCTGTACTTGTAATAATGACGTGGCGTTTGTCCCAGGGAAGGAGATCCATATATTAATATTACAGTATGTAGTAGTCTTGCACTTTTTGGGTCATACAAGTATTTCTTGTTCGTAGTTTGTCTATCATATGGATAGACTCCTATTTTGCTATTCACTTCCAGTACCTTATTAATGTAAGTATTCCAAAGTTTCTGTTGTTTTTATGAAAGTTTGAAATTGTAGCAGTTACTTAATATGGGAAGCAGTTGGATTGCAAGATGTTCTGTGCTACAGCTGCCCAGGATTCAGTTCCACTCATGGTAAGATGTTCTTTTTCCAAAGATCATCCTTTAAACTTGAATGCTCAGAATCAACAAATGATCCTGCAAGTCTGAGCTTTTGGGTGTTCAGTCTGAGTCTTTTTTTTTTTATTAATACTGTTTTTTTCAGAAAGTACCAATCCTTGTCCCCAAGAATCTTGTCTCAGTGTTGTATGTTAGCAAAAACTAAAACCCCAAAATGGAAGAAATGAGTTTTGGATAACCACTTGCTGCGTAAATGAAATAGATCATATAGGTTATCCAATCAGTGAGCTAAATTAATCCCCTGTCCCTTAAAATGGCTGTAAACAGACCAACACAGTGGAAGTGTTTATTTTGATGCTATTTCTTTCAGAGAGAACATGAAGTGCTGGTGGCTGTGGATACTTTTGGTTAGAGATGCTGTATTCTCTTCCTATTTTGGTTTGTAAGCGTTTCTTAAGTTTTAACTTCCTTTATTGTAAGAACAAGTTTTCATGCAGCTTTCCGGAACAGTTTTGCAACACAGGTCTTTGAGACCAATGCCTCGGCACGCCACATGGCCTATGTTACTAACATAAGTTATCATTTTTGATTTTTTGGGGTGAGGTTTACAGATACTAGCAGAGAAGCTGAAACCTTCAGTATGCAACTATGCAGAAAGAAGAAAGGTTTGCATTTTCTGTTAGGTATGTGTCACCATTTTTTGCAGGTTTCTGTGGTGAAATGAAGTTAAGAAGAATGGGCAAAAGTACCCCTGACGGTGGGAAAGGAATGTATTCTTGCACTCTGTTATCTGAGATCTGCTTTAGATATGATGCAGCTTCCTCCTCTACCAGGTAACAAGGGTGGGATCAGCCTTTGCTTTTGAGTAAGTTGGGGATGCAATCTCCATGCTCCCATAAAATGCATTATGACAAATACTGGTATCCTAAACTCCTACTGCTCAACAATATAACAATCACAGAATGTTAGGGATTGGAAGGGACCTCAGAAGATCCTCTAGTCCAATCCCCCTGCTGGAGCAGGAACACCTGGATGAGGTTACACAGGAAGGCATCCAGGTGGGTTTTGAATGTCTCCAGAGAAGGAGACTCCACAACCTCCCTGGGCAGCCTGTTCCAGTGTTCTGTCACCCTCACTGTGAAGAAGTTTCTTCTCAATTTTAAGTGGAACCTCTTGTGTTCCAGTTTTAACCCATTACCCCTTGTCCTACCGTTGGTTGTCATTGAGAAGAGCCTGGCTCCGTCCTTGTGACACTCGCCCTTTATATATTTGTAAACATTAATAAGTTCACCCCTCAGTCTCCTCCAAGCTAAAGAGACCCAGCTCCCTCAGCCTTTCTTCATAAGGGAGATGCTCCACTCCCTTAATCATCTTTGTTGCCCTGCGCTGGACTCTCTCCAGCAGTTCCCTGTCCTTCTTGAACTGAAGGGTGCAGAACTGGACACACTATTCCAGGTATGGTCTCACCAGGGCAGAGTAGAGGGGAAGGAGAACCTCTCTCGACCTACTAACCACCCGTCTTTTAATACACCCCAAGATGCCATTGGCCTTCCTGGCCACAAGGGCACAGTGCTGGCTCATGGTCATTCTGCTGTCCATCAGGACCCCCAGGTCCCTTTCACCTACGCTGCTCTCTAATATGTAATTTCCCAACTTATACTGGGACCTGGGGTTGTTCGTGCCCAGATGCAGGACTCTACACTTGTCCTTGTTATATTTCATTAAATTTTTCCCCGCCCAACTCTCCAGCCTGTCCAGGTCTCTGGATGGCAGCACAGCCTTCTGGTGTGTCAGCCACTCCTCCCAGCTTGGTGTCATCAGCAAACTTGCTGATAGTACACTCTATTCCCTCGTCCAAACCATTGATGAATATATTGAATAATAGTGGTCCCAGTACTGACCCCTGAGGCGCTAGATACAGGCCTCCAGCTAGACTCGGCCCCATTGACCATGACTCTCTGGCTTCTTTCCTTCAGCCAGTTCGCAATACACCTCACTACCTGATCGTCCAGACCACACTGCCTCAGTCTAGCTGTAATGATGCTGTGGGAGACTGTCAAATGCTTTACTGAAGTCGAGGTAGACCACATCTACCGCTCTGCCATCATCCATCCACCTTGTTATGTCCTGATGAAAAGCAATGAGGTTGGTCAAGCACAACTTCCCCGTGGTGAAGCCATGTTGACAGCCACTGATGACCCTCTTATCCTTGGTATGCCTTGAGATGGCACAAAGAATAAGTTGTTCCATCAGTTTCCCAGGGATGGAGGTGAGGCTGACCAGTCTGTAGTTACGCTGGTCCTCCTTCTTGCCCTTTTTGAAGACTAGAGTGACATTTGCTTTCCTCCAGTCCTGGAGGAAAGCAATAATCTTGTTTATCAATGTAATCTATTATTTGAAATTAAGTATCTCTAAGTAAGGATCTAGAGGAACGTATTGAAAGTGAATTAAAATGGAATGGAGCACCAATGTTCTTCAGAACTTTATGATGCAACCTGATGAGAAATCAGATTCTGTTAAATGAATTGTGTGTGAACTAGCAAGTGGGATCCAGCAAGGGAAAGTAATTACAAAAATGGCTTGCAACAACTTAAACATTAAAAATAGAAAATGTAATTTTAAACTGAAGCAGCAGTTTAACCCTGAGTGCTGAGGAAAACAAACAAACAAAAAGGATTATAGCATTAATTCATACCCAGAATACAGTTGCGTATCATAAAAATATGTCCACGAAGGATCAAACACTGTCATAAAAAGGTGGATTGTGACTTAAATATATTAATATATATTTTTTTTTCCTTATCTGACTCTTATTGTTTTCACTTTGCTTTTCTGGATATGAATAAGGAGTACAGCTGAATAAGGAGTACAGCTGAAACCAGATTAGCCATTACAGGACCCCAGTCTCCTTTAAGGTAATATCAGAATGATTTATTTTGCTTTGTTGCTTGAACTTCATTGACTGGACCAAGAACAGGAGTTTATATGTGGTCTTTGATTGGGGTATTTTGTAGCCTTCTGAAGAACTGCCAGGTGGTTTCTCTGTAAAACAGAGACTTCAGCTAGGAGATCCTTAATGAATGAGCAATGTCATTCTTCCAAGCTCCTCTTGAAGAAGTGGCGATAAGACAGAACATTTAATGTAAATGTCCTACCACGTATCTGGAAATCTTCTGTGCTGAATATGGAAAGGTTTTTTAAATCTACTGCCCTGAACCTTAAAAGTGAAGATAATTCTTTCTCTAATTGCAGCATAGCAATTCTGGACTCTGTGTAATTTCTTGATACTGCAAAGTCTGAACATTTTAATCAGTAGGTAATTCAGAGTGATGCTTTTACTGTTTAGTATGTGTTCTTGTTTAATGCCTGGGGAAGAAGGAAGGCAAAAGGAAGCTGGAATGTTTACTTGTGGATCCTTTTGGTGTATTAATCTGTGCTATGCCCTTATTGTCTACCATGTAGACAATAATAAATTCTGTATCTTTTTATAGGATTATCATTGAGCAGTTCATATGCTGTCCTGGGAAGACTGAGCGATATAATGGTTTGTTAAAAACTACTCTGAAGGCAATGGGAGGTGGAACTTTTAAAAATTGGGAGAAGAACTTTTAAAATTTGTTAAAAATTTGGCACAAGCCACCTGCTTAGTTAACACCAGGGGATCAATCGAGCTGGCCCTGCTCAGTCAGAGCTTTTACATACGCACTCAAGATTGGTTTTGTATATTTTGTATATATATTCTCTGTTTATTAGTAGCATTAGTAAAACCCTTTAAAACTCTCTACTGAAGAAAATCAGTAGAAAAACAGTAGAAAATCAACATTTTATCCAGTATCTACTTAGGGTATTTATCTAGCTAGACAGGTTTTCTAGACTGGTTTAATCATAGTTATAGCTACACAAAAAAAAAAAATCTGCTAAAAGCTTATGGAATGGATCTTCTATTAAACTTGAGTTGTACTGCTAGTGATTAAAAACAAAAAAACCCAAACAAACAAAAAACACCAAACTCAAGCTTGCTGGCTGGTGTAGTTTATCTTCTGGATGTGAACAGATTGGTTACATGGCATCCTGACTCTTGCAAAATAGGTCTGTGATGTTGGAGGTACATTCGCAAGGCACAGGAGCATAGCATCCATAATTTTAGGTGCCTTGCTGCACACTGACTTCCCAAGCATGGTGTGGAAGAGCTAGATGTCTAAGATTTCGAGAAACCAAGTTAGATCTAAGTTAGCTCCAAGAAGAAATGTTGTGTGAGAGAGAATTAGGTAGCTGTATACTCCTAGAAAGCACTCTGTCTTCAGCTTGATGTTGGAGGCTGTGAAATCTGTCTTCCTTGCTTCCCAAATGAGTTATCGAAGTTTAGAATAGAAGTACTTTGGAGAATCTATCTTTAATTCTCTACCACTGACATACTCTATTAATTAATGGAGAATTTCGCTCAGATTTTGAGAAGGTCACTGAGCATTGCCTTTTGCTTAGGGTTGAGGAAACTGAAGCAGATAGATCCAATAACAGACTGAAAAGTTACCAGGTGCGTCCACTTGGACCAGAATTTCCAGGTTCCCAGGGGACACTTGGACTGCTAAACTTTATTACACTTAAGCTGGTGTCTTAATTCTTGCAGCAATAAATAAAAATCTTAAAGAAAAGCAGGGAATTCAAAGTGATACCATATTTCTTAGCTTACTTGTTTAGATTTTTCTCCATTTCTTACATTAGCAAGGTATAGCACAGCTTTTGTATATATATTACGTATAAGCTACGGTAACCTGTTAGATGGTACGAAAGTGAGGATGTAGCTGTCGTACCTTGGAAGTTATTATGTGCGTAGCCTTATTGTTTAGTACTCATAATATCCTTATCATTCAGTTTCTCAGCACAGATGATTTTGGGTTAAGATACAATGAGAACATTGCTATTTATACTTTGTAAAGCAGCTTGAGAGAAAACGGTCCAAAATGTTATTCTTACTTTTGCAAAAAGCTGTAATGGCACCATTCTAAGGCAGAGTATCTGCAAAGTGCATGAGTAACTTAACTAACACTTTAGCTTTAATTATTTTAGCATAGATTCTCACTGAAGAAAAAACTGCATAAAACTTGATAAGGGGTTTGTGATTAAGAGGGTGCAGTTTTAACTGTAACTATTACAAACAGCGGCTTTCAGCCTTGTGGCTTGTCTATTTGAGTTTTTTACGAAACCATATTCTGTTGGTGCATAGTTTGGATCTATGATTTTTCTGCTTTTCTAAGATTTTTGCAGGCTTTTGGTGATCACAGGTGTTCAGGAGATGGCAACAAATGCTTTTTTTTTTCTGAGACCAGTGGCTGTGCATTGATTCATCACAGACACCAGTCTGTAAAAAAGCTTGCCAGCTCAAGCTGCCATTTCTGGCCATCAGGGACAAGTAAGGAATCAAAAGTATGTCCGAAAGTTTCCTGTAGTAAAAAGTGCTTAAGAGCTTGGGCCATCTTATCTCGTCTGCAGTTGAAAAGGAGGGAGTGTTACTGGACATGGGGAAACCCATTCCAGGATCCCTTCCTGGCTGAGGGCAAGCGCCCCCATGTCTAAAAGAAGAAAACCTTTAATGTACTTTCCTCTAGGGTATGTGGCCCAGTGCAGTTTCTGAGCAGGCCCTGCCGGAGGTTTGCAGCAGGTATGTTTTGTGCTTGCGAGATGCCCCACGTTCAGTGCCCCTTACCAAGGGATTGTCACTTTGGATGCGCAGGAATGAGCTGTTGCTCCCCTGGCGAGTTGAAACCAGTCAAAAAGGACTGTTTGCATTAGGTATGAGGAAAGAAAAAGTATAACTGGGACATGGTAACAGGGATCCATATAGGATCCATGGTTTGGCAGTATCCATGGCAATTTTCCTGCTGTTCTCTGGATCTGATTGCAGTGAAGCAATCACAGAAGGACTGTTACTCTCCTTGGAGGTCTATTGGAACTCTGTGATGGCTTTAATTATCAATAAAACACAGAAGCACAAATTTGTGGGGTAAGAAGGTGACTGTTTAGAAGATGAAGTGAAAATAAAATGATTGAATGACACTCCTGGTACTGTATTGGTACCTGGAGCTACAAATCACTAGTCATGGGGAGCACACCAGCCGTGTATTTTGACAAGTTCTTACACTCCTCCTTAGGCTACAGGCAGTTGAGACAGACAGAATACAGATTTGTCCCAACCCTTAATTTGACCTCACATTTGTTCACTGCTTTATTTTCTTTTCAACCACAAAATAGCTTGGACCTCAAGAACTTATTTTAGATCAGCTTTGGTCTTACTAGCAGAAAAAGGCTAGTGGTATTACTCAGTAGTCATTGCCAAAGTGTGTTTTCTACATTTCCAGCATTACCTGGAAATGACATAAAGCTTACAGCAGTAATGGACATGCATGCTGTAAAGATATTTGTATGGATGATGAAGTTTTGCGGTGTTTGTACTGCTGCCATTCAAACATTTAGAAAAAGCTCTTGGCAAATGCTAATGAATTTTTTGCTATAACAAAGCACAGACATGACAGCCAACATTTTTCAAATTTAAGTATCCAAAATTAGACACCAAAGTGTTTTTAGAACCCATAGTAAAAAGGATTGAATTTTTACAACTGTGGAATACTCACAGCTCTCTGCAAGTGGCTTCATTACTCATACAAAAAATAAGCACTTGTGGAAGACACACAAGTTCTCCCACCAGCATGGGAAGAAAAGCCTCGTCCTATTAAAGTTAATTGTCGAGCTCTCATTCGTGTGCAGGGAGTTCATTTTGTTCCTTGGTTCAGGGATGGCAGCAGCTGATGCTGTCACTGGGGTTGCCACAGAGGGTTTTGAAACCGATTCCAGTGGGAGTTTTGCAATTGTTGTCTGAGGGTTGGACCATTACTGCTTAACTGCTCTGGTAAGTAACTATATACGCTCATTTACAGCATATCAGTTTCCAGCCCTAGGGTCCACAGAAAGAAGAAGAAAAACAGCCACAACCAAGCTGACCATGCCTTTTGTCAAGAAAAAGGTATAATACAACAGGGAGGGACCACAGACTCTAAAATACAATGACACTAGATAAACAAGGATTAAATTAGAACATAG
This sequence comes from Nesoenas mayeri, assembly GCF_963082525.1. Classification (NCBI taxonomy): domain Eukaryota; kingdom Metazoa; phylum Chordata; class Aves; order Columbiformes; family Columbidae; genus Nesoenas; species Nesoenas mayeri. The sequence goes on along the minus strand of NC_137543.1, from coordinate 49,891,027 downwards.
TTTAAATTCTCGTAAGGATAAGTACCCAGGATTAAGAAAAAAATTCCAGGAACAGTTGTTGTCCATAACACTAGCAAGCAAAACACTTCTACAAGAGAAGGGAACAAGGCAGGGAGGAAGGAAGGAAGGGAGGAAAGCAAGAGAGAATCTCGAATCAGCCCTTCTGACCTCCACAGATAAAGATCAGGTTGCATAAAGAACTTGTATTTTAAAATATGAGCTTGGAAAAACTGCATATTTTGTGCTGGTAGCTCTTCTAGACATATACATGATTTAAAGAATCTTAGGAAAACAAGATTTATCTAGCATCAGAACCTTTTAATATTTTCTGCTTGCGAGTCAACTTTTTTTTAATGTTTATTGGATTTTTGGCCTATCTTCTTTATACTCCTCATGAGTCACAACCTCTTGGATAACTCTGCAAGATGCAACTTTCTTCCCAGACTGAACTGACCTGGATACGCAACATGCACAACAGCACTGCTGAAGCTCCGCATGCAACTGGAACAAGTAACGAGACTTTGTCCACACTGGCACTGAGCTCTGACTTTTCGCTGGGCGTGTTGGTGCTGCTGGCTTTCCTCATGGTGTTGCTGGCTCTGGTCACCACCCTGGGAAACATCCTGGTGATCTTTGCTTTCATCACAGACAGAAACCTGAGGCATCGGAGTAACTATTTCTTTCTCAATCTTGCTATTTCTGACTTTGCAGTAGGTAAGTCCTGAGTGTGGAGGCATGTTCTGTTTGTGTCCTTGGAATCTTAGGAGAAGCAGTGGGGCTTCTTCTGCTGGGTGGTGTCTTCTAAGAGAACTATTTCCTAGTGCTGTGTCTAGGGGAAGGGTGAGGGATGGTGGAAACTGCATGAGGTGTTTTAGCAGGCTGTCATTTTTCAGAAAAAGAAAAATGGATCCTTTGTTAGATAAACAGGTAATATGTAATGTTCTTGCTTCAGGAAAAAAATACTACTGTGTGCGGATCATAGAATCACTTTGGTTGGAAGAGACCCTGAAGGTCGAGTCCAACTGTAAGCTAAGTCTAGCACTAAACCATGTCCCTAAGAACCTTGTCTAAATGCCTTTTAAACACCTCCAGGGATGGTGACTCCACCACTTCCCTGGGCAGCCTGTTCCAGTGCCTGACAACCCTTTCTGTGAAGAATTTTTTCCTGGTATCCAATCTAAACCTCCCCTGGCACAACTTGAGGCCATTTCCTCTTGTCCTATTACTTGCTACTTGGGAGAAGAGACCAACGCTCTCCATGCTACAACCTCCTTTCAGGTAGCTGTAGACAGTGATAAGGTCTCCCCTCAGCCTTTCTGTATGGAATAACAAAGAATGTGAGCTGATTGTGAAGAGCCTTGACTAAAATCTAGGTAGTCAAATTGAATACAGCATATATTATCTGGCAGAGCTTGAATACATGATTGATATCTTCTATTTTAATCTACTGTCACAGAATACAGGTAATCACCTGAAGGTTGCAACTAATTAGTGATTAATAGTACTTTAAAACATTTTGCTGTATGCACTCTATCTAGAGTCATACCTTAGGAGAATGTGTTTGTACGGGTAAATAAACAAAAACAAATCAAAAGGTTTCTAAGAAGTTTGATATTATACATATTTATACATAAGGACAGATGTTATGTTGAAACTTGTACTGAGAAAAAGTACAATTAAAATGCTATTGTGATGTGCAATTGGTGATTGATGTATTGCAATATTCTGTGAAGTGTTGAGTGTCTCTGGTAAAAGTTGTGGTTAAATTATTGAGTATGCAGAAGGCTGGCTCTAAGCAGGTGTGTCTATTTCATTAAATCTATATTCTTGTCACAACAAAATATTTTGAAACTGTTTTTATTCTACTGGTTTTACTTACACATTTAAAAAGGATACTGAAAAAGTAGAAGAAACTCTTGTTAAAATTTGTTGCCAGTGTCAGAAGTTCTGTTAGGGGCATGACTTCTAATAGTTTGGTCCTGGTGATGTCCACATCTCCTTGTATAGTGTTTTGATCCCTTCCCCCATAACTGATGTCTTCTTCCAGCTGACACCTGCCTCGTTGTGCTGCAGAGATCTTGCAGCCTGCTTTCTGGCTGTGGTACGCAGGGGAAAAACATGGCATTGAACAGAAAACCAGGGGACAGCGCGGTGTTGTATCATCTGGCTCACAATCTAGCACCACACTGAACAAATACCAGCATCTAGCTGAGAAGTACAAAGTAAATAACATCCTCTGCCAAAGAAGGAAGTAGAGCTTACTTGGCATTACGTAACTTCCATAAATTTTGCGACGTGATATGTTTACCTGAATATCAAGGTTTTCATTCTAAATTTGGTTAAAAGCTTTGGATACTTTAGAATCAAACTCATTTGTGTCTCTGTAGCTACACAATTTAGATTCAGGGTTACCTAAATTATCCTTATTTTCTGCTTGATCCTAAGTGCTAAAAGCACACACTTTCGTGCTTGCAGAGCCCTTCGCTTATTCTTTTAATATATTTAATCTAACTGATTTTAATGTTCAACAGCTTTTGCTTTATCTCTGCCCTTCTGGACCTATAGCTGGATTTGAATAGAGATTTCTTGATTCTTAGTAGAGGGAGAATAACAGGAATGGTAAGATTTCTAGGGAAATGGAAACTCTTAAGGTACTCTTCAGTACCTGATCCAGAAGCACACATTATTATGAAGTAAATCTAAATTTGAAATTAACATCTATAACATGACTTCTTGCTTGAAAGAGCAAGTGTTAGTTGCTCTCTAGATGCAGTGATTCTCTTTCATTGCAGCATTGATGCTGTTTGCTGCATTTCTGCATCATACCAAACTGCACCGTTAGCTCTTCAGCCTCACGAGGCTGCATTGTGACACTATGTTTACCGTCATCACCTAGAAATTCGTTAAAATGAGATCATGTGGGCACTTTCACAACGTTTGGATTTAACACCCTAAATTTAGATAGCCATGGGTGTGGAATACTCATGTATGTTCCTACCACTTGGTGTGTTCCCACAGATAACAGTCTATGGGCTCACCACTGAAAAGTGGTTATGATAAGAATTATGATAAGAATGAATGTTGGACTGGGTGTATTTAATTAACTGTGCGGTTTTTGTCAGTCTTTTGATCGTATAGTTTGAAAGATTAGTCTGAAAGTCATATCATATTTCTTAAAAGTTACTTCTAGAGCACTTTCGGACACCGTATCATGTTTCTAAGAGGACAGAAGTATGACAATTAGATCATTCATGGTAGAAAACAGTAAATTAAATTGGGATGGGGAAAGATGTTTTCTATTTGCTTTAATTTTGGTAGTTAATATAGAATAGAGTTTACCTTAAGCAGGTAAACAAAGTCAGCTGCTCCTTCCTTTAGCAGGTGATATAAACAGGAGAAGTAATAATGATACACAATAAACTCAATACACCTTTCAGAAAGGCATTAATTATAAGGATGTTACTGGTGCCTAGTTTGTAGTAAAGTGTTTATTGGTTGCATGAGAATACAAAGCCTTCCGTGTGGCAATTCTAGTCAGTATTGTGCTTTTATCAGATACCACAGAAATGTTTCTATGCTTTCACGAGCGTTGCCTGCAGTGCTGACTGATGTGTGCATTTGGTTTATTTCCATAGGTGCATTCTGTATACCTTTGTACATCCCTTATGCCCTGACAGGGACGTGGCACTTGGGAAGAGGCCTGTGCAAGCTCTGGCTGGTCATGGACTATCTCCTGTGCACAGCTTCGGTGTTCAGCATCGTCCTTATCAGCTACGACCGTTTTCTGTCAGTTACTAAAGCGGTAAGACAAACATTTCTAATTATTCTTTGATACATATTTAGGTTTCTATAAAACTCAAAGAACACAAAGTGTTTGCAGTTAACACTAGAAGCTAAATGGTCCTTCATTATTTTACTTTTTTTTTTTTTTTTTTGAGAAATGTTGATGCTTTAGTGTTTAATTGACACTTAAGACAATGCCTTGCCTATGATTTATAGAATCAGAATAATTTTGGTTGTAAAAGACTTTTAAGATAATCCAGTCCAACCATTAACCTAGCACTGTCAAGTCCACCTCTAAACCATGTCCCTAAGAACCTCATCTATGTTTTAAGCACTTCGAGGGATGGTGACTCAAATGCTCCCCTGGGCAGCGGGGCAGCGTGTTCCAATACCTGACAACTCTTTCTATCAATAAATTTTTCCTAATATCCAATCTAAACCTCCCCTGGTACAACTTGAGGCCATTTCCTCTTGCCCTATCACTTGCTACTTGGGAGAAGAGACCAACCCCCTCCATGCTACAACCTCCTTTCAGGTAGCTGTAGACAGTGATAAGGTCTCCCCTCAGCCTCCTTTTCTCCAGGCTCAGCAGCCCCAGTTCCCTCAGCTGTTCCTCATCAGACTTGTGTTCCAGACCCCCTCACCAGCTTCATTGCCCTTCTCTGCACTCTCACTTCCACTGCATGGATCAGAAATTGTTTAATTACGCTACAGAGGAAGTGACAAGGTCAAGGTAGGAAAGGGGCAGTAGGAGTCTGGAGAACTTGTGCTTTGGTTGTTAGAAGAGTGCTAATGAAAACTACATTGAGTCAAGGATGTGTGTAGGCTTGAGATAAATTTTAAAAGGAGAAAAGGGTATGGAGAGAGATGTGGGATGGACCAACTGAAAATCAGATGAGGCTCTGCATTGCCACAGTGGGTGATTGACATATGCTGTCAACAAACAATAGGGTGGAAACCAATCCCTTGATGCCGAAAAGAGAATGGATCAAAATATGTGGAGAGGTAAGATGTGTTTCTTGAATATTATAATTCTTCTGCTTCACAAGATAATCTGAGGAACCCAGTGGTAAATGTTATCATTCACCATTTCTAAGCTCTACATGGTTTTTCGTCCAGATGGAAGACCGTCAACATGCCTTGCTTTTGATGTGTCTGCTAGCTCGAGTGACATGGGCTGTGTTAGATCAGGAGGTTCTTGTTTGGGAAGTGCTGATACAATGCCTAATCTCTTTGTCGTCTTCCCCAGGTTTTAGGGTTGGTTGTTGCTCGGGTGTGTTTGTTTATTTTTTTTACTGGAACAATGTATGAAATTCCCTGTGTTTAAGAAAAGGTAATATTGGAAAGTATTGATGAATTTGCAGAACTCAGAATGTGAGAAACGTAAATTAAAAAGGCCTCTGCAACCCAGCTGAGCTCCATGTTCTTATGCACTGTTGATGGTCTTTGTTTGCATTATCACATTCTGTTTTTCTCTCCAAGAGTGTGCAACATAGGGCTGTTATCTAAAGAAAAGATATTACACTTCCTCATGGACTTGGAATGCACCTCTGCCTCTGCTGCAAACCCAGCTTGTGGCCAGTCATTTCAGACTTACCTTTCTGTGAAACTGTGCTGAGCTTCCTGTTTTCTGCCTACTAAATTGAAATGTTTGTGGTCTTGCAAAGGGTTGCAAATTTATTATTGCAGAACTGGAGCTGTGCTCTGAACTGATACGATGCTTTAAGATGTAGAGGAGTCTGAATCTTCAGTCAACAGGTGTACAAAACAGAGAATCTAAAACAATGTGTGTAACACTGCACTATTGATCTGTTGCTCACTGATAATACAGGGACAATGCCACTTACGTCGTATGTGGCTGTGAAGATACCATTCATTAATATTTGTATAGCATGCAGGTGCTGCGCTAATGAGCAGCATAGGAAGCTGATGAGGAAGGTAGTTCTGGGTCTGAGTAGAGCCTGGGATGACAAACGTTGAACTCTATGGAGGACATAAAATTGTCCAGCTTCTCATTAACAGATTATCTTGTACTCTGAAAGATGCGGGGGTCCAAGAGCTAGAAGTATGTGTTGTACATACTGGCTGGGCTATTACAAGGATGGTTTTAACTCTTGTATTTCCTAACTTTGGATGACATGTCTTTAATTCTTAATATTTTTTTCAAACACTGATATTTATGGCTAGACAGTAAAATAAATGAATGCAGTCTGGGTAGACATCAAAACATAAAGATTTGCAGTGATGCCATGGGCTGCTTGCAAGTTAAAGTGAGCATTAAAACAAAATGTTTCAATAAAGTAAGAGATGTTAAAGCATATGAGTGGGATAGATTTTTTTGCTAAGTCGAGTGGAAACAGTATGAAAAATTATATTGTCTAGTGTTTTCAGTCTCACATGGCAACCTGTCTAATATAGAAGGCTTCTACTTTTGCCTGTGCAGGAAGGAAGTCTCACAGCTGCTTTCATTCTCCGAGCCTGCACATTTCATGAATCATAAACTGATTCATTATTGCTACCTTCCTGTGGTAGTGATGAAAACAAGCCACATCTTTTCACATTTGGAAGACAAACAGTCTTCGGCTCCTCTCCAATCCCAAGTATTAATATTAGTCACACAGCTACAGTATTTCAGGAGCAAGAGGAACAGAGTTCTTAAGGACCATACACAAGTGAAGAAGTTCCTGGTGTCCAGGGAATTACAGAACAAATATTATAGTTTTTCCAAAATGTTATCTGAATCTGTGAAATGTCTTTTTCCTTCACAGGTCTCTTACAGAGCCCAGCAGGGAATCACGTCCAACCCTGTCATCAAGATGGTGGCCACCTGGGTCTTTGCCTTCCTTCTCTACTGCCCGGCCATCCTCTTTTGGGAGCACGTGGCCGGACGCAGCGTGGTAGCGGCGGATCAGTGCTACGCTGAGTTCTATGACAACTGGTACTTCCTCCTGTGCGCGTCCACCCTGGAGTTCTTTGTGCCGCTGGTCTCGGTGACCTACTTCAACGTGCACATCTTCCACAACATCCAGAGGCGGCAGCGGCATGGCAGCACACAGGACTGTGAGCCTACGAGGAGCGGCAGCCTGTCCTGCGGATTTTGCCTCTTGCCAAGGCCAGGAGCATCGTCTTTTTCTCCATCAGAAGCAGAGGACAGTGTTTCATCCTTAACGAGGTCATGGAGACCAGCACAGATGGCTCACTGTTCATCTCCAACACAAACCAGTTCCGCAGCCCTCAAAAGGGAATTTTCTGCTTCTTTCCATTCGAGGACTGGGTCAAAACTGCAGCAGGACAAGAAAATAGCGAAATCGCTTGTCATAATTGTGTGTGTCTTTGCCATTTGCTGGGCCCCATACACTTTACTAATGATTATTCGTGGGGCCTGCCGAGGAACCTGTGTCCATAAATCCCTGTATGAAATAACCTTTTGGCTTTTGTGGCTCAACTCCTCTTTAAACCCATTTCTTTACCCTCTCTGTCATATGAGGTTTCGCATGGCTTTCATGAAAATATTATGTCCCAAAAAGTTTGCAAAATTGAGATCACGTAACACACCTTCCATTTAGAGTTAAAAAGAATGACTTACAGATAAGATTCCTTTCTTATTTAGTACTATTTTTTCATATGTATCCTCAACAGAAATAGAGAAAAACATTTTGTTTACTAGTGGCAGCAGAGGTATGTGTTTGCCCTGAGTTTGCTAGTTTTCAGGAATTTGTTTTTGCTGGTATGATGCCAGGTTAAACACCATCTAGTGCATAGAAAATAATAACAAGTTTCGCTGCATGTCTTTTTGGTTTGCCTTGTGTTTTGTTTTTTTGGTTGGTTTGTTTTTGGTTTGTTTGTTTGTTTGTTTGTTTTTTCAATATAGAGATGGTACTATGAAAGAACTCTTCATACATACGTCCATAGAGGCTAGTTGGAGGGAGATACCTGTTTGTGCATGTGTTGAGTTAAAATTTATGTCCTATTCATGAACCTAAGCTATCAGTGAAGGAGTTCTGCTGAATTTTCAAAAGGTTGTATAAGTATTCACAGAAGCAGTATGATTTCATTTAAAAAAATATTGTGAAGACGAGATAGTGCCCTGTGGTCATTATAATTCCCACAGTGAGCAATATGCAGGTGAATGGACTGCCTAATCCGGCATATATCTTTTTCTAATTCTAGCATAGTCCATACCCGGTGTGGTAGGACACAGTACACCTAAGTTAGTAATTCTGGATGGGTTTCAGAGGATGGAAGTTTCCATGGTAATGGAATTCTGAGTTTGGTTATCAAAATTGTCACAGGCATAAACGGTTGTTACTCTTTTCACCAATATTGTCTTTTCTCCTGACAGTGGCTGCCTCTTTGGTCATACTTAAATGTTATTTAGTGCCAGATTTGTGCACAATTTGACTACCTAAAAGATAGGTCGGGCTTGGGCGCATGATCACATTCCTGTTGAATTAGCAGAGCAAGCAATGCAAAGTTCATGCTGGATTTATGGTTTTGGCTGGCTGTGCGAGAATAGATAATACCCCCTCGGGTATAAAGATTTGCAAGTGCAAAGATATTCCGTCAAAATGTCTGGAACAAATTTGAACTGACAGAGCGATTTTTTTAATACTAGATCAGTTCTTTGTGTCCTGTTACTGTGACATCATATGGATTTTCTCTGCCACTGAACCAGTATCAAACTGGATTTTTTTCTATCACTGAACAAGGGCCATATTCGGTGCTTGAGAATGGGATTCACAGAGGTCTGAAAGCTGACACAGAGATGTCTTAAGCAGCTGTTAATAAACAAAGCAGTTGAATATGCAGTGCTGGAAGGAGCGGGTAGATGTGTTGGAGAAGAAAACAGCTTGCTTAGAACCCATTCCATGTGCCAAACTTTCTCACCTTGTGTTGAGTGTTGCAACTCACCCAGAAAGCTTTCATGGATGGGTAAGTGAGAATCATCGGTTACATTTTTTTTTCCTCTCTTTTCATATTATTGTTTTTCTTTTTTGTATATATACATATATATATATATAAATGTACAAAATATGTAAAGAGAAATGTGATGCACAGAACAATGAAGAGCAACAGTCAATTTAAATAATAATTTTTATTTAATTTGAAACTGGCTGTAGAAGTGTTGAAAAAACAGAGTACTCCTTTGCAGGCACAATCCAAACGCATGTAAGCAGCTTAATCATAGCGCAAAAGTTGGTGGCTTTGAGGAGCTAAAATGCCATTCTGTTCAGAGGTCTGGAATTGAAGAAACTCTTGCCAGTTTCCACACTGGTGGAAGATTATCTTTCACCATTCATTCTCGTTGTGCTTCCTTGCCTCATGTGGGTAGTGTGATGGATTGTGAGCCTGATTGTGAAGGGAGATGCAGCTTCAGAAAGAGGTCATTGGTTCAGCACAGCTGGTTTTGCTGCCATAGGCTGAGGTGCTTGCATAGGTTTTGTGGGCTTTGTTTTTTTGTGAGGCTTAAAAAAGCCAAACACACACACACATTTAAGAAAAGTATAGAATATCTAATGTACTAAATGAACATCTGTTAAACAGAGAAACTGTAGGTAGGCCCAAAACAGGAAAGTACTTATCTGCTTTTCTATCCCTGTGCTTTTAGTATAAAAATTCAATTTGTGTTTTGTGATTAAATAATGTGTTGCTTACTTTGGAAAAATGACCTATGAAAGTATTGACTAGGTAAACTGTATCCACATTTTGCAGTACTGGAAAATTCGAGTTTGACAGGGAGCACAATATTCGGCAAATTTAGAACCACAGAGAGTAGTGAAGCTACTAGAGATCAGTGTTTTTGTTGTTCTGTATTACATACACAGTGTTCAAACTGTTTCATCACACCACTTCTGTATATTTGAAGAATTTATTGTATTTTTCTAATTGTTGAAAACTTTACTTAGTGCTTCCAGGGTAAGTCAAGCCCTTAGTTACTGTGCTCACAGCATTAAAGCCGTTTTGGTCAAGATGTCATCCTAAGTCTTCTTCTCCCTATCGGACATTTTGCAGGGTTATGGTAAGATACTTATTCAGCATTTGTTCTTGGTGGTGCCTTTGATGCACTGACACAAATGGACTTGGCTTACCAAAGTGATTTCTAAGCCAAGTCTGTCCACTCATTCATCCATTTCACTATTTCATGTCCTTGAATTTTCTCCTGTCTTTGCAGATGTCCAGTAGGTCTTGTAAATACATGGTGACAGTAGGTGTACAACTCTGAGGTTCAACTAAAACCACAACAGTGTTTTTCTAACTTGACCCTCTCAGTTCTTTTAAAAACCCAACCAATCAAAACAAACAAAACCCCAAACAAACAACAAACAAATAAAACGTATGTCTTGGAAGAAATTGTGTTCTCTTTTGTGGGTTTTTTGTTTATTTCTGGAACAAGTATGTATCTCTCAGCAGCCTTGGGTGCAGCTGTTGGGTCCCATGGACTTTTATGGATCAAATAGTTTCAAGTAATCCCTGCCTTATTCTCACCTGCTCCTGACAGATCTCCCCCTTGAACTCATTCACTAAGCATGAAGGAGAGGGGAAACCTAGTTAATGAAGAATGAAATAAAGAAAGCATTGGGTACCTCAGCCTTATCGGCATATACTGTCACTGGATCACTGGCCCCTTTCAGCAGAGCACATGCCTTATTCAGCATTTCCCTGTTAATGGGGTGGCTGAAGTTCTTCATGTTGTCCTTGGTGTCCTTTACAAGTGTCAGCTCTAGGTGAGCTTTGGTTTTCCTACCATCATGCTTCATCCTTTGTAGCCTGTTGCTGCTTCAAACTCCTCCATGATCCCTTCTTGCATTGTAACTTCCCCGGTTAGCCAGTGTCCCGGCTTTGCTTTTCTTGAGAATGTGGATGGGCTTTACATCCTTTGAGGCCTGCAGGTTCCCTGAGCTCCTTTGCACTTGAGAGCTGCCTCCCATGGGATCCCACCTACTACTTTCCTGAATAAACTGAAGTCTGCCCAGCTGAAGTCCATGGTCTGTATCGCTGCTTTTCTTCCTCACCCCCTTTAAGATTTTGAACTCCACTACCTCACAATCACTGCAGTCAGGGCTGATTACACATCTCTAACCAGCTCCTCTTCACCAGTGAACAGCTGATCTAGTGTGTGTCACCCCCATTGGCCCATTCAGTACTTGTACCAGAAAGTTCTCTCTGACGCCCTCCAGGAATCTGTTTGACTGCTGTGTTTCCCTTTCCAGCAGATGTCATGAACATTAAAGTCTCGCACAAGAAACAATGTCTGTGATCCAGAGGCTTCCTTGTTTTGCTTAAAGAAGACTTTGTCACCTCCCTCATCCTGATCTGGATGCTCTGCAACACACTCGCATCACTATGTCACCCATGTCACTGCCTTTATGGATGGTGGCTTTGTGACTGCACAGGGAGCTCTAGTTCTTCCTGTGTGTTTCACAGAACCACAAAACGTTTGGTCTGGAAGGGACCTTGGAAGATCATCTAGTCCAATCCCCCTGCCGGAGCAGGAACACCTAGATGAGGTTACACAGGAAGGCGTCCAGGTGGGTTTTGAATGTCTCCAGAGAAGAAGACTCCACAACCTCCCTGGGCAGCCTGTTCCAGTGCTCTGTCACCCTCATTGTGAAGAAGTTTCTTCTCAAATTTAAACAGAGCCTCCTGTGTTCCAGTTTGTATCCATTGCCCCTTGTCTTAACATAGGTTGTCACCGAGAAGAGCCTGGCTTCATCCTCGTGACACTCACCCTTTACTTATTTGTAAACATTAATGAGGTCACCCCTCAGTCTCCCCTTCTCCAAGCTAAAGAGACCCAGCTCCCTCAGCCTTTCCTCATAAGGGAGATGCTCCACTCCATCTTTGTTGCCCTACGCTGGACCCTCTCCAGCAGTTCCATGTCCTTCTTGAACTGAGGGGCCCAGAACTGGACACAATATTCCAGGTGTGGTCTCACCAGGGCAGAGTAGAGGGGCAGGAGAACCTCTCTCGACCTACTAACCACCCCCCTTCTAATACACCCCAGGATGCCATTGGCCTTCCTGGCCACAAGGGCACAGTCCTGGCTCATGGTCATCCTCCTGTCCACCAGGACCCCAAGGTCCCTTTCCCCTACGCTGCTCTCTAATAGGTCATTCCCCAACTTATACTGGGACCTGGGGTTGTTTCTGCCCAGATGCAAGACTCTACACTTGCCCTTGTTATATTTCATTAGATTTTTCCCCACCCAACTCTCCAGCCTGTCAGATCCCGCTGGATGGCAGCACAGCCTTCTGGCGTGTCAGCCACTCTTCCCAGCTTGGTGTCATCAGCAAACTTGCTGATAGTACACTCTATTCCCTCATCCAAACCATTGATGAATATATTGAATAATAGTGGTCCCAGTACTGACCCCTGAGGCACTCCACTAGATACAGGCCTCCAGCTAGACTCAGCCCCATTGACCATGACTCTCTGGCTTCTTTCCTTCAGCCAGTTCACAGTCCACCTCACTACCTGATCATCCAGACCATACTTCCTCAGTTTAGCAGTGAGGATGCTGTGGGAGATTGTGTCAAATGCTTTACTGTTTCCCAGGCTACATGTGTGCATATGCACCCCAGGCAGCCGTCTGTTTGCCTTGTTTTATCATGCCTGAGGTTTCTCCTGTTCCTGTTACCCTATACATTTTGCTTTAATTATGTTATGTTATGTATGTTATATTTCCCTTTGTTCTCCCAGGACAGTATCAGAACACCACAAGGCCTCTCCTCCCCACATCTTGTCCACCACCTCTTTCCTTGTTTCTTGTCTTGTGTCTTCTCAAGCACCCAGCATTATGGCTGCCATTCAAAAAGCCGGTCGCAGGGTGTGCCCCGGTGTTACGGAGTTGTTGAGCTGCAGGCATGAGTCACGACCACAGCCTGCCAACTTCTGTGCACTCTTAGCCAAATAAATGAAATTCCCATGCGGAAGAAATATGCCTTCTTACACCTACAAAGGGCTAAGGGTTTGGCACTTTGTAGAGTGGAATCTTACATGGAATTACTTGGGAAGTGGAGGATTAGATGGACCAGGCTTATAAAGTCATCCAAAGTCCAGCTGTTTGGTTTGCTGAGCCCAGGGCTAGACCTGCTTCTGATCAGGATGAGCTGAAAAGGTATTGGTGATGCTTCTGCTGAATTTTAAATGCTCTGTAACCAGGAGCACTAAGAAATATACATCATCCCTAACTGTAAAATTTAATAAACGGTATAGCAGAAGCGCAACAGTGCCTACATTTTACTGTAAGAGAAATAGAATTGTAATAATTCAAATCCTGTTGACCACTGGGGAAGTGAAAATGAGATCTGTTTTTAGCTTCAGCAGAATTCAATGTGTAAAAAATGCTTACACAATGCTAATATGCAAACTGCTTGACTGTGAAAAGAGTTGTTTTCATACTAACTTTTCTGACCTCAGTAGATAAGGATCAGTGTTCAGGAGAGAAAGAGATAATGTATTTTAAAGCGTGCACTTACTCCTGCTTATGAGGTGTCTTTTTTATAGATTTTTTCCAGGCCAATAGGTGCATTCAGATCAAGGAACGTTAGAGACTCCAGGCCGTGAAGTCTTGTGATCCTTTATTTTGATGTTGTGGATTATTCTGGATGTGTAAGTAGTCGACCCATCCTGTTAATAGACTTGTGTCTATCTTTTGGATGTCGCTGCCAGATGCAAATTTTTGCCCAGACTGAACTGACCTGGATATGCAACATGCACAACAGCACTGCTGAAGCTCCGCATGCAACTGGAACAAGTAACGAGACTTTGTCCACACTGGCACTGAGCTCTGACTTTTCGCTGGGTGTGTTGGTGCTGCTGGCTTTCCTCATGGTGTTGCTGGCTCTGGTCACCACCCTGGGAAACATCCTGGTGATCTTTGCTTTCATCACAGACAGAAACCTGAGGCATCGGAGTAACTATTTCTTTCTCAATCTTGCTATTTCTGACTTTGCAGTAGGTAAGTCCTGAGTGTGGAGGCATGTTCTGTTTGTGTCCTTGGAATCTTAGGAGAAGCAGTGGGGCTTCTTCTGCTGGGTGGTGTCTTCTAAGAGAACTATTTCGTAGTGCTGTGTCTAGAGGAAGGGTGAGGAGTGGTGGAAACTCCATGAAGTGTTTTAGCAGTATATGATGTCTCAAACTATGTTATAATGAGAAATGCAATGTTTTTTACACGTATACTTCTAAAGTTGCATCAGGGAAAAGGAACAATTACTGTATCTGAATGCCAATTGAAGGAAAGGGGTTGTTTGCTGCAGTTTGTGATTTACCTTTGCACCTCCTGTAAGATCACACAACTCAGAATATTTGACGGTTCAACTGTTTTCTTATACAGCTATCTGCGGTACATCCAGGTAAAAAAATTACTCTCTACATACCATGTTTCCCCCAAAATAAGACTTACCCCAAAAATAAGCCCTAGCATGATTTTTCAGGATTTTTGAGGATGCTCAAAATATATGCCCTACTCCAAAATTAGCCCTAGTTACAGTTCATTTAAAAGGTCAATTTAAATAGTGTCCAGGCAGATATAAACAAAAAAAAGTAAGCATCCTTTGGAGCAAAAATTAATACTGACCCTCTCTTATTTTCAGGGAAACAGGGTAGTACTAGTGGCTTATATTACACTACAATAAAACACTTTACCACTGTGACTTCTGCTGCTTTAACTCAGTGCAGGCTATAGATCAGATGGCTTGCCCAATGCCACCAACAGCTTGCTGGCATCTCCCATTTCTTTTCCTTATTAGTCACCTCTCCCCATAGCATCATTGCAGAAGCTCAGAAGAGTTGGCCCCCAGATGTTGCACGAATCCAGCTGTGGTGAGTGTTGCCAGGCAAGGAGGTGGGGTGTGAATGGCTTGTGCAGCGCTCCCTCAGGGTTCAGGCCAGGGAAACAGTCCATGCAACAGAGACAGCCTGACAAAACCGTGGTCCTGTGGCAGATGTTCCAGCAAACATCTTCACTCGAGGCTAGCAAGGAGGTATTTCTGCACACAAGTGGTCTCTCTTCAGGACAGTCACAGAGACTGGTGTTCGTTGAACTACACCACTTCTGGCAATGACGTCCCTTCTAACTGCTGTTCCTTTGTCAGTGCTGTGTATTGAAGTGTACTAGTTTAGCCTTTAAGATTTCCCTTCATTTATGCCATTTATAACCTGTGGTGCCTAATTCTGGGGCTCGCACCATGGCGCAGAAGCCAAATGATGCATGTGCTGGAGCCTTTGCTTTCCTGCTCCAGGCAGACAATTTGCTAGAGCTGCTATTTCTTTGCTCAGGTCTTCTGCAGAAGGTTATTTCTCCTCATATCTTACAGTTTAGTAAAGAGATTTAAGTATCTACCTTCTGTATCAGTCCTCGTTTGTGGCTGCTGCCTCATAGCATCTTGAATCAGCCAAGAGGAAATGATTGGTATCAGTTTTGTGTTGGTCTATGGATCACGTAAAACCAAGACTTTGGTATCAGTCACAAAATGCCTTAATTTCTGAAGCTGCTGTGGTATTTTTTTAAACTTATTTGAAGTCTGGAATCTTTCCAAGCACATGACTCAAGGCTTTACAACCACTAATTAATAAAAGTGAGAATAGTTTAAAATATAAATGCTTAAAACCTGGTACTTGCACCTCTATACCTAAAAGCAGTCATTACTTTTTGACCTGGTGCCAAACATTAATTCTGTTGAACTCAGTGAGAGCAGTAGCTGTCATCAGCAGCTAGGAAAAAGTAGTATTTTGTAAGAAAGTGATGCTGCTTGTATTTAAGGTGTATGTTAAAACAAGCCATCAGTATTGAAAGTGCTGTGTGCATTTCCCTGTTGATAACAGCTTATTGCCCAGAGGTTTATTGTCAGTGGGCCACATCAGCCTGGATATGTTCAGTAACACTTAAGATCTTGATGACATATTAAGAAAAGAATCATCTGAAGAGTTTAAGATGCATCTTGAAGCTGCATATAGTTTTTTATTTGTCTCTGGTAGATCAGAATTTTTAGGAACCTATCATCAGATATTGCAGCATACTTTTGAAAGAATACTAGTGGTAAAATGAAGAAGTTGCTGGCTAAAAATAAAACACAAACACGACTTATGAAAGTACTTCAGTGGAAGGCCTTTTGCTCAAAAAACAAATGTAACAAACCATGGAGAACCAAGATGAGATTAAAACATCCCTTAAAAATGAGGGGGTTTTCATATCTCTGCTCTGTCTGCTCTGTCTCTGGTAGGAGAGGTTTCCAGACACCCAGCAGACTGCCCAATATGTTGTCTCTAGCATACAAATGCTAACCAAGCTTACAATAATAACCAACATTAGCAACATCTGTAGATGTCTTTGGGGGAAAACTCAAACACAGATAAAAGACTAGAGGACATACAGCAATAAGGTTACACGTCAGAGTGCAACCACAGTGCATATGTGCTGCAGCACTGATTATATACCTTTGGAGATTCTAAGTTGATTAGACTGCAGTTTTCTTCTTTAGCAGATCCTTCTTTGCTGATTTGCCTTGAGCTTATTCTCAACAACCCGTATACATAAGCACTCTAAGATCTAATACATAGAAAGTCACTGTTAGATTTTTTGAGAGGATAAGAATTCCTGTATATAAATTACATATTCTTTCTTTTTTTCTTTTAATCCCCTAAACCCCAGAATAGTGTTTCTCTCTGGTTCCAGGAGCACCATTTACAATCCAAACGAACTGCACGGTATCTCTGTGGTTGCTTTCCATAGGTGCGTTCTGCATGCCTCTCTACATCCCTTACAGCCTGACGGGGAAATGGCACTTGGGAAGAGGCGTCTGCAAGCTCTGGCTTCTTATGGACTATCTCCTGTGCACAGCCTCGGTATTTAGCATCGTTCTTATCAGCTATGACCGTTTCCTGTCAGTTACTAAAGCTGTAAGTACCCTGTTAGTAACTTCTCTCATTTTATCACAAGATCATTGGAGGATTATACTCACCAACAGGGCAAAGCCCAGATTCAGTCAAGATAATAGCCCTCAAAAATCTGCTGGCATGTGGAGGTTATTAGATATTTGCAGCTATTATAATTGTGGTGAAAGTTCTGCATTGAGCATCCTCCAGCCCAGAGCCAGTCAAATAGGACTTTTCTCACAATTTCTGCTGCAGGTTGCTGTTGTGCTACTGCTTGAGAGAAAGAAGGATGAGTGGTGAAAAGGGTAAGGCAGGGGGCTGGTAAAAAAGAGGCAAGGGCAGCAGAAATTCAAAGTAAACTGGGTTTGGGTTTGGACTTAAAATCAGGTATGGGAGGACAAGGCAGTGGGGCGAGGGCAGTGAGGTGAAGGGTGCTGGGGGGGATGTCTAGGCCTGAAATGTGGTCACAAATGATCCTAGAGAAGACTGAGAGCAAGAGCAAACAGGGCAGAGAGTGGGACAAGGGGCAGACTGCAGTGACTGCCTGTGGACATGCAGCAATAAGCTCCTTTCAGTCCCTGGAGCAGAACTCCAAACTTCAGATACACTCTGTGTCTCTGCTTTCTGCAGAGCATCCTATGTACCTTATGTATGCTTTATGTCTTGGTTCATGCTAGGGTTGGAGGCCAGCATTTTTCACTAGCCACGCTGTTATGTCAAATGCTAGGGAAGTGTGGGGAGAGCTAAAGCTTCCATCTCTGTGTGTATGAGACTAAAACACAATGTCATATGATAGAATTTAAGTTTTCTTTTTGTTGATTATAATTAGTTTATCTTACCATACTTGCCTTTTTATTAATTTTTATAATTTTATTCTAAGGAAAAAATCCGGTAAATCAAACACCACATTTTTCACATAAAGAAACATTACACTGGAAAGCCAAAGACTCATCATTTACAAAGTGCAAAATTCAGAGCACCAGCACAAATGTAATCAAGATTTATGGACATTTGTATGATAGTCTTTAATTATACTATCTCAAACCTTTTTTTTCAATTGGATTTCTAAGATCTCAGAATTATACATTCACCCTGTCATCTTGTGAAAGGGATGGAGCAGGATGTGGGCTACAAGATACTTGTCTGTTCTCTAACCTACGGTGGAAAATATGCACTGGCCCCAGAGTTGGGGGAGAAGGAAGAAAAAGGATTATTTTGTAGTTTCACCAGTTAAAAGCTGCATTGCAGAGCTGAAATCTATTCCTATCTCCTCATAAAGTGTGCAATAAAAAATTTTCTCAAAGAGGGGTGTTAAATATATGTTCTGTATTTTCTGCTGGCTTTTGACACCATCTCTCACAACATCCTCATAGACAAGCTCAGGAAGTGTGGGCTGGATGAATGCATGGTGAGATGAATCATGAACTGGTTGGATGGCAGAGCTCAGAGGGTTGTGATCAATGATGCAGAGTCTGTTTGGAGACCTGTAGTTAGTGGAGTTCCCTGGGGGTCAGTGTTAGGTCCAGTCCTGTTCAATCTGTTCATCAGCGACCTGGATGAGGAGACTGAGTGCACCCTCAGCAAGTTTGCTGATGATACCAAACTAGGACGAAGGGCTGACACACCAGAAGGTTGTGCTGCCATTCAGCAAGACCTGGACGGGTTGGAGGACTGGGCAGAGAAGAACCTCATGAAGTTGAATAAAGGCAAGTGTAGGTTCCTGCACCTGGGAAGGAATAACCTCACTCACCAGTACAGGTTAGGAGCACATCTGCTGGAAAGCAGCACTGCAGAGAAGCACTTGGGAGTTCTGGTAGACAACAGGTTGACCATGAGTCAACAAGGTGCCCTTGTGACCAAGAAGGCCAGTGGTACTCTGGGATGCATTAAGAAGAGTGTGACCAGCAGGTTGAGCAAGGTTATCCTCCCCCTTTACTCTGCCCTGTTGAGGCCGCATCTGGAGTACTGCATCCAGTTCTGGGCTCCCCAGTTTAAGAAAGATAAGGAATTACTGGAGGGAGTCCAGCTGTGGGCTATGGAGATGACTAAGGGCCTAGAGCACCTTTCTTATGAGAAGAGACTGAGAGAGCTGGGTCTGTTCAGCCTGAAGAAGAGAAGGCTGAGAGGGGATCTCATCAATGTTTATAAATATCTCAAGGGTGGATGTCAAGAGGATGGGGCCAGACTCCTTTCTGTAGTGCCCAATGATAGGATGAGGTGCAATGAGCACAGACTGAAGCACAGGAGGTTCCATCTAAATGTGAGGAAAATCTTCTTTACCTTGAGGGCGACAGAGCACAGAACAGGCTGCACAGAGAGGCTGTGGAGTCTCCTTCTCTGGAGACATTCAAAACCCGCGTGGACACATTCCCGTGCAATCTACACTAGGTGAACCTGCTTTAGGTGAATCTGCTAATCTCCAGAGGTCCCTTCTAAGCCCAATGAATCTGTGATTCTGTTGACCACTGTGGTTCATATAGTCCTGTTTGCTTGTAAAATGCTGTAGAAAGCATTGTAGTTGTCAGTGAATGGGAGTCTGTCTCTGAACAACTATAAAATGCTAATTACTCTGATACTTCAGATCATGGATGTCTCAAACTAGCCATACCAAATTACTAGGTACTGATGGATTATTTTATTTCATCATGTGCGCCAGGACCCTAGTGTAGAGCGAGATAAGGACCAAGCAAAACAAGTCGATTCAATGTGAATCACGCTAAGCCATTTATTACAGAAACAAGTCTCCTTATATACGTAACTATATTCTAATCACGCGTCCACGCTCCAAGCATGGATTCGTTAAATGAGTATCGTGGGCTGTCCGTGCTCTGGAGTCTCACTGATGATACGTCCGATGATTCATGCCACGCCAGGACCCCGGTGATTGTGGAACGCCCCTCTTTCTCACAGCAGACTCTGTTCTCGAAGTGGCCTTGAGATACCTTTGAGCCTGACTAATTCAGCAACAAATCTTTATCTATCAAGACCCATCCACACCCTAGCACAGTTACATTTACCTGTGAAGACACACTCCTATGTTATGTCAACATCATGAAATAAACATACTTGGGCGAGCTTCAGCTGATCAGTATAGTTGCAGCTCTAAATTACCAAGCACTCTGAGTTCTGCTGTTGCTACTTCTGTTGGTTCCAAAACATGTTTCTACAGGTGCAACAATTTTTGTTTTTTTCTTATCGCAGGTCTCTTACAGAGCCCAGCGGGGAATCACGTCCAACCCTGTCATCAAGATGGTGGCCACCTGGGTCTTTGCCTTCCTTCTCTACTGCCCGGCCATCCTCTTTTGGGAGCACGTGGCCGGACACAGCGTGGTAGCGGCGGATCAGTGCTACGCTGAGTTCTATGACAACTGGTACTTCCTCCTGTGCGCGTCCACCCTGGAGTTCTTTGTGCCGCTGGTCTCGGTGACCTACTTCAACGTGCACATCTTCCACAACATCCAGAGGCGGCAGCGGCATGGCAGCACGCAGGACTGTGAGCCTGCGAGGAGCGGCAGCCTGTCCTGCGGATTTTGCCTCTTGCCAAGGCCAGCAGCATCTTCTTCTCCATTGGAGGCAGAGGACAGTGGTTCTTCCTCCACAAGGCCAAAGAAAGAGTCTTTGGTAACTGAGAGCTCATCTCCATCTAGGAGCAATTCTGTAATCCCAGAAAATGACTTCTCTGTTTCTTTCTGTACAAGGACCAGGTCAAAACTGCAGCAGGACAAGAAAATAGCAAAATCACTTGCCATAATTGTGTGTGTCTTTGCCATTTGCTGGGCCCCATACACTTTACTAATGATTATTCGTGGGGCCTGCCGAGAAATCTGTGTCCATAAATCCCTATATGAAATAACCTTTTGGCTTTTGTGGCTCAATTCCGCTATTAATCCATTTCTCTATCCCCTCTGTCATGTTAAATTTCGCATGGCTTTCATGAAAATATTATGTCCCAAAAAGTTTGCAACAGTGAGATCAAGCTCTCTTTAGAAGGAAAAAATAAATTAAAAAAAAAAAGGAGCTGGATGAGGGATGTAGGTAGCTACAGTTTCACAGTTTGAAATTAGAGTTAGTCTCTTCCAGGAGATTAGTCTAGTTAGAAAGCCTAGATAAGCCTTCCATGAAATATGTCCTTCTTCAGACAAACATACATGCCCAAAGTTGGTGTATGTTCACTAGCTATTTCAATTGGCTGGTTAAAGGATTTTGCCTCTGTTTGACTTTCCCTAGTATTCTATCATTGTTGTCTTAATTCTGGCTGTTGAAGATACTATCTTCAATTGCAGTACAGCTTACATTTGTGTTCATGGGTGTTATTAGTTTAAAATATAATAAAGGTGGATAATAAATGTGTGTATTTGCCATAAGGTCAATAGTATTCTAAAGTTAATATCTTCTCTATTCTATTTCTTTTGAACAGTTTGTACTGCATTCAGAAGTATTTTTTTCCTTATCATAAAACATCCAGTTAAGTTAAGAGTTTTGTTGTCAGACACATAGGATTGACATAGCATAACATGAGGTGGCAATCTGTCCGAAAGCCAGCAGTATCCAGGGCTGCATCAAAATGAGTGTAGCCAGCAGGTCAAAGGAAGTGATTCTCTTCCTTTATTCCTCTCTGGTGAGGCTCCACCTGAAGTCCTGCATCCAGCTCTGAGGCCCCCAACATAAGAAGAACATGGACCTGTTGAAGCAAGTCCAGAGGAGGCCACAAAGATAATCAGAGGGCTGGATCACTTCTATGAAGATGGGCTGAGAGGGTTGGGGTTGTTCAGCCTGGAGAAGAGAAGGCTGAAGGGAGACCTTATAGTAGCCTTCCAGTACCTAAAGGGGACCTACAAGATAGCTGAAGAGGGACTTTTTACCAGGGTCTGTAGTGAGAGGGCAAGGGGTAATGACTTTGAACTGAAAGAGGGTAGATTTAGATTAGATATAAAGATGAAATTCTTCACCATGAAAGTGGTGAGACACTGCACCAGGCTGCCCAGAGAAGCTGCGGATGCCCCATCCCTGGAATGTTCAAGGCCAGGTTGGATGGGGCTTTGAGCAACCTGGTCTAGTGGAAGGTGTTCCTGCCCATGGCAGGGGATTGGAACTAGATGCCGTTTTTAAACTGTCCCTTCCAACTCAAGCCATTCTATGATGCTATGATGCGATGATTGCTTCCTTTTGCTAAGGATGTTCAGACATCAGGGGAATACAGGGACTACTTTTAAAAACTCAATGAAGGTGTTCTCTGCAGAAGGGCATTAATCCATGTACTTGCTCACATGCAGCAGTAGAGAATTTAGACATGTAAAGTATTTATGTGCATCTCCATCTATTCTTCAGCAAACAAGCCTTCTACACCTATAGTTTTGAGAGATCATAGGAAAGAGTAGTATTTGTTCTTACTCCCAGAGGGAGAAAATCTGTTGCTCCTGGCCTAGAGAGGGATGTGCGCAGCAGTCCAAGTGGCTCTAACACTAAATTGTCCCCTCTGGATTGTTTTGTCAGTCCCAGTGAAGCTCTAACCCATACTGTGAGAAACACTGGTCTTACAAGCCTTACTCAGCTCCAAATATGACATAATGCATAGGCACCAAGTCAACTCCACACCTAAGTAAATCCCCATTCAGTTCAGTGTGCCAGCAAGCAAGAAATCTGAATAACTGACAAACAGGCTAAATGTGAATATTACATCTAATTTGTCCTCTTCTGTACTTCTATTTCTGTTACAAGCCATTTGTTGGAGGTTATGATAAATGTGTATATTTCTTACATGCTATGTAAGGTTGTGTTTGATTTGCTGCATGAGCCAGGAAAATGACCTTGATGACAACCTATAGCATGTGTGGTAGCTTAGCTGGGACAGCATGGAGATGATCTTCTTTCAGTATATAGTTTCCAAAACTGTTAAGGGTTGTTTATTTGCACAACTCTGAAATTATCATGTACTAGATTCCTTACTAAATTAACAGGTGTAACTCTTTAAAATATAGTTTCTTTTCATCATACTGTCACTAAGTATAATGCCAGCAAATAAATGGAAGAATAAATACTAAAGAAACATGAGAGGTAGTAGACATTCCTTTTTATCTTCCAGTTTTATTTGCTGTATATTTACATAATATATAATATTGATCTATTTTACTTAGCACTGTTCTGAATGTTCTCCTTCTGGGCTGATCTACTCCTTAATCATACTGGTCTTGCTATACTGTATGATAATCTAAACTCATCTACTTACACAAATTGCGTATGTATTCACTAATGTAGGTAGTGTTGTCTCTCAAACATGAGCTGAGAACTGTAAGTGTCAATAGAAACTACTTCAGAGACCTGTTTCTTAAATAGAAATTTGATGAATGTTTTACTCATGGGGTACAGCATATGAAATTAAAATAATGTAGTACAAAGAATGCATGAAATAAATACATAATTTAAAACAAAACAAAACACTCCCTCCTCTAAAAAAAACCAAAACCAAACAAACCACCAAAACAAAACAAAACCAAAAAACCCCACCAAAAACTTAAAGGGAAGAATCACAGTTTTGTTATTTTTAAAGGTTTTTTAAATGCTGGGAAGTACTGATGGGCAGTCAGGCTTTTGAGCATAAACTTGCCCAAGATTCAGGTGTGAAGTGCTGAGGAAGGAGGGTGGAAACATGAACATGACTTCAGTGTCATGAGAGTGATGGCCAGTGACACAGCCCTTATTTGGCTGTATAATGACTAATAAAAGCTACATTGTGTACTTCCATCGACATTGTCTCCAGACAGACCAGGTGATTACCCAGCCCAGCCTGGTCTTATTCAACTGTCACACTCAGTGGTCGAGATGAAAAGTTCTTTCCTGCTACAGGCTTTGACCTGTTATCATTTACTTTATTTTCTTTTTTTTTTTTTACTTTCTGTGACATTTCTTTTTGGACTGACATACACTAAAATGTAAACTTATGAAGTCTATGGTGTAACTGAAAGGTTTAGAAAAGCTTATTGGCCTTTCTACCTCCTCTCTGGCATTCTCTGAATACACTTATTTTCTCTCTAGACTAGATGCAGTGTTTTTAGTTGATGCCTAAATAGCACTGGGCATTATATGATCTCAGCCCATGAGTTGGGTTTGTAATTATTGCTGAAAGTCAACAGATATATCCAAAGCAGGTCAGAACACAAAACACAAGTGCCCACTACACCCATCTGTCTTAAGTGCAGTGTGTACCAGGTTTTTTTATACTGCAAAGCTTTTGTCATTCTTTTAAAATGCAACTTGTAAATTCAGTAATGTTAAACAAGTGTGAACAAATAATTTTGTGTCTGCCTTAAGAGCAAATGGCTCTTTAATGCTTTATAAGACACGCTTTTGATAGTGTTAGCAATAGGGAGTTAAATATCTCTTTCTTGTTAGCATATCAAAAGGGTATCTATGAAATTAAGCCATTGCCACTTGTAGATAAGGACATTATCTATGACTTTTTGTTTGTTTGTTTGTTTTTCTTTTTCCTTGCTCCCTTCTTTTGCTTGCTTCTCATAACCAGCCTAGCTGGTACAGGCCAGAACAACAGCTGAATGCTGGTATCTACAGAAACTTATTTTTAAGCACCTGGAGGCCTTGTGAAAGCTGTGGCAATGCCCTGTGCAAGGCATAGGAAAAGCAAGAAATTCACAAAATGCAACAAAGTTAGTGCTTAGAAGATTCTGAGCACAAGCCTAGCTCCAGTGAGGGACAGTGAAGCACCCAACTCTGACACCATTTGTGCTCACTCAATATGTTAGAAGTTGCCAGAGTAATTACTCCAACTGGACAGTTCTTGGTGAAAACTTGGGTTTAGGGACATGGGCAGATGATTCATTAATACACCTGGCTTCTTTCTGGCACCCTTTGCAACTGTACCAGGAAATAAGCTGGGAATCTATTTGTTCTTGGGTCCTTCACTTTTTGTGAGCTATTATTAGTAGGATAGAGGTGTAAGAAAGAAGCTGATGAGCAAGAAAAATTGAATGATTTAGATGAGGGTCTAGATTAGTTTCTTTATTCTTCTGATGTAGAAGTTATTTCCAGAAAGACAAAGGATCTCTGTACATTGTACTCCTTATCCTTCAGCCAGGCAGCAGAAATATTAGAAGCTGTCAGAAAGAGGGTTAGTGCAATAAGGTGTGATCATGAGAGTACTCCAGTGCCACTGCTGATCACTAGTTCTTGTGGACCACGGATCTTCATGGAAGTTGCACAAGTAAGCTGGATTACTGACCTAAGTGCCGATAACATGAAGCTTTCCCTGCACCTGCTCTGAACTCGTGGTTAGTATGGGTCCTGCAAGCCATGGGTCTGTGCTGATGAAAGGCATCAGTAAAGGTGCTGCTTAGAGGCAAAAGTGATCCTGCTGTCAAATGCAAATTTCACTTCTCCCTTGGGTTGACAGAACCATGTGGGACTTTCCACATATGCACTATTTGGCAAGTGAGAGTGACCAAACAACTTCTTGCCTTTCTTACACTTTTAAAAAAAATATATAATCCTGTTTCAAAATACAAGGATAAATCTCAACTTTCAAACACAGAATTTACTTAAAAATTGCTGTGAAAATGTGTGAAGAAAAACTTTTATAAACAAAATCCAAATGTGTATCTAAGTGCAACTGTTAGTGTTGAATAAAACACATAGTCACATTTTTTAGGAGGAACCTATCTAGATTCTGGAGACAAGGCTTTTTAGTTTCATTATTGAACAACAGCACATTCCTTCGTAAAAAATCTTTGGGCTCTAACCAAAATAACTGATGAAGTATCTCATGTTGAGTAAATCTCAGTCAAGGTCATTGGAGCCTTATTACTATTTCTGTGAGGGCCCTGTTGGCACCCAATAGGCCTTAACTGCCGTGACCACCCTCACCTGAACCCCCATTGCTGACATCAGCCTTGGGCCCTGGAGCACCATTAGACTGGGGTGGTCCTGGCCTGAGCTACAAGAGTAGCTGCTCTCAGCTCTGTCTTTTGCATTTTTTGATATTTTGACAAGTCTTCTGAGATTGTCACCCAGCTTTTCACATCATGTTTGTGTAATGTTCTCCCCCAGCCATACCTGGGCAACTTAAGTCGTCCACAGTAGCATAATCTGTGATAGCACTTGTCTCTCAGAAAGAAAGCACACAAGTGTAACAAATCTAGTCTAACCAGTGAGTCCCCAGGAGGTTCTCAGCTCTGCCTGCCAAGGGTCTCTTCTTCTTCCCCCAAAAGAATTCCAGATCCCACCTTTTCTTTTTATTTTATTATTTTATTTATTTTATTATTTTTTTTTCATCAGTAATATCCTAATGCTTTATTATTAAATCAATATTTCCTTCAACTACTTCCTTCAATTCTGCTTTTTCTGCTTTTTTTTTTCCTTGCGGCCTCACCACATTTCTTGTATTCCTGTAGTACCTGGTTTCCCATTTTGCATGAGGTATTTCATGTTTGTGTATAGATTTGTATTTCTGTGTGTTTTGCTCTACAGTTCCCCAGGCATATTGGTACAGCTTTTTCACTAAATACATCATAGATCTCATTGCTGTTCTCACATTACCATTTCCTTTCTCTTTTCGTGTACTGTAAAAGTATCTATTTTTTAAGGAGATCTACAAAGAAATTGAATATTCCCTGAGTTGTTAATGTGTTAACAGTCTAACATAACCATAAATACCTCCCCTTACCTTATACAAACTTTACCTTTCACAGTCTATCTGCTCTTAGGCTGCTGTAATTTTGAAGTAGAACACAGGGTTCTTGCATATTGTCATTTCAGAACAGATACCATCCATGGTATTTCTAAAATGACAGTGCTGCCTTATCTCACAAATGCCAAAATCTGATGACTTGTGTTCCTAATAAACATAAACAATCATAGCTGGTTCCTTTTGATGGTGTGGAGGTTTTGGCACACTACTCTGTAAGGGTTTGAGAACTTGGATTAAACGTGACGATGTAAAATGCAAAATTCTTATTTAAGACAAGGTGTTTTTATTTTTTTTAGCAAAACAAAAACAAACCAACCAAACAAACACCAAATACCAAAACAAAACCAAAACCCAATGAAGATCAGGAATGAAGATGTTTTAAGCAAAGAAACATAACATTCAGACATAAAAAATCCAATTCCTCTTTGGTCTTGTTTTCTACCTGTGCATATTTAGTTCAACACCAAAGTTTTAACAACAGTGTTAATGAAGTGTGTTAGAAATAGGTTTTCTAGTGTAAATATGGTAAAGTATTATAAAGTAGAATAGCTGGATTTGTGTATGGCAAAACTGGAACAACATTGTATAATAAGAGAAGATGATCTATTTTCTACTGTGCTTTAAGGACTGCTTTCTTGAATAGAGGGGAAATGAAATAAGCAGATTGTCTCCTTCCTTATATCACCAAATCTAGGTATTGCTCTCTCAAGACTTTTCCCATCTAGCCCTTCTTTCAGGGTCTGGCTACTATACTTCAAGCTGGAGCAAACTTCCTTGTTCTTAAGTGTTAAGTGCTCAGTCATTTTCTCACCTTGCTAACAACTCTGCCCAAAGTTTTTATCTTCAGTAATTTTTGTGTGTATGTTTTGTTTTTGTTGTGGTTTTGGTAGGAACTCTCCCTTATCATACCATCTTTAAAGAAGATAATTTGTCAGATCTATCGTTTGCAACAAGACTCAAAATAACAAATGGTGACTCCTCACTAATGTACTCTCTCTTGAGCTGTGGCAACGTTTATAATCAGCTGCTCCCTTTCCCTGATTTTCTGTAGGACAAGATACAATGATTTGTGTTTGTCCTCTTCCTCTTGTGTCTCTTGGCTACCCTACCCAGCTCTGGCAGAGGAAGTAACACAACATCCCCCTGAAGATCCTGCTTCTACGTCTCACTCCTATGAAGGAGAACAGTCACACTGCTCTGTAAAATGGGAGGATTTGCCCCAGCTTTCCCCAACCACCTACATTGCCAACAAAATGAGAAGCTCCCCCAGAGCGTGATTTAGAAGCGGGGTCTAACTTAACCCCTTGAGACAGCAGTTGAGAGGGCCTGTTCGTCTGCGGGTAGGCTTGTGAAGGCAGGCGCTGTGAGTGCATCTGCCAGTTTTCCTTATGATAGCTTCTCACAGAAGTCTAATTTTTGGCAGTTTTGCTCTCGTTGTTCCAAGCTATGTGCACCTGCAGATGTCACTAGTGCTACACGGTATTTTTAAACCTTGCAAATCCGTAGGTTTTCAGAAGATGCAATTTGTACGTACAATCCTGTGTGATATGACACCAGCACCTTTCTGCTAGAAACGCCCCCAGATCTGTTATATTACATCTAATATTTACTCTGCTGCAGAAAAGATTAGGTGTAGGGCTTAGTACCTTGGCGAAGAAA
This sequence comes from Nesoenas mayeri, assembly GCF_963082525.1. NCBI lineage: Eukaryota > Metazoa > Chordata > Aves > Columbiformes > Columbidae > Nesoenas > Nesoenas mayeri. Next base: position 49,863,012 of record NC_137543.1, on the reverse strand, counting down.
GGGAGATTTTAGTCATAGGGATAATCATGTCAGTGCAGGACTTCTTCCTATGTTGCCCTGCATAGAAATCATCCTGTGCTCTGCATTTAAAACAGAGCATTATATCTCCCATAGAAAAGGAGAGTCATACCGAGCTGAGAGCAGGTATTGGCTCACTGTAAAAATATATCCTCTCCTCTGATATAAAGGCTTTGTTCTCCTGATTGCTTTAAGGCTATTCTAATTGTGGACTGGTGCTAAAACAACCACTTGTCCCTCCTACCTCTCCTTCTGTTGCTGCCTCTCCCGGACCTGTGATCCTGCCCCACTGCCATCCTGGCTGAGGGCTTGTGTGGCTGCACAGGAAGCCCAGACTAAGGGCCAATCCAGGCAAAAAGCCACCTTTTTTCTCTCTGGTTGGTTAGTTTGGGGCAAATACCTTATCTAGCTTATCACACAAGCACGTAAGAGCTAGCTGCTGGTATAACAGAGGAGATGAGACCTCTCCCTTCGTCGGCAGCTTATTTTTGACTCAGCTTAAAGTGTTGATGAAGCGGCAGCTTTGGAAATGAGGATTCAAATATGTTTCTCAGTTGTTTTCTACAGATTTGAGCTTTAGTTTGGCAGTCTTGGTAAACCTCCAGCGACTCTAGCAAAGTTGTGCCAAACTAGAACGGAGTAGGACCTTGCCTGATCTATGGTGGACACCTTCAAGGGGATTTGCTCAGGTGGGCTTTTGGGAATGGACACTTCCCCAGTGGGACAGGTCTCAGTTCTGCTACTTTCCATGGTGTGCTAAAGGTCTTAGCAACTTTAGCTCTATCTCAAGCCCTTTGTATGGGGGAAAATATCTCTCCGTAACTGTTAAAATTAGTGGAGTTCCCTGCTGAGACATTTACATTCGACTGATTCTGCCGCTTTTGACAACTGACTGCAAATAGAGTCTGTCCTCAAGTATACACGAAGACAGTATGTCAGTGCAAACGCCTGCATTACAGGACATGAGGCAAATTAATTTCTGGAACAATGCTATGGAAGTTCTATTCCTCTGAAGTTCAACTGTTCATATTATTTGTATTACATTTTGGTAATAATTCTACTGTATGCAGGCCAATCAGTTTTCAACCTGTTCTACTATTGCTATTTTAGGCTAACTCATTGCCTGGCTTTATTGGTATTATACTGAAAAGCACACTATTCTGTATCAGTGGATTGTTCACACTGGTTAAAGTCACAACACACTTGCTAATTTTTTCACTATTGTCCATACACCTAGTGTTGTTGCCTTCCTCTCTACCAGGCCAGAGACACTGGAAATGTGGTCCTTTGAGGAGCTTTTTTTTATTTTTTCTTGGCGAAGAATGGCAATGATAACTTTGAAAATATTCATCCCGTCTAGCATGCAAGTTTATGTCTTCCATGCTGCTTGAAGTTATGCATGTAAGAGACTGAGGAAAGGAGAGTTTGAACCAAAACTGAGAACACAAAGGTGCTTTAATTTCTTTCTGAGATTCTTGCCATGTGCAAGTTATTTCTTGTGAAGTCACTAGATTTGTTGCTCCTTGGTATTGTGGGAAGGCACATCTGCACAGGGAGGAAAAGCAGGAGGTTAGGATTAAACTTATTGCAGCTTTTGAGCCTTAAAGGAGAGACCTGAACTCCATTGGGAAGCCAGTGTGGAGCGCAGATTACCAAGTTACTAGACCTACAAAAACGTGATGCTGAGCTGAGGACCTCCTTGTTATTTGAAATATAGAATAAACCCATGACCAACTTGGAGTGGGCACTGACTTTTGGACAATATAAATTGAAAGGTAGGAAGGAAAAGCCTGAACAAAATGGGGGATGTGAGGGAGAGTAGTTAGTTGCCTATTAAAATGGCAATCGGGCAGAAAAACCCCTCTGGTTTTGGTAAAGACCTTGAGTCATGTCTGAATGTCTTTTCTCATGTGGCTTTTTAGATACTAGAAAGGACTGTCTGGAGATCAGCTGAATCAATTATTACAGGGAGATCTAGCAGACTTCTTTGGATGCGTTTTTTTGTGGGAAAGGAAACAGCAGAGCAACAGGTGCTACTCAGTGATATACTCCATCCAGTTCTGGGCTGGAAAAGATTTGACAGGTTAAATGGGGTCTTTCTTTCTTCACCTTCCCTCCTCTCGCCCCAAATTTCCTGGGTTTTTAGCTAAGTGCCTTTTAAAAAGGATGTTAGTAACATGGGTGTAGTTTATTAGACTGCTGGGGTTAAAAAAAAAAAATAAATTAAAACATCTTTCTTTAGTTTTTGACTTGTCAGCTGTGTAAAGAAATATCCAGAAAAGGAAAAGTGTGTGTTGGACTTTTGCACTGCTAATGATATCACGGCTTTATGGTCAGGTCAGAGAGCAGGGACCACCTCATTCACGGTGGACTAACCCAGTGTCTCTCTGTAGTGATTAGTATTCCTGGACTGAGTCTGTTTATTTCTTGCACTTGAAGCCACAAAGTGTTCATATAGGCCATCGCCTCCTCTCCTTCCTCCTCCCAAAGCACAAATCACCAGTGTAAGAGTTCCTGTGGGTGCTTTTGGGCAGACCTTGTTGTGAGGATCTTTTCATCTTGGATTGTCTTTCTTTCTCGCTTCAGGCCATTAGCCTTTGCCTTGTCTCCTTTGACTGCCCTGCATAATTCTTGCCTCTCCATGGCTCTTCCCAGTTTGGATTTATTAATTGAAAGGAAAGCTGCCACCATGGCCCAGCTGCGTGAAGGGCTGCTGGTTGAGCCTGCGGTGGGGCAGCAGCCTGCAAAGAGAAGCGCTGCATTTCGGACTGCCCTTGTTGCTCTTGCTGTCAGCTCTGCTTTGCTGACAAGCTGAGGCACTTAGCGTCCAATTTAGCTTTTCTAATAGGCAAAAAGGGCCCCACAGCTATGAAGTGAATTTGAAAGCCGTGCCCTGCCCCAGACAGAGGAGGGCAGAGATGCGAGGTGGGCAACATGGCGCCATGACCAGGAGGCACATGACAGGAGCTTCATACCCTGTACATGGGGTCCTGGATGGTCCAGCCTGCAGGGCCTCCAATTCTAAATTATCTTCATAGGTAACAATGAGCATCAAGGGCAGGTTTGCCTAACTTATGACTCTCCTTGGGTTTGTGAGTTCAAAGGTGAGCAATGTCCTCTGATTCTTCTGCATTTTCACTAAATTTCAGGCTCTACAAAAGAATAACTTATTTTTGTTTACCTGCAAACTTTTGATTAATCTCTGCTTCAATTTATAGCCAAAAGGTACTTACTCATCCTTAATACCTTAAATTAAGCTACAAATGCTGTCTCAGGAGGTTTCCAGGTTTTTGCCTGAAGGGTGAAGCAAAGAGATGAAGGTCAATCTGGAAGACCTTTGGCTGAGCACAAAAGGTGGTCCTTAGGCTGCCCCATTGCCCCTGCACTGCAATCCCTTTTCTCTGCTCATCCACAAATTCCCTCTCCCACAGTGTCCAGGGTGGCTCCAGTAGCTGGAGCTTCTAGTCCCTGAAAGCTACTTTCTTTTCATTCTCTCATCCTTCACTGCTCTGGGCACCTCTTACTTCTGTGCTGGGGAAAGAGCAAAATTCTCTCTCCATCCTTGTGGTTTTGTTAAGGGAAGAGAAAGAAGCAGCAAAGCTACCCTTTTTTTACCACAAAAGATGTAACAGGAGGAAGTACAAGAGGGACATGGCTACTTAACACTGAGTAGGGAAAGTGAAGTTTCTTCGAAAATGGAGGAAGATTGGAAAAAGAAAGCAGAAGACCAGCTGCAAGCCTGTTTATGTTTCACCATCTTGGTGTATATTGTGCAATGTGTGACTAAAACCTCACTGAGGGAAAACAAAATGACAGAGTGTGGTTATTCATACGAGCTTCAAATACTGTGGGTATTTCTTAGTCATATAAAAAAAAATTGCTATGGTATCATTTCATTATTCCTTTTTATAGTGGTCCCAAATCTCACAAATGACAAAAGGGAGTTCCCAAACTTAAAGGATGCCAGCAATACGGAGAGTAAACTATCTTTGAAATTTGAATCTTCACACAAAGGCAGACTGCATTTGTGAAGTCAGCTGAGAGCCACGTTCAGCTGTGACATTTCTAAAACCTCACAACTTCTTAGTTATATGAAGTTTATACTTTTATTTTTATACTGAAGTTGAGGCACAGAATGACCTTACAACCCTTGAGGTTATAAAGAAGGTATGTATTTATTTACGACGCTGGACACGTGGGTATTCATTTCACCTAATACGTGTGTAAAATTACAGTACCTGTGAGCTTGGTTAAATGCAGTAAATTGTTACATATTCATGAAAACTTTAGGAACACCTATACATATTCATAACCTGTCCAGAGAAAGTGGTTCTTATTACAACGAGTTCTGGGAGACCATTTCCATAGTCTCCACCTCTGGCTCCTCCTGGTTGCAGCTGCACAGTGATCATGAACCCGGGTCCTCTTTCTCTGTACACGGTCACCTTTGGTCCAGTGTGATGAGTTGGTTAGGTCTCAGACTGCTGAGTTGGTTAAAACTGGTGTATCTCCTGGCCTGTGCTCAAGTTTCTGTAATCTAGTTCACCCAAGGATGCACCAAGGATGCACCCAAGGATTATTATTTTTGCAAGGCATCAGTGAAGTCCTGTTTTCATACAATAAGTTACAGAGTTAAGCAAGGCTAGGCAATAGTGATGTGGGTTAAAGGGTTAGCTCTCTAAGTGTCTTTAGTGATGTGGGGTAGGGTTAGTTCTTTAAGTGCCAAGTGTTAGTTTTTTGAGTGTTAATTAGTTAATTGTCAATTCCCTGTATTAAAATTTAGTAAACATTGATCAGCTTGATGCTTGATACAGCAACACGGGGAGTTTAAGTTCTTTTAAAGGTCTTAAATGACCTAAGAGTTTAAGGTGATTTAAGGATTTAGATCAGTAGAAAATAATAAATTGTCTTTAAACACTTAACACAGCTTATCTGCAGCTTTGGAGACCACTCCTCAGGTTATTTTAAACATTTTAAGGCTTCCTTGTGCAGCAGAGATTGCTTCAAACCCAGCATGTTTCAAAGGTGACTTGATTGTACATTACGTCCCCTCAAAGTGATCTATGCCACTGAAATCACTTGTCACCCAAAGTTTATTTTTTTCGCTCAAACATTCATGAGTTTAGGGATGCTGTAAGCATTTTTCTCATGTCTTTGTCCCTCAGTGTCACTCTTGAAGGTAGACTGTACCTGGCCCTGAATGGACCTCTTTTGCTCCCTATTGTTTCCAGCTTCTGTGATAGCGGTCAGCTGGGTGGAGAGGCTGAAGGGGCCAGTAGTACCACTTTATATAATTGCAGAATAATTTTGGTTGGAGGGGCGTGTGAAGGTCACGTAGTTCAAGAAAGAACGCTTGAAATGTGTAAACAAGTTTTACTTCTTTAAAATTATTATTAATATTTTTTTTTCTCTGCATCAGTTCTTTTGATTCTCTGAAGAAGAGAATAATAAGTGAAAGCACAGAAAGTACAGCGCTACAATTCACAATTGTTTTCCTATTTATGAGGCTTCTAAAGAAAGACAAATTTTTAAAGGTGGGGAATGCTTCTGAAGAAGCAAAATGGGAATTGCTACACTTGAGATCCACCACAGTGCGGTACTTACCTCCCCAGTGCACCCCACCCCATCTTACTCACATAGGAAGTCCATGTTAACTGTTAGTAATATCCAACCTGTACCTATACCAATAACTGTGTATTGCTACTGGGCTTAATTTGCATTCCTGATTTTATTAATTTATTAATGCGATGACTTATTTTTAAGCTAATACTCATTGACATTAAAATACAGGAATTTTTGAATACAAATTATGTGAAGTATTAAAATGACCCATTTACATTGGTTCTCAAGTAACCTTACATTTAGTTGCCATTTCTCGAAATTATTAGTAATTCTAGTTTTATGCTGTATTAAAATGACCCATTTACATTGGTTCTCAAGTAACCTTACATTTAATTGTCATTTCTCAAAATTATTAGTAATTCTAGTTTTATGCTGTATTTCTTACCATGATCTAATTTGAATAATTTGATTTGAAAGTTAGTTCAGAGCATGTGTTTTCTGTAAAACCATAGCAATGGTCTTTGAAAAGCACCAAGTGGGAACTGTGGAAATAAAGACAATCCCTGAGTGTCTGACAGTTCCCTACTCCTAGGTCACTTTGTGAGGCCACCCTTTCTCAAATATCCATTGCTCATCCTGAGATATAATTAGCTTTCTGCCTCACAACTCTTCTTGGAAAACTTTACCTGAGCTGTGAAGTTTTTGCAGCTCACTTTCCTTGCAGACTAAATTTACTCTTGACCACTTTGCATGCGTAGGTTCTGCGCCAGTGTTGTGTTTTATTTTCGATAGGTCTCCTTTCCCCCGGCTGCTTTTCGCAGCTGCATCCCGAGTCTGCCTCCCCTTGTCAGGCTGAACAGTCAGACGTCTCACATCCATTTTCCTAACCTTCCCACTGACCTCTCTGTGCCTCTTCCAGCTGGAAGGTATTTCCCTGAAACATGGGTGACCAGGATTGTACGCAGTTTTCCATATGGTATCACCTGGGCCTCGTACAAAGACATGAATTCTTTCCTATTTTTACTTGAAATATCTCCCCTGCTGCCCTTATAGTTACCTTTTTGAAAAAAAAGAAATTGAGTGAGTCTGGCAAGGTCTACCTTTAGTAAACCCATGTTGCATTTTATCCCATATTGCTTTTACCTCTGCATCATTAATTAGACTCCCCACAGAATGCTATTTTGAAGCCTAGCAATCTATTCAAGTGGCTCTAATAGACCTATAAATATGGGCCAATTTTTTCACCTTCTTAATTGCAGGTCATACCCTTGCTGGTCCCCAGTCTGATGGCACTGTCCACAGCTTGATTACTTTATAAAAGAGATTTACTAACAGACTTGAAAAATCATCTGACAGAGCTTTCCTAACCTAAAACTGGATATTTCCTCATCCTTCCTATTTGAGCACGCTGGTCACCTTTGCCTCAGGGAAGCTGTACATTTTCTTTATATCCAATATTCAGTTTGGCTGACCTACCTGCACTTTTGTTCTTTGAAATCAATAATCTTACTTAAAAAAAAAAAAATTTGTTGTGTTTCCCATTTAATTTAAACTGAAATACTTTGTTAAAAAAAAAAATTCCATGATCAGCTGTCTTGTATAGTGCCTTCTATATGAAACAAACCAAGTCTAAACTGTGATCATGTCACGTTTGTTGAATGAAGGTTGCTGCAGATGAAGACACTTGTTGGCCACCCCAGCTAATGGTATTGTCAGACCACACCACCATTAGAAACATTTGGTTGCTCACCTATATCTAGGCTGCCATAGTTTACCACAACTTTTCTGACAGCACTTACCTCTCAAACAACCTTAGTGAGATTGTTTGGCATAGGCAAATGCGCTGGTGGAATTTAGTGGTTGGTCACTGGAAAATGCCTTTGTCTCCCAATAGTGATTTTTTGTGTCCTCAAGCTCTTGTATATTGGTGCCACCTTTCTTTCTTATTATGTCTTCCTTTTTATTTAACTACTGTATATAATTGAGGCTTTTTAGAAAAATTTCATGGTGAAATTCAGTGATCTCAAGAACAAAAATTAAAAACAACTATATTCATCTCAGGATTAATGCTGCATACTTTAAAATATGCCCTTGCTGTGGATTTTGGAAAGTGAGGCCAAGCATATTGTATAAACTATGTTAGAAGCGTTCTCAGTTGTCAAAGCGGGCTTCTTTTATTTATGGCTTTGATTTGCTGTTATTCAGTTTGGGGACATAGGGAAAATTTAGGAAGAGTGGAAACCCATAATGAATGGCCAGGAGGACACATTTTTCTAAAACAAAAAAGAACAACCACCATGAACCAGACTATTCTATAAGTAAATGTGCCCGATGGAGATAGCCCAGACAAGTGCACCTGGACACCACCTGGATATAATTAAGGTCCCAGAATGGAAGATGTGTTAAATTAGATGCCAGAAAATTTAATAGTGTCTCTCCTTTACTCACCTGCTATACAGGGATGGCAATTGCTCTGAGCTAGATAGTGCAGTACCAAGGGCCCATAGGACTCTGAATACCTCTGAGGAAGTTCTCTTTCTTCAACTCTACCAGTGTGTATATATACATATATATATATATATATATGTGTGTGTATATATACACACACATATATATATATGTATATATATACATGCACTGGATTTTCACTGCTTCTCTATTGCACAAGGAGCAACCAGACACAAAGGGTATTGCTATGGCTTACACTGGCTGTGCAAGAGGGAATTCCTTTGAGTCTCTCCCATGCTCATATCCACAGGCCAGACACAGTCCCTCTGCATCTCCTGTTCTCCTTGAAAGCGTTAGTTCTTTTTAAAATAGTGCTTGTTGTGTTGTTTCTTTCTCTCACCCTTTACTGCTTGTGCTATTTGTTTCTCAATGTGTCATTCAGCACTAAATTTCAGAAACACCCATTTCATGTGTTGCTTTGCTATCCCAAAGTGGAGAAAATAAAAGAAAGTTTGCAGATCTTTAAATTTGCGCTATTCAGAGGCTGACTTGGTTGAAATAAAATGTAATGCTTCAGCTGAAAAAAATGAAGGGGAAAAATAAGTTCAGCAATGCAGAATATAACAATCAGTTGGTTAAAAGCTAACATAGTAAATTCATTAAATGTTAAAAATCTAAGTTGAAACAGTATTAGCATAGCAGGGTTTTGAAGAGACAGAGGTAAATAATGACTCAGAGCAAATAGGCCTCAGCAGGAAAAAAAAATGTTTCACCTTATTGTTATCAGAAACTGTCCTTACATATGTTTGAAATTATACTTCATCTCATTATCATTATATGCAATATTGCTAAGTTGCTATAGTAAAAGTAAATAGAAAAAAAAAGCAGTATGAATAGAGATTTTCTATATATTATTATGTTTTATTAGTTTTGGTGAGAAACTTGGGACAAGAGTTGCAATAGACAATGCAAAAGGTGACTAGGACCCTGATTGACTTTCACAGAATCACAGAATCACAGAATGTTAGGGATTGGAAGGGACCTCAAGAGATCATCTAGTCCAATCCCCCTGCCGGAGCCTGGTACTCCAAGTGAGGGACAAAAGGAGAGGCATGCAATTAGATATCATAATTGTTTGCGTAACTGAAGGCTGACAGACAAGCTGGACCAAGATTTGACTGTGCTAGATGCTTTATAATCACAGAATGATTGAGTCCTTGCCTGAAGAAGTGTTATCAGCTTTGATATTCATGCAATAAAATAAAATAAAGTTAGCACATAAGGAGCATCTCAGCCATCTATGACTCCTTCTCAGCCATCAGAGATCCTGGAAGAGGTGGATCATGAAAAGGGATCTAGGATGGTGGGTAAGACCTTGTCTATCTGTCTGTTGTTGAATTCAGTATTGTTCCTCATTATCAGACTATATGGTAATACATAAATATGTGGTGATACATACAGAAAAGCAATAGCAGTGCTGAAGTCCCTGCCAGTGCACAGGGTCTTCAGGTACCTCTCTCTCCTTCAGGGCTTGAATCTCCCTGATGTGGGGCTTCAGAGATTCATCTTTGCTGGATAAGCTGGGAATTGCTTGGGGACCCAGCAAGTGACCAGAGTTGTGGTGGGGAGAGGGTGATCCAGGAGAAGGGATCAGCATAGAAGAAGGTGGGAAAAGGAGACAGGAGGGAGCATTAGGTTCATTTTGCTGCTTGTGGCTCAAAAGGGGAAGAAAAACAGACACAGAAGCAGGGCCCTTGGGAATACAAGGGCACATAGAGGGGCTGTGCACTTTGGGAAGTTTGACCCTGGTGCAGCAAAGGTCTGTAAGGTAGGAGGTGAACTTGAAATGGGGGATCAGCATAAGGAAAAGGGCAGACAGCTACGAAGGTGTAACGAAATTTGTTTTGAATAGACACAAGAAGTGATGTGTATCTTGGATTTTACCTCAGAGAAAAGCTGCTGTAAATTATGATGAAGGATTCAATCATATAGCTGGATAGAGATGTTTGTGTTTTAAAATAAATTTGAAGTGACTGTATCTTTGGGTACAGACAATGTCTGTAGGGTGGGAAAAGAGAGCAGTCGTGTTAGGATTTTCCCCATCATAGGGAATAAATGCTGAGTGTCCTCACCCATAAGATGCTTGTGTAAAAAGGGAAACGCGTCTTTCTTTCTGTGGAAGTACGTCTCTGTTTCCAGGCAAACCTTAGTGTTACTAGTACAAGCAAAGTTAGAACAAAAGAGTATCAAACTGACCAAAGAAAAAGAATGCAGGCACAAATAAGTCTTGAAATATATATATATTTGAGCAGACTATGAATGTTTAAAAGATATTAATGTACCCTCTGAGAGATGAGGAAAGGTTCTGCCATCTCCTATTATCTGGCTTACTAGGCTGAATAAGTGAATAATTCAGAGAGCAAAGTTTCTCCAGTGAATGAGTCACCTAGACTCCAAACTATTCGTATGCAGCCAAGGCACATTGAAAAAGGAGAGTTCATCCACACTGGTTTTAGTAACTGCTTCGCTCAGTGGGGAAATAAATCAGTTTTTCCTCAGTTAACACAAGATCTGAATAACTATCAATACCCTCAACAGTATCTGCAGCACAAATGGTATCACAGATGCTTGATTGTGGGTATAAATTAACATATTACACCCATAGGGAGAAGCTAGATGATGATGGCTTAGTAGCTGAAGCCTACTGGCCTCTGGGAAAGTGCAAATGTAATGTCAGATGGGGGCAGAAGCATTCAGCACCTTTGAAACTTAAACTGATGAGAAGAAAGGATGGAGAAGTATCCAGGTAAAACACCACTGTATGCTGGGTCTTTCACCTGCTGGCCCCGCCTGGAGGAAGGGACATGACAACTAGTTGGAAGTTCTGTAAGTTAAAATGAGTTGTAGAAGCTATCTCTGGAAATTCAGATCTCCATCCAGAAGGCAATATTCATGACTGAAGGTCCTGGCATAGTTTAAAAGACAAAACAGGGAAGAAGCTAGCAGATTTGCAGATTTTTACTGTCTGCAGAGACTTAGGGAGAGGACAGAACTGCTGTAACATCATCTTGGTGCCCAATCAAGTTGAGTATGGACTTTAATAAGAATCACAAGTTATTGCATACATAAGCAAAATATTTCAAGTTCCTCACTCAGACCCCAGTGGGATACTATGAGTTTGTGAAAGACTGCTAGGCCCAATATACCAGGAGTCAGTAGGATCATGACAGAGAAGAATATCAAGCTATTGACTTCACTGGCATTTCAGTGGAATCCCGTCACAACCCCACTTGTGGTCCGCAGGGATAGTAAGCAGCATCAGTGTATGACCAGATCAGGAGCAGGGACCAAAACCTGCAAAACATTACAGTTCACCGCACCAGCCTGGCTGGTCCACCATCTTCTTTCCTCTAGTTTATTTTCCTTATTGTACATTCTCACAGCAGGTTTTCCTCCCTGTCTTTTTTTCTATCCCCGTCCTTTTTGTTCTAGCCACCCACATTTTTTCTCTCTTACAAAGAAGAGTTTGATTCTTATAAATCTTCCAACACTCAACACCTCTCTCCTGGTGGCCTGTTGTTTGTGAGGCAGCATCTGCACGGTGCCAGGTGGGATCCTTTGTCAGCGACTGACAGGAGATGCTGCTGCTGCTGCTGGTAGCTATTACGCACATGAAAAAGAAGGCAATGCCGAAGTGGGGTTATTAGAGAACCACACGTCTCTTTCCTCATGTTGGGAGGACAAGTCTACGGATTTCTTCTTTGTTGCTGCCTGCCAGCATGGAGCTGTCAATTATTGCCTGTGCTTTGACACCCGAGCAGCAGCCTGGCCTCCCCCTCTCGGGCCATCCCTGCCTCCTCTGCTGCACAGAGCTGCCTCTCTGGGTTAATGAAGTGCTGGCGTAATTTTGGTGCACGTCTATTGTGCTGACAGCTGTACCCTGTCTCCAGGGGTCCTGGCATGTTACCACCACTGTCACTGGCTCCTGGCTGGAGCTGCTGTGCACCCAGCAGCAGCTGGTTTCCCAGGGGTTTTTTCCTTGTTAGGCTTGGGGAGGGAAGACAGCAGCAGTAGCCAACACTGCTAAACAAGCTACTTGGGTGAGGAGGTTTTTCTTACAGACTGGGCTAGCCCATATTTCACTGCAGAAGCCATTTTATCGTCATGAGATCAGTGGGCTGTATCCCAGGAAAGGGGAGGTATTCATGTCCTGGGTGTGCACCCACAGATGTGCCTCTAGAAATGGCAGCCGTGCAGGCTCTACTGTGCTGGTCCCATCTCATGCAGGAGAGCTCCGGCTCTGCTCGAGTACCCCACGGCACCCCCAAAATGTTCACTGCTAGTGAGGAACCCATCTCCAGGGTTTCTAGAAAGAAAGCAATTCTTAGGGGGTATGAGCAGGGCTGGAGCAAGGCTGGGGCAAGGGGGACACTGCAGGAGTAGCACACAAATGGGAGAAGCAGGAAATGATTTGGAGTGAGTTTGCAACCTCCTGCTCTAACAGGAGTCCCCAGGGGGACCTGTCCTCCTTCAGATCTGCCATGTGGCAGTAGGATGCGGTCACACCAATGTCTTCAACCAGCCCCAGGGATGGAAATCTTACAAGACAGGTTCCCTTCCATGGCTTGAGGTTGCAAGGGATGGCCTGTAACAGTGAATATTTACTTCTCAATTAGCTATTGATTTTCTTCCAATTCACTGACAGCCCTGAACATCCCTGAAGCTACTGGGAAAGCTAGAAATAAAGCTACTAGTTACCCTGATTAATTACCTATTTTTCTTTCCTCTCAGGAGCAAAGAAGCCACTTGTCAACATTCATGGGTCATGGATTCTTCTTTCAGCATCCATGTAACTTATTTAAATATTAGATTTATGATATCTATAGTGCAAACAGGGATGACATTTGGAAGAGGTTTCTCATGTAGTTACTCCAGTCCTTGACCTTCAACGTGCAAGCAATGGCTTGGTTAAATGGAGCCCTTCTGTCTTCTTTATGATGGCATTTTTCCACCTGACGAGTACTTTTACTATTAGAGGTCTTACAAGAGTAAAGATTGGCCTAAGTGTTGTGGTAAATAGCCTTGAAGCACTTGTAATCAGTACTATTGCCAGTAAATTAATATTCTTGTAAATACTGGGATGTTGCTGTACAAGGGATCTTACAGGCAAGGGTGATGATGAAGGGCTGCTTTGTAGCAGGAGAGCAGAGCTGGCACAGCTGCAGAGCCCTCCAGCACAGGCAGAGCTGACAGGCACTGGTTTGGGGTTCAGAGGGAGCAGGGCGAGCAGGAGAGGACAGGGAGGCTGAGCTAGGGCTGCCCCAGGCATTGCTAGCAAGTGGGACCTACTGCCTGTTAACTTGCCTCCCATCACTCCTTCACAGGAGCTTCTGCTAGTACGGTTAATCCTGCTCTAGGGATTTACCAGGAGTAAAAAAAATAGGAAGAAAAATGTCACTGTTTAAACCAATGCGGTTCCACAGATAGAGGTTTCCAGTGTAGACTTAGCCTCGGGTCAGTTTTGTAAGGGTAGCTCTTGTCATCGCTTACACTAAAGCTGGACTGCTGGGGAAAAAAAGTCAGAGAGGTTGCAGCATCACTGACCCTTTGATTTTGCCTGTTTCCCAGCACTCGCTATTTTGGAGCTGAGGTTCCAATGATGGGCAGATATCAGGAGAATCACAGCATATTTTTTTTTTCCCCAAGCCCCTTGACTGTGGCTGGAAGATTTACAGTCATAAGGTTTGAAACAGTGAGAAGGAAAAAACAACACCAGGCCAACTTCGCTAATGTGGCGCTACAACCCATCATTTTTTCTTGGTTTTGGGGGTAGTGGCCAGATGTATGGACGTGATTTTCCCTTCCCATATATACCCTCTCCCTGCTCACTGAAATACTTCAGTCTGCATTATTCACATGGTTTCTGATCCGAAGTCTCCCTGGCTGAACCAGAACTCTTCCTTTTCAGTTGTCTTTAGTATGGCACAGGTTCGCTGCTGAAAAGCAAGACCTGCCTTTTCTGTTGGGCTGCTCTCTCACCAGCTTGGCAGTACTTTGCCCGTATTTTTTTTTACATAATGAAGGCAAAGCACCTGTACGCTCCCGAGTGGTGCCTGCAGCAGGACTCGCACAGCTCGGCCGGGTGGCTGCTGCCACTGGATGTCACTGTTGGTCCGCGGAAACCCCCCAGCAGCCACTGATGGAAGAGACTCTGTGGCAAGTGGGTGGCAGTGAACAGACTTTTTACACTCTCTGTGGGGTCTGCTGCTTTAAGTGGCTCCGAGCGGTCCCGTCTCACACAAAGGGTCCTATGGATGCTATGGGTGTGGGGTATGGATGCTGTGGGTGCTACATTTTGCGGGCTCCAAGGCTGTGCCCTGCTGGTGCTGTGTGTTTGTGGTGGAGTGTGTTCCTCATGGATGGTGGAAGGAAACTGGCAAAATTAGCTGAGTGACAGGACAGAAAGAGCTTTCCTGGAGGGACAGGTTTGGGCTGAGGACTGGTTCAGAGGGTTCTCAGCTGCCTGGCACACAGTCAGGAAAATGCAGTAGACACAAAGAGGAAATAAATAAGACAACTAATCTCTGGGCCAAAGGAAGCCTCTTTCTAGCCTCACCAGGCAAGACAGCCAGCAGGATCCTCCAGCAGTGGCTTTAAGGGGCCTCTGATGTTTCCTGTGGCCCCTCACTTAATCCTTTCCCACTGTACATGGAGGTCTGAGGGCAGCGAGAATCTGGCCATGGGCTTTTCCAGTACCTGAAGAGCGAGTATCCTGGTGAACAAGGTAAAACATTGCAAAGTAACGTTGCTCCTTAGGAGATACTTATTTTTCCTTCTAACACATACCCTTTCACTGGAGTCTTGATTAAACAATGTATCCACATATGTGACTAACTTTAAGTCATTTGGATCTAATTCCCTTGGATTTCTGCAAACAAAGGGCAGTCCCATGAGTGATACCCTGAAGTGATCTCTATTGTCCTTTAATAGTAGCAGTATTAAAAGGAGTGAGGAAGATGCCATGGAAAACAAAACTAAGATGGAAAAAGTGAAGCCAGCTAAAAGAAAATGAATTACTGAAGTTCTATTTCTAGAAATAGGTACTGAAGAAAGGGTGGAAAACACCCAGCACCTAGCAAGTGACCTAATATGTTTGGTTAATTGGTAAACTGTGCACAGTGCAGGCATCCCCCATTAGTGTTAATCCCACAAAGAAGCTCCCATGGCATAATGAGGCAGCCAGAATGTCCCAGATCGGGTCTACAAACGACCAAGCTATTTCTCGGTGTGTCCCCCAAGTGCCTTTGGAGGAGCCATGACCGTCCCAGTCCCCATGTCTCTGTATTCAGCTGGAATGGGACCCTGGTTGTGGTGGACAGAAGAGACAGTGAGGAGCCAGAAGTGTGTGGCTCTCTGAGCCCATCATGCTGGTGCTGTGCTGCTCACAAAACTTACAGTGAGTCTTGGAAACAATCGGTACTAATGTTGCTACCTGGCCTGTGGGTAAAGTCTGACTCTTTTCTACATGGCTGGGACAAGGGAAAACTGAGCGCACAAGGTCTCCTGCTGTCTGTGTGGATATGCCCTGCGGATGCTCTCCCTCACCTGGGGGCCCCTGTCCCCAGAGAAGCATGCTTTGCCCCTTAATTTTTGTAACCCAGGAGACTGCTTGAATCATGATGGGCCACTCTAATACAAGGAAATACTCAGACTAGTGACTTCTTAAGCTTTTTTTCTCCTTTGATCTTTTCTTCCTGGAGGCATTTATTTGATCTTGGAAGGATCTTAGGGCTACAGTCTGCCCTAGCAAAGATATGACAGAGAGCAGAGGAAAGAGATTTTGAGTCTATTTTTTTTTCTGACTATTCCCTAACATAACACAGGCAAAATATTGGCATGTTTTTCCCAAGAGCATAAGGGCAGGACATAGCAGATCTGCATGGAGAGAAACTAAGTGAAATTTCTGGGATAAAAGCAATAGGAAAAGGTTAAGGCTACAAGGGGTGGGATACTCTTCTAGAAAGTACTATGTGGCTCTCAGGAGGTGTTGATCCAGGAGACCTGACAGCCTGTGTAAAACTATGTACAGGCCACCTGATTGCTTTGTTCCCCAGCTATGAAATGTCCCCTGCCCCTTCTCTATTTAGTCCTAGCAGGACTGTGACTTTTCCCGTTAATACAGGGATAGACCAAGGGGGTCTCACTTTCTGCTGGAGCCACTAGATGGGACCAGAGTGAAATAATGAAAGTCATTTCACCATGTAGGCCAATAAAGACATGTTATAGTTACCCTTTAAATACCGGTCTCCGGAATCAAGCCAAATGTCAGTTAGGCTTCCAGAGTTACCTGACAAAAATTAAACAACTTCTCAGCTTCTTCTTTCTTCCTTCTTTGAAGTAAGCTTCATCTGCACACCTGGCATTTGCATTGCCGTGTTAGAGGAACCAAATGGTGTCCATCTGCAGACACAAAATAAGAAGGGGCCATTTGGGCTGCTGAAGTGCTTCCCTCCCTTCACCGTGCTTATTCCTGAAAATGCCGAGAGGAGTGTTAAATACTGGAGAGAGAGCAGATTCAGACGCAAATGGAGAAAAGCTGGGAAAAGCAAAATAGACAATAATTTTTATGTTTCCCTCCCCACCAGCTGTGACTAGGGAAAAAAAGCAAAACCAGAAGGACTTCAAAATTCAGTGACTGAAAGGAAGGCAAGAGCAAGGCAGCCGCTCACACTCCTTCTCTCATCACTTTCCCATCCCAGCACTCCCTGCCCCACTGTCCACCATGCACCAGGGAGGTGACGGTGACCCAGGCAGGGCAGGGATCCTTTCCCTGACTCTCTGGATGGGAGCGCACTGGCAGTGCTACGGGTGTAACAGTGTCTCCTAAACTGCATCACTGACAACCAGTCAGAAGCTGAAAGTAAACAACTTATTTACATGCGTTTTAAACACAGCTTTGTGCCTGGCAGCCTGAGTATTTTGAAAAGTGGGTTAAAAAAGTCACTGTAAGGCAAGGACCTTACATACCAAGATCCAGCCCTCGGTACATTAATATGGCTGAGTGGAGATACTAACATAACCTTACCTGTAATGGCATGAACACACCACTGTAATAATTCATTTAGAATGATGACACCTGAGACCTAATTTAAAACTCCTAGATGAATACTGTTCTCACATTCAAACCCCAAGGCTGCTGCAAACATACCTAAGAAATCCTAAGAACTATAGTGAGCCTAATTGAATTGGACTTAAATGGACCATTGAGGTGGCCTCACAGAGCTCTGGGGAATTTATATTGTCTATACCGTATCAGAATCACAGCTTGAACTGAATAACGGGTTACATTCAATCATGTTACTGTAACTCATGCTTGAGGAAAGGGGGAAACCTTTTGCTATCAGCAAGGCTGTATGGAAAACAATTTCAAATCACTTTAAACCCGGTTGGCAACTACTTTGCCAATTATGGAGTCCTTTGGGAAAGGTGTGTGCTAGGGCTCGGGACTAAATGATTTATGTCAAGCGCCCCAGTCCCCGGAGGCACATACAGGAGGCTGGAGAGGAGGTGCTTGTGGCTAATTATTTCTCCTAAGAATACTTTAGCAAGGTAATTTGTGCTTGCAGATGAGTCACTCTGCACACTGAATCTAACACAGGGAAAGCAGAGACTTCAGTGCTACACACAGACAGATAAAAGGAAAATGAACGGGATCTTCAGTCCTTAATCTCATATGCAAAACCCCAGCCCTCCTCCCCAGAACCCCAGCCCTCCCGCCTGCTCCCCTCTCCCCCAAGGGCCCCTCACCAGTGGTGCTGAAGCGGGGCACAGAGGAATGCCAAGCAGAGCCTGATCACCACACCTCATTGCAGAGAGGAGCTGGGGATTTGTTATGAAAGGCTGATCAAAGCATGCCCTCTTCCAGTCCCAGTGATGCTGGTGCAAATCTGCTGGTGGATGGGTACACAGGAGGGAAAAGCTCAGCAAGCCTGAGCAGGTAGCGGCCAAATGCCTCTCCAGCAATTCTGTGCTGGCAGTTTCTTTGCTCCTGTTGTCTAAAATCTCCTCACAGGTGCTCTGTTGACACTGTGTTATAATTTATGAAGCCACAGATGCCTGGAACATGTAATTCATTTTGCAGATGGCAAGTGTAAATTCTGCTGTTCCTCACATGGCACAGGCTTACCTGTTAATAAAAAAGCCGACCTCACAGATCCAGGCTACTCCAAGAGAGTTGGAGCAACCCCCTTTTGGTTGTGTTGCTGCCATTGGGCAAAGTGTAAACAGCATTGATCTTGCAGACGATTCAAGCCTGATTTCAGGATCCATTCTGCCCTAAAGCTCAGGGGTGTGAGATTTGGAATTGACTCAAAGCAGGGCAAGTTGTGGCCAGAAGTTTGGGTTGATTTGCAGCTGAAGCACTTTCTGAACACTGCCTCCCAGATTTTCAGCTGATTTTAACCCATATCATATAATTGAAATTGATTCAGCCCTGCTGGCTGAGGTGCTGGCTTTGGGATTTCAGGATCAGTAAGAACATGGATTCGTGGCAAATGTAGAGCTGCTTTTCTTCATCAGGAGTTACTATAGTAGAGATACAGACACACTCCCCGTTCGAAAAATACATTTGTGGTTATCTGCTGCTTTGAAGCAGCTGAGAAGACAAAAGAGTGCTGAAAGTCCCAGTGGAAAAGCTGCTCAAATCTTCTGAGGCCAGATGGGTGCACAGACAAGCCCTGATCCCCCAGCTGAGCCCAGGGCTCTGCACAGCAGATGCACTGGTCACACTGGTGCCTGCTGGCCTGGGGGTGGGTAGTGAGACACCAGAGACGCAACCTGCGGCTGCAGGCCTGTAGATGGATCAATCCGCAGTAATAACCTGTGAAGGATGTAAAGCACCTTTTTTTTTTTCTTTTCCTGCAGTCACACAGGCAGTAACGCAGCTGTCATAGATGGAGAGGGGCCAGTGGATTTGCTAACCCATAGCAAACAGATGAGTTGTGAAATATCGAGTAGCTGAACTGACTGGCTTCAAAACAGCAATCTGACCAAACGTGGCTCCTGGGTAAGTCTAGTTTGTCTGAAGGATCTGCGGACTTCTAGTCTGCTCATGTGGCAGCCTTTTGTTGGGATTTTGAAGGAAAATCCATTCTAGTTGACACGATTAAGGCTCGGCTGCAGGGACCAGGCTCTGCTGAGGGGCTCCTCTCTCAAGCATCAGCCGCAGGGGAAAGCCAGTCCAACACCAGCTGCCAGGGCAGCGGACGTGCAGCGTTAGCGGGCATCATAAACCGGTGGCTGGCAATAAAAGGGTCTGTAGTTTGTAGCATTCTGGGTTATATATGCTGAAGTCAGCAAGCTCAGGAAAAGCCTTCAAATGAGGTGTGTTTTTAAAATTCTGTTTGTTTTTTCCTTTGGACACATTTGAGCCCAGATTCAAAGTATTCACACTGTGCTGAAGAAGGCCCTAAGACCTTGACTCAGGGTATTTGTTAGAGAGGAGTGGAAGGGAGGCAGCTGAAAGGCAAACACAGAACCCCATTTTCTCTGCCTCTGCTCACCCTGTCTCCCCTGCCTGCTGGATCTCTCCAGAGTGCAGGAATAAGACCTTAGGTTAGTCTCATAAAGGAGGCAGAGCAGGCACTGCTCATCCCTTGTGGATTTAAGCCACAGTGAAGGTTGAGCTGGAAGCTGTCGCCTGGCACGCTGCTGTCCTCTGCCTCCTTGCTCCAGCTCCCTGGTTTCTTGGCCACTAACCTGCTCCAAAAGCTTGTCTGCAAGAGAGCAGCTGGAGCACATTCAGCAAGGAGCGTGCTTGAAACAGGACACTGGTTCAGCAGGGAGTCTTTCACTTGTTCTTTTTCTTCTTTTTGATCCAGTTCCCTTGAGTCTTTTCAGGTGTGCCCACCATTAGCCACACAAATCCCTGCCACGACAGCTCAAGAGTGATTCTTTCTGTCCCAGCTGATGAGAAAAAACATTATTCTGCAATATGGTCAAGATCTTCTTGGTCTTTTATTACCCAGAGAAGGATCACAGAAAAAAACTCCTCACAACTTTTCCCTTTTCAGTACAGGGAGTTTACAGCTATGTTATGCAGATCTTTTATGCATTTCTTTGTATTTTTTTTATCCTTCCAAATCTCTTTTAAGCTTCTTCCCCTTTGCACATCTGAGCTTTGCTGATCACAGAGGTCAAACAGATTGAAAACATGTGTGCAAGTAAAGTGGCTTCACCTTTGACCTCAAGCTATTCCTCCTTGGGAACATTTAATTTGCTCTAACCAAATGTATTTTTATTTTAATGGAATGCTCTTTGCCTGAGGCAAACTGTGTGGAAGTCCATCAGATGTGTTTTCATTTTACCACTTTGTAGAAAAGTGTATTAATCCATTTTGCTTTACATCTGGAATTTTTTTAACACAGCCCTGGGATTTTCCCCTCTATTTGCAGCACTACCCATGGCTCCTGTGCAAAAATACCCAAACAGAGCAATATAAAGTCAAATGAACTAAAGAGGTGTGCTAAAAACAAAAGTCAATCCCGATTGCAAAGAGTAAATTTTTCAGCATCCTGGGCCTTATATTTCTATTTCTGGTAGGCCATATGTTTTTCAAGGATGATGCTATGTGCTATGCCAGAGTGCAGCGGATGTGAAAATTTGGGTTATAACACTATCCTGGATCCTTTTGGTGAGGTGAGGTAAGCTTTACATTAGGATCAAGCTGTGGCTACAGCTCCTCACTTTCAGCTTGCCTCTCTGGTTTAATTCAAGGCTCACAGCACTTTGTGGCAGAACACAATGCAGAAGATGCAACCGTTTCAGACCCTGTTAGGGTTTTGATGGCTTTGAAAGTCTTAAACATTAGTTTCTTCTCAGCAGCTCCCCTAAGCCCTTTGGAGCAGTTCTCAAGCTGCTATCCAATGCATTCATGCATAGCTTGTACATATCTGCCCAGCTTACCTTTTATTATTGTAATAACCAGGAGATACAGCTAGCTTTATTTTTATTTTTTTGCTTTGTAAGAGATGATTTCCAGCTCATGTAATCTTGGTTGTTAGCTGTCTTACCATTCTGATCCTGCCACCTCTCATTTCTGGGTCGAGTACTGAATTTGACACAACATGACAACCTGACATGAAAAAGCTGGAATAAATGTCATCCCCTGACAGACCCAAATGATGCAGCGGGTCTGTGCCCAGGCATCTCCATTCATTTTGCCTAGTCCCTGCATCCTACTTGGGCAGGTTGCTACTGGGAGGAATGTCCCCCCCGCTGAAGCCCAAAAGGGTGAACAAGCCCCAGCGTGGCTGCAACATCGTCCTACTTTTTGGCTGTACCTCCACTTAACAGTCTGCTGTCAGAGAAAATTATTTCAGTACTACTGCTGTCTAGAAAACTACAAAAAGCCATAATAGTAAAAAAAAACCAAACCAAAACAAAAAGATCATGTGTAGATAAATAAAGCTATATTCCCCAGTCTCGTGGATCAAAGTTGCAGGAAAGTAGAGCCTACTGAGATTATTCACTGTGAGTAAATTCCATAAATTGGGGGGGATATGGGAGAGTATTTTTTCCCTTTTATTCTGTGAGTGCATCAGTTACTCCTCAACAAGATCCAGTTTCTGTCAATGGGAATATTATTCCTAAGTATTTGTTAAACAGCTTGGACAAAGCATTTTCAGTCCAGTGAGAGGTTCACTTTGGCTATTCACTATTCATTATTCATGGTGTGTGAGTGTTCACATAAGTCATATGGTATTGTCTCTGCTCCTTACTTGAATAACTCTAGTTAAACAGGAGACTAATGAATGTTGGAGCACACATGGTGAATAGCTAATAACAAGGAACATGTTCTCTCGCTTGCACCTGTACTCAGCAATAACCAGGGCTGTCTTGCAGCACAGGGTGGTGGGGCAGTAATCTGGGCCTCCCAGCTCCAAAGGCCTCTTTTCCCCCCACGGTGGCACTGTGTTTGCTGTGTGTTTGCCATGCAGGTCACTCTGGGTGTGCAGCATGTTGCTGAGTTCCATGAGACACTACTGTTTTGCTCAGCTGGACGTGGGGCCACGGGAAGTCATACAAGGGCTCTACCAGTAGACAGTGGCATGTAAACCAGCTAACTTCTAAATACAGGGTGAAGGAAAAAGGAATCTGGCCAGTTAAATGCTAGGAAATAGGAAAGAAACATGGGACAAGACCATGGTCTACCCAGGCCCTTATGCTTTAGCAGGAAATTTGGCTTCTTCATATTGCAGTTCTGATGCAGAGGCACCATGGATGTATCTCCACAGCAAACTGAAGGTGCAATTTTAGCATGAGAAGAGGAATCAGTGCCAGATGCCAGTTAATCAGCATGACCATCAGTACCCCTGAAATTGCACTGCACAGGCTTCAATACCCACTGGCAACCAGGGACTTTGCTGTGTGCCTGCTGACTAGCTTGGAGGCTGGATAAGCTGCAGCCAAACAAGGGAGGCCATGCAGTCATATGGCTGTGACCATCACCTTTGATGCGGAAGGCAACAGCAGCCCTGGTTGTGCTCCTTTCTCCTTCCTACCACCCTTATTCACCTTTTGAGGTACGTTGTCTTGTGTCATCTGTGATTTTATGCTTGCCACTGCTAGGTTAAAGCTGGCATGCTCATGATAACACCTCCCCCAAGTTTGCTTTGCAGTCATGTTCACTGCTGCTGAAACCCAAACATACCTCTGAAAATAAGGTAAGTATACCTCATATACACCACCACAGTCACAGATGAAGGAGTGTGGAGGAAAACATTCTCCTTTCAAAAGCATCTATTCATATTTCTCTGTATCGACATCTTCAGTTCATGCACTAGCATATGCTCACCCTCCCCATACACTGGGCTAAGCCCTCTCTCGAAAGGGACTGAAGGCACGTGTTGAAGCTGATAGGACTCATGAAGCCTGTGATTTAGATGACAATGTGTGTGGTGGAGTCGCTGTTTGCTAAACAACTCCTTCTCCATGCCCTACCATCTGATGCTGCTCAGAATAGTTCTGAGGAACGGATACCTGTATGAGTATAACCCTTTGACCCAGAAAACTTTCAGGATTCAGGAAGAGTTTACTGAAGTAGCATTTGTGGCCACCTAAAGGTATCAGGTGACATTGCTCACAAGAAATAGCAAATTGAATACATCACTATGGATATGCTGAAATTATCTTAAAAATAATTTGTACTCATCAGCTAGCACATCTCTGAAATCTTTGAAGAGTTGCTAGGTTTGAGGGAAAGGCTAAACCTTTTCAGCTCTTGGTTTTGAGAATCAGAGGTGGACCTACCGTTGTGACTATCCCTGGGGAAAAGAAATTTTGGCTGTGACCCCAGGGAATGGTTGGACCTTGGATTTATTTGATCTCTTCTGGCAGTTCATTCCATCACCAGATACCTTCTGACAACAGCAGTGGTTTTGCTGTCACAATTGTCTTCATATTTTTAGAGGTTGTGTGGGCATAAAAGAGGGTTTTATGCCTCCTTCTTGTTACTTAGGAAGCTAATGGGGCAGAGCTACATTGCTGTGTCGCTCTTGTCTCTTCATAGTCTTGTGCTCTCTCTCATCTGCTGACAGCTTCTGTCTTTTTCATTTCTTACCAGGGAGACTACAAGGTCTCTTGGCACTGGGAACATTTTTTCTTATGCGTTTGCAGCATCTAGCACAAGAGAGCCCTGATCTCTGCAGGTGGATACTAGGCATTCAAGAAATTCAAACAATAAATAATACTCATTCCTGCTGCATTGGTATACCTATGCTATAGATCAGCTGGGAGAAGGTGGCTCTTAATCTTCTTACTGTCAGGAATATACAGGTATATTTCTGATAGAGAACTTTTAAACTACCATACAGTGAAAAGTTGGAAGGTCTCTTGTAAATCACACTGTACTCATATATAAACACAACTTAAATCAAGCTGATGAGCAATACCCTCAACAGGGTAAATGTCTGACACTGGATTTATCTCAGTTCTGTTTACACAAAGGATTGATGGCGATCGATATCTGCCCTAGGGATGAGCGAGGAAACAAAAATGGGAGCAGAAACAAAAATGGGAGCGATCAGCTAAGCTAGACCACTTGATGTCACTATTGCTTGACAATGTGCAGATGCAAAGGCAAGAATTAGTTCAAAAGAAGAGCGGGACAGGGGGTTTAAAGAAGGCCTCTGGGCCATCTATTTAAAAAGAGAAAGATACACTATTTAGGAATGCGCATAAATTCTGCTTCTGTACATTTAATAGCATTAGCGGAGAACTCCCTCTCCTCCGTATGCATGGCTCAAAGTGCTCTGTCTGGGTTTTGAGGAGAAGGATTCATGTGGTTTTCACTGGTGCAGTGTAAGAACAAGACACTTTCCTCATCTCTTTGACACCTCTGTGTGACAAGCTCTGCGGTACCAGGCAGCGGACCCCTCTGATCCAGTAGTCCAGGTTTATATTAATAAACCTCCAAATTTACAGTATACCAGGTAAGACTGGGTCCATAATGAGAACCATGAAGCAGAATACTTTCGTCTATTGCCATGAAACTTTCTAGCTACTTGGCTGATTTTTACAAAATGCAGCCTGGATTTCTTTTGATAAGTTTGGGACCTCACCTGTGTAATCGACAGAGGAAACATTTCTATTTGCTTACTGCAGAGATTTCACCATTCAGCGATCTTGTTAGTCACAGTTGAACCTGTAAATTATTTATCAAAGTCCGTGGTGAATAAATATCTAATACTGCTACCCACACAACTTCATCTAAGTCCCATGGAAACGGGCAATGAGTTTCTTCTCCTTTTGAAAGGTCTGAGGTTACTAAATAATTCAGAAACTTCTCTCCTGGCTGTGGTAGGATGCACAGCTTTAAACTACCTCAAAGTGATTTGTGTTAGGAATTAAGCTATACTGGCCACTCCTTTGTCTTCTGGTGATCCAGGTGTTTACTCAGATGAAAAGGGGGTGAAGGCCTTTGTGAGTGAAACTGACACCAATTAAAAAACAAATTATTTTTTCTTGGAAGAACTAAAACCACAGGCAGTTTGGCTATCTCTTGGATCATCCTCCTTTATGAAGTGCTCTTGAAATTGTCCTGGTTGGGAGGAGCTGCAAGTGCTTGCTCTAAATATTTGTATTTTACCTGCTGAGAATTATTTTTTTTTTCCCTAACTTTCAATAATCACTTTTTCTGTGATGTTGGCTCTCTCCATTGAGCAGTAGTGTTAGTTACAGCTGCTTACATGACTCGATTACATGTGAGAGACAGAGACAGCAATGCTTAAATTATTTGCACACACAGGATGCCCATAGCTGGGATTTAGCCTGCGTCTCTTAATCCATGAGCCAAGTGCCTTTACCATGGGACAAGCTTTCCTTACTGTTAGGAGAGCAAAGCTTGAATCTCACTAGATCTCCAGCAGATTCCGTTTCTTTATAAGAGAAGCTCAGCATCAGAAGCAATGTCTGCAGGAATCTGGGCTTATTTCTTTATTTTCCCTACAGAAACCCCATGTGGATTACTACAGTAAGATGTGCTGTCTCTCTTGTTCCCAGAGAAAAGGGAGATAAGCCCTTGCAAGGGGGTGATCTTCTATCACTTCAGCAGCTTGAGGACTCCCATTCCTGAAACCTGAGGAACTGGCTCCAGTGTCTCTTACCCCTTCTTAACAAAAGACCAATACACAACATTGAGTAAGTTTTAAAGCTGAGGTAATATGTAGCAGCTCCACTGACGTATCAATCATTGGATGTTCGCTAAAAATAGTCCATTCAAAATAGCGGTGCACTGAATCAAAAATCTATTGGTTTGTTTGGAAATCTTTCAGTCCAGACATCATACTTTGTATGAGCTGGAGAACAAAGGTGAGATCCCAGCTGGGCTCTCAACGAGAAATGTTGAGGACAAGCCTGTGCACCCTTGTGGCGTGATGTGCTCTTCTTCACTGGTAGTCCAGCTGGCTCTAGTGGAACTGCTCATGCTACAGCAACATGATTTAATCATATTAATAGTGCTGAGCAATTGAGAGAAGCATGGCAGAAAATACAAAAAATCCAAGAAAAATACCCTTTCTGACAAGCACTGTATTTTTTTGTACAAAATATTGCAGCTTCTTGAGCATTTTAAACTGCCATGAAGAATTTTTTGTTGAGGCAAGTGTTCTTTACCAAGTTCTGTAGCTTGTTTTAAAAAATATCATTAGAAGAGCTTTTTTTTTATTCTGTTAAACTACATATGTTTATTTTCATGGACTCTTTATTAATTTCTATAGCTCTCTGTTTAATTTTCTTTTTTGCATAAAGAAGATTGCAGAACTCTAACTAATGTGATAGGTGACCAAGTTTCAGGGATGTCACATGGCATCTTTAAATGAGTTGGCCTTCATTTCATTCAGTCCATTCTCTGGCAAATTCCAGCCATCTGTACAAGAGCAGAAGAAAGATCTGATCATTTAAGCTGGATTGTGAGTGGGAATGAATTGGAATAGTCTTTAATGAGCTGTAGCAGTCTGGTTTTACTTCTTCAACAGTCATGTATACTTTAAGTAAAAGACTAAATGGAGTATTTTAAGATGTCTCAGAGTCACCCTATCATTTTAGCATTACCTGGGTATTCTGGTGTGCTCTCCCATTACAAGACCATTCTGGAATTGAATGGTCAGCAACGATAAACAGTGATAATAGATTACTGAGTAGGGGGAAGGTAGCAGATATTAATAAGGTAAGATTTTTAATTAATTTTTCAAGTTAATTAAAATGTCCAAAAGCACAATAAAACTGCAGAAAATCTGGCAAGGGAATGGCAGCCTGTCTGATTAATGCAAGTCAACTGTCTTCTGAGGGTAATAGTAATAATGATGAGATTATGGATATGGAAGAACCTGCTAAAGAGATATGAGATGCATGTGGAATACAAACTGTGTCCTAGTTACTATTTTATGGTGCACAATGGATCTTATTAAGGAGGAATAGCAGCAAGAATTACCACTGAATTGCTCAATAAAAGTATTGTGTAATTAACAGTGCTGCACCATCAGCTTGAGTGTTACCTCCCATTGATACTCCATATCCTTCATTTACTTTTGGTTTTTAACTAAAGTATGGGAGTTTCAACGGCAGTTGCAGGCAGCTTGAAAAACATGTTGCCTTGTGCATAGTGATGCTTGGAGAAAGGGAGGCAAGCGCTGAAGTGCTGCTGCGAAATACAGTATTCAGAAGAGACTTGGAAGATCTTCCACAAGTGAAAGTTTGACACTCATTCCCTCAGTGAAAATAACACTGAAACAAAATAATAACCATAATCATGATAGAGAAAGTAAAAATGCTTCCTTTCTGGCATCCTTAGTCTAATAAGGTTCCAGTTTTGTAAGCATGTGCTCACCATCCAAGCAGAAAAGAATCCCCACTAAGGTCAGTGCAAAAGCGATGCATGGATTCACTGATGGGTATTTTTTTAGAGCATTAAGTTTCTTATGAGACATACACATCATGTGCCTGCTGCAGTGGTGCACTGGCCTTGGTTGGGTGTTCTAGGCAGTGTCCAATAGAAATATTGTAGTATATTCTTTAGAGACATCAGTATCATAGAGGAGAGAATACTTGTATAGCTCTGTCTTGATGGAAAAGAAGTACTCAATATAACCAGAAAAACTGTGGTGTTTCTAACCCACTTTGCAGATCTACGTGCTCACAGCAGTTCACTTAACTTTTGAAGAAATATCCTTGCCATTGAAGGATAGGTGTAAACCAAAGCTCATACCCTTTGAGCTTTGCCTGTCATTGCTTTTTGTAGGAAAAAAACACAAGCTGCTTGCTGCAAAGCCAGACTCTTCATAATTAATATCAAAAGACCAGTTCAGCCACAGATTTGGCCAGACCAGAAATGAGATCTGAACTGCCCATGTGTTTCAGGATGTTTGTAGTCTGAGTTATGATAGAGTGAGCCTGTGCTCATAATGAATTGCTAGATTTTTTTTTTTATTTCTAATTTTTTTTTTTTTTTTTTCATTCCTGGCTAGGTTATGCTATGCCCCATGTTCATTTTATTCAAGCTTCTTTCTGTCAAGAGCAAAATTCTTAATCCCATCTTCAGCGTTTACCCAGGCTGCTCTTAAAAATGAAAATAGTATCTGGAGGATTTTAGTCTTGGTGAAATAATAAAATAAAGTAAAAGCCTCCTGTCTTGAATTCTGAATAGGCTGTATCAGCACATGCAAGAGAAATTGTTGCTATAGATTGCCTCGTTATTAAAAGGGAAGGGTGAGGAATGGCAAGGAAGGTTTGAAGCCTGTTAATGTAAAACAGAACCAGTTTATAGGGAGCTGGCTGAGGACTGAAGTTTTATAAGGTGCACTTTAAACAACCATGCAGTGTACTAAAAATATAATAAAAAATATAGCTTCTAGCCACAAGTTTCAGAAAATGCTTAGTGGCAAAAAGAGAAAAAGCTGCAAGATACAGGGCATAAAGAAAATCTGATACGCAGAAAGGAGGAACATTTAGGTCTGGGCTTTTGCTTCAGGCTCCAGTTTAGTTCAAGCATAAGAAACCACTGCTAATACTGCCATAATGTTCAGTAGGACGGTATATATCTCTGTAGTGGCAGAAGTATATAAATGCCACAGGAGGGGAGTCACAAAACATTCAGTATCTGAGACCAGTTTAGATCTTTCTCTCCACCCTCTGCAGATTCCATTGACACCCACAGAGATGCTGCCACCCATCCTGCTATTTTTCTCCTGAAACCTCATGGGATTCATTGAAGCAGCTGAACTGCTCAATACGAGTCAAAGCCCATTGCTCCTTCACTCCTGTTTCATCAGAAAAACACCGCCCACAGAGGCTGGGGTGGTGTTCACATCAGGGTTTTCTTAAGACATTTATTTGTGGCTGTTTGTCCCCAACATCTACTGAAAGGAGAGGTAAGTGCTGGGGAGGTTTGTTTGCATCTCATGTTTACATGTGAATTGGCCCTGGACCTGACTGCTCTTGGAGAGTAGGGAGGGTAAAGGTAGGGAGATTGAAAGGAAACAGAAAAACTTACAGGGATGTCATGCACATTTTCTGTACTTACTGGGGCATTTAAATGCTTCGTTAGAAGTGCATGACACGGCCCTGTCAATCATGGGATTTTAAGGAGCCCATCGGAGACATCTCTGGGAGGCAGAATACCCGCCTCCGGGCTACATGCCGTGTCAGAAAGGTATTAACTGGCCACTGATCTATGACAGGAGCTAACTAAAACATCCCGGTGCCAGCTCAACTGTGCTGCCTGGCCCGGAAGGGATCAAACGAGGGCTCCTTCCGTTCCACCCCGCTTTTAGAGTCAGATGCTCCATCTGATTTAAGGAGAGTGGATGATACCTCGCTCTGCAGTTTCAGTACCAAATCCCACATGGTGGTTGCAAGGGAGAAAATACTCATTCTGAAAACCACCACAAGTATTTCTTTTTTTTACAGGACATTAGGATCCTGCTTTTAAACACTTTTTTCCTAGTCCTTCTTGCAATAACAGGAGCTGAGGTCAGGCATCCTTTCTTGCAGTGGTTGCAAACCATGGCAGACACTGAACTTCCCAGTTTCTCTGCATCTCAGGCAGTCAGGCCTTCAACTGCCATTTCTCACGTACTCAGTTTATGACAAACGTAAAACATGAGGTCCTTTTTAAAAAAATAAGATAAATCAGACCCTAAATTTAAATTGTGCTGATATAAATCATTCATGCAACAGATTGCATTTATTTATTGCCTTTATTTGCAGTGCAAGAAATCTGTTATATGCACCTTGTAGAATTCATAGATTAAAAAATAAAAATCCTTATGAGATACAGGCTTTGTGCCCAAAATGCAGTACTTCCCTATTAAAACCTTTATTCACCTTCAGGGGAATATTCCAGCACTGTTTCCCTCACCATCTTCTTCTTCCTTCTCACCCAGATCTGAAGTTCCTTCCCAACCACAGGGAAGTGCTTTGTGCTTCAGCTCTGGTGGCCTGTGGACCTTCTGACCTCAGCTCCAGCCCGTCTCCTGCCCAGAGGGGACCTGGCAGCAGCCTCATAGGCAGCAGAGCACTGAGGAGGAGCAAGTGACCTTGTATCTACTCTTGGGACCAGAAAGAGAGGACACATGTTCATTTCAAAAAAAATCTAGGCAGGTAGTCCTTTAAAGACCGAGAGTCAGGTCTCGATAGCGGGACATCTGGTGACATTAGCTGAAGATTCATAAAAGCTCCCTATAGCCTTTTCAGAAATAGAGCAGGTTTCAAAAAGAAAGAAAGAAAGAAAGAAAATACAGAGCCCCATGTATTGGTGTTGATTTATCTTCATCTTATTTCATCAGGTACTGTTAAATCCAGCAAAGGATCTTAGCTTGATTTTCTTCTTCTCTGAAATAGGAGAGATGGCTAGTCATGAATGTATGTTATTTACAAAGATGTGGTTTTGTCCTGCTTTCTTTTTTTATTTCATTATTTATTGAGTAAGATAATAGCTTATGGTACTTACACAGAGCCAGCTGTTTGCAGGATGCCAAGAGCAGGTGGTCTGGGAGGCCTCTGATGAATTGCAAAAGACACTTACCAGCTGCTATCGCTGTGTGAAATGAGCAAACCTGCAAAATCTTTATTTTCAATTGGATTGTACTTTTAAGTAAGCAAGGGAGACAGCCAGTATAACTAGAGACCATGACCAACAACCCACATAAAGTGTGTGCAAACACAAGTGATTAATGTACCAGGATCCCAAAACATCTAAACGAAGGAATCAGGTTTAGTAGGGTGCATGAAAGGATAGAAGAGCAGGAAGGGATGGGTGAGAGCTGGGGTATGTCTGAGAAGGGGGCTGCAGGGCAAGGTGCTGCTTACATGGAAAGAGGAATAAGGCAAGAACGAACTATTTGATGAGTCTTAATAGTCTATATCGGGTTCTTAGCAACTCCTGTATTTTTATTCTGTATTGTAAACAAAGATATTGGACTTTAAAGTTTTTATAGTATTTTTCCTTCTTTCTCTCATCACTCCTACCCTTTTCTTTTTTCCCTCCCCCCAATTATGTAGGGCACACTTGTGTGCCGCCTCACCAGGGCACAATCCTTTGGTGGTAACCACATCCTCAAATGGTCACCAAAGAGATGCAGGGATAATGGGTTACAAAGACAGACATTAATAAGGTAAGATAAGAGAGGGGAGGTTTATTAATTTTTCAAGTAAAGTTAGGATGCCCAAGGGCACAGTAAAACTGTAAAGAATCTAGTGAGGGATGAGAGGCCTAGCTGATTAATGCAAGTCAGCTGTCCTCAGAGGGTGATTGCAATAATGATGAGATTATGGAAGAACCTGCTGAAGACAAATGAGATGCATGTGGAATAAAAACTAAGTGTCCTAGTTACTCTTTTGGAGTGCACGATGGATTTTATTAAGGAGGAACAGCAATATAAATTACTGCTGACTGAGATGCCAAAGTAAGGAGCCGTGTTTCTTTGCCTGAGACGTAGCACACAACCCAGGGTGCCTCACTTGAAAACAGTCCAAAGAAAACACGGAAAAGTGAAACTGGGGTTTCCTCCCCTGCTGCAAAAGAAGATAATATTTCTGCTTGGTCTCTTTGATGTGCCTTTCCCTCCACTCCTCTGCTTCCCCCTCAGCTCCATTACCTCATTGCTTCCCTATGCTGGGGTGGATAATTCAGGACTTCCCAGTTTGTCCCAGGAGCCCTTACCCTGGCCAGAGGTGGCTCTTCTCCAGGCAACCCCACCACGCAGCACATGAATATGGCGATGTTTCTGAGGGCAGCAGTTTTTCCAGGCTGCCTTCCCTCCTTTTCGGACCTACCTTTAACACCTTCTCATTCATTGCCTATTCTCCCCATTCTCTTGCCACTTTGTCCTTGATGTTCCCAACTTCTCCTACCACCTGCTCTGGCTTTTCCCATCTTCCCTGGGTGTGGTGCTGCCTGCTGCTCCCGCACGGCTGGACTCTGTGACCATCGCCATGGCCTCCTGGCACCTCACTTGTCTACAGTAACACAGGGACCAGAGGCACAATGACTATCACTTTCATGGATGTTCAGGAGTTGATCGGCACACAGAAGACTTGGTGGGGTAGCATGTCCTCTGCAGTGCCTAAAAGATGTAGGATTAACTGCCCAAAGGGGGCAGGCAGGGGATGGCTTCCAGATGCAGGGGGCTGGAGAATCGCACAGTGGGAGCTGAAGTGTAATTAACAGTGTGGTAACAAATGGCACAACGTGGTCTCTTGTATAAATTTTTCAGGTCCTCTGTTTCTTTTCAGTGTGTTAACTGTCTGTGGTAACAGGAAATAAGAAATTGTAATATCAACTGCTTGTGTTACAGTGCGAAGTCAGCATTTCCATTAGAAAATCTGTTTATAATGTGTTTGGGTAATACAATTACGAACTCTCACTTCAGGATTAATCCTAGTATTTAGAAGTCCCAGCCGGACTGCACTTTTTCCCCTTACAAAATTCAGTAGATCAGTCTGGGCATTACAAGGCTTTACCACCTCCTCACAGCCCAGAGTTTGCTTTCTCCTGCACGCTCTCTTCTTCTCTTTATTGTCCTTGTAAAGTCATGGTATAGTATGGTAAATCTTGATGATTTACTTTTTTAAATGGATCTCAGTAACTAGTGGATGTTAAAAAAGCCTTTTCTCCCACAGTCTAAATACGTAATTACCTGATACACGGGCATCTCTGTATTATTAAGATGGTCTAAATACATAATTATGCAGCAGACAGTAATGACTTGATTTTAGCAGCTCCCTACATATATATTTACATGACAGACCATAATGTTCTGCAGCGTCAACCCCCATAAACCTCACTTGTGACACCAGCGCAGCACACCCTGAATCTGCTGCATTTTGTACCCAGTGCAGTAGCACAACATTACATGGGGATCTCTTTTTGCAGGATGAGTGGTGACTGCTGGACAAACGGAAGATGACATTACATAAGTAAAAACTGTTTTCCAAAGGAAAAAAATCATAAACAAATAAAAATAACAGCCCTAAAAGATCATGTAAGTATCGTGCCTCTGATTCCCAGCAGCAGATGTTTTGAGTGTTCAAACTCCCACCAGAACAGCTGCAGGAATGTAGAATCACATCTGGGCTTGCGACGGGGCTGCATCATTACCCACCAACAGCAAAACAGCCAGATGCTTCCAATTCGTTTTAGGGACAGAGCTTAAAGTTTGAGCCCGTGAACATCTCTGCTTTACAACCACTACTTACCGCTGGCCACAGCTGTTCCTGGTTGTGCCACTGAGGTGGTGGCACGAGCCGGTCCGTGGCCGAGCTGTGGAGCAGCACTGCAGTGGGGTGGCTCACTGGCAGCCCACCAACATGGGGGCTGGAGCTGGGGCAGGGGCTCTGGGCTGGTGCGGGGCCAAGCTTTGGGAGCTGAGGATGATCGCTCTGGCCCCAGAGAAGGGCAGTGGAGGTATTGCTGCTCTCACTCAACACCACAGTCCTCCATGGGCCCTGTTCCTGTGTTGTGATGCCAGCGATGTCTTTCCTGCCACTTTCTGCCTGCAGTGACAGCATTGAGCACATGCTGTGTGTTTTGGATGCTACTTGGTGTGCTGCTGCAGGGTGTGTCATGGGAAAGTGACTCAAATCCAGGCACTGGATGGAAGTGAGGGCAGCCAGCTTGGCTCCTGAGCCCCAGTGCTCATGTCTCCTGCCACCTCTCCTTCCCTGCACCAGCTCTGCCAGAGTGACTGAAGGCATCCACCTCCAGAAGCACAAACATTCACGT
Organism: Nesoenas mayeri; assembly: GCF_963082525.1. Taxonomy (NCBI): domain Eukaryota; kingdom Metazoa; phylum Chordata; class Aves; order Columbiformes; family Columbidae; genus Nesoenas; species Nesoenas mayeri. Next base: position 49,829,207 of record NC_137543.1, on the reverse strand, counting down.
GTTAAAGCTGCTTGGGAGGAAGTTTTGCTTTCCCTCTGACTCCTCGCATGAGTCTAGACGAGAACTGCAGCTCCCATTGCACAATTAGGTCAGCCGAAGATGTTTTCTCCAGGCGACAGTTACTTGGTCTGCCGAGTACCTAAAGCATGACTTACTTGGTTGCTCGCTAGCATCTCTCTAATGGGACTTCAGGCTCAGTGGTGACAGCTGAATTGTGTTACAGAGGGTTGCTCTTACTTACCCGCCCTACCACATTTCAGCACTGGCTGATGCCTGGCAGTGGTGAGAAAGAACAGCCTCATCTCCCTCACTTCTGACTTGTCTCAGTGAGAGTGCAGGCATAGGCACAGACAACTACTTTCTCCAGTCTGGTATTCAAGAGGGGAATAGTCTTAAAGCCTAATTATACAGCTCTGGTATCAATATCTACATCCTGTACAGAATCTAGAGTCTGAACCTGATCGGAGGGAGGTATTGACCTCTGGGCCACTGGGACAACTCAGACAGTACTGCCCTTATCACACAATAGTTATTAATATGATAATTTATTATTTTGCATGTAAACCTACATAAATAACTGAAGATGATTAATTAAAGGCTGTTACTGCACAACCAAAGACTGTATAATATATTTAAAAAAAAAGAGCCGGTAGAAAAAAAAATGACAGTGCAAATATTTACCACAATGTGCTTTTCCACCTTGTTGTCACTTGCCCAGTAGCCACGGACTACAGGAAATGCAGCACAGGGTTTTAATTGAACTTCTGAAAGGCCTACAAGAATTGCACACAGGCTCCAGTTGACTAATGGCGCCAAGGTTGTTCAGCTAAGCTTGTCAGTGTCAAATGGTTTAAAGGACAGACATATGAGCAGATGGAGTTCTCCTTTCAGAGTGCAGGATTAATTACCCCATGAGGCAAATGGCATCCATGCTCTTGCATGAGGAGGAGACGCTTATCTACTTGCATGTTGTCAGGCAAGATCGTTTTTAGTTGAACTGATGGCAATCTTTGGCTTTAAAAAACATATTTCTAACCTACAAATCAGTACATCCCTCTCCCCAGGGAGGGGATGTCATGTGGTTTCATATTGTTTTGATTACTACTGATTAATGCATGTTATGACAGTAGCAATGAGGTTTGATAGGGTTAGATAAACTTTGGTTACTGCTGAGAAAGCGAAATGCTCTCTCAAACTGATCCTTTAACTAAGATCTTCCCCCCTCACCATGACCACATGAGAATCTGAAAGAGTAGGAACAGAACAGTGCTCAAGTGAGATGGGAGGAGGATGTGGTGAAACCCTTTCCTGTGCAGGGAGCCCCATTTTCCCTGTCTCTGGTCCCCAGGAGTGTGGGTTGTCATACTGGAGGGCTGCTCTTGAAGAAGCCCCATGGGGAAGGGTCTCCAGCCCATGCTGTCTGTGCCTCTCCGTCACCATGGATTTCCATAGCCATCATTTAATATCTTTATTTTGGGGTTTTCATAAGACTCCACCTTCTTAGCTTTACTGAAGGGGAGGAAATGGTCAGAGAGAGGTTCCTCCCTTTAAATGCTGGTGAAATGTCAGTGGTGGGGCGAGCATAGGGTGCTCCTGAGCCCAGGGAGGGCTGTACTCACCTTCCAACATGCGAGCACTGCTCTTCAGCTTCTGAAGGAGAACTGGTTAAATGGTGGGAAGCACAAAAATCTAAAAGGGTTCACAAGCACCTCTGAAATAAATTACGGAGTGCAAACTCCTCACGACCCAAGGCTGTTGCTGAGATGGCAATGAGAGCCAAAGCAGACCTTGCTGAAAAATGCCTGCAAGGTTTCTTGTGAGTTCACCTACAAGTGCAAATCCTTTCGCTGCCTGCAAGGTTCATTAGTGCCATCATTGCTTTGCACGGAAGCAAAATTGCCATATTGAGTGACTAATGAAAACAAAGGTTAAGTACAACTTCCCTGTTTCCCAAGGGAACAGGTTTTTTTCAGGAAACAAATTTTTGTCTACTTGTGAGAAATTATGCAGCTTTCTATTTTTTCCTTTCCATAAAATTTTATACAAAACTTGATCATAAAGAGGAAGAACATGTCAAAATAGTGATTGCTCAGAACAGAATGTGGCCTTATAGGCTAGAGTACATGGGAGAAATCAATAGCTTTGTATAAGCATGAAGTCCATAATCACTCTACAGATGTACCTTAGAGAATATATGCAATTCAACTATCTTTGAATAAAACCTTCCAGGGAACTGAACATAATAATAATTAATAATGTAATTAATACTTAATTTATAAAGGGCACAGTATGCCCCACTCTCCTAGTTGGGGCACTTGGAGTGATAAGCAACTGAAAAATAGAATTCAAATAAAAACAATTCATTAAAATGAAGACAGGAAAGATAATAAATAAAGATGCAAACCAGAAAAAACAGAAAAAAACTTAAAATTTCACAGCCTCATCCCACTCTTAACAACACTCCCATTTGCTTTGGTGGAGACAAGGGTATCACTGAGAGCCTTGGGGAATCATCATGTGCTGCCTTATGAAAATAGAAAAGACATCCATCTTTCACCAACTGAAAGCCTAGTGGGTTTGTGAGCTGGAGGTTTCATCGTGCTTGGTAGCCACTAATAAATGCTGCTAAGTGAACTGAACTCCACTTATCTGTGCTTTCACTGACTTCCTAAAAAATAGATTCAAGAGGACTAATAGGTGTTGACTTTTCCCAAAAGTCATTTATTCCCATGTCTGCACATTCCATTCTCTTTTACAGCTTTGACCATTTTCCTGGTGCAGAAGTCAGGTTCACTGGGCTGTAGTTACCAGAGTCTCCCCTGCAAGGCTTTCTTACTGTCATACCTGCCATTTTTCAGTCCTGTGTTATGAAACAGGAATGCTGGGTAAACTATTGTTCAAACCAAAATTAGTTGTTGTGACCAGCTTTGTATGTGAGTTCTTCTGGAGGTTTTGAGTTAAAAGAAAAAATAACCCTACCTCCTGATTTGTTAGGATTTGAATTATTCATTTTCTCTGAAACGTCTATACTGACACTTCTTTTTTTTTTTGCGATACATCTTTCAAGCTCATTCCCCATGTAGAGTTACTTTGGTGTGAAAACTTTCTGGCTTTTGATGTGAATGCTAATACAAATAAGTCAGTTAGCTTTTTGCAATGTGCTTGTCTTTGATGATTTTTGATCCCACTAACTTTCTTGTAGGCTTTTTTCTTCCTGTAGACATAGATATGCCTCAGTTTTTCTTGTCTTGCATTAGCACGTTTTATATCTTAGCATGCATATATTTATATTTAGATGCATATTTTATATTTAAAAGTTCATATTCTTGTCTATTTCCTCACCTGTGCATGAATTTCCCTTTTTTAACAGGTGCAATTTTACTCATAATAGTTTCCTTTATTCTGACATTTATCTGTACTGTCATGTTTGGATGCTTTGGACTTTTTCTAACTCAGTAATATATCTTCAACCCAAACTTCTGATGTGGAGTCCTTAGGCAGCCTCCACATCAGCAAAACACATTTTATCTCTTTTATCAGCTTTTATCAGCTTCTTTTATTTTGCTTTAAATTATTTCCTAATTTTTATGTAGCTCTAGTTTTAAATATTAAATGTTATTTAGTGTGGTTTTCTGTATTTTTCCTCTAAAAGGAAAAGATACTGAATTTGAATGCATTATAGTCACTACTATAGGGTCACGGTTGCATCTTGAATATTTTTTTAAAGTTCCACTTAAAACCAAGTAAAACTACAATTTATTGATTTTCTTGTAAATGCTCAGACTGGCTGCTCCAAGGAGGAGTTGTTTCTCATGCCTGGAAATTAGCCCTTGCAGTACAACTGGCTCAGAGATGTATCATGTTTATGTGGGAGCACCTGATCACTGGGTGCCTTCACAGATTTGTTAATCTCCCTTCCTCAGCGGGTTGTGGAAAACTGTAACCCCGCGTTCCTAATGTGTGTGGAATTCTGAGTCATGTCCCAAGTTATTTCTAAGCTGATTATTTAATCCTATATGCCCCAGTACTTTAAAGCACTTGGTATCACACAGTTATAATGTCTTACTGATCGTCTTTACTCTCCTAAATCGCAGGTGCGAATATTGGGATGCTTTCATTTTAAACCAGGCATTTCAGCTCATCCATCCTAGTTTTTAGACCCATAATATTTGTTTACATTCACCAATGTATTTACAGTGATCTAATGACCACTATGTCTGTAGTGATTTAGTCAATTTCACATTAACTAGTTAGATTGTGCTTCACTGGGGATTTTTGTCCTATTGCGATTCTAAAGTATGGAGTTCCTGTGACTCCGTCACTACAAAGGATCTCTCCCCACACTCTGCCCACCCACCTTGTGGCTTTTTCCTGTATTGGCATTTTTATTTTCATTCTAACTTTTGGGTTGTCTCTTACACAAAAGACCTGACGGCTCTTCCCAGATCTATTTTCCCAGTCCTTGATCAGACAGAGAGACTTTCTGCGTACAGCAGCCAACACAAACCCCACAAAATGCCAAATGAGCTTCATCTCTCACTTGAGATGGCCTCAGTGAAATCAGCATCACTTCTCTTCCAGCAGCAGATCATGGTCCTGGGAGAAGTTAGAACCTACTAGCACATCTGAAATCCCAGAACCTCCAGGATATATTGGACAACTGTGGTTTGGTGCTTTACCTCATCCTTTTGAAAACCACAGAGTAGTGCATGCCAAGTGATGAAATCAAACATACTTTTCTTTTTTTTTTTTCATCTCACATAGTTCTGTGCTTCTTCTGTAAGCAAATGATGCCCTAGTGGGGTATGAGAATGAAGTCACAATTTGCAACTATGGCAGAGAAACTATTAAAAGTCTATAAATAAATATTTTTATTGCAATGGTGTTGCATGAGCCGGTACTTTCTTGGACCCATATTCACATCAAGATGGGCTGGGGGACTCTATTCAGTTACCAATGCTGGTGACTTGGAAGTGTTTGACTGGGAGATGTATGCAGCCCTCTCAATATTCTTATTCAGTTGTATAATTCCAAGCCCTGCAGTGTTGTTATCCCTTAAGAAAACTGCTTTCTATTTCAAAAGCACCAACTCTGAATGTTAAATTGAAAGGAGATAAAAGAACCACAGTGGTAAAAGCTGCACAATTCTACCCTCTTCATTATACAACAAGCTGATTCAGTATTCGCTTCTTTACATTTTTATGCAGATATAAAAGGCTACTTTGGGAAATCTGTAACACTATTATTAAATGTCACTGAGCAGAGCTGAGTATAGTGATGACTCATTGTCAAAAGATTTGATTTAGTTTGCATTGGCTTCCCAAGAGTTGAGTTCCTGTGTTGGACTATATCAGCCACTGTACCCAGATCTAATGTAAGGACCATTCACATCAGCAGGAGTCTTTCTTCTAGCTTCAGTGATTTTTGGATCAAGATCTTAGTGATAAGGGATGCTCTAGAAATAATAATATTGTTAATCATAAGTAATAACTATCCATAATTCGTAAGGGCCAACTGAAAAATCAGGTCGAGTTGTGCTATGCTGCACAGCCAGTGGAATATAGTCTGTGCCATAAATTCATGAAAACAATCCAGATACAGTATTGGGAAGAGGTGTGATCCATCATGATTCTATATATCATAGAATCATTTCAGTTGGAAGAGACCCTCAGGATCATGGAGTCCAACCATAACCTAACTCTAGCATTAAACCATGTCCCTAAGAACCTTATCTAAATGCCTTTTAAACACCTCCAGGGATGGTGACTCCATCGCTTCCCTGGGCAGCCTGTTCCAATGCCTGACAACCCTTTCCATGAATAAATTTTTCCTAATATCCAATCTAAGCTTCCCCTGATGCAACTTGAAGCCATTTCCTTTTGTCTTATCACTTGCTACTTGGGAGAAGAGACCAACCCCCTCCATGCTACAACCTCCTTTCAGGTAGTTGTAGACAGCAATAAGGTCTCCTCTCAGCCTCCACTTCTCCAGGCTAAACAGCCCGAGTTCCCTCAGCTGCTCCTCATTAGACTTGTGCTCCAGACCCCTCACCAGCTTTGTTGCCTTCTCTGAACTCTCTCCAGCATCTCAACGTCTTCCCTGTAGTGAGGGGCCCAAAACTGAACACAGGATTTGAAGTGGGGCCTCATCAGCACCAAGTACAGTGGCACAATCACTTCCCTAGTCCTACTGGCCACACTATTCCTGATAGAAGCCAGGATGCTGTTTGCCTTTTTGGCCACCTGGGAACACTGCTAGCTCATGTTCAGCTGGCTGTCAATCTACACCCCCAGACCTTTTCCCACCAGGCAGCTTTCCAGCCACTCTTCTCCAAGCCTGTAGCACTGCCTGGGGTTGTTTTGACACAAGTGCAGGACCCAGCACTTGGCCTTGTTGAACCTCATACAATTGGCCTCAGCCCAATGATCCAGCTGGTCCAGATCCCTCTGTATGGCCATCGTACCCTCTGGCAGATCAACACTCCCACCCAACTTGGTGTCATCTGTAAACTTACTAAAGGTACACTCAGTCCCTTCATCCAGATCATTGATAAAGAGATGAAACAGAACTGGGCCCAATACTGAGCCCTGGGGAACACCACTCGTGACTGGCCACCCAACGGGATTTGGCTCCATTCAACACAATTCTTTGGGCTCGGCCATCCAGCCAGATCTTTATCCGTTGCAGAGTACATCCATCCAGGCCATGAGCTGCCAATCATGGCAGTAGTAAATATCATATTACTTCTTTTTCTTTTTAATAAGTTAAGAAAGACAAGAAAAAGGAAAGAAGAGAGAATTTTGAAGGAAAACTGGATGAAATAAAGGACTATGAGAAAGAAGATTGATAGTTTAGAAGTGAAGGAAAGGTAGAGAGGCCAGAGGATGGGAATGGTGTGGGTGTTGAAGCCATTTGCATAGAGACTGGTATATGACTAATCACAATATTCCCATCAATACATTAGCTAAGACTCCCTAATTTGAACAATATTAAACCAGAGTGTCCTGAAAAACTTCAAGTATCAATGGACTTGCTTCAAGTATGAAAGATAGTGCTCTCCACATCCCTGATGCGATGGCTTCCCAGTCAAATAATTCTATGTGTTGGACAGCATCTACATAGGCATCAGACTTAGGGAGTTACATGAGAAAAAGTCCACTTGTGACCAATAATGGGGCCACATTTGAGCTTCCTAGAACTTTAGAGCAGTTTGGGTTTGGATTTAGACTTTAAGGCATTCTGTGGTCCTGTGAATGGAAGCTTGATTTGTTGTGATGTTCCAGTGTTAATTAAATTATGGACTTACGCTGGAGGAGTTTAGCTGTGAAACTCCAGCACAAGGCTAGTGAAATGGGAAATGAATATAACAGTCTAATCTTTCCGCCCAGTTCAGATAAGTGTAAAAGGTCTGCATGGATAGATAAAACATTGCTCAGTAAGGAAACGAATTTTCCAACTTACCCTTTTAGAATTGAACATCAACATTTACTCCCACCTCTATGAGCTGCTTGAACAATTATTTCTATTAAGAAAATGGACTTGAGACTCTGCTACTTTAGGGAACCTTTGTATTAACTTGCTGAAGTTGAGGGGCTTTGGTGACAGTGGATCTTCACAGTAGGCTATAACTGTTGCTCTCAAGGACTCCCTGCTTTTTGTAGATATGCAGCATTATGACTTCTATGTCCCTTGTAAAGTGCAAGAGACATCAGGGAAGGAAACAGGGAGAAGAAATGGGACAATGCTGGTAGGCTGCTCCCTCGGAGGCTGCAAGAAGCACAGAATAAATTAGAACAGCTCTGAGTTTCTGTAATTTTCACAGCAGGTTGGACATGCAGAGTTGCTGAGAATTAACACCTATGTTTCTGCAGAAGCAAATCCTCGGGAGAAGTGTCACAGACACAGATATGGAATCAGCAGGGTTCTACAGAAACCAAAAGGTGTCTCCTGGAATTGTTTTCAATGCCTTGAGGATTTAAGGAGAATAATATTCTCCCTGTAACAAACATATTAATTTTAGGTATCAGGGATGCATGGAGACGCTATGACACTAGCATATAAACACTGAGGTAGATGTTTATGCCTATAACATCCTTGAGAAAAGTTTAAAAACCTTAAAACATATTTAATTTTGCAGTTATCGTCTGAAAAGGAATCTGAGTAAAATAGAATGGAATTGCAGGTGACAGAAAGATACCACTCATTGACCAACCCCCTGGGGATGTGTGAGGGTTTAAATCCATGGGGAAATTCCTCAAGTTCAGAGTATGTCACAGAGGAGATTGTCTCAGTGTCTAACAAGAAAATGGATATAAACCAAAACTGGCTGGTGGCCTGAAAATCCCCAGGGATTTTGAGATGTGTGACACAGTCAAGAAAATCTTTCTGCCTTTCTCACCCCATCTGCTTGGCTGCCTAGGATTCTGTGCACTATGAAAACTACCATCTAACTGGGCAACATGTACTTGAACCTTGTGTCTGCTCCCTTCAACAGAGGTTGTTGCCTGCTTGCAGATTTCCTTCCATTTTCTTTTGAGCAGTGAAGACATTTAGTGATTTTTGTCCTATAGTTTACTTTTGTGATGCCCAGAGCCTTGCTACTGTATGAGAGTTTGGCAAGGTACTCGTGGTGAAGAGTCCAAGGACAGGACAACTTGCCAGACAAAGCCTACTTGGGATGGACAGGAGGTGGGAGTTCCTAAGAAATATTTTGAGGTAAGTGGGAAAAGATGAGAAGGAGACAGAAGGCATTTATGAGCTATAAATACAGTATATGATGGCAGTAGAGGCTATAGGAGTGGAGGTGGAACTTCCAAGAGAAAATAAAGGGACAGAACCAGATGTGGGAAAATACAAGAAAACAGGAAAAGCCTTAAAATGTTATTCTTCTTCCCTTATCCTTGAATCCTTTTCTGTGCATTTAATAATACAATGGTTGAATTATAATTCACTAATTGCACTCAGTGTAAGACCTTGTGGAAAGTTTATGTGATTCCCCCAGTTCTGAGCAATTGAGTTACATCATGCCACATGTGGGCAGAAAGGAAAAAAACCCACTCCTCCTGTGCAGTGTTAGTGATATATAAAGCAACGGAGAATCAATTTAATACATCAGCACTGCAATGTGAATTTCTAGAACCATTGAGCTGAAAAGTACAATCCCACCAGCCTGATACCATGAAAATGGAAGTTGATGTCTGCCTGGATCAATTTTATCATGAAAATAATGGCATCACTCTGGGCACAAGATTTAAAGCCTTCAAGGCTTTGGGGAAGACACACTCAGTAACCTACATACGAAAGTAGATTGATTGAGAGTGGCTGGAGCACACATAAAGCTGACATTTTTACCCATCTGGGCCTTTATCAAGACTGATAGGCTGAAACATTGTATTTCTGAATGTTCCCGCTGCTTTCATGTGTAAGCTCCTGGGTTTGCGTTACTCTTGAGGCTTTGACAAGGTGTGTGCACAGCACGTCTGATACACCACAGTGTATGTCTTGATGGGGCAAAGAAAATGAGCTAAATTCATCCTCCAGCTAGATACCTCAGAAGGGAGAGATTATGTTCACTCTTTAATCTTATTTTTATAAACAAAGTAGTCTAGACACCAACAGGTTCTGAGATCAAACAGCATTTTGTGCAGATATAATATCTGGGCCCTCATCACCCAGTCTTGATTATACAGGACCTTTTACCTGCTGCCAGGTGCCTGACCTGGCTTACAATCTGCAAATATCTGACTCCTGAAGCTTTGCAGGGGGGTGGTGCTGCTCAGCAGACGTTTGCCCTAGTGTAAAATAAAGCAACTCACTGGTAATTACAAGTGTGAAGAAAAGTTAAGAAATTGTGGCAGCAAACTAAAATGAACTTCGGTTCATTTTAGGAAGTAAACAAAGGCTAATGAAAATGCTCATAAAGAAGAAAAAACCTTAATATGCTGTTATGAAAACATATAGTAATTATGAACATTAACAGCATCAGAGGCTGGTGCAAAGAGAGTTGCTTGGTATTTCCCTGAAGATAAAAAGCCATCTGTGTGCACCAGGAATCATCTTTCTTTGGTTCTCTGGGGTAGAGTATGATATGCAATTGCTAAGTCTCCATTTACTATACTCAAATGTTACCCTGTGCGACAGTGGCTGTCAAAAAGCATTCCACACCTAATGGCAAAAAGCAAATGACTAATAAGATAGATTCACAAGTTACCACTTAGGTGAACAAATCCAAGGAAAACAAAAGGTTTCAAGGAAATTAAGTGAATTCTGTGGAATAAGCTACTTTTCAGCACAACTTTCTCCTGCTTCACTCCAAAGTGTCAACAAGTTTCTACAGTATTTGATGAAGGAAGAAGGATCTTTGACTCCCAGTGATCAAGCCCTGCTTTGGTAGTAAGGAACAGCTGTGATCAGGTGGCTTTGGTACTGGAGAGGAGACCTCTGAAGACCTTGTTTCTGATCGAGTTCTTGCCTCTGTTTCTTTCTTGGAGTTGCAATATACAAATGACATTTTTGGCCCAATGTGCCCAAAACTATTTACTCATGAAAAAAACACAATCTAAAATAACAAAACATTTCGTAAAAAATGATAAAAATGACCCATTTGCATATTTTTATGAAAAAGGACTTGTTACAGCTGATTGAAAAGGGGAAACCGAGCTTATGTCAGATCCTAGTATTTTAATACTTGTTTTTGTGTCTCAGCAAAGGAGACAAAAATTAATTATCATGAAGTGAAGAGCTCAGAAAGGTATAATTTCAGGAATCCCAGCATTTTCTACCAAGACTGCAAACATTCCCAAATTGACGTATTTTTATTAATAAGGTTGACTTTGTGCACGGGTTGGGTCTAATGCTTTTTCATTATATGGAGCGTATCTTTATTCTACCTCTCTTCATGCATTACTCTTTGTTCTGTCTTTCTAGGTTACTTATGTTGCTTTAGCTTTTGAAAGCTTCAACCTGAGAATATTTACAGTGTACAATGCAGTGAAAGAACGTATGGGTTTACACTGGTGTTCTAGCTCAGAGCAGGAGCGCAGTAGTCAAGCAAGGCTCCTGGCCACGTTCTCTTACCACAGTCTGGTTTTCTGTGGTCTTGGAGAAAGCAAACTGGATTGCCTTTGGTTGAAGCTGAACCAGGAACATAGGTGCTCTGGCTGCTAAGGGGATTTTGGTACTTCAAAACAAACTAGAACAAAATGCATAGAATAAAATGTGCTACATAAACAACAACAAAAAAAAAGAGTAGTGTGTTTCTCAGGTCCCTAGTTCTGACAGTTTTGCTCTGTGGTTACATATCTGTTGTACAAAATTACTTGCTAATACAATTTGCTATGCTCCAAACATCTTAAAATCCAAGGAGACAAGGCAAGAAGAAAATACACATACACATACAAAACCAACAGAAGAGTAAAAGAATCATTATTCATATTGTAGGCAAAGAAGCAAGCTAGGAGGAATTTGTCTTCTGGTTCCCTGCTTAAAGAACACCCACTGCATGACTGGTGATTCTTTCATTGGTTGTCAGTTATTACCACATTTGAGATGGTGTTGGCGTGGGACTATTGAAATGTGGGAGGTCTTAATTTGTCATGAAAACTAACCAGCTTTATCCTGAAAAATAGGGAAATAATTAATAGTTTTCCACATTTAGCACTTGTTGAACAAACACACTGTCCAATACATATATGGATAGATAAACCAATATAATAATTTCAGAAGACTAGAATGGAGATTCATTGGTTCATATATTAAATTAAAAAGAAGGTAATGTAACAACCAGTTTAGAACTGTCACCACATAGATTTATTCTCAAAAAATAAACCCACATATCCCCCGTTCGATTAGTAATTAGCCTAACCAAAATGCAAACTTAAAGGCTCAGAAGTGACTGTGCTACAATTGTTTATTCACCAATGGTCTTGCCATATATTCTTGGGCGTGTTTTAAATGTAAGAGGTGGCTTGAGAGCCTTTGGTGACTGGGACTGTATCTCATGTTCCCAGTCAAATAAGTTGGGTAAACTATTATAAATAGTGAAACCCTTTTAAACTGGAATGTTGTATACAGTTTGGGTCACACCAGTTCAAGAATGATGACTTGAACCTGGAAAATGTGCTATGAAGGGATGCTGTGATGGTATGAAGATTGGGAGAGATCTTTGCAACAGAAAAGACTAGAAGATTTTGGCTTGCTTATGCTCAGAAAATGAAAGCTGGGAGGGAGTTAAACATACACAAAAAAATGACTTTAGTAAAACTAGGTTCTGGATCAGCCCTTTAACAGTGAGGTAAAAAAAAAACCCTACTGGACAGGAACATGGTACTTGATGAGCTTCTGAAAGGGCATTTCAGAGAGTAGCATCTGACAGCGCCATGGGCTAGAGCTGATGAACCAAGAGATGTGATCTGCTCCCAGGTTTCTAAAACTTTTATTTCCATACACAAGGCCTGTTTAAACTGCCTGTCCTGGGAGCAGATGGAGGAGCTAATTCTGGCTTCCATTCACACACCTCCTGCTCCAGGGAGGAACTGCTTTGTAAGAGACTCAACCTGCTTCTCCACCTCAGCATCAGTTCTTGGAGCAGTAGTGAACTGAGAGTTGTAGATCAAGTAATAAATTATAATACTATTGTAATAATAGTAACAGTGGAGCTGTTTATACCATTATAGACATCATTAAGCTAAATGGCAAAGAAAAATGAGTCCCAAACTCAGCTGGTCAGAGTAAGCTCTTCCAGGTAGGAGCTGTACTCTATTCTCCATTCCACTGTGCCTGGCACAGTATCATACAAAACTTACGGAAGTCCATGTTGACACCAACAGGACTTATTTTCAGACTGTCTTCCAAATTTCTGTGAGCAATCTTGTGCTATTCCCCTTCTCCCTTTTGAATAAATAAGCAAATACTTGTTGCTGAAATAAAAATTTCAAATTTCAAAACTGCTCCAATTCACAGTTTCAGACAACTTCCATGCACGAACAAATTTAGAGACACTTTGAAATCTACATTTATCACCATTCTCACAGGCAATCTTCTGAGCCCCCACCCCTCAGAAAAGCTTTTTACTGTTTTATGCATTCCCTCTGGATATTCAGCTGTGTCAGTCACTACTGATGGAATTCTCTGAGTTGCCTTCAAACTGTGGTTTTTGTCAGGGAAATCTTGCATTCTAGATCTGTATGTGATTTATCTAAGATGCTGTCAAATCAATAAAGTTTCACTTCAGCTGCCAGAAAAAATCTATGTGGTGGTTATCCCCATGAAGATTTAATTAGTCATTGTGTAGGTGGTGGTAAGTGAATAAAAAGGGGGTAAAATGGATCTTGTACAATGTGGCTTTTAACCTCATACTCTCCTCCAAGCTGACCTGGCCTGTGGACCCCGGTCTCTTCACTTCAGCTTGGTTCTGTTAAGGGCTTCTCTTTTCTTTCATGCCCAGGGAAAAAAGTCCCCACAACATGGGTCCATGTATCAGGCTGGTCACCTTTGTAGCAATTACATTTTAAAGCCATTCTGCTACCAAAGCCAAGCTCTGCTGGGTGCTGTTGCAGCAAGCATTAGTACCAAAGGGGAAAGGCAGCTTTTCCAACCAATTCAGTATTTCTCTGCTACTTCATAATGTCTCACACTCTCTTACTCTTTCCTCAGGCAATGGGTCTGTCAACTTCAGAAAGACACAAGTTTAATACAGCTATTAATACTGAGTTTAGCTGTTTCTGAGATTATTTATTTATGTATTTGAAAAAAAAAGTGTGTGAAAAGTTGCTAGTTAAATGCCATAACTATAACTCCTTCATCCACAGAGTAATTCTTGCATGCCTGGGATGAAGCCTGCATAATCTATTACTGGGTTGCATTAAAAAACAAGAAGGAAAAGTTGACAAATCAAAATGAACAATTGCTTTCCCTCCTAAAGAATGAGAAAAGATTTACCAAAATTATTTTTATCAGCAAAATTTTGGGTTTTTTCCCATGTATAAAAAAGCAAAAAATTGCCAGCTGCCTTTCCTCAGTAGCCCTAGATATTTGATGCAATTCAATCTATGGACTTGATATACCTGAATTAAATCTATGACAGCTCAGGGGCTGCCTGAGCACTAAATGCCTAGTCTGAAACTAATTTTTCTTTTGTCTCCAGTGAGTTGAGAAGGGAGAAAAGTGCTTCAGTCACTTCAGCTTGAGGCTAAGGATGAACTCCAAGCTTCACTGCAGACTTTCTGTATGCCCAGGGCAGGGGAAGTTCCTCAGGACACAGGTACACATCTCTCACCCCAAATACTGATCTGATCCCTGGGAGTGATCTCTGTGCCACTTCCATGGCTTCCTGAGGGGGTCTGAATGGTGAATTTACCAGACAGTGAAGTGACCTGTGCACATCTGCTCCCTCTCCATCCTGCTGCAGATGTTTCCTTTGCATGGGATGTGCCTTTGCCATAAACTCAAATAGGGAGATGTTTGCTGAAAGAAAGACCTGCTTTTAGGGACATCCCTCCTTGAGGAACACTCCTTTAAGGTTAGGATATGCTTTCTTTCTGATCTCTATAAGGGAATGAGTTCTCCTCTCCCCCTTCCCTCCACCATCACCTGGTTCTCTCAAGTCTGCTTCCAAGTTTTCTCTGGCAGAGGAAGGGATTACCCTTTGTCTTTCCATGACAGGTCACACCTTGGAAAAGCAGCATAAGGAATGCTACCCTTACCATCCATCCTTTATGTAGTGTCCAGCTTGCTGGCTGGTGCTCAGGGCACTTTTTGTGTTGAGTCATGCAAAGACAAAAAGTGTGGAGAAATGTCTGCTTCATGAGCAACAGCCAGGCTGACACATGAAGTTGGTGCCAACCTGCTCAGATCTGTCAAGATTAAAGTACTCAAGGGCAGCCCCTCAAAGCTCTTAATGAAACTAAACTGAAGATGTAGGCACTTCTGTATAGAAAACTCCAAAAGGGTTTGAGACAGGAGCTGAAGGGTGGTGACTGGATGATCTAAATGTGGGATTTCAGCGCTGATAGCTGCAGCTCTAAAACCTTGCGTGGGCTTTGAAATGAATTTAGTTTAAAAATCTTCCTGTATTCAATAGGGCAGAGGTACTTGGACATGCTTAGGGACCTTCACTTCAGGGCATCACTTCCTCTCCTGTAATATAGGAAGCTATATAACAAGGTGCTGCATCAAATAGCACTTCCACAGTGTGATCGGAACAGAAAGTGAGGAAAGGGAGAAGGAGACAAGCAAGGAATATGAGGGCAAAAGGAACCACTCAAAGCAGAAGATATGAGTGCTGAAGCCAGAGCTACCTTAACAGCAGATTTTCAACTTGATTTGGCCCATGGGTAAACCTCACCCAGACTGAGCCAAGACATGAGAAGTCTCTTACAGTCCTGCAGAGATCCTATAGTTCCTAGCACACTCCCACTCTCCTGGGAAACAGCTGCTGGTCACTATCAGAGTTACCAGCCCTGCAGTCAACATATAGCAGCTGCCACTGTGGTTCCTGCAGAGCACTCCTCAGCAAATTACCCAGTAGACCTCAGCAGAAATTAATTAAATAGCCATGGCTTAGCCTGTAATGTAATCAATAGCTACATCACTGTGTTATGTGGATGTAACTGTCTTGTTGCAAAAAAATTATCCAGCACAATGTGGTTTGGGTTTATATGTCATTATTTAATGATCATTATCTCCCCAAGGAGCAAAAGCTTCCTTAAAAATCTGGCTGCTAGTGATGCTGGAACGTTCACCCTTCATACTAATGAACAACTGGTGAAAGTTTCTACATTTAAGGATAAATGTAGGGATTATTTACTTTCAAGTTTTCATGTTGCAGGAAAGTATTTTATAATTTCTTTTTTTAAAATGAAACTCACCTGCTGGTGATGGAGCTAACAGCTGACTGCATGCGAAGAGTTTAACAGAATGCTAATTACAATCAATTACATGTTGATTGACTTGCCTTACCAATAAAACATCCTGGCCCACTTTGAGTGTCTCGTACATCTCAGATGGGGCTTGTCTGCAGTGGGGGTTTTCTTTCTTCCTACTGTAGCTATCACTAATCCAAACCATTATTGATTGCACACCATCTTTTGCACTTTATTTTGGTAGGAGGATGTTCTTGTGCATTTCTGCCGGCATACTAACACTGGGGTGGAAGATCACTTGAGGAAGGGGCACTGGCCGTCTGTTTTAACAAGTTGGAAATTTCTGTTGATATGAGTTCTTCTGGGGAGTTCCTAATGGAATGATCAATAGTGTAATGAGCATAAGGGTGCAGCTGTCCACGCTGCGCTGCATGATGCAGCTTGCTACTTATCAGGGCTTGCATAAGCACAGGGATTTAGGCCTTGCTGACCCTTCTACATTATTCTGGATGAAATAAGATACAAATTTAAAGAACAGCTCCTACTCCTAAGGACCTCTTTAGGCAAATCAGTCCTTAACCATTTACAGCTGCCTCTGCAAACACTGCCGCTGTCAAGGGCAAAGGTTTCCTTTGAAATAGCATTCTCTTTTCAGACTTCATTGATTAGTGATGTAATGTTACATGGGAACTATAGCCTTCATGTATAGTGCAGGGGAGCAGAAAAACATGATACAGATGCCATTTGCCTATGCTTGTTTCTGCAACATATTCCCTGACAAGTCCTAATGCTTTTAAACAGATCCATTCAAGTTCATTCTAGCGATAAAGTTCAGATTCAGATCAGAGGCTGGACTCTCTGAAGCATCCTCTTTTGGAGGGATACATACTAGGGATTTACACTGATATTATCTTATACAACAAGACTAATTGCAGGGTATGCAGAAGGTATTTCCTTTTACTAGCCTTTCAGAATAATTCAATGTACTCTATGATAACCATGAGCATCTCATTTTCCTTCTTTTTAACATACTACTCTAAGTACAGTAGTTTGCCTGTTCCTATTCATCTCCTCTCAGTGCTAAACTGTCCCATTCTCTTTGGTTCCTTTCATACAGAAACCACATCAGGCTCCTATTCATCTTGTTTCCTGCCTCTGCCATATCCTTTCAAAAACTGGGTGTACATAATGCTGTAGCTGCAGCATGAGCATGATTGATGCTTATTGTGGGACTGTGTAATCTCTACTTTCTTTTCTTCTCTTTAAAAATCAGGATAGTGCTCAACTATTTTTCTTTTTAAAGGCAATTAAATTCTGAGCAGAACTTTTCATTAAATGATCAACAGTGCTGCTTGGGGACTTCTCCTTAAACATCAGCTTAGCTGCATTCTTCATGTGCCAGTACAAAGTGCCTGAGATCACACTAAACAGTCCTCCATTTTCTTGTGTCAGAAATTAGCACTTAAAATTTAACAACTGATGAGCACATTTTGCAATTGGCTGCATTTCTCCATTTTATTATCTTCTGGGATTTTGATATCCCTGGCAGGGGATGTAGGAAATAAAGGAGACAGTCCTTCAGACTGTGAATTATCGAAGAGTAGCAATAAGGCCTATAATGTCTGCGCATCAGATGCAGAGGAAAAGGAGAACAACGAGGGATCCTTTTTAGTTCATCAGGGTGAATGACTCTATAATTATCCTAAATGTAGAAAGATGTGGAGTTTTATTTGGTGTGGTGAAAAGATAAATGTATTGGGTTTATGTGACAAGGTTTTGGTAGCAAGGAGGCCCAGGTATTTGCTTCTGTGAGAAGAGACCAGGAGCTGCTCCCATGTTGGACAGAGCCAGTTTCAGGTGGCTCCAAGACAGACCTGCTGCTGCTCAAAGCCAAGCCCATTAGCGATGCTAGTGGCTCCTCTGTGGTAACGCATTGAAGAAAGGGTGAAAAAGGCTGTGCAGCAGCTGTGAGAGCAAGGAGTGAAAAAAATGTAAGAGAAACAGCCCTGCAGACACCAAAGTTCATGAGGAAGGAGGGGGAGTAGGTGCTCCAGGTGCTCAAGCAGAGATTCTCCTGCAGCCTGTAGAGTAGACTGTAATGAAGCAGGATGTCCCTCTGAAGCCCATGGAGGACCACGCTGGACCAGATATCTACCCTGCAGCCTGTGGGCGATCCCACGCTGGAGAAGGCAGACATGCCCTGAAGGAGGCTGCAGCCCATGGAAAGGCCAAGCTGGAGCAGGCTCCTGGCAGGATTTGTGGCCCGCACAGAGGAGCCCACTCAAGAACAGGTTTTCGGGCAGGGACTGCAGTTCATGGCGGACCCACAGTGGAGCATTCCATTCCTGAAGGACTGTACACCCTGGAAAGGACCCACCTTGAAGCCATTCTTGAAGAACCACGGGCTGTGGGAAGGACCCCTGTTGGAGCCGTTCATGAAGGACTACATGCTGTGTGAGGGACACCAGGCTGAAGCTGGGGAACAGCACAAGGGAGAAAGAGCATCAGAGATGAAGTGCTATAAACTGACCACAGCCCCTGTTCCTCATTCCCCTGCACTGCTCAGAGTAGAGAAGGATGTAGAAGAGTCAGGAATGAAGCTTAGCCAGGGAGGAAGGTGTGGGGAGGAAGAAGGTGGTTTTTGTTTTGTTTGTTTATGTATGTATTTATTTATTACTATCCTACTCTGTTATTAAGTAGCAATAAATTAAATTATTCTTCCCCAAGTTGAGTCTATTTTGCCCATGACAGTAACTGTTGATCAATCTCCCTGTCTTTATTCAAAATCTATGAGATTTTAATTGTATTTTCCTTCTGTGTCCTGCTGAGGAGGAGGAGTGAGAGAGTGGCTGGATGGGTACCTGGCAGCCAGCCAAGGTCAACCTACCACAGTAGGTAATGCACAAATACTTCATCACGAATCTGTAATATTTAACCATAGCTGCCTTCTTATAGGTGAATATAGAAGGACATGCCATGTGCTTCTGGCCAGCTTCCTTTCTACCTGATCTTGACTGAGCAAGCACAAACTTAAGTCAGAGGAGACTTTCCTTACGATATTTATCTTCTTTTTATTCACACCACATTATATGAACTCATGGTACGTGAATGAAGCAAGAAAAGTACAGTAGTCAGAGATCTGAAGGGCTTTAGTATTGCATTAGTGAGCTTCGCTCCCCTTGGTATAATATAAAAATGGCAAATATGGTATGGAATGAGTGTTTTTAATAACTCTCCTAAGTGTTCTATTAACTGCCGTGTATCATACAAATGAGATGCAGAAACTAGGGAAACATTTTCAGTTGCTGACTAAAAACAATTTAGGGTGTAAATATACTTCCAGATCTGCACACAGGAATCCTGCCAATTAGGCTTCTGTTAATTTTTATTATTTTTTTAAAAAGTTTTAGGGGAGAAATTCATGTCATAACAGCTCTAGAAATATCCTTGTATCTAGTCAGGGTGCTTTCAAGGCTAAGAATAGCCTGCAATCTGTGCCACACTGTATGGTTGATGGTCACCTCCCTGTGCTGGACAGAAGTCAGGGCTCATGCTGGCTCTCTGAGATGTCTTCTGTCCCAAGTTTTCACCCGAATACCTTCAACCTCAGTATCTGAGACCTGCCAACTGTTTTGGAGAGCCTTGATCTTCACACAAATCTGCAGTCCCTCACAGGGGCTGGTGGAACCAGGTTGGAGTGGAATTGCTGGGAAGATATTTTAATATATATATATATATGAGTAGAAAATGCTTATGCAGCTAATTAGAGGTAGCTGTGACATTTTGTGGCATGTTGATATAACGTCATTAAAGTGAAAGGTCTGTCAAACACCTGCTGCTCTCTGCGACCTCCTACCTGGCAGCACTGAGAGGACAGAGATTAGAGGAATTCACAGCAGAAAAGCTGCTATGTGACATGCTTTTATTTCAACCAGTGTATGCTACACATTTCACAAAATACTGTTATCTTTATTGTTTTAAATTCACCTTTAAAGTCCTTGGTGATTGTATTTCTCTTTGTCGATACATAAATACCATTGTGAAGAGGGAGGATACTTCTTAATAATGTATTTCTCTCCCTTTATCTCTCTCTTTTCTTATTTGTATTGGGAAAAATGGATCAAAGACCTGCATTTTGCTTAGGAAGCATAAAAATTCATGACTATCCTAATCTTTTTCAGGAAAGCTCAGAAGAAGACCTATACATTGACGTACTATTGATTATCTCTTTCAAAAATGTCATGCAGAAAAACCTCTTAGACTTTCTGTACAGAATCTGACCTTTATAAAAGGCTCATCATGCTCAAGAAAAGCTGTTTTAAATGAGAAACACCATAATGTTAGGTAACACTATAAGCAGGAAAAACCACTGTGTTGACCAATGTGAATGACTGTTCTGAATTTGAAATAATGATAAGAATGTAACTGCAGATGCCAGGATTATGTAGGTTATACTGCTTGGATACCACCTAAGGATCACTAAAGCCTTTACCAGATCTGAACTAGGATAGCAGGCAAATGCATTTCTGACAAGGAGGAATTTTTACGAGTTGCATTTCCCTGCTTTCATACTAGAGTCCACTGGGCAAGTATCTCCTTGACAGAAGAAATATACACAATGAGATTTCTCGAGATGGGTCATTGTTCATGATATAAAATGTCTTGATGTAATTGGTAAATTGAAAGGATAAGGATAGGCTACCATCTAGTGGATATATTGCAAAATCATTACATTTGTATTTAACCTGTTTTGTGACTTGAATGGCTAAACCAAAGAAAATCAACTCTTACATGCTGAAGTGCCACCTGAAAGCACTCTGACCATGTATGAGTTCAGACCAGTTTTAAAAAATCTTGCTGTGCTTTATTCTGATACCTCAAAGCAGCTCTGCTAGTCCCAAAGCTAGAGATGAGGCAGATAATACCATATTTCACAGGTGTCCTTATTTCTCACTGACCTCTGGTATCTGGATACAAGCACAGAGCCATACATTAGTACCCGTAAGGCAATTTTAAGGTGTAAAGCACAGAGAGAGGTCTAAGGTGGACAAAACAGAGGAAATAAGACATTTAACTCAAATATCATGGCACATGTCTAAAGGCACAACATAAAATACCCAGTGTAGTAGTTAAGACTCAGCAATTGCTAAGGAAGGAGTACAAGTCCAATTTTGTTTATATCTCTGCTATACCCAGCTGGCTTCAGCACAGTGATTTCTAACCCGAACTGCCATGCTTGCCTCAGAAGCAGACCTCAGAAGCATCTTGATATACTGATGTGCCTATGTAGATACTATGCTCTTTGTGTGATATAAGAATAACTAGTGGAAGTCCTGCAAATTATGACTCCTAAGTCTAATGTAAATTGGTGGAATTATCACTGCAACTGGATGAACAGAAAGGAAATGGAGTTGCTAGATGCATCCACGTGTCTCTCTTTTTCTGAGAGCTGTAGCTCAGCTATAAAGGACATGGTATTAAATGTAAAACTTATGGATAAATAACTGGGGACCACATTCCTTAGATGAGGATTCTTGTTGCAGAAAGTACTTGTGTAAGATAAACACAAAAACAGAGAAGCCTAGTCTATCAGGCTTGTGAATTATGCTGATGATGCTCTTTTTTGATCAGATGATGTAACTCCCTGTGACAGTGAATTCTGAATCATTTGCCATTGTCTAATGACAATGAGACATGACATAGATCTACCTTATTAACTGAACCATAGGTATGTCTGAAAATCATTTTCTTAAAGGATGAAAATAGGAGCTACTCTGTGTGCTGAACCTCTTTGTGCTGCCTGCTGACCTACCCTGACCTTCCACATATGCAGAAAGGATAAAGGGTGCATGCTGTGGGATTAGCACATGCTATGTGCCTCCCTGCAAGGACCTGCCTTGAGCTGATGGGAGCTTTGGGAACAGTGCTGTGGTGGCTGGAGCCTCTCCCTCTCTCAGCTCATTACCTGCATAGCTTTGGAGCAGCCTGGCTCAAGTTTTCTTAACCTACTGTAGCTGTTTTGATAGCTCAATTTCTGTGCCCAAGCAGAAATACAAAGCAAAATAAAGTGAGGAGTTTGAGAAGTAAGCATGTTCACAGCCAAACTGAGGTGGACAGCTGTAATTCTACCATGCTGGAGCAGCAGTTCCTCCCTGGAGACAGCAGCCTCCTCTTTGCTCCATTGCTTTCTAACTGGAAGCTGGAATTGGAAGGGAAGTCTTCTAGTTGCATGAGGTTTCCTTCTATCTCTTGGTGGCAGGAGACAGCACGAAAAGCATTAGGTAAACAAACAAAATCCAAATGAAGAGTCCTTCAAGTTAAACAGTAGCAAGATGTAGCAAAAATGCCAAGGCCTGGGGTTTATTGTTAAAACCCACAGGACCTGGTGGCAGGGCATTGAGAACACAGAAAAAGACAAAATGAGAGTTGTGGAAACTCTCCACCTCTGATAAGGTAGAAACTCTCCACTTTTAGAAATGTTTATATTTCTACTCCACAGAAACCAAATAAATCCTCTTCTAGATTTTTCTAATAGTCTTTGTCCAACTGATCTTAGCCCACCAAGGTCATACAAGTTAAGCTCGGTTCCCAAAATAATGTTCCTAACTTTCACAAAGTCTGCCCAGGTACGTTATTCTTAGATAGGTCTGCCTGAATTTATCTTCTGTAGAAGTCCCTTTTCCACATGAGTCACCTGCTGCTTGTTACCCATCACAGCACCAACACTGTGGAATAAGCATTCCTGAACCAACACTGAGAAAAAGATTCCTGTTGTATAGAGGAATAGGAAATTATTACCTCTGGTGTTTTAGCCACCTCATTATCCAAAGGGTAAAAATTATGCCCAGTGCTATCAAAAAGGTTCCCAAATGGTAAGAGAAGCCTCAGTCCATCACTTAAGTTTTGCAAAAAGAGGCACAAATCAAGAACATAATAGTATTTGTACATATGTGTGGATTTTTTTCTGAGTTGTCAATAATATCTGAATCTTATAATGCTTTTCCGGAAAAAAAAAAATGGTACCAATAAGCACAAACCTTTTGAATTCAATACATCGAGGTGTAAATATGGAAAAAGTTCTCAGAATTCAGCCAATCAAGGAAAATATATAACCAGAGGACACATTTAGGTGAATTGGGAGGCTTTGTGAGCAAGATGTGAACAGTAAAATTTGCTGGCATGGAAGGGAGCTGGAGATTCTCCAAGACATCAGAGGCAGAGCAGCTCATACATCTCAGGAAGCAAGGAGGAAAGGACAAGGTGCTGAAGAGGTAAGAAAGAGAGGAGAGCAAGAGTACTTATGTTGACATGTTGATAGTCAGTGTTCCAGGATGGGGAGGTTTTCTTTTGACCCTTCTACTTAGCCTGGTTCCTGTCTGTGTTTATGAAGATTTACTTCTCCTGAATGGACATTTCTGCCTGCTGCTGCCTTTGAATTTTCACCTCACAGTTGCACCAGCTCACAGTCATGTGCTTATCTGTGTTTTGGAGAATGGAAACATTTGGAAAAGCCTTTCTCCCACCCAGTCTGTGCGACCTTGCATTGAGCAGAGCTAGGCAAACATACAGAACAAAGTCCAAAAGTGAACATGAAACCTGCCTTTGGGTTTTGTTATGAACTTGAAAACTGAATTTTACCATTAAGTTTTACAAGCCTAGACTGAGTTGGAGGGGACCTGGGCTGATTTAAGGTTTTATAGGGAACCATTTGATACTCAGAGGCTTAATGTGATTTTGGCTTGAAATAAAGCAATCCTTGGCTGACTTAGGTCGTTTGAATCCCATATCCAAGGTGAAATCCAAGGGCTGTGTAAATGCAGGGCAAACTGAAGCTGGCGTGTTCAACATGCTCGCTCACACAAGCTGCATCTTAACACACGTCGCCAAATTGTACACGAGATTGTGGCTCTGTTGAGGAACATCAGGACGTGTCTCCTGAAGTACCACACCGGAACTGAACACACTGGCAAAATAGGAGTTGTAGACAATTAAAGATCAGATCCTGCCCTTCTAATAAACAAGCACCTCACTCTCTGTGTGTTTGTGGAGTAATAGTGACATCCTGTGGCCAGTCCTGATTAGTCCCAAGCACGGACATGCTGTACCTCCTGGTACTAGACATGAAAACCTGCCGAGAAAAAGGATGGAGGAAGAGCCGGAGAAGGAAAAAATCCGTTCTTTCTTAATCTACTCGTTAAATTTCAAAGGAGAGGAAAGAGTTACAACACACTTGCTCTTTAGTCATAATGCAAACATTATGGCCCTTAGCTAATTTAAATGTAAAGTGATTTTAAACATGCTTTCTGAAGCCCAGCATAGAAATGAATACCGGTGGGAACTGCTGGGCATAGCAACTGGAAGAGGGAATAGGGAAACCGAGCTTGGATCCCAAGCACAAGGAGCGGCCACTGGTGAGGTGGGAGGCGGGGATGTTTGAGACCGTCCTCCAGAGTCTTCTGAGATGATCCAAATAAGCCAAGTATAAAGGTACAAGCAGGAGGTAGCACTGAAATGGAAGAGCAGTTTCGTTTCCCAAGCACGCTGTATTTTGATGTTAACAGGCATGGCCGTGGCACTGTGGCAGGTTCGGAGAGGGACGGGTCTTTTTTTTTTCCTTGCAGTTGACATGTTCTTGCTCAAGTACAGAGTAAATATACTGCCAGGTGACTCAAGTATGAGGCTTGCCCAGAAAAAAGAAAATTTAAGAGGAAAAAAAAATAATAGGTGTAGGGCAGCCAATAAATTGTCAATGAAGGGAGAAAGCAGGCAAGGAGAGCAGCTGGCTGGAGCCCAGCAGAAGAAACTCTGTGCCTGGGAGACCAGTTTTTTGTGCTACATTATTTCAAAAGCCAAGGAGCCAATAGAGTTCAAGGAGAGAAGAAGCTGGACAGCCAAGGTGACTTTTCTTACTGGTACTCTCATTTTTATTGCCTAAATTATGGTAACTCCTGTGATGTGACACAGAGACTGTTCCTGCCATGGGGTGTCCACCAGTGTTGTTTGATGACTTGGAGAGAGTGATTCAAGGCCAGCCAGACTCAAGAAAGCCAGCTAGGCTCAAGGAACACAGTGTGCTGGGAGATTATGGCTGAGCTGAGTGGCAGAAGCTAAATATAAATATAGGTAGAGTGTCAGAGAGAGAAAATGGTTTCCCATCGTGCAGAGGAAAGAAGGAATGGGGAAGAGGTGAGGTTGTGGTGTTTTCTAGTAACCACAGCTTCCTTGTAGAATTTGTTTGTCCCAAGATACTTCCTGAATTGCACGGACTTGTTATATGGGATAGAGCTCGCATTGTATCCCATCTTTCAGAGAGAACATTTGCTCTTGCAAATATTTGTTTTGCATTTGGAGCCTACAAGGTAGTGGTGGATATGAAGTCATCCCTTGACACTGGCTTGAGGTTCAAGCATATGTTTCCTACAGGGTCAAGAGACCTATTTCATTGGGCGACTGGCAGAAACAAATGTTTTAGTGAACCTGCAGAGTTTTAGGCTATTCTCACAAGGTGGACTGAATTTCAATTGATGGGACTAGGCTTCCACCTTTTATTTCAGATAGCTGTAGAAAGCCACAAGCATCCCTTTGTGATATCAGGTATCTGATAAAAAAAGACCATTCCCCAAAACAAAAAATAAACAAAATTTGCACAAAGCAACATTAGATAAAAACCGATCAATGTCTTTGGTGACTGGCACAGCAAACTGGGGGCTGATACACTGGACTGTAATTCAGTGTCTCTGAGAAACAGCAGAAAAACCAGAGCAACTGAGAGAAGAGTCAGTGAGCACTACTAATGTGGCCCTGAAACAAAACAGCTACCTGGAGTCTGGGACTGAATGCTGACTAAAAGAAGCCAGGAGCTGTAAAAAGTGAAACAGACGCCTGTTGTCTGGTTCTCTGCCCATGCTTTGGGAAGCAAGGCTTCATGCATTTCTGTAAAATAAAAATAACTGTATCCAAAATAGTAGATTGTCATTATTTTCTCACCCTAAAGGGAACAAGACACACAGCCTTGGGTTTGAGCTAGCTGCTTAGGGAACAGCAGCTTTGGTCTGGTAGATCAGCAGAATCTCTGTGGTGAGTTCGTCATCACTGCTGATTCAGTGCCCTCCATAAATCTGCCTCTCATCACTCTGGTGCACAATTCTCGAGTTAGGCTGTGGTGCCAGGAATTGCGCTCTCCCGCTTGCTATGCTCTGATTGAGCTTGTAGGCCTTACTAGCACAGAGGTAATGCTATTAGTTTTCAAAAGTGGGATTCTTTGACCTGATAATTAACTTTCTCCATTGCCACTGCCCCTCTTTCCTGCTGCATCCACAAACTGCCGCTTCTGCTGGAATGCTAAGAGACAGGAGTCTCTTCACCAGCCACTGGAGCTCCCTCCACCTTCCCAAAGCCTGAGGTTTACAAAATCACCTTTCAGGATCTCTTGTGCTAGAAGAAAACAACATGTTAAGGTTTAGCTCTCTTCTTGATGAGACTTTGCTTTTGTTTGATTGGAGAAGTAGTACCTCCCAGACTTAAAATCAAACATTTGCTCACAAGGGACTAGCGTATGCAACTGGACCATGCCTGATTATAAATCTGGCCTGTGATGAAAGCTGTTGATAAACAAAACACATCAAAATAAAATTCTATGGATGTTTTCAAAATATATAAGCATAGATGACCACTAACATGTCAAAGATGTTTAGAAGGGAATGAGAGTTAAAGAGAAGTCCTAGAGAATCAGCTCTTCCACCCCTTGAGATCCTCATACTGGTGAAACTGCTGGAAGATCCTTGTTTTTCAGGTTTGTTTGGTGTGTCCATCCCTCCCCGCCCCCCCCCTTTTTATCTCTCTTCCTCTCTTTCCTTCCATTCTCAGATTTCAAGATCCTTTATTCAGTTGTGAAAAAGAATGGGGTGGTGACTGCCCCTGTAAGTATATAGACAAAGGAGAAATTCTCATGTTTCTCGAAGTCCAGTAAAGTTTGGAGATTTTCTGCAAAGAGACTGGCATTTCACCTATTTGCCTTGTTCTGCAGCTCCTTTTCACTATGGGCTTGAGTCCCCAGCATACAGATGCCTCCATGCCAATAACTTCCCCTTCCAGAGCAATTCCGGGAAAGTGCATATGTGACCTACCAGTCCATGTGTGCCACGACACACCCTGCACATGGTCCATGATAGACCTGAACCATTTACAGCCCAGCTGAGTGCCTCAGGCTGCAAAGGTGCTTCTCTAATGGGCCACGCTGAAATCCTTGAAAGTCCATAACTGAGTCCCCTGCTGTGGAAGAACCCTTCTTCTCAAGGTGCCTCTTTTCTTTTACACCACTCAGTGCTCTCAAAGTGTTCTGTGCTTCCTGTAGGCAAAACGGATTATGAGGTCCAGGACCCCCACTTGTTTTGGAGCAATAGGCAGGTGCTGGGGTAGCCCCAGGTAAGCTGGGCATGGACAGTCAGTCTGGCAGCATCCTCAGGGCCCTGAGAATAAATGCCAAACAGTCATATCAGTGCCCATCTAATTTAATAAGTAATTAATTCAAGTAGTCATAAATTTAAGCCAGTACTTTCTCAAACTAACTAGTTACCAACATGCCCCCAAATCGGCCTTACTAATGCAAGGTGCTATTATCTCCATGCAGCTTTCCCACGGAAGCTGGTGGAGCTTGCTCTCAGGCACTGTACATTTCTGTACTCCACAAAAAGCAGAAGAAGAACAAGAAGAGCAGCCTGGTGCACATCTTCATCAGGGAAGTTTCATGAAGCACAGTCACAATGCTAGTAACATACATCCAACATTGCTTTCTGCTTCAGATGATTCATTGCTTCTTGTATGATAACCAGAGCACTGAAAAAGTACATATTAGAGCAAGATATGAAATCTAGCAATTCTGTTAAGGTTAGAAAAATTCTGGCTGAGCTGCAGCAAGAAAACAGGTTGTTAAATGCCAGATGAGGCAGAAGGTTTTTTCTTGTTGGAACTCTACTTATTCCACGCTTGAGCAGCTCTTGCAGTAACAGAAACCCGAGTAAACCTATGTGTACAAAAGAAGGGCTTAGTAGATACTAAATTGAGATTCATTTGTTGAAATTCATTTTGGCTACTTTTCCTATTTCTCTCCAGGAAGCCTTGTCAGTGGCAGGTGGGAGTTAAGATAGTTGTATTTCTTATAACTGTATCACTTATCTATAGTCTAATCTGAAAAATTAAAAGGGACACTTATTCACTAGCACTAAAAAAGACTCTTTTTTTGGAAGAAATTTGGCCTTCTTTTTATTGTTATTATTTTTATACCCTGAAATAATGCTGTGTTTGATTCCTATTTCACAGAGCAAAATGAAACCCTGGGATGAATATATTGGTCCCTGGAAGGCAATTCCTGTAAACAAATTAATACAACTCAGACCTGCCTCCTCTACATTTTGTTCCTTTTTTTGTGCAGCCTATTGATTGATTTACCTCAGGGAAGAGATTCCTCTGACTCAGATACTAAGCAAGTTCTTAAGGAAAATATCAGCTTTAAAAAAGGAGCAGAAGAAAGAGCAGCAGTTGCAAAAATTGCTAATCTTTCATTTGCAGGAGCCACTGAACATCTGGATAGTATGAAGCTCCTTTAACCCCCTGAGTGCAGAAAGAATTAGCACCAAAGGGCAGCCCATGCTAATTCAGTGCCATTAAACTTGTATAAGCTAAAAGAATGTGATGTTATACTTCCATAGGGCCATATGGATACCACTTTGCACTTTGTATCCATCAGAGGGACTAGCAAAACTAGTTCAGTAATATACAGTATGTCTTTTAGAAAGATAAAATAACCCCTGTGCAATATTGCACAATATTACACGTCTGTTATATCACATCTTGGAACCAACCCACTGTTTCAATTATAGGTGGAGAGCTTCTCTGCTGACATGTATCTTCTGAGCTTCCGTATTCAAAAAGGCAGAAGACTAAATATTGCAATAAAAAACAGAGGCTTTTTTTTTTTTTAAATGATTGGGAACTCTTATTTTTTTTTAGGAACCTGGCATTTTATTCATCCTGCTGACTAGAGACTTTGCTTTCAGGCGCGTCTTTATCTTCTGTCTTTAGCATTAAAATATGATTTCCTGCTAATCTTGCTGCTCCCTTCATTCACCTTTGTCCGTAACAGAGGGGAAAGAAAAGCACTTCCCTTGGAGCCCCCTTCATGGCTTTCATGTTATCCTCAGTTAAGCCTTATTTTAGTTCTCTCTCAATATCATCTTTCTGAATGGTGAAAAGCAAATAGGCTTTGCTTTCAAAGTCAACATTATCTGTGCTCAACAGTAACAATATACTTAACATTTTATAGTGACTTTCATATGTAGATGTAAAACTGCTTTAACAAAGACAGAGAGATTATTTTTAGGCCATTGGCACAAAAGACAGACATATATAGAACTTAAGGCTGAGATTTTCGAACTTGGCCTGACAGTCGAGATGCACAACCCCGAGTAGCTCCTTTGCTATACATTAGTATCAATGTCTTCTCCTTGAGTTATTTTGCCCTTACATAGGTGTAACTTAGATATGAATAATTCCTAGTATCTTGCCTTTCAGATGACCTTTAAGATCAGCCGGCATACAACACGCATCGTCCATTGTATGCTTTCATATATTTAGGAAAATTTAAAAGGATTATAAACCAGAAGTGTACTTTAAGCACAATAAACCAGAAAGGGAACACTCTGCTTACAAAAAAACCCTACTTCAAACTGCATGTAATTATGCAAAATTGTAGTATGCCTTATCTTCCCCTATTGCTATAGGAAGCCTCCTCACTGAAACTCTGGCTGCATGGGAAGAAGTCTCTGGATAACTCTTCAGAGACTCGAGGATTGCCAAACCCCAGCTTTCGGAGTTCCCTGGGGCTGGGGGTTTAGGTAAAGACTCCACACTTGGATCGAGCCTCAGGATGTGCTTGTTTTCTCTCCTACAGTGGTGAGTCAGATCAGATCCGATTCGCAGGCTCAGCCTCCTGCTGGGCAGTAAAAACACCGC
Source organism: Nesoenas mayeri (assembly GCF_963082525.1). NCBI lineage: Eukaryota > Metazoa > Chordata > Aves > Columbiformes > Columbidae > Nesoenas > Nesoenas mayeri. Next base: position 49,799,337 of record NC_137543.1, on the reverse strand, counting down.
TCTCCTTTTGAGTATAGTTTCCAGCTCCAAAATAAACAGTGAGAGCAGCCAAACTATGGTCAAAAAACATCTAGAATGAGCACACTGGGTTGCAAGAGGGATGTCAGGAGGCTGTCGCTTCAGACAGTGCACCCTGCCGAAACTTCTCACATGACCTTCAGCATACAGACAGGTCTCTGCTCCCGTCAAACCCAGGAGAAATGTTTGTACATTCCAGTTAATTGCGAAGCTTGGCAGCAGAGCAGCAGAAAATGACTGCAAAGCACAAAAACATCACAGAGCTGTAGAGTGGCCTGCAAACTGCACGAGCTTGGGGGGTCTGAATTCAACACATCCAGGCCAAATGCAGAAGAAAAGCCCAAATTATACCACCCTCAGCCCCTTAATTACAGCCCCTCAAAAATCCCAGAATGGGATGCTATTTTTTTTTTTAATTATTTTTTTTTTTAATTTTTTTAAGGAGAAATGAGCCTAAGGAATGCAGCTTTATTACTTCCCCTGGATTATTTGTGTGCATTGTCTGACTTGTCATACAACCCTGCCCTCTAAAGCTGTTTAAAATAACACACCTTATTGTTGTAGCACGAAAGGTAATTCACAAATACCAGGGGATAGACATGTGACTCCTTTGGCAGAGGAGCTCTCAAAATTCATCCATCACTTTAGAGCTTCTAGGCTGCGCCTCCCATCCTGGAAGGCTCCTAGAGCAGGATATGCTGTGTTAATGACGATATCAAGCTGATTGCATTGCAAAGGCCAAATGTCTTGTTTTGAGCCATGTTTTTCTGAGGTGAGTATCCAGCTGGGATACTCAGTCCCACAAGAGTTCATTCCCAGTGCAGCTTACAGGCTTCACTGGAGGTTCAGTCTTCGGTCCTGGCACGCAGAGCAGATGCCTTTTTTGTGTCCCCAGACCACAGATATCTTGGTGATTTCTTTAACAGTGAAGGAGAGTCGACACGTAAACCACAACGGGCTGCTTTTTTTTGAGTGAATGCTCCATGGACTTAATCAGACTCTGGGTTTGTCCATAACAAGTTCAATAGTTGCTATTTGCTCTTAGATCCTCAGCTTCATTAAATGTAAAAGTTTCAGCTTTTGCCAGCAGTTAGTTGCATCTAGATCTATAAAGGCTGCTCTGTCTCTCTAAGATGAGACGCAAAACTGAGGTTTTGAGCATTTGTGGTCATTAAGGATCCCATGGCATGCTTCAAAAGGTGAAGGTGCTAGCTTTTGTCTCAGGACCAAATTTTAGTCTGAGTAACTAATTCTTTCCACCCTAAAATTCACACTGAGCTTTTAATAAGAGTGTTTTTCTTCAGTGTTCATAATACAGTGGTGGACTGCTAGCTGGTTGTCACATTCTACCCCAGAAATTATGGCATTATTGCAGTGGATTAAATGAAGTGTGCAAGTACACAGGTTTGTCCTGTTAGTCACAACATGACACAGACTGAGCCTGTCTCAGCACAATAATGTGTGCACACACATGTGCATGAAAGCACATAGCTCACTCAGAGTTACAAGGTTTTAATTTTTACCTTCTTACGAAATTAAAAATCTGATATCTTACAGATGCTGGGCCTTCGCTGGTCAACAGAGATGCAAATCCCACTGAAAAAGAGATAACGTTGGCTGCAACGGGAGAGTCATTCCTCCCATGTCTGGAAGCTAAAAACAGTGTGTACAGGCAGAATAAATTATCTACCATTACCCCAGTGAAGAGTTTTTAATTTACTGCCCTGCTGGATGCAGAAAGTATACATGACAAAAAGAAGAAGGACCATATTTGTCTTGAATGTGCTTTGTGTCCCATAATGCAATACACTGTATGGTTAACATTCTGCCGTAATGTTTTGGTTGACTTTTTTGGAAATCTGCTAAAAAGAGAATACATTTAACCCCAAGATACCTGCTATTCCAAATTAGTGAACCCATGTGTCTGGCTTTCCTGTCACCGCTGAGGTCCTGTTCTAAGCAGAGCTGAAATATTTTATTCCCAGTTTATTTCAGTACATGTTGCAAGTACTCAAGCCCCCTCTACCAGTTCTTAATCTATAGAGAACTTCAGGAATTTTAGCTCTACATCATTTATCTGTGCATGGACCAAATCCCTGAGATAGAAGGGAAACTCATGGAAAAATATCTTGCAAAATGGACACCATAGACTGCAAAGTACTTGGGGAGTTCACTTGGTTAAATATGAGACAAACCTTTTCAGTTACATTTATTTTTAACTCTGGAAAACAAAATGGAAGGTGCACTACTTGTAGAAGAGCATGGAGGAAAAGTGGACATTGCCTAGAATACAGACCTCTCAATAAAAACCTGCTGAAGCTGAGAGGTCAGTGCCTGCTTTTCCATCTGCTTTTGTGGAGAGTGGAACTGTAGGTCTAACCATTGGAAACAATTTTTCTATAAACTTCAGTTATTCGTAATACAATAATTCTTCATATGGGCTATAAACGTTTGATTCCCCTCTTCCAAGCTGCAAGACTGAAGTGAAACTTGGCAATATTCTGTTTGTTGAAATGAAAGGCCCTAGGTCAGATTCTGATCTCCCATTGGCCTTACACCTGTGAACTAACTTTGATGGAGTCACTTTTGACTTACTCCAGCATAAGCAATAACAGAATCAGACCCTACATATGCTTTTTATCTAAAGCTGTGTTCCAGATGTGTTTATGTAAGCTGTTTTCAATAAAATGTGTGCATTTTAAAATGTAAATGGATTTTTCTTTAATTATAACCATATGGACTGTTATTAAATTTTAATTTTAAAAAGTGCAGATAGATACAGCTAGCCCAGCCATGCTGAAGTGTCACAATGGGTTCGCTCGACCAGTGCAGCATTCATGCAGCACCCAGGCAAATGCAAGACTCTTAAAGCTAGGTAATATTGGGAAAAACATGAGATGTAATCCTCAGGCTTCAAGGTGTGTGAGTCCATCCCTTGGAAAACTGTGCCTTCTTGATTTTCCTCATACTAGAGTGCCTTATCCCATTGAGACACTCATGCCACCACTTTTTAAGAGGATGCAAAATGAAGTGCAAAGCTGGCTCAGTGTATTCCTGCAAGCTGGGTGATCACTACTGCTGGGAGCCTTTCTTTGTCTTAGCTACAAGTTAGCAGCACTGCTCAGGGCTCAGTTTTTTACAAATTCAGCCTGTGACTTTATGCTTTGAACCGAATAAGCCCTAAAACTCAGAGTGTTACATGGCTGGATCGGTCTGTTAGGAGAATCTCTGCATATTTGGGGGCAGCTTGGAAGCAAACATATTCCTCTCCCCGACTCCCTTTTCGCCTCTGTGCTGCAATACCACACGCTGAGGCTCCGGGAAGGAAAGGTCACCCTGCTGCTGCCCCCAAACCGAGGAACAGCTTTGTGCACAATATCAGCAGCAGTGCCTGAGGGGACGAGACCTCCCTGACTCTCCTGGGGGTCCCTGTGCCCCACACAGACTTTTGTGCAGCTCCGCACCCAGGGGCTGGTTCCCAGACCAGGCTGAGGAGGGGTTGAGTTTTTCCAATGATGAAAAAGTAGAGGCAAGTAAAACAGTTTTGATTGATGGATTTTCCATTAAAATAAAAGAAGATAGATTTGTTAATGAATAAATGTTTAAGAGAAAGATGTCAGATTTGATGGAGTTTTTCATGTGGTCTTTCTGAAATGAAGCATTTCAGCAAGGTAAAAGAAAATTCACTCGAATAACTTCTTTTAATTTCACGTCCACAGCACCATGAAAGATGTGCCTCATATAATCAACACTATGCTTATGTTTTTACTTAGCACATTTTAATGTCACAAAATGGAAGGTTTTCCACTACTGTTTCATGAGATTTTTTTTCTTATTATCATTATGTGTGTTCTGTTTTTCTATTTGGAACAACTATTTCCAAGTGCAGATATTATCTGAAAGTGAATTTTATCAGCCAAACCTAATAACACTTAGAAGTTCAGTCATGCTTCTGTGCTATAAGGATGCCTTCTTCCTTAGATGACTGGAGAACATAGACCACGCTTTTCACCTGCTATCATTAATACTTCCTTACCCCTAATTTCTATGTTCTGGCCACGTTGGATATTTATGTTTGACCCATGACTGCTTCAAAATACAGCTGCAAAGCAGCAGGGAAGTTCAGTCATCTCAATTTCCACAAGTTAAGAATGTTTCTTCTCCTGGGCTGAGCCGTTGTGGGCTCCTGGGTCATATTGAGCTGTGTCCCAGTAATGTATGTCGAAACAAGGATGCTCACACAGAGCAACCATGCTGGCTAGATGACTCACGGGCTCTCTTGAGAAGGGAACAGTTTGATAAAGAGAGAAAATGTCTATTCCTGGCAGTGGAGATAGGTCTTCTTCACTGCTGGGCTCAGACTTTCCCCAGACCTTCCCAGGGCTGCACTCATGAATGCTTGGTTTGGCTGCACTGTGACGTGTTATGAAGATGTGAGAAGTGAGCTGGATGGCTGAGCTGCCCCCATCTGCATTTTTTTTTTTTCATTTTAAAATTTAATAAAACCCCATGTGGTTACAATTGAAAAAAAAATCTATTAATGTTCCCAAAATGTTTCATATCTAAATCAAAATGTATATTAACCTTCCATCCCCCATCTCTAGCAAACAATAAGATACATTTTTTCCATTCAATCAGTGAAAATCATTAAATAACTTATTACATCATCACCCCAAAACATGTACTTTTACTTATTTTTTTCAATGACTAACAAATGAAGTTTACATATCAATGTCTTTATATGCATCAGGGAAGAACGTGTGGGGCATATGAATGAGGAATCTAAACAGATTCTTTCATATTTTTATATCTTTTAAACAGGGGTAGCTGTTTCTATCTGGAGACCATATGTTCTGTTATTTTTTTAACGATCTGTATGTATGTAAAAAAAAATACGTATATAAGTGGTGTGGACTGCTACAGTGTGGGTCCTCTGGAATTCTGGTGAGGTGATCTAGATGTGAAAAGGTGTCCAGATGAAAAATCCTTTATCTCCAGGCATGTGTTCCATTATTTTGATGCTATATGAATGACACTAATTCCTCAAAGTCCTGGCATCCTGCAAAAGTCTGAACAACTGGATGTGCTTTTGGGGAGCACCAGCAGAGTGGAATTACCATCAAAGGGCTCAGCAGCATCACTCTGGCTGGTGGTATGAGGTAAAAGGCTTGTGGACAGGCTAGACATAAGGAAGAATTTTTTTACAGTGAGAGTTATAAAACACTGGCACAGGTTGCCCAGAGAGGTGGTAGATGCCCCATCCCTGGAGACATTCCAGGCCAGGCTGGATGGGGCTCTGAGAAAGCTGATCTACTTGAAGATGTCCCTGCTCATTGCAGGGGCCTTGGACTTTTGAAGGTCCCTTCAAACTCAAACTATTCTATGATTCTATGGACAACATAATGGCACCAGTGCTGTGCATATGGAGATACTGAAACTTCATAGCAGCGGACTGGATCAGTCCTTCAGTCGCAGAAGCTCCATGGCTGACTGCGGAAGGGGTGACCTGTCTGCTACACTACCAAGGTTCAATGCATACAGCAGGGCAGTTTTAATTTCATCCAGTCTAGAGAGTGATCAGTTTGCTACAGAAACAATATCCCTAGAACAGAATGACACTCCCAGCTGTAGAAAAACATGAGGCATCCACCTTTGAAGTCATCTTCAAGCCTGCCCGGTGAAGGGCCTGTGTGGAGGCTCAGTGCATCATCTGGTTCACCTTCCACCCCTCAGGGATTTGTGTGTCATCACCTCTGCAGTGTGCCTAAACCCCAGCAAGGGCTCCTGAGCCTGTGTGTACTACGCTGCAATCTGCAGGGCTGCTGCCAAAACAAGAGACCAGCTGGTTTATTCATTTTGCACAGTGCAAAAGATGTTATTAAACTGCACCATACAGATAAGTAGTAGAAAAATTGCTAGGTTGTAGTTTTTTTTTTCACATAAAATTAGCCAATTTGCTGGTGTATGTAATTGTAAAGAATGCAAAGCATCCCATTCAAGTGATTAACCTCTTAGTTAATAAAAGCAACAATTGCATGTATATAAATAATATAATAAAAGGAACATTCATATCAAAGTAATATAGCTCATACTATCCTGTTTTTCTCCTTAATTAGTAAATAATTCATCAAATTCTGCAACGAATTGTGCTCCCACCCACATTTCTTCATCCAATTATCATGAAATAGGAAAGCAGGAGTCTTCCTTCTTTGAAAAGGATGTGATAATGAAATTGTTCAATAGCTCTTCTCAGCCCTCTGCTACTCTAAATTAGTACTTCCTTGGGCATACTGTTTCTTTTGTTCATGTCTTCCCTGATTCATTATTTATTTTTTTTTTTTTACATTGAAGATATCTTCTATGTTAAATGGCACTTTACACTGACACAGTTTAAAAGAAGTATGCTCATCACAGTTTGTTTTCACCAGACACAAATGAAATTAATTGTACAGTACAGATGAATGACAGTGCTTGATTGCCAAAGTGACCCTTCATGCTTTAGGTTATAACACACACTTACAAAAATAAAAGAACGTTACAAAATACGAAACACAAAAGAAGATGCAAGCACTCATAAGATCTGAAATACAGAATTCAGACTGCCCTCGAATCAATATAATGTTTGAATAAGATTCTTTGTTAGCTGATCAAACTCTCTTTCTTCCATGGGATCTTTGCTGGACGCAGTGTCTGAAGCAACAAACAACTATTCAGTGTTTTCTTTTAGGTATTTGGTGTGTGGCCATGTGTTTTCTGTACCTCACAAAAATCCTGCTCAGAAGACAGAATTCCTGATCTCCTTGTGACATGTGGACATGTTTATGGTACTCATCACTGCAGTACTGGATGGCTTCACACATCAAGGAACTTATTTTCACAACACTGACATAAACTAAGGAAAGACCATTTCCTGTGTTTCATGAATGGCAAACAAACGTATACAGAAATGAACATCTGATGTATTCAAGAATTCCAAATGCTGAATTTGAAGTATCAAAAATCTGACTTTTCTGGACAGTCAGTGTGTCTTTTGTATATCAATATGTATGCTGCTTCTATATATAATAGAATGTGTGTATATGTGAATATGTACACATATTCATGGAGGGTATTGGTAGTTTTCTCCTGAGCAGCGAGTGATAGAATCACAGAACCACAGAATGTCAGGAATTGAAAGGGACCTCAAAAGATCATCCAGTCCAATCCCCCTGCTGGAGCAGGAACATCTGGATGAAGTTACACAGAAATGTGTCCAGGTGGGTTTTGAATGTCTCCAGAGTAGGAGACTCTACAATGTCCCTGGGCAGCCTGTCCCAGTGCTCTGTTACCCTCACTGAGAAGGAGTTTCTTCTCATTTTTAAGTGGAACCTCTTATGTTCCAGCTTAAACTCATTACCCCTTGTCCTACCGCTGGTTGTCACCGAGAAGAGCCTGGCTCCATCCTCGTGACACTCACCCTTTCTATATCTGTAAACATTAATAAGGTCCTCCCTCAGTCTCCTCTTCTCCAAACTAAAGAGTCCCAGCTCCCTCAGCCTTTCCTCATAAGGGAGATGCTCCACTCCCTTAATCATCTTTGTTGCCCTACGCTGGACTCTCTCCAGCAGTTCCCTGTCCTTCCTGAACTGAAGGGTGCAGAACTGGACACAATATTCCAGGTATGGTCTCACCAGGGCAGAGTAGAGGGGAAGGAGAACCTCTCTTGACCTACTAACCACCCCCCTTCTAATACACCCCAGGATGCCATTGGCCTTCCTGGCCACAAGGGCACAGTCCTGGCTCATGGTCATCCTGTTGTCCACCAGGACCTCCCAGTCAATTTCACCTACGCTGCTCTCTAATGGATCATTCCCCAGCTTATACTGGGACCTGGGGTTGTTTCTGCCCAGATGCAGGACTCTACACTTGCCCTTGTTATATTTCATTACATTTTTCCCTGCCCAACTCTCCAGTCTGTCCAGGTCTCTGGATGGCAGCACAGCCTTCTGGCGTGTCAGTCACTCCTCCCAGCTTGGTGTCATCAGCAAACTTGCTGATAGCACACTCTATTCCCTCATCCAAATAATTTATGACTATATTGAATAATACAGGCCCCAGTACTGACCCCTGAGGCACTGCACTAGATACAGGCCTCCAACTAGACTCCACATCATTGACCACAACTCTCTGGCTTCTTCCCTTCAGTTAGTTCACAGTCCACCTCACTACCCGATCATCCAGACCGCACTCCCTCAGTCTAGCTGTAATGATGCTGTGGGAGACTGTGTCAAATGCTTTACTGAAGTCAAGGTAGACCACATCCACTGCTCTGCCATCATCCATCCACCTTGTTATGTCCTCATAAAAAGCTAGGACAAGAGGAAATGGTGTCAGGTTGAACCAGGGAAAGTTCAGATTGGGTATTAGGAAAAAAATTCTTCTTTAAAGGGTTTGTCAGGTATTGGAACAGGCTGCTTGGGAAAAGGTGGAGTCACCATCCCTGGAAATGTTTAAAAAACATTAAAATGAGGTTCTTAGGTACGTGATTTAGTGCTAGAGTTAGGTTGTGGTTGGACTCGGTAATCTTGAGGGTCTCTTCTAAGCAAAATGATTTTATGATTCTGTGACTTTGTGATTCTATTATATTAGACAAAGCAATGCATCTGTTCAGAGAACGGCTGTTGTTAGTGTCATCCACAACTCTGCTTTGATATTACCAGTGGGACAGGAAAATGAAGATGCCATGAGAACAAACTGCTGGCAAGTAAGCCAAGCTGCTGGCACATTGCTGGGAGTCCACCATGAACACGGAGAGAAGGAGCACCCTGGAGTTTGCATGGAGTCTTTACCAGCCCTAACCCATCTGCAAACTTTGAGAAAATCCAGTTTGATCTTTGGCTGGATTATTCTTAGTGGGGACTAAGTATTGAGACATGAAACAGCTAAAATTTAACCCTTCAGAAGCTTGGCGCTTCACCATGGTTTGCATGATAAATCACCTCCCATTGAAAAGCTCACACCCTGCCGCATATCAGACCCATTTTGAAGCATAAGGCCTTTGAAGGTCTCAGATAACCAGAATTTTAGATTTCAGAATAACAATACCCGCACTGGTGTTCCAATGTAGTGTAGAAAATAGCTGGAAAAAAGGATGAATATTTTTAAAACCAGTCAACTTGGGTAGACACCTGGTATTGAGAACTTCAACAAAAATGGCTGGGTATGGCTAGGTAATAACCAGCCACATTTTTTTTTAATAGAACTATATAACACATGAGGCCACCAGCTTTGCTTATTATAAGGTCATAATGGAAACTGTATTTAGGGAAATATATTACTATTTCATTTATTTCTCCATGTGGGGAGTTACATTTCACTATAGAAATAAAACAATGAAAATGTGTTAAGTAGTATGTGTTGTTGTTGTTCCTTTTTTAACTTTATGTGTAAGCACTCTAATACTTAATGCATTCTAAGTACTACATACTGCATTGTAAAACAGATTTTTTTTTTTCAGAATCTATTTTAATTTACCTAGTAGTGCTATACTTACCAGTGAACATTGATACTCAAATCTGTTCTTCAAGATTCTGGGTCCACTATGTTGCACAATTTGAACTCAAAAGCCCCCACAAGGATTAGAAGAGACAGATTGTCCTCTTCACTCCCTCTGAAGTGCCAGCTTTATTTTTCCTTGTTTTAAAAAGCAATCTCTTAGTGTTATGATAGCAAAGCAAATCTGAAAAATATGACCCTGAAGTGTCAGTTGTGTCCACCTGAAAAAATAGCCATATGCTGTGAACTTCCACACTTGGGCTGTTGAGTTCAAAGGCTGCTAAATCAGATGCCAGATATGTGGGGGTTTTTTTTAAGTGAAGTTTTTAGTGCTCTTTAAAGCAAAGGTCTCCTCTTACAAACATCTATGCTATCTGTTTCGATTGACTGTCTTTTGGACAATCTTTTAGCATAGCACAGGAGTGCTGAAGTGAGGGATTAAAGAGTCAGACACCCATGGCTGATGACGTGACTTCCTCTGAAAAGGACACACAAGTGCACTTCGAGAAAATCAAAGGTGTAGTCAATACTGAGGAGCCCTTGTGAGGAAAACCCAACATCGTTTTCCTCTGTAACCGGGGCAGTGTGGAGCTCTGTTTTGAAGGCATCAGATGCTAATCCATGGTTTTTATGAAGGTCACGGGTAGCTTTTTCAGTATGGAAAACTGTGTCTTCAGTCATGCTTCAGCATTTCTGGTGACACAACCTGTGGATTTTACCTTGTTTTTTTTTTGTTGTTGTTTTGGGGTTTTTTTGTGTGTCTTTTTTGTTTGTTTGTTGGGTTTGGTTTGGTTTTTCTTTTTTCTGTAGGCTTCATGCAATGATTAAAGCAGTGCTTGGTCTCGTGGCACAAAGGCAATGCCAGTTTTCTTGGTTCTGTGCATTTCCTGTAAGCAGAATCAGTCCTGGAGTGAAGGTGGTGTACTCTGAACCATCAAATCTTTGACAAAATGAGTTATCCCTGTTTCCCCACATAAAGTGATATAGCGCTATTAAAATTAAAGCAAAAATTAAATGTCAGCTTCAACAGTACCAAATCACTCAGTGGAAGGAAGACTTGCTACATGCCTTACTATAAGAGGACAGAATTTTAAATACTATTTTTTAATGAACTTGTGACTCCTCCCCCCAAATACTTGGATCTAAAGCCTGATAAATCAAAGTATTACTCACCAGACAAGGAAAAGCTTTAGTCAAAGGAGTTTAAAGACGTGTTAATTATTCAAAAGAGAGAGACTATACAGTCTTGTAAACATTATAGGAGAAACCTATTAGAACCAGTGAACAGATATTAATTGAAAATCTTGTATAAGAGCTACAGAGTTCACACAAAGTGCATCTTACTTGATATTAAAGCCCATGTATATGCAAATTCAGCTGCTAGCAGTTTAGCTTGCCCTCTGTTTTGATGTGTAGCTCTGAATAACTCAAAAACATCCTCACATATTGGCTGAATATCTACCAGCAAAGCTGTTACACACTTCACGAGCACGAAATGTGAAATAATAGGTGAAGGGCTGTCAGGCTTCAGCACCAGCATGGAAAGGCTCCACTAAACATTGAGAGATTCTCTCCTGAGCTGGATTTTCTTTTGTCCCTCTTCCTTGGGAGAGAGGCTGTGTCAGGATGCTGAAGTCTTGTGCCAGTATTTGGCTCCTTACTGGAGTCAGGGTCACACACTCCCGGATTTCTGTCCTGTGGGAGCTGAAGCGTGAGGGAGCCTGTGGGCTCAGCCAGGGTGAGCACGCAGCTGTGGGAGTTCAGGGGCACTCCTGGGTGCTCCTCAGATCAAATGTAAGTGGTTTCCAAGGAAAAGCACCTGCGTAACCACACTGGTTTCACAAATGGCATTTCTAGAGAGCTGAAGGTAATCCCTCAGGCATCTTTCCCTCATTCACAAAGCATCCACCTGCTTTTGTTCTGAATGACAGATCCAGAACCACCTCTGCCAGTTAAGGAAGAGGAATAAACAAGCAGTCAATCCCAATCATTAATCCTAAATCCCTCTCTGGTCCAGCTGGTGGCCCTGTGACACCCTTACCTCCCCTTGCCTCTGCTGTCTTGCCACTTAACAGCAGGCACTACCCCTTACTTGTCCTCAGAGAGACTCCCAGAGGGTTATTAGACAGCAGGCAGAGAGCAAGTCCGAGACAGACCAGCACTAGCAGCACACAGGGAGACATCTGGATGCCTTACTGAAGCATCAATTCACTGGGTTTGTTTCCACAGAGTCCCTTGTTGCCCTCCAGTAACTTGGTAGCATCTCTGAGCCCAAATGCCTGGGATTCACCCAAACTGTGATGCCTGAGTCACCAGTGTTTTGATTTTGGAAGTGCCTTGCTTATTGGAGTAAACCAAGTGGATGAAGAGGGAGAGAGACATCACGATTTATTCCATCCCTGGATATAGCCAGTAAGGGAGTATCATAGAATCATAGAATCATAGAATGCTAGGGATTGGAAGGGACCTCGAAAGATCATCTAGTCCAATCCCCCTGCTGGAGCAGGAACACCTAGATGAGGTTACACAGGAAGGCATCCAGGCGGGTTTTGAATGTCTCCAGAGTAGGAGACTCCACAACCTCCCTGGGCAGCCTGTTCAGTGTTCTGTTACCCTCACTGAGAAGAAGTTTCTTCTCAAGTTTAAGTGGAACCTCTTATGTTCCAGCTTAAACCCATTACCCCTTGTCCTACCATTCTTTGAGAAGAGCCTGGCTCCATCCTCGTGACACTCACCCTTTCTATATCTGTAAACATTAATAAGGTCCTCCCTCAGTCTCCTCTTCCCCAAACTAAAGAGTCCCAGCTCCCTCAGCCTTTCCTCATAAGGGAGATGCTCCACTCCCTTAATCATCTTTGTTGCCCTACGCTGGACTCTCTCCAGCAGTTCCCTGTCCTTCCTGAACTGAAGGGTGCAGAACTGGACACAATATTCCAGGTATGGTCTCACCAGGGCAGAGTAGAGGGGAAGGAGAACCTCTCTTGACCTACTAACCACCCCCCCTTCTAATACACCCCAGGATGCCATTGGCCTTCTTGGCCAGAAGGACACAGTCCTGGCTCATGGACATCCTGCTGTCCACCAGGACCCCCTGGTCCCTCTCCCCTACACTGCTCTCTAATGGATCATCCTCCAACTTATACTGGAACCTGAGGTTGTTCCTGCCCAGATGCAGGACTCTACATTTGCCCTTGTTATATTTCATTAAATTTTTCCCCCACCCAGCTTTCCAGCCTGTCCAGGTCACACTGGATGGCAGCACAGCCTTCTGGCGTGTCAGCCACTCCTCCCAGCTTGGTGTCATAAGTAAGTAGGGATGGACTTTGTTTAAGTGATGCCATATGGTAAGTTCATTCTTCCCATGGCACTGGAGGAAGACAATAGTGCTTCTAGTTCAGGACCAACCTGAGGTACATTCTCCAGCTTGTGGTGCCTTTTGTGCTACGCACAGCTTCAGT